>NC_140589.1:645946348-646633910 GCF_964204655.1 Triturus cristatus
ACGACGCAGTGTGGTGCAGGTGCTGTGCACATTTGTCCCCAGAGGCTGACTCCTCTCTAAAATTTCAGGTGCAGTGATTTGCTGTTGTGTCATGATCTCCATTGTGTCTCAGTGGCATGGTGGGTAGAAAAACTGTGTGTTCCATGGCCTACATGTGTACATTGTTTTGTAGGTGTTACTCCTGTTGCTTTTCAGGCTATGCAATGTGACCTATGTATATTTGACTCATGTGACATAAGTGTACAGGTGTCTGATTTTCTCCTGTCTCTTCACCTTGCCCACAGCATCGCCGGGGGACACGGAAGGAGACACTAGCACGGACCGGGAGGAGAGATTGAGCACCAGTACCAGCAGTGCTGTCCTGTCTGGCACATGGAGTGGCACGGAGGCCGAAGGGAGTGAGGCGGAGGACCTGTTGACTGCCAACACAGACTATGACGCAGACGGGTCCGAGGCTGAGCTCCCAGAGGTGGCGGAGTCTGCCCCCCCAGCTGATGGCAGCCCTCCACATCCCCCCGCCACCTCAGGTTCCATCACCGGCCTCCCACATGCTCGTGGCCCTTCCCTCCGTGCTCGGTCCCCACATGTCTCCTTCCTGCCAGGCACCGCACCCCCTGCCCCTGTCACCACTGCTGCGGTGAGTGCGGAGTCTGTGGACATCCTGAGGCAGTTGCAGGTTGGTCAGACTGCGATGCTAAATGTCCTCCATGCCCACACCCAGGTGCTGACCCAGATGGAGGCATACATGGAGGGCATGTCGGCTGCGCAGTCTGACCAACGGCAGTTGCTGAGGTCCATAGACTCCACACTGACTGCAGCACTGGATCTCCTGCAGCGCTGCGTAACACCCCCTACCCCTGCCCCATCCACAATTCCCACTCCCGTGCCTGTCCCACGCACATCCAGACGTCAGCGTGCACGCACCCCAACAGACACAGGCACCACACCACCAGGGAAGTCGAAGCGCACACCTCCTGTCACGCACACACAGGGTGAGGAAGGCACACCCACTGGGTCGGGGGGGAAACGTAGAACACGCAGCCACAGTGGGAGTCCGCATTCCACACAACCCACTCCCTCCAAATCCACTCCCCTTAGCTCTCCTGGCCAACAGTCAGTGACAGCATCATCCACTGCGAGTGTGCCCCCCAGCCCCAGGATGACACCACCCCGCAAGCGGTGGAGGCGGGACCCGGCCAGGGGAGTTGAGTCCCCCACCCTGTCCACACCCTCCCCCAGTGGCGCTGCGACCCATCCCTTTGCCCCCCCCCCTCCTTGGGGCCTGTGGTTGGATTGGGTACGGGGGAGTCGCTGGGGGAACTTGCCGACGTGTGCAGCGCCATTCTGTCCTCCACCTTTGGCGCTGGCACCCCCCCTGTGGCAGATTCATCCCTCCCTGCACCCACAACACCTACCCTTTCCCCTCCTGTCCCTGCGGTGCCTGTTTCCACCCTCCCCCCTGATGCCCCCTCTTCTGTGGATGAAATGGACTTGTGAACTGTGCAGGCAAGCTAGGGGACACACGTCCCGATGTGTACCCCCCCCCCGGACATTGCTGCTGGGCTGGCCCATGGCCCTTGTACATAGTGGACATTTTCTCTGATATATTTTCCTGCTGAATAAAGCCTTTTCTTTTTGTTTTGCACACTGATGCTTTCCTGGACTTGCTGTTGGTGCTGGTGCTCCCTGCGTTGGGGTGGTGATAATGTGTTAGGGGTCTGTGAAATGTTGGAGTGTGCTGCTCATGGGGTGTACCCTGCCATCTGCGTGCCATCACAAAGGTCTCTGCAAATGGTATTTGGTCATGTTTGCTCTCACTGTATGGTGACATTGTCCCAAGGTGTGTTCCGTCCTCTGTGGCCCAGGCCATTTTTCCTGCAGGGTGTCTCCCAAATGCTGTGCTGTGCTGTGTCTACATTTCCTGGATGTGTGAGGGTTGCCTTTCAATATAGCCATGCTGGCTCAGCGATGGCTCCGCCTGCATCTGGGGTATCACCCTTGTAGGTCACTGAACTTGTTGATGGGGTATATTGTCCGATGTCTGGGCACTGCTGGGAGTGATAGGTACACACCCCTCCTGTGTCTGGGCACTGCTGGGAGTGATAGGCACACACCCCTCCTGTGTCTGGGCACTGCTGGGAGGACCCTGCACCCACCCCTCCTGTGTCTGGGCACTGCTGGGAGGACCCTGCACCCACCCCTCCTGTGTCTGGGCACTGCTGGGGGTGTTTTGCACACCCCATTCTTATAGCAGGTTCGGTGCGTACATGCACGGGTGGGGGTTTGGTGCGTACATACACGGGTGGGGGTTCGGTCCGTACATACACGGGTGGGGGTTCGGGGCGTACATACTCTGCTGGGGTGGGGGTTCGGTGCGTACATACACGGGTGGTGGTTCGGTGCGTACATACACGGCTGGGGTGGGGGTTTGGTGCGTACATACACGGCTGGTGTGGTGGTTTGGTGCGTACATACACGGGTGGGCGTTTGGTGCGTACATACACGGGTGGTGGTTTGGTGCGTACATACACGGCTGGGGTGGTGGTTTGGTGCGTACATACACGGGTGGTGGTTTGGTGCGTACATACACGGCTGGGGTGGGGTTTCGGTCCGTACATACACGGGTGGGGGTTCGGGGCGTACATACTCTGCTGGGGTGGGGGTTCGGTCCGTACATACACGGGTGGTGGTTCGGTGCGTACATACACGGGTGGTGGTTCGGTGCGTACATACACGGCTGGGGTGGGGGTTTGGTGCGTACATACACGGCTGGTGTGGTGGTTTGGTGCGTACATACACGGGTGGGGGTTTGGTGCGTACATACACGGCTGGGGGTTCGGGGCGTACATACCAGGGTGGGGTGGGGGTTCGGGGCGTACATGCACGGGTGGCGCTTGGGTGCGTACATACACGGGTGGGGGTTCGGGGCGTACATACCAGGGTGGGGTGGGCGTTTGGTGCGTACATACACGGGTGGTGGTTTGGTGCGTACATACACGGCTGGGGTGGTGGTTTGGTGCGTACATACACGGGTGGTGGTTTGGTGCGTACATACACGGCTGGGGTGGGGTTTCGGTCCGTACATACACGGGTGGGGGTTCGGGGCGTACATACTCTGCTGGGGTGGGGGTTCGGTCCGTACATACACGGGTGGTGGTTCGGTGCGTACATACACGGCTGGGGTGGGGGTTTGGTGCGTACATACACGGCTGGTGGTTCGGTGCGTACATACACGGCTGGGGTGGGGGTTTGGTGCGTACATACACGGCTGGTGGTTCGGTGCGTACATACACGGCTGGGGGGGGGTTCGGGGGCGTACATACACGGGTGGTGGTTTGGTGCGTACATACACGGCTGGGGTGGGGGTTCGGTCCGTACATACACGGGTGGGGGTTCGGGGCGTACATACTCTGCTGGGGTGGGGGTTCGGTCCGTACATACACGGGTGGGGGTTCGGGGCGTACATACTCTGCTGGGGTGTGTGTTAGGTGCGTACATACACGGGTGGGGGTTTGGTGCGTACATACACGGCTGGTGGTTCGGTGCGTACATACACGGCTGGGGGGGGTTAGGGGGCGTACATACACGGGTGGTGGTTTGGTGCGTACATACACGGCTGGGGTGGGGGTTCGGTCCGTACATACACGGGTGGGGGTTCGGGGCGTACATACTCTGCTGGGGTGGGGGTTCGGGGGCGTACATACACGGGTGGTGGTTCGGTGCGTACATACACGGGTGGCGGTTCGGGGCGTACATACACGGGTGGGGGTTCGGGGCGTACATACACGAGTGGGGGTTCGGGGCGTACATGCACGGGTGGGGGTACGGGCCGTACTTCCACGGGTGGGGGTACGGTCCGTACATACCCCTGCCCACGCTCTGCGTGCCTGGGTACGGGCCGTACCCATGCCTTTGGTGTGTGGGTACGGTGCGTCCCACCATTGTTGCGGGCCGTGGGGTCCGCACCGTACACAGGCCTTGGGGGCGTGGCTACGGGTCGTACCACGCGTACCCCTACATGACCCCAGCAATGCTGGTACGAGCTGTACCAAGGCCTTTCTGACGTGGGTACGGGCCGTACCGCTATTGTTGGAGTGACGTAGGGGGACGCGTGGTACGTTCCGTACCCACGCTCTTGCGGCCTGGGTAGGGTACGTACCGGTTCGCGTGACCATCCACTTCCGTTGTGGCGGACGCTTGCGTTGCTGGCCTTGCCCCCACCCCCTGGAAGTGACCAGGCCCTGATGGTCAGGTATGTCCAGGCCATGTGTGATTTGGTACCATGTGTTGGTGTTGTGTGTCCTGCCCCTGCCCCCCCCTTTGCCCCTGGTTGTTGTGCTGACCTTCTGCGGCGTCTGCGTCGGTTCCTGTACGCCAGGTGGACTGCTAGGAGGGCAGGGATGGCACGTAGGTTCGGGTCCATGTCTGTTCGTCGCGTCCAGCTGCTCCTTGCGTGTGTCGTCCTGATTTCCCGGCAGTTTTTGGCAGCCGGTAAATATTTTCCGTGCGGGATGACGTCGGTTCGAATCGTACTTCCTGGTTCGTGAAACGTAGGCTGGATGCGTACCGACGTCACGTCGGCTCCTTTCAGGATCGGAATTGTGTTTAGTTTCTGTTCGGTCGTTGTTTTGTTCGAATCGTACGGAAATGGTGTTTCCGTATGAATCGTACTTGCATTTTCGGATGGATTTCGCACCGGGTACGAGTCGGACGGAGAAAAGGCTCCGTCCGACGGTTCGTACCCGGTTTTTACCGGATCGGAATTGGCACCAAAATCTGTTTCTCATCCAACCAGGTGAGTAGGAATACAGTTTTAGACAAAAACTATGTGAACAAGGGAATGCAGCTGAGGTGCTCATTTGCTGGTGTGGTGTTCAACTTGTTTAGCACATTTGTGAAGTGTGTGATGGGAAAAGAGTTATGGTCATGCAGATGGTGCAGTAGCTTGATGACTTCATGGAAGGTAGATCAGATTTGACAGGGGAATGTGCTAGACTGCTAAGAATGCTAGAGAGAGTTGCTGAGGATTTTGGCATATCCCTAGCACCAGAAAAGATAAAAAGCACTAGCATATGGCTAGCATTCCTAGGCATAGATCCTTTTCCGCCTTGTTCTTGTCCATCTGACCACAGTTGCTTCTAACACAGTCCTTATGGTAATGGTCATCCTAGGTCTGCTCTTACTCAACCCTGTGGTACTGGTCCTTCTAGTTCCTATGCTGCATGTTCCACTGGTTCATGTGGTCCTTATCCCTCTGGTTTAGGATCCCTGTGAGTCTGACTCTCATGGATTTTCTAATCCTAGTCCCTATGGGCCTGGACTTCCTGGTCATTCATATCCATACTGGCCATTCTGTCCTAAGGTCTTCTTGCCCTGTTAGACCTAGTCCTTTCCAGTCATGGTCTTTTCAATCGTGGGACATTCGCTTCTGGTCTCTTGGACCTCCTTGTTCAGATCTGATCTGGTTTTGGCCTTTCTGTGTCTGACGCTTCTTTTCATTGGTCTTCTGGTACTGGTCCTCTTTGGTCTATCTACACGGGTCGTCTACTCATGACCCTGGTCATACTCATCTCTTTGGCCCTCGTCATTGCACTCAGGCCCTCCTAACCCTCCTTTTTGTTACGGTTCGGGGCCTTCTGTTTCTCCTCTACCTAGTCCTTCTTTTACTTTGGACCCTGGTCCACTTGGTACAGATCCCCCTGTTCCATATCCTCCTGATCCTACTCACCCTGGTTGCTATAATCCCTAGTCCTGTTTTTCCTTGTTCTATTTCTCCTCATTGATTTGTTCCTGGTCCTCACTGTCTTTGGTAACACTGGATCTTGTGGAACTCCCTTGGCCTGATTCTTCTTGTCCCGTCCTTGTGTCTCTGGTCATCCTAGCCCTTCTCGTGGTCAACTTTTTGACATGAATTTGCTTACTGGTCATCATCCTCTTCCTACTGGTCCTACTGAATTCTTTCCCAAACCCCTCCACAAAGTCTGTGATCAGATACAGCCTCCAAGCTAGCCACTCAGATTTTTTTCTTTTGGCTTTCAGGTTTAACTGAGACAGCACTGTCAAGGATAGAAATGAGGGATTAGTATTGTAATAACGTTGTCCCCTTAAAACACTGTTAGAATGTTAAAAATTGAAATTACCATTTCCAAGATACATTGTGCAGGTGACCAAAATAAGCATCTATGCCTTAAACCAACTCTGCTGGTTGAATAATATGAAAAAGTGTGTTTATTCAGCAGGCAGTTGAGTGAACTGCCCAGATGGATTACTTACCTGTCTCCCTGCTTACACGTCCCCATTCCACAAAAGCTTCAATTTTTTCCAGGCCATACTGTTCGTTTTTAATACATACAAGTCACATCCTGGGTAGGTCCTGAACAGCCCAGAGAGCAGGGTGCAGTGTATTTAAAACATTGGACATGGACATTTAAGTTTTACATGTCATAGTAGTGAAAAATTCCTAAATTTGACTTTCTCTACTGCAAGGTCTTCCTCTCCCAAAGGAGAACAATGGAGTTCCCTTATTACATGTAATAAGGTGTAATTTCTAAATTGGAACAGGTAACCAGCTCATGTTTGGTGTATTTGGAATTGTAATGAAAAATCTTCTCTTACAGTGAGCTTGGATTTCAGGTTACAATTTTGAAAATTTCACATTTAAAAAGTTGTCATTTTCATGCCTTAGCCATTTAGTGCCTTCAGCCTGTCTCTAGGTCACATGCTTGGGAGTAGCTGACAGTAGGGCTTAGTGTGTTCCTCCTAGACAGCCACACACAATAGCGACCTTAGGTGTGCCTGCATGCACCATCACTGGCAGGATGGGAGGGCAGAGCTGGGCATAGCCCTACTTACACTTGAATAGGTTGTATCCTGCCACCACACACAGGGCTGCATACCCCCTGTAGTTAGATTGGAGCAAGGGCACGGGAGGCAGAAAACCCATGCACTTCAAAGGGAAACCTCTAGAAGCTTTACCCACTTCAAAGGTGGCACCTGGTATAAATATTGGACCTCAGACGTCAACTCTTCAGTACTCTTCTGGACCTGTGAATTCTGCTATGAAGAAAGACTGCCGTACTGCTACAAGGACTGCCAGCCTGCTGACTGCTTCTCTACAGGACTGCTGTCCTGCTGCCCTCTTGGCTGAGTGAGAAGCATCAGGCCTGCATCTGTTGAATCCAGGATCCCTGAGTGACTCCAAGGGCTAGATGGCTGGCCTCCTAACTAGAGCCTCAGGGACAGAAGGCTCCCACAACCGTAAACCCAGAACCTTGACTATGCCATCTGTGAGCTCTACCATGCCAAGTGTTGCCACCTCAGTCCTGGAACCATGGAAGTGGGCCTGAATGGGCTCTTCCAGTGCATCTGTGGATCCAGCAGAACTAACGCATCTCCTCTGTTGCATGGCACAACCTCGAGCAGAACTGATGCATTGCCTCTGCTGCTTCAACTTTCCCAATGCAAGGACTCCACATTAACCTTGCAGAAAACATTGGAACCATCGCTGCACAACACCTCCCTGATACAAGCCCTCAATTCACAGATGTCTTGGTTGCGATAGCTTCAATGACGATGCAGGTTCTCACATTGCAGCGTCGCAGCTCCTCAGAAACTAATGCATCACCTCGAACGTGCTGCGTATCATCGACAGCGGACTTCACATCACAAGCCCCTTGTCGCCGAGATGCTTTATGACAACTCAGGAACTCCCATCTCAGCTGCGCAGTTCCTCAGAATTGACGCATAGCCTCAACTGAGCAAGGCTTTCCTAACATGGGATCCCCCAACACTCCGCAACCTAGATTTAGGGTACACTTGTTTAGTGGACCTAACTGGGTCCCTGCAGCTGGCCCACACACCATTACAGTCAGTCTAAACTTGTGACTTTGTCCTGGTCTAGTACAACCAGAGATCAACAGTTGGCGCTTTCTTCTTTTTGGCGCTATTTTTAAGTAAATCTTCAAACATGCAGATCTCTGGTTCAACAGATTACAATTTTGTCATTTTTGTCTTGTTTTATTCATTAAAGATCACTCTATTGGCCTAATCTGGTATGAGATCCCATTAGTGGTGTGTTTTTATTTTATTACTGTTTGAAATGTTTCACAAATACTTTACACATGACCTCTAAGTTAAGCCTGACTGCTCTGTGTCAAGCTGCCAGAGCGTTGAGCACAGGTTAATTTGGGGTTGGCTTATGCCTCACCCTGACAAGGCGTGTGGTTCTTGCTTGAGTAGGGTTCCACCCCTCAAACAGTAACTTAATTTCTTACAAATAGGCTTTAAAACCATACAGTTTTTTCTTTGCAGACAGTCAAATACTCCTAGACTGCATCACAAAATATCTGTGGTCCATATCCTGAAGCTCCTAAAACAGAAGTTTGATTCCTGTATTTCTGATTTGAATATTAAAATAACATTAATGTTTTTATTTAAAATTTTTATGCTAATTTATGTTGCTAGTTTTTCATTTATAAATGGCCTAGCTTAAGCCATGCACTCACCTTTGTACAAACTATGGTACATTTGTGTATGCACTTACTTACAAATGCTATATGCATGATGCATTCGTCCCCATTACAAGATGATCACTATGCTACCATTGCCTGGAGTCCCTATTTTCTTCATGGCCGGCTACATAACGACCTCCTTCACACCATCCGGCTGCTGGTCAAATTGTACATCATCTCTACTATTTAGGCTGCAGCTTGCTAAACAGCAAAGATCATGTACTATTTTATTTTGCCGACCGCTGAGTAAATACCAGAGATTGTGTACTTCTTACCCAGCGACCTTGTAAATAGCCACTTCCTTTTTTTAATAAAGACTGTGATTGTCCAATATTTTTTATGATGCCAGCTACATATACCTTCAATGTGGTAATAAAGGGGATATGTGGGCCTCCTGTAGTGGGAATGGGTGCTTTTCCTCCAAGTTGTTGCTGGATTCTTATTCTATTTTTGACTGGTGACACTGATTCTATATGTGACTGATGACACTTTCGTTGTTAGTACAGAGATTTCAAAATGTTTACAGCCAGCTGACCAGAGTTTGGAATGCACATGCCTTTTCATTGTAATTTGTAAAATATTTGTAATTGAAATGTGTAAAGTGCATTAAAGCATAACCATTAAAAGCGCTATATACAGCAGGAGCACACGGGGTGACCAACAAAATTCATTATAGTTGTGAGAATGTATACAGGGAGAGTGTTACATAAACTAGCAGCTGCTACCAAAAATGCACTCTCACCCCATCTCGCATTCCTCTGACCAGCCGATCTCAACTGTCTGCAGGGAAGATACCCATTGAAAATGGTTCTTAGATTGTAAGAAACCTGCTAATTAAAGGCCTTAAAAACTAGACACAGGTCTTTAAACATCAGCCTCTTCCTCATTGGAAGCCGGTGAAGAGTCCTCAACCCCTCCCTCACCAATAGATGTTTAGGAATGCCCAAAACCTGCCGCGCAGCCACAATCTGGAGGGCTTGCATTGTAAAAGGGCCTCATGAGTTGACCACGTCTGTCGGAGGGCTATGATCTGATTGCCTGGGAACAAATGCAAAACATGGATATGATGGAACACTTGATCAAACATGCATCCTCCCAAAATTACAGAAGCTATTACATTCTGGTATAAATGCATTTGATACATCTGACGAGCTAATGTATTCTAGTACAAAATGTCCCAGTAATAAGGCACGATTTTGTCAACATTGTGGAGGCAGCCTTCCTGAAACCCTCAATCAAAATTGGATCTATTTATCACAATATGCACAATTGAGAAAGAGAGGCAAGGGGAAGCCAGAGTCTTCACTCGAGGGACACCTTCACCAGGAGAATGGAGTCAAACATAATTGGCAATCCGTCAACATTTTCAAATGAAATAGGAGAGTCATCCAGTTCCATTTCTAACAGCCAGTAGACGACTCCATGGAGATTCACAAATGTAAACTTACACTTTTGTGTAAGTTTACCATTGTTTGCTCTTCACAAGTATTTCACTGGTAGTATTTTTACAACTGCGGAGTCTCCACACATAAAAATACACGACAGTCCTACCTTTTTATGTGCGGAGACTCCGCTTTCTTAAATATAATATTAGTAAAATATCTTTGTGAATAGAAAACAATCGTAAACTTACACAAAAGTGCAAGCTTACCTTTAGGAATCAGGCTCCATCTGATAGACTAATACCCAGAATTATACCTGTGATCATCGGCAGCTGTCTGTCATCTTGTTCTGAAATTGTGGACGCTTACCGTTGTAGGCGAAGACACAATGGAATGGAAAGGCACACACTTGGGGGAAAACACAATGGGGCAGATTTACAAGCCCCTTGCGCCTCATTTACGCTGCCGTTGCATCACTTTTGTGACGCAGCGGCGGCGCAAATCCTGCCCCATGGTGCGGGGTACTTACAACGTGATGCATCTGGGAGATGCGTCACGTTGTAAAGCCCTGAGCCACATGTAGGCGTTCCAGCGCACGGGGGGGGGGGGGGTGTCCCGGCACAGGAACGCCTCCTAAAAGTGGCTGAGTGAAATCTACAAGATTTCACTCAGTCACTTTTAGGCCCATGCTGCGTCAAAACCCTGCGCCTGCCTGAAGCAGGCGTAAGGATTGACGCAGCATTAACAAGATAGGGCCCCCCAGAGCATTGCTGGAGCTGCGTCGCGCTTGCGACGCAACTCCAGCAATGCGGCACTTTTACGGCACAGATGCGTCACGCATCTGTGCCGTTTTTGCCCCATGGTGCGCCGCATTGTAAATGCGGCGCATCCATGGTGGCGGAGCTGTGGCACACACTAACTGGCGCATCCCTGCTGATATGATTTGTTTGTTGTAACGCTTTTCGCCCTAAGTGGGATGGGTATGCCCAGACATGGGTCCCGTGCTCACTACGCCACTGGAGTCAAGCTATCCTGGCTGATGACGGCTGATAGCCAGAAACCGGTCCTAGGATGCTTGATTCCAGTCCAGGGAAGACATGGCTTGGCAGTTCGGCTGGACTGTTCCCATGAGGCACAGGGTCAAGACTGATTTGCATATGGCCATGTCTGAACTGGGGTGGCGTAGTGGGCAAAAGAATGATGGATTTAACCCAGATCTCTTGACTGGGGGAGAATGTCTGCATTGTCAGCATTCCGTCCATCATTTGTTTGTTGTAACGCTTTTCGCCCAAAGTGGGATGGGTATGCCCAGACGTGGGTCCCGTGCTCACTACACCACTGGAGTCAAGCTATCCTGGCTGATGACGGCTGATAGCCAGAAACCGGTCCTAGGATGCTTGATTCCAGTCCAGGGAAGACATGGCTTGGCAGTTCGGCTGGACTGTTCCCATGAGGCACAGGGTCAAGACTGATTTGCATATGGCCATGTCTGAACTAGGGTGGCGTAGTGGGCAAAAGAACGATGGATTTAACCCAGATCTCTTGACTGGGGGAGAATGTCTGCATTGTCAGCATTCCGTCCATCATTTGTTTGTTGTAACGCTTTTCGCCCTAAGTGGGATGGGTATGCCCAGACGTGGGTCCCGTGCTCACTACGCCACTGGAGTCAAGCTATCCTGGCTGATGACGGCTGATAGCCAGAAACCGGTCCTAGGATGCTTGATTCCAGTCCAGGGAAGACATGGCTTGGCAGTTCGGCTGGACTGTTCCCATGAGGCACAGGGTCAAGACTGATTTGCATATGGCCATGTCTGAACTGGGGTGGCGTAGTGGGCAAAAGAACGATGGATTTAACCCAGATCTCTTGACTGGGGAGAATGTCTGCATTGTCAGCATTCCGTCCATCATTTGTTTGTTGTAACGCTTTTCGCCCTAAGTGGGATGGGTATGCCCAGACGTGGGTCCCGTGCTCACTACGCCACTGGAGTCAAGCTATCCTGGCTGATGACGGCTGATAGCCAGAAACCGGTCCTAGGATGCTTGATTCCAGTCCAGGGAAGACATGGCTTGGCAGTTCGGCTGGACTGTTCCCATGAGGCACAGGGTCAAGACTGATTTGCATATGGCCATGTCTGAACTGGGGTGGCGTAGTGGGCAAAAGAACGATTGATTTAACCCAGATCTCTTGACTGGGGGAGAATGTCTGCATTGTCAGCATTCCGTCCATCATTTGTTTGTTGTAACGCTTTTCGCCCTAAGTGGGATGGGTATGCCCAGACGTGGGTCCCGTGCTCACTACGCCACTGGAGTCAAGCTATCCTGGCTGATGACGGCTGATAGCCAGAAACCGGTCCTAGGATGCTTGATTCCAGTCCAGGGAAGACATGGCATGGCAGTTCGGCTGGACTGTTCCCATGAGGCACAGGGTCAAGACTGATTTGCATATGGCCATATCTGAACTGGGGTGGCGTAGTGTGCAAAAGAACGATGGATTTAACCCAGATCTCTTGACTGGGGGAGAATGTCTGCATTGTCAGCATTCCGTCCATCATTTGTTTGTTGTAACGCTTTTCGCCCTAAGTGGGATGGGTATGCCCAGACGTGGGTCCCGTGCTCACTACGCCACTGGAGTCAAGCTATCCTGGCTGATGACGGCTGATAGCCAGAAACCGGTCCTAGGATGCTTGATTCCAGTCCAGGGAAGACATGGCTTGGCAGTTCGGCTGGACTGTTCCCATGAGGCACAGGGTCAAGACTGATTTGCATATGGCCATGTCTGAACTGGGGTGGCGTAGTGGGCAAAAGAACGATGGATTTAACCCGGATCTCTTGACTGGGGGAGAATGTCTGCATTGTCAGCATTCCGTCCATCATTTGTTTGTTGTAACGCTTTTCGCCCTAAGTGGGATGGGTATGCCCAGACGTGGGTCCCGTGCTCACTACGCCACTGGAGTCAAGCTATCCTGTCTGATGACGGCTGATAGCCAGAAACCGGTCCTAGGATGCTTGATTCCAGTCCAGGGAAGACATGGCTTGGCAGTTCGGCTGGACTGTTCCCATGAGGCACAGGGTCAAGACTGATTTGCATATGGCCATGTCTGAACTGGGGTGGCGTAGTGGGCAAAAGAACGATGGATTTAACCCAGATCTCTTGACTGGGGGAGAATGTCTGCATTGTCAGCATTCCGTCCATCATTTGTTTGTTGTAACGATATGCAGGGATGCGCCAGTTATTGTAAATATGCCCCAATATATCTTTCTCTCCCTTTGGATATATTAATGAGCAATGTGACTGTTTCTGTATTTATTTTAGTTTGTTGTTTTCATTTATTTATTCCATTCATCCTGTCCTGTGAGTATTCTGACTTGTAAATGCTGTTGTTTTGCCATTGGCAGTCTGATTGCAACAGGGGACTACAGGGTCCATGAAGCCTCTGGGACCAAGCTGAGAGTAGACCACATCTGATGTTAGGTTAAAGCAGGACTGAATCAACAGACAGTCGAAGCACCCCAGAGACTCTCTGTACGGCTTCAGTATATTAGCTGCATAAAAATGCCTAAGAATGTGAACAAATACCACCATGCTTCATGTTTCATGTCACCAACTGCAAGGAATAATAATAAAAGGATAGAAAATTGGGTCTCACCGACTCCGCTTCCCACTCTGACTAGCCCACTATGATTCACCAATGTCAAAATACCAACAAAAGATTACAAATAAATTGTACCAATCCCACAACGCTGTGTCCTGTTGCTTCTTTATGCTCCACACCCTATCTTCTTATAAACCACATGAAATGTAAATAGAATATTCCTTTGTTGGATCCATAATTCCTCATGAAAAGCCAACTTTGCTGCACCAACAGCTCTGCAAACTTGCAATGAGGCTTGGAATGGCCAAGCAAGGGAACGGTGATTAAAGAAGGATCTGCCGAAAAACACGGATATCTGAAAACATAGAGAGTTGTTAGAATCACATGCACAATTTTTCAGTGTTAACATGTCACAACATATATTACCTCTTCTTGAACCTAGACCTTGTGGCTGCATGGTGCTAACCCATGAGGTGAGAGAATGAATCTGGTTTTCAGTTGCATTGCCAAACATATGTTTTTGTTCACTGCTACATCACACCTGTGAAAGCATGAGGAAAACTATTGCCCCAATGTTAGAAAAGTTGGTAAATTATAGCAAAGATCTGTATAGCAATCCTCTTCATCATAGGCTGGGTAAGTACGTTTTATGTTCATCAGAGTTTTTAGTTTGTTAGTAAACATTAAAGCATTAATTATTCTCAATTCACATAACATAATTCACACAGAAACCAAACAATAATCAATTTGCTTCACCTAGGACCTTATTATAAAAATATTCTGTGTTAGAATCTGACGCATTCCCAGGTTTATAAAACCTTGTGAATCTGGGAAAGCGGCAGAATCCATGGGTGTTGCATGGGAACACCCACAGCAACATCCATGGAACTCCCCATTCACGCAGAGTAATGCATGAAAGAGAGCATATTTACAAGGCCATGACAGCCATGCAGGGTGGCTTTGCCTGGCCTTGTAAATATGGCCCTGCACACTGCTCCATGGGAGTGTCAAATAAAGTGATGCTCTGGTGGTGCAAGGGGCTTTTAAATGTGCCCACAAGTTTTTTCATTAGAGGCATTTTTTCTCATTGTACTATATTTTGACAAAGAGTAGCAAATGCACTTTAATCATACTCCCAGGGGCCGCACTATACATGCAACGCACCTTCCTTCTTTGAGGTGGGCGCACCTTTTGAAAGGTCAACCCAGTGCAATGAAGGATAATGCACCACATTATGATGAATGAACTGCCCTCAGGGCAGCCCCAAACTTGCCCTTGGGGCAACTCTTTCATGTGAAAAACAGAGCGGATGCTTTGAAGCCGCTACGAGTTTTCACAGTGCAGGTGGCAACACGCCTGCACTTTGGAGTGGGATTAGAGATCCCATTCCAGGCGGGCGCAGTCAGTGACTGCATCCGTATGCAAGGGGTTGTCTGGGCATCCATAGGACCCCCTTTCACTGCTCCAGAGAGCTTCTCTCAGAGGGCACACTAACAGTGCACCACCTTTTAGGTGGCACACTGTCAGTGCTGCTCCTGAGAGCTTCTTTGCCCCATCTGAGATATGATACTGGCGTAGAGGTAAAGGGATTCACTCATTTGTATGGGGCATGCCCCCATGCAAAAGAGGAAACGGCCCCTGAAGATAGCGCTGGTGTTTTATGTGCACCAGTGCTATCGGTATTACAGAAGGGGCCATACAAGTGTCTGCAGCCCCTTCTGTAATACCAAGTGCCCAAGGGGCGTGCAAAGCGGGCACAAACACCCGTTGTGCCCGAGCACTTTGTGTAATACGGCCCCTGGTATGTCTTATAACAGCCCTCAATCTTCTACATTGTGACACCAGTGAGCACTGTAGTCAGCCCCTCCTTTGAAGTTAAGCGGGCCCACTGCTGCCCTGCACAGGCCAACCGTAGACATCCTCTACAGTGACAGCATCCAGGATTGCAGCCCTCCTAATACCTCCCAGCAGAAAAGGGAGTCTCTCCCACGGCAGCAGCAAATCGGCCTTATATAAGGGACTGCTCACATGCAGGGCCGGACTGGGAACCAAAACCGGCCCTGGTAAAGTGCTCCGCCGCCCCCCCAACCCACCCCCCCCGGGGGATTGGGGGTGCCGCTGAGCTCTTTGCCAGGGCCGGTTTTCAGTTAAGCTGCAAAAACGGCCCTGTTACAAAAACAGCCCCCAGGGGCCCAAAACCAGCCCCCACCCGTGCATCCCGCCGGGGGATAGCTCGGTGCCCACTACGGCCAGTCCGGCCCTGCTCACATGTCTATGATCCATTCTATGATATGGAAATGTCATGGGAGTCCAAAATGCCACAGACAAGGGCATTTTTCTAACAGTGCCATTGCTGTCCCAGGTCCTAGAACATAACTTCTGCCTGATACAAAATTCTAAAGTGTCTTTGTCAGTATGCGCTGCCTGCCATGTTCCCTTTTTAGGTCTCGCTGAGCCAAAGGTTCGAAGAGACATTTTGTATGTGGGATTTTCAAAGTGCTACCCACAGTCTTTTGCCTGGCCTAAACCTTGAGTGCACGATCACATGCACGTGCACAGCTGCTCCCACTCCCCCCTCCCTTCTCTATAGCTTTCTTTCACTTTAGCCGCTTTGACCCTTGCATTCCCCCCTCCCTTCTCACCCAGCCCTTTGATGCTCTGCTCGATTACTTTCACTTTCGCCGCTTTGATGTTTGATTTTTATTGCCTTTGTTTTTGTTTATGTGCATTTGGCAGAACATTTCTGGGGCCGTATTGCATGAAATACACCAGGTGGCGCTAACATGTTTTACAGAGCACCATACAGCATTTTGTTCTGCGTTAAAAAAAAGACGCTTTAGGAGCTATCCCTTTTACTTGTATTAAAATATATTTTTAAAGGTGTCTCAAAGGATACTGAACATAGTTTATACTAGCAAGCTCCAATACTGTCCGTATTTCACTCCTGATTGCACTGGCCTTCCAGGTCCTAAGACTCAGACTCATGATTTTACTGTTATTTCAAAACCAATCTAACATTTGTTTTGTTTTAGGTATTACCTTAGTAAAGCATACCTATGTGATCTCACTCTCCTTGGTCAGTGTTTTATTATGGATGACAAGATGTTTTCTCATTAGAACTCGCACCATAAGCCTCTTTCATTCCAAACATCTGGAAACGCATTTGTCTCTGTAACCATATAGTAATGGCTTTCAGTTACAGCTGGCGGAAATTATGCTACACACCTATTTATTGCCTTCACCAAACTATTCTGCTTTCACTGGTGTGACCATAACTTGCCAAAATATTTTACTGATGCTTTCGGCAGTGTCTCCACTTCTGTCTGATCACTCCTCAAATGACACCTTCCTTAATCCCACCCACAAGCAAGGTAAGCCACTCAATTTTATGCTAATTTCAAACACTTTATCCAAATCTAAACCCATCATCGCTCCATCTGACATCACACATGCAAATCAGTTCGCCTCCTTGTAGATCGCTCTCTCATGTACCCATCTGCTGTAGAAAACAGGACCCCACTGCTCTCACTGCTTTCCACGTGATCTTCATAAAGACCTCACTTCAGTCTTGCACTACAGCTCATAAAACTGCTTCATTATCCACCTTGTACCAAAGATAGGCCTCAGCCATGAATTACACTTGAAATAAGAGCGCATAACAGTAAATGAGGGCAGCAGTACATAAATGGCGAAAGCACATATTCACTGCTAACTTCTTGGTTAATAAGCAAGCCCTTCATACACTGCATAATGATCTAGGAGGTGTCAAATCTATCTATTTCCAGGACCTCATTACCTCACCATCCACAAGCGCTCTGTGCAAACCTTCAGCTCTTTACTCTCTCCATCATCTTCAATTATCAGTATTCTATTGTTCATCCTTACCTGCTCATGACTTCACCCTGCTACATCTGCTCCAAGATTAACACTATAATTAGTCCACAGTGCTCAAGTCCTCACTCGACTCAACCCTGCGCAGTTAGATTATTACGATTTAACACAACATCCTCCTAACAAACGTTTCCTCTTATGAAAGTAGCTAATCCACCCTGTGCCCCCCCCCGTAACCATTTCGTCCTCCCTTCATCAAATCTTTGCCTCTTTCATCCAACAGTTTCACCTGCGTTTCCCTTCGCACTGACTGCCTGTCCTGTAACCGACTACTCAACCCTCTCCTGTGTTCGGGACCCTTCATTCCACTTTCCTATCCTCTCCTCTGTTCTTGTCTATGCTCATACTCTTAGATCGTTCTGCCTCTCCTTTGATATTGCTGGTCACCCCACACTTTTCTCAATGAGCGCACGGGGCATTAGCTGGGTACCAGCCCTTATGCTCCTCAATGAGCAGCAGCAATCGTTGCAGTTTTACCAAGGTGAGTTTAGTAAAAGTTTATTTTACTACTTTCGATAACTGGTGCCTTTCGCAAACAGAAAAGGTAATGACAATGTATGGCACATTACAAGATGGCATGTTTTAATACTTGGGCTTCTGATTATATGCATAACGTTTGATCTAGCAGACATGATTGAACATATGGTGAGACCCTTAAATGAAGGCTTAGGGCTCAAATCACAAAGGGACTAATATGCAATAAAGTTACGTGTCTCTTCACTCATGGCAGAATCTCAGCACTGCACTCACTGCAGTGCGCTGGACAGAGAGGCTGCCCAGAGTGCAGAGACTCCACACTTATACCTTTACTACACGTAAGTCCCTTTGCAAATCAGACCCTTAACCTCTACTTCTTTGTGATTTTTAAAATAAAGAGAGGGAAGCATTTATAGTAAAAATGGAAAACTCGTGTCTCTATTTACAATGCAGTTATTGATTGTTTTTAACTTTCAAGAAAATAACACATTTGTTCTTAAACGACATCCATATCTTAAATCACACATTTTAAGATTTTGACATTTGGAATTTCATGTCATACCCTTCACTTGTGCCCATTCCCGACTTCTTATACCCTTGTTATCTAGCAGTGCTTTCAACACCACAGGCCATCAAATTCTGGACGGATCGGCCCTAAACGGTTTCGCCCATACCTCTATAATCACACTCAAATGCTAACAAGCATTGGCATAGCCAATAGGTCTCGCCTTTGGCACCGTTTAAGTGTTTAGTTATCCAGCACAATATCCTTGGTGCAGTAACATTAACTGTTGCATGGCTGAACACTTATAAGGTCCCAAAGGCGAGACCTATTGGCTATGCCAATGCTTGTTTAGAACTTGCCACAAGCATGTTGGCGTGGTTTCATAGATGTGCCCAGGAAATAATCCTGTGAAATGGATAGAGGTCAATTTCTATCCTTTGAGGGATTCAAATATCCATGAATGACGAGGGTAACCTGAAAATTAGAGTGCACCGAGAATATTGTAAACATTGCAAATGTCACAAACCCTTTGAGATATATCAGTGAGAAAATATTCCTAATTTATAGATCTGCAAATAGCTGCACAGCCAGTGGTACAAATTACTGTTGGATTGATGTATCCTTTCCTCCTAAATTTGATTAAATGGATAGCATTGTGCATTGTAATACAAATATATGTTTTCAAACTATTTACCATTTAGGCATCCTGTGGAAAATCAAGTCATTTGTTTTTACTTAGGCTGTTTTTGTATCAGTGAACCATGCTTTCGATGCAGGGCGCCTGCATTATGGATGATGTTTCTTCCCCTGTAATCGAAGCACATCGCTTATGACTGCAGCATTGCTTTTAAAATGTGTTAACCTTAAAGGCATTAGATAGCTGGTGTTTAAGATCGAATCAAAAAGTTTGCAACTAAAACCATGCGCGCCATCTTTTATTCATGCCAAGCAACCTTTGCTGGATCAGTGGCACAGCAGCAGCATGCAATAACAAACAGCCCAGTAGTGAGCATTGTGATGACATTTTCATTTCACATTATCTTGTGCGATGACATTTCTCCTGCAGGCATTACTAAACAAGAGTTACCGGCCACGGCTATCCGTCCTGGGGCTGTCTTTGAATATTAGGTGCACAATTCGCAGTGTGGCGTTGCAGGCTCGTGCATGTGAGGGTGCTGCCAGCATCTTGGTCAAATGTCAACATGAAAGCGCCCTGTAGAGTGATGTGAAGCTGTTCTTGATATATAGGGTCGCCCATCACTGGTCCGAGCCGCCAACTCCCCGAGGTCTCAGGCCTCAGAGTTCATTTATATCTACGCATTAAAGTGTCACTGCTAGAATAGGTGTGTAAAGGTGATAACGTCGAAAAACCACACATTCAAACTAAATGGATTTTTCATATGTACTCTACTGTATTTGCTCTTTTTATTTTTTTTATTTTATATCTGTGCCATCTTTTCGTTGACAGCGTGTGGCTTCTTTTTGTATAATTAGTTACACCCAGTTTTGATCTACACGATTTTCTCTTTCTTCCAGTTCTGGATATCCTTGTGGTAAAGTCTGCTTTTTTCAAGGATTTCTTTTTATTTGTTTGGGTGTTCATTGTTACAAATGTTTACTCTATAAACTTTATTTTGACAGTAAGCCAGAAAAGCAGATGTGATAAAGCATTCATTAGAAAAAGTTAGGATATATATTATAAAATGTGCAATATTATGTGCAATAATATAGATCAAGAAGCAGCCTATGACTCCTTGCTATTAGGCAGGCTCCTACAATGTAAATGTTGTATGCAATATGTCAGGAAGTACCTGATAACTCCCTGGCTGGAATTAATCTTTAACATGATTGCACATCCAGATATCCAAAAACTGGGTGTATGTAATTTTCTGCACAGTAAAATAGGGTTATCACTTGCTAAAAGTTAAAAAAATATAAAACCTCTAAAATGGATCCTCTAATTGTTATAAATCAATATTTCAATGTATTTAAGATATTTTCAAGACATTAGATTGTTGCAGGGGACTAGTTGCTGTGAGACATTTTCTGCCTGAACAAATTTCCTGTCAGTACATTGCATGCCTTTTTTAGTCAATGTATGAATTCGCTTGAAAGCTGTCATGAAATAAACAGGCAAAGAATATTTTATAAAAATAATTGTGAAATTTTAATGACATTTTGGAGAAACTTTTTTACTCAAGTACGTAATTTGACAAAGACACATAAAGTGTGAGAGATCACATCAATTTACACAAAAATGGCAGCGAAAAAAAAAAGGCAGATACACAGTGCTAGAATATAATTGTCTAAAATGCGTAATGCGTTATACATAGTTTGAACAAGTTAAATGGCCTAGGGCAATCCCAGTAAATCAGTACATCATTGGTGCATGCACACATTTCATAGTGCATGCACAAATTACATATATATTATCCAATGGCTGTAGTTATAGTTAGGTCTTCGTTTCCATAGGAGGCGCCTTTTTTGGTTTGCTAATACCATTGGTGCTGTCTGACGAATCTTCACAAAATCTTCTAAAAACATACTCTGTTTTGCCTAGTTTCTTGATGGAAAGTTTCGGGCTAATCCGTCAACTAGAGGCTGAGAAAAAGGGGACGGGTTCCAAAACTCAAAATTCCTATGCATTTTCCGTAGACTTCTTTGAAACAAGATATTGAAAAAACTGCTGAATAGAATTAAACCAAATCTGGCAGGTAGCTAGATCTTGGTCCAAAAACTGTGGTCTTTGTAATTTGGTGTAAATCGGTTAAGTGACTTTTGAGATATTTGGGTATATTAGACCTGGCACCATTGGTGTGGGTCTCCCCTGCATTTTATGCCTTTGCCTCCTGTGTTTTTGCTGCCTGTTGGACACCGTTTTGCTAGTTTAGATGCTTTGGGCACATTGCCACTGCTGTTCAGTGCCAAAGTGCAAAAGTGCAAGTGCACACTTAGTAAGTTACTGTTATGGATGGGTGTTTCCATGATTGGCTAATTAATTTACCAGTCAGTCCCTAGTACAGTGCACTGTGTGTGCCCGGGGCCTGTAAATCAAATGCTGCTAGTGGGCTTGCAGCACTGTTTGTGCCAACCACAGAAGCAGCCTGTAAATGTAACTCTGACCTTCCATTTCAGAGCCTGTCTGCAATCTGGTGCTGCCATTTCCACTTGGCAAGTGCACCCACTTGCCAGGCCCTAACCTTCCCTTTTCGTACATAGCAGACACCACCAAGGTAGGCCCAAGGTACCCCTGTGGGCAGGGTGCAGTGTATGTGAACGGTAGGACATGCCCTGGTGTGTGTGGCATGTCCTGATAGTGAATTACTGCTAATTTCGTTTTTCACTATTGCAAGGACTCATAGGACAGAATGGGGAGTTTATTTACCGAGGGGTAGAACTGGGGCTGCTAAAACTCCCTCCTCCCTCACAAAACTGCAGTTTTGGAGTGTGAATTGTAGATCACTTCCAAAACATAAGACCGACATCTACGACTTTATAGTAGATGAAAATTCTGACGCCCTCTTCCTTACAGAAACTTGGCTTCAGGCTTGTTCGGGGCCTGATATTGCCATGGCGATTCCCGACGGTTATAAACTGGTTAAAATAGATAGAGACACTGGTAAAGGAGGTGGCATTGCGGTTATTTTTAAGTCAAAATATACATGCACTCTCGATGCCTTCCCCATGCTTGGATGCAAAGCCGGACTTTTTAAGCTCGCTACTAGTCCCCAGTTCACTTTGTCTGGTCTCTTGATTTATCGTCCCCCCGGTAACGCTACTACCTGGATAACTTCCTTTTCAGACGTTATTGCTCCTCTTTCCATGAAAGCGGCCAACTTCTCTCTATTCTTGGCGACCTGAACCTCCATTTGGAAGATGGTCAATGTAATGTCAGCAAATTGTTTTTATCTGAATTGGAAGCCTTAAATATCTCATTATGCAATTCTGGGTCTACACTCTCTGCTGAGCATTTATTGGACCCTGTCCTTTCAAATCTTCCTTTTGAATGTTCTTTTCCTGCCCGTCCATTGGATTGGTCGGACCATTATGCTGTTTACTTTGCCTTATCTCTGACAGGAAATCAAAATAAAAACAGCAGCAGTAAGGATGTGTTTATACGTCGTTGGCACAAACTTAATACTACTGATCTTAACGCACGTTTATCGAATACTCTTCCTAATACCAACACATCCACATCTGTATTAAACTCTGAAATATCCAAATGGCTGAACTCCGCCATCGATGAACTTCTTCCGTTAACATTAAAAAACTCCTTATCTCATCGACCTCCTGCGCCTTGGTTTTCTGAAGATCTAAAACGCATGAAAACTAGCTGTAAGATCTCTGAGAGAAAATGGAGACGTTCTTACTCTGCCTCCCGTAAAATAGCCTACAAGGAAGCCCTTAGGGACTACCATCACCATTGTAAAATGGCCAGAGCTGCCTATGTCTCGAACACAGTAACCAATGCCCAAAACTGTCCTCGTACTCTTTTTTCGGTTGTGAAGAAATTAACTGGAGCAGATACGGTACCAGCTCCTCCCGTACTGGAAGAGGCTCAATGCAATTCTGTTGCGAATTTTTTCATATCTAAAGTAGAGCGCATCTATGACTCATTAAGTACTTCTACATCTAATGATACGCCTCTGCCAGACCCTATTCTGACTCCAGATATTCCACTCCTCACAAGGATGAAACTTGAAAACTGGTTACCCTTTGATGATGCCTCCTTTTCCCATTGCCTAAATAGCATCAAATCTGGCTCCCCACGGGATCTGATACCCGCCAAGATTTTAAAACTAATTGAACTTAGCCCACGTCAAGTGCTAATGCAACTTCTCAACTCTTCATTACTTGAGTCATATGTTCCACAGGAGTGGAAGCATGCAATGATAATTCCTCTATTAAAAAAGGCTGGAGCGGATATCACCAACCTGTCTAACTTCAGACCAATTTCATTGCTCCCCATTCTATCAAAGATCCTGGAAAGGCATATAAATACACAATTGACACATGTTGTGGAGAGCTCGGGCTTTTTACATCCGTCCCAATCAGGCTTTAGAGTGCATCATTCAACTGAAACCACCCTCCTAGGAGTCACCGAGAGTCTGCGTCACAGTGTCGATCGCGGTGAAACATCAGCCTTGATCCTTCTCGATCTTAATGCGGCGTTCGACACTGTGTCTCATTCCATCCTCCTCGCGACTCTCCGGTCCCTAGGGGTAGAGGGTGCGGCTCTAGGCTGGATAGCCTCTTTTTTAAAAGATCGCACTTTTCAGGTGTTTTCTCCTTCTGCTTCTTCTACAACTTATCCTTCGGCGTATGGTGTTCCCCAGGGGTCGATACTCAGCCCCTTATCATTCAACATTTATGTAAGACCCCTAGCTACTATTATGGAGGAAGCTGGTCTCACACTGTATTCCTACGCCGACGACTCACAGATCATTTTTTCTCTCTCTAATAAAGAGTGTAATAACACCTCTGCTCTGAAAGAAGGTCTGATTCGTGTCTCCAAATGGATGAAGAGTAACTTTTTGAAGCTTAACGGTGATAAAACCGAGGTAGTGATACTAGGCAAGAACAAGGATCTCTGGGGCCCCCACCATTGGCCCAATTATATGGGACCTACCCCGCAACCTGTAACTGAAGTTCGCAATCTCGTAAAGGTGGCCTCTATCTGTTTTGCCACCCTGAAATGGCTTCAGAAGATTTTGTGGATGTTGCCCCTCTCTACACAAAGAACGGTAGTCCAGGCGTTGGTTGTTTCCCGCCTGGACTATGGCAACGTCCTATACTTTGGAGCCGACTTAACAACCATAAAAAAACTTCAGGTTGTGCAGAACGCTGCTGCCCGTCTGCTCTGCAATGTTCCTAGGAGAACTTCTGCTTCCACAGCACTTCGGGACCTGCACTGGCTTAAAATTTCAAACAGAATTAAATTCAAAGCCCTGTGTCACATTTTTAAAATCAAACACGGCTCAGCCCCAAAATACCTTCAGGGCCTTATTCTGGCCTATAAACCCAGTCGAACTCTAAGATCATCAGCACACGGTGATTTTTCTGTTCCTAGATTTAGGCTAGCAAAGATGGTGGGCCGCTCCTTTGCCTATTTAGGTCCTAGATTTTGGAATGCTCTTCCTGTGACCCTAAAGACAGAAACCAATCTTTTTCGTTTCAGTAAGGGACTTAAAACTTGGCTCTTCCAGCAGTAATTTGTAGCCCAGTAAAATCAGCTTGACATCCTTTTTCTTCTCCAGTCTGTCCCTAAGCGCCGGGAAACCCACTGTGGGTAGCTGTGCGCTCTAGAAGTTTAAATAAATAAATAAATAAATAAAATTTATAACATCTTATAAACATAACTGGCCCTGGGAACAAGGTAGGAAAATAAAGTTTAGTATGCCTGAACTCAGAATGTTAAAGCGCATCTTTTAGTGAGGATGACTGTTACATTCTGTGTTTGAAAATACTACTTTTAGAAAGTAGGTAGCTAGATCATGGTCCAGAAAGTGTGCTCTTTGTAATTTGGTGTAAATCGGTTCAGTAACTTTTAAGATATTAGGGTATGTTAGACCTGGCACCATTGGTGTGGGTCTCCCCTGCATTTTATGCCTTTTCCTCCTGTGTTTTTCCTGTATGTTGGACTGCGTTTTGCTAGTCTAGATGCTTTTGGCACTTTGCCAATGCTGTTCAGTGCCAAAGTGCAAAAGTGCAAGTGCTCCCTTTGTAAGTTACTGTTATGGATTGGTGGTTCCATGATTGGCTATTAGATTTACTAGTCAGTCCCTAGTACAGTGCACTGTGTGTGCCCGGGGCCTGTAAATCAAATGCTGCTAGTGGGCTTGCAGCACTGTTTGCGCCACCCACAGAAGCAGCCTGTAAATGTAATTCTGGCATGCCATTGCAGAGCCTGTCTGCAGTCTGGTACTGCCATGTCGACTTGGCAAGTGCACGCACTTGCGAGGCCTTAACCTTCCCTTTTCGTACATGGCAGACACCCCCAAGGTAGGCCCAAGGTATCCCTGTGGGCAGGGTGCAGTGTATGTCCTCACTGGTGCAGCTTCCTGGCAGGGGGTAGAGACAGCATTGTGGAAGGCAGACCAGGCCCATTCAGGTGAAAGGAAATCTCCTCCCCCTACTCTGAATGCAGCCCAGGTCTATTCAGCCCAGCCCTGACTCATAAGAGTCACTTCTGGGAACCAAGAGGAACCTTTGTCAAGGAGAAGAGCCGGAGAAGCTCAGGAGGAATGCTGCCCCTGTGCTGTTTGCTGTCTGAGGTTGGTCTGCAGTGGCTACTTGCTGCAAGGAAAATAGGAAAGGACTTTGCTGTTTGCTTTGTCACCCGCTTGAAGAAAGCTCTCCAAGGGCTTGAAAATGAGATTGCCTCCTGTTCTGAAGTCTCAGGGACACAAAGATTTCACCACCAGCTCCCCTGAATTTCCTTGCTGGGAATTCTAACCTGCAAAGAGGTGCCTGCTGCTGTTCTGGACCTCCAGAGACTATTTTCCGCTGGGAGCGGGAAAAACTACACAACATCGAAAAAGCGAGACACATCCACACCCGCATCGAGTGCACCTATCCCCGAAGTACGAGATCATTGCACTGATTTTGACGCAAGGCCTGCTGTGTGGCTGCATGAGTTCACACAAATCGTCCTGGATTGTCGCATCAAGGCACCAAATTTGTTACATTGTTGGGGGACGCAGTAAGAAACCAATACATCACCTCCCCATGCAGTAAGAAACCGACTCATCACCTCTTCAGTAAGAAACTGATGCCTCACCGCCCCTGCGCTGCAGTAAGGAACCGACGCCTCACCTCCCCCGAAGCAAGGAACTGATGCATCACCCTCCCTGAGTGTAAGAAACCAACGCATCACCTTTCCTGTGGCCCATTTTGTTTGTTTGTGTGATGCATCCCAGGTAGTTTGTGAGAAAAGTGTTGCATCTGCAAGTTGCTATGAACTGAACTATTTCTACCATCTGAAAGTCATATTTTGAATACTGTATTGTGGACTTTTGTCGTTTGGTCTTGTTTTGGTTTAGATAAAGATTACCTATTTTTCTAAACTGGTGTGGTGTCCATTTGTAGTGTTTTCACTGTGTTACTGTATGTGTTCACAAATGCTTTACACACTGCCTCTAAGATAAGCCTGTCTGCTCACCGGCGGTGAGCAGGGGTTATTTTAGAAGTGTATCCCCCTTACCCTGACTAAAAGCAAGGGTCCCTCTTTGGACAAAGGTACCTACCTCTGCCAACTAGAGACCCCCATTTCTAACAGGATACAAAAATATTCTTATATCTGGACGGTTGGTATCAAGGGACTCTTGTGAGAGCTACACAAGTTCATCCTAAAACACAGAGGGTAGTGATTGGTCTAGGGGGCTTTTTTCCCATGGTCCACCTTACATGGGAGTGTGGCTTTCACAAGAGCAAGCATTCTGATTGGTTTGCCGCTACATTAAAGAAAATGTTGCATCAGCCATTACAGGACTCCAGGGACTTTGTCCACTCTCTTAAACTAGTGAAAACAAAATATTTAAGGAGGAGGGTAAGGATACCCTGCCCCCCTAGCCCTTGACGGGAGTCCAAAAGGGCACCACAATGGGGCAAAGTTTTAAAAAACTATTTGCTGTGGTCCAGCGGGACTCCAGCGGGATCTTGGCCAAAAAAATGGCAGTAGCTACTTTTCTTTTAAATTAATAGGACCCTTGAGGTGAGCCTGGTGAAGTTATTTGGGGATGGGGCTATGCGCAGCCACACCTCCGGAGTTGGTCATAGCCCTGGGGACCCCAGCTCCCGGGTCCTGGCGCAATGTTCAAAGGGGAAGAGGGCACACAGCCCCACTTCCCTGAGCCAATCTTGGTCCCAGGGACCTATCCCCTGGGGCAATATTTTAAGGGGAGGGGTATATGCGGACCTCCCGTGGACCCCATCCCTCAGGGCCTGGTGCAATTTTCAGAGGGGAGGGGGTACACCACCCCAAATAAGCCAATCAAGGCCCAAGGGGACCCCATTCCCTAGGTTCAGCACACTTTTTAAAGGGGAGAGGCACCGGGGCCCACCTCCCTGAGCCTCTTGAGTCCCCAGGGACCACATCCCATGGGGACAGCTCCATTGTGGTATTCCAGGGTGCCTACCGCCTGGACACTTTTCCCTGCCTGTCAGAAAAAGGCCCTGGGTGATGAAGTGCCCCGGGTCTTAAAGACTCAAGTAGGGTGTGGGCATGTGTGCCCTCCCCCTAAAAAGAGAAAGGCGCCAGGGATGGTGTCTCCTGGGTCCATAAAGGTCAAGAGGGGAGCCTTACCATGGGAGAGCTTGTCATATTCTCCTAAAGCACTCCTAACTGGAACTCAATGGTCTATATAAAATAATAAAATCTATATTGAAAGAAAGACTCAGAGACGTGTTTTTTTTAGTTAAATCTTTCTTAACCATTTTATAATATTCACAAATATTAAACATTGTGGTGATTGAAAATATTGGCAATTTTTGGAGAAAGATGTAGATTCACTTTATATATATTGATGTACTCAACCCTTGATGAAGCCAAGAGGCTTATGCTTTATATTTTTCTGTAATGACTCTATGGAAAAGTCATTAAGTCTGCCTCAGTGTGGTTGGATGCTGAACTTGGCTGCAGGACAGGCCCTATGGCCAATCTCATGCCTTTGGCCATGCACTGCGGCGGGTTGGCTGCCCACAAGGAATTGGACGCAGGGCCTGGCCACATCCAACCCCATGCTATGCACGGCCAAAGGCTATGTGCGCAGGGAGTTGTCTTTACATATGACAATAAAATATTATTTACGTTAAAAAAAATCCTAGAAATTCATGGAAAAAAACAAGGGTTAAAGTTATGTTATAGTTAGGAATTGTAATCATATCTTTCTTTACACTGAAAAAAAAGTCTTAGAAATTCACTGAAAAAAACAAAGGATAAAGTAACGTTATGGTTAGGTAAATATTTCAGTGACAACATAACGTTTTAAGAAACACTGAAGTTCACCCTCACCATGCACTGCTAATTACCTCACATATTACATCACTCATGCTCTATGACAGCATTGATGACATAACTGCAACATCTGAAACAACATCATTGATCACAACACTGCATGGTGGGGCAAAAGTTATAGATACTTTAGGGCACGAGTTATAGTTACTTGAGATAACGATAACGGGTGAATTTCAGAGGTTTGTGAGTTTAAAATGTTATGTTGTCACTTAAATTTACACATAAAGAGAGGAGAGAGGAGTTAGCCTAACGGCTAGGGCGGTTGACCTCGAATCTGGGGAACCGGGTTTGAGCATCGACAAGCACGCGCACCATCCTGTGATTCTGGGCAAGTCACTTAATCTCCCCGAGCCTAACAAAAATTAATGTGTCCGCATGTAATGCAACTGGTGCTCGTGAAAAGCGCTGTGATACCCGATACCCGCCTCGGGTCAAGTTTGCGCTATATAAAACTCAGTGAAAAAATAAAAAAATAATCGTAATGTACTTTAGGCTTTGTTTTACATATATATGTATATATACTCACTGGTAGTCTTCGCCAGTGACTAGTTATAGTTAGGACCACGTTTCCATTGGAAAAGCATTTTTTGTTTTCCTAACAACTGTGGTACCATTTGACAGCTCTTCATTAAACTTTCCAAAAACAATGTTTCTCTATCTCAGCTCCTAAATGGAAAGTATAGGAGTGATTTGTAAAGCCAGGGCCTATAAAAAGATATGGTCCAAAACACATTTTCCCATCCATTTTTACCTAGGAACTTTAGACACAGCTGCAGCCCAAACCACTGAATGGATAAGCAGAAATTTGACAGAAAGCTAGATCCTGGTGCCAAAAGAGTACTTTTTCATTCTATAGAGTAAATTCATTTAATCTTTTTGGACCAAATAATGCTCAAAAACGTTGTTGATTTCACGCAACGGAGGATCCGCGGAAATGGCAGATCTCTTAGAGAGATCTGATGAACACCACTGCATCAACAATGATGTGGCGGCAGACATCTTAGTACTTGGAACTCAGTCCTGAGTCCTAGGAAAATCTGAAACAAAATAGGGAGAGGGGGCAGGGTAGGTATATATTGCCCCATAGGCCTGATGTTGGCTTCCCAGACGCTCCCCGACTGGGGTCAAAAATGTTTACTGTTTAGATTTTGGTGCAAATTTGCAGAGGCTCTGAGAATCTGCAGTAAAATAAAAAAATAGCGCCCCCTTTCCCTAAATTATATATGCGACACCCGTCTCTTTTCCTCCTCAGGGGTAACTCTTTTTTAGCACCACTGGAGCGCCAGGACTCTGAGGAGAGGTACATTCATAATTTAGGGGGGATCATAGCCCCCATCCCCACACCTCCAAGAGGCCCCTGTGGGGGGTTGAACACAGGGTTTGGCCACAGCCCAGGCCTTTCGGCCAAACCCATGTTGGGTGTGTGCAGCTTGGGGCTGGCTGACTGCAATAGTTACAGTTCCTTACAACCCCATTTATAATTTTCATTTCAAAGGAAGTCTAACACTTACTAAGTAACCACTGTCAACATCACTCCTGCCTTCCTGATGCCGGAGTCCCAGCCTTTGTCTGTTAAAAATAGGGTCATTAACAGCCATCCTGCATCATGTATAAGGTCTCTGGAGAATGGCTGTTTGGCAAATAAGTTCTTAACCAGTTTACTCTAGGCACGCAAAGTGCACATTCAGAAAGTTGCTTTTTCACAAAAGTTACTTTCACCTTGAATTAGAATTGTGTTTTTAATTAGGCATGTTCATGACAAATGTAGCTTTCCCTAAATGGTGACAAATAGCTTTTGTGCCTGCACGCTGAGGGGGCATGCTTTTCCTAATACTTATCATGCCCACTTGTTAGGTCGAAGCATACTAGTACATGCATTGTCTGTTGGGAGACATATTGGGGCACATCAAGAACATATGGGGGCATGGAGCTCTCCCATTTCTTATCATTGTTTGGCTTTCCATGTTACTTTCATTAGCCTATTTCTTACCTGTGACACAGCTTGTCAATCTTGTATTTGTCCCTGTCATGGAGCATTGCCTCTTTCCATTTCTTATGATTGGATCCTTCACTGCTTCCATAGCTTTCTTTTCAAGAACTTCTTTTTCCTGTACTGTTAAGCACTCCATTAGATTGCATGTGTTCTAGCTTTTTCTTCATTGTGTATTTCTCTCCCCCTGCAGATCTATTTTCTTTGACAATGCCAGGAATTTCTTATTTTGCGTTGCTATTTGGTAGGCAACTTTGAGTCGGCATTAAATGTAATATTAAATGTAATATTTATATTTCGAACAATACATACATCAAGCATACAAGTAATATTTATTTTACTTTGTAATATGGTTTCCTTATCTCTACCCATGCTTTTAAAATGTATTTTACCAGGTGTTGTACCTTGCTGTTTAATGTTATTCTAGCCGACCTCTGAGGTTGCTTTTACAGCATTTGCTTGGTTAATAGAAACAGAAAAACACTTAAGTAACAAAGGAAGCCACTACAGTCAGAAAAAAAGAATTTCCCTAAACAAAGTTCTGTATTTTAGGAATCTAATTTATTTTGTATTGCTTTACATTTAGAAAATCACTGCTACATAACGAACAATGTTGCTATTCAGTAGAGTTGCATAAACATTTTAGAGCACTCCTCACTGTAGGCCTGACTTACAAAGGTAAACTTACATTTTTATGTAAGGTTATCATTGTTTGGTATTCACAAAGGTATTTTATGAATAGTAACTTTACGACTGTGGAGTCTCCGCACATTAAAAGACAGGGCAGTCCAATCTTGTTAAGGGTGGAGAGTATGCAGGCACAAAGATACTACTCCTAAAGTATCTTTATGAACAGCAGCAAATTGTAAACTTACACCAAAGTGTAAGCTTACCTTGTGAATCAGAACCTGTGATTCCAGCTGCCCACAGAAGTTGCTCCTTCATCATTTGCTAATAGTACAATTATTAAAACACTGCTGGTTCATGAACAAAGCCATCACTGGGTGTAAACCGAAGTTTCATGAACATATCAATGTTTCCAAATGTTAGCATGGCTTTGACACCCATGAGGATTCAGCACTGTGAGCTGTATATTGCAAATGTGTCCCAAAACTACGAGTGCCATTCAGGCAGTAAAGTACCATCATTTCCTGAGAAAATTCACTAGGGCAGTGGACCTTTGTTTTACAAGCCATGACTTGCTTTCTAATGAATTTAACATGTTAACATGTTGCTTCTTGGATCTTTAGCAGATATAAATGCAGTTGTTATTTCAAATCAGACCTTGTAAATATGTGTTATCTATGTTCCAAGACAGCAGCTTTAGCCATTAGGCCACATTTGCTCCCATATGTGCATAACTTTACCATTACATCAAACTACAAAATTACACATTGTTTTCAACATAATTCAGAAAAGATATGTCTCTATCACTATGAAATCAAGGTATTATATTAAACAATATATTTATACCATTAATGCCATGCTAATGCAGAATTGCAGTTTGTACTTTTGTATGTTATAAGTCCATAATAAAATATTTCTTTTCCCAATGTCCAATAACAATTGAATATAATTACACACTAATGCATGTACCATGTTGGTCAGCATTCTTCAAAAGATTTTCAACAAAAAGTATTGCAAGCAAACAAACATGGGCAAAGCTGGTAGGTAGCACTGTGACTGCATTTTAAAAGCGAGACCAATTGGCATTGCCAGTGCTTGTTTTTTATCAGGCACAAAGCCAGGTGGACATACAAGACACACTTTTAGCCAGGTGGACATACAAGGCACACTTTAGAGGAGATTGATCTAACATATATTAATAGATTTCTGTACACGGCAAAAGAACTTGTAAACTCAAGGCCTAGCCCAAGCTCAATAGTGCTCTAAACAGCCATACACTTTCCTTTATAGAATTGTTGTGAAATGCCTATAATGTATGCAAAATGTGTTATTACATGAAATATTGGTCTGGTACCCCACATAGAAATGGATGTGTGGAGGCATTTTTCGCTAAGAAATTTCATGAGATTCGGCATGTAAGAAACTTAACTGATAGCACTGAGTTTGTTTTCCTTGTTCCCGTGCTCATGCAGATTTTATTTTATCTAAACAAAATATTTTTTACATTACATATTTTAATGGCCTTATCTTGGGCATTATGCAGAAAAGTTTTAATGCAAAAAGCCAGTAATTATACAAAATTTCTCCGGCATAAATTATGTTTAGGGGCAGAGAACACACACTGTGGCACTGAATGGCATGTCATGGGTGCATACAGGGATCCTTAAAAAAAGTAAATAATCTGTGAGGAATACACAGGAAATGCTAAATCCTTTCAAGTAAAAGCATACAATTGGGCACAGCTAGAGTTTATTCTATACTGTCTGTATACCAGCACATAAGGTTTCAAGATAGAAGTACCCACGCCAAAGAGTAATCACATTGATACAAAATCACAATCTGTGACTTTTTGCTTCCCTCATCTACCAAAATGGAACTATGTAGTACTCCCAATGCCAGAATGATGGGTTTCTGCATGGAACTGTAGAGGCACTATCAATGGCAGCATTCCACTAGGTCCCTCCATCATCATCAAAACTGGTTCCCTTTACATCTTTTCACTAGCACAGCCTGTTCATGAGTTACAGCTCTACAACACTGATTTTAAGAACCATACCTGCATCCAAATGTCATCACTCCTATCTGAATCATTCTCAGAAACCACAGTACCCATTACAAACAGTTGACCTTAATTTGTTCATCAGGTTCCACCAGTCAATATTTGCTCAATCATGGTAAATGCTTGCAATTGAGATCAAATATTCCAAGTGGATACCTAGGACCATTACATTTGCTAGAATCTACTGTGTACGTGATGTGCACGTGATTCCACCATTCTTAACTACAGGAAAGAACCCCCAAAACTACTACAACTAACTTACACTATGTGGCTACTTTTCTCTTACATCGACAGGCGAGTATGACTCAGAAGGTTTCCATAATATAGTTCACCTCTTTAGAAGAATTGTAACATTCAGTCCGGCACTCTAAACACATCAAGAAAATGGTTTTGAGGTGTTGTTATACCTACATAATGCACCAGAAACTCCTGGACGACATATCCCAACTCTCTGAATCCATCAGGAACGGTTATGTCATGCTTGCATGCATACTGCTACAGCAACCCCTATAAGACAGTTAAGAGGTCTAAATTGATGACCGCTGTCTTGAACTATCAGCCAAACTTAAGACAGCCATCCACTGATGCTTAAAGGGTGGACATCTGGTGTTAGTTCTACACTAGCTAAGAAGGTACAGTACCACACAACATTATGGCAGAACACCACCATGTGCATATCTGTTTTTAATTTTTAGAGGTTAGTAAGTAGTTAACAAGTGAAAAACATTTGAAACAAATTTGAATATTGTCATTGGAATATACAACCTCAGGTTTGCCTGGACATTTGAGCAAAATGACAGTTACTTTCTAGCTGTGCAAACTTCTGTTTTCAGGAGTTCATCTGTATTTGCTGTGCATTAATCTTTGTAAGGATGTAAATGTAGATTTTGGGATGAAATCTTCACTTATTTTATGTGACTTATGAAAAAATATTGACAAGATCTGGTGTCAATTATAGATAGATTTGAATATTACACAGTTGTGATTACTAGTCAATGGAACCTAATGGTTTCTGTTACATAAAGTTTGATTATGCAATTTCATGTCTGCTTCCATAGGTTGCTATAGTATTTTAAACATTGTAAATGCTTTGTGAATTGTAACTACAATACAAGCCTTCAGCGTTCAATATTCAGTGCACAATTTAACAATTCAAAAGTTCTTCTATGCATTCAAGTACAGTTTAAAAAGTCGTGCTCACACAGTTATGTGAGACTGTAATTAAATTGTTGCACATCCTTTTCATATCCCGACAAGAATAGAAGCCCTCATAGGAATGAGTGCTTCGGAAGATACCCTTATTATTGAAGCATGATGAAGGGTTACAAAGACGTACTGTCCTGTGTAGCTCTCAGATTTGTACTAACACCATGTTGAAGCAGTGATCAGAAACTGGTGAAACCAATACAAATTTAACTTTCTATCAGTCCCTTCGAGATTTTCCAATACCAGTGAGTCTGTTTAGATGGTTATAAGCATACTGACCTTGCAGCCATTCCATGTCTCATGCAAAACAATTGTGGTCTTTCTGAAGGCTTTTAGATCCTAACTTCAGTGGTTAACAGACGTTTCACAACAAGCATGCCAATAGGGCTGGCTTATGAATGAAACTGCCTTTTTGTCATTGGGTTTATGCACTCAATAAGTCATCATACAAGCACTCTGTCACTCATCTTTGCACTCATACATCCCTTTACCCATCCATTGACTCATTCTTACATTCACAATCCGACACAACTACAATAATACACAACATATGCAAGATACTTTGAAAGAATAGAAGTAGAAAATAGCATATTCTTGCAATAATTAAACTAAAGATAGCAGCAGGTGTCTGACTTGTAGAGATATTGTAAATAGTCTGTAGTTGTTTTAAAGTCCAAGCATGGAATTTAAACTATAGTTGTTTTGAGCATATACTTTCCCACAAGGAGAACAAAAGACAGCCATAAAATTAGAAAAGTATACAAATTTTCAGTTAGCTCAGCAAAATAATATCTCTTCTAAGGAGGGTCCAACAAGGTTTTCCACAGACCAACCCTTTTATATTCATGGTTTGTCAAACGGGGTACCAAACACCAAAATGCTTACTATGGTAATCTATGAGAATCCATGTAACAAAATGTAATATAGAGTAATAACAATCCACACTTAAATGCTTATTGACTTTAACATATGGCTTTCACAATAGTTATGTCATGCCTATAGCCATGATCATTGTCTTGCAACTATGAACTACTCAACCCTTCTATAAAATGTAAGCTTTAACCAGAAGCTGAAAAGTAGAATACAAGCAGATAAATACAGCCCAACCAGATCCTGTACTCAGGGGAACCAACATGTGGGTGGAGTCTAAGCCCCACTCTCAGTAGTACACTGAAAGCTCTTTTTTCAGCACATAAGGCAGAATGACAGTTGAACTGTCAAGCTAAGGATCCATGTATATCAGTGTAGCCCTGGGCATCCTATATTGTTCTCAAACACACAAAGTCAAAAGTTAATGATGAAAGGTAAGGGTGCTTGGACTGAAACACTGTCCTCACAGCTACCCTCTTCCTATCTCTGCTGCTGCAAGAGAAAAACAAACTCTATAAAGTATTTACATATCCAAGTAATTTTATAGGCATTATCATGTCACGTGCGTGCCACTGAAAGTTCGCGCCTGGACAGCTGTATACATACCCCAAATAATTCCAACTGTGTGAAAGGGAAGCACATTTGTACTCCTGACACCAACACGTGGGCTGAGTCAAAGCCCCTTCCTTTGTAATGCTTCTTAAACGCATTTTACTGTTGATCACAGAATGTCTGGCAACAGCTGTTGTCAAGGCAGACCTACTCACATTCAAGTTGGGCTGCTTCTTGTCTTGCTCTCTGGAACTATTCATGTAATTGCAATCAACGTGTTAACCCGTCCAAAGCGCTGAGAGGCATTTCGTGCTCTGGAAATACAATAAATGAATAAACAACAAATAATTAGGAAATCACAACTTTTAAGGGTTCACCGAGTGAAAAATAAAATGCGTATCCGCACTCACATAATCAACTCATCAGCAATAAGGGTTTTGGAATTAATCTTTGCCTGTTTGTGTCTGCTTGGGTTGTAAAACCTATTGTGAAATTATTCGCTATATGCCACCTTTAAGACAGGTCAAAGAATCTTTAATGCTCACTAATAAATAAATCTGAGGACTGAGCATTTTTCCACACTGCTTAAGGAGGAATTGCACAGATTCTCACACATATTAGAAATATGACCGCTTCGTCACTTGGAATTGATTTAAATCTTATGAAATCCTATTTATATAACCTAAATATTGCTTGGTCCACGATATACAAGATGAACTCGGTAGAAGGTTACAGGTTACTGCCTGTAAAACCAACTTATAAGAGAACCAGGAGTCTCCTATTTCCCAGGACATTGAGAATCTCAGTAAAAAAGTATTGATTTACAGCAGCTCTAGGAATGGGAAATGTATTTCTCTCTATCTACAACAGACTGAGTTTTTAAAAGAAGGGGAGATTGATAGTTCACTCTGATGCTGCGAAACATGTTTACTTCAATACGTCTCCAAAAATTATTAAATATTTAGAATCCCGTGAGCTCCTTACTTTGGGAATTTAACCGCAGTGACCTAGAAGCCTGAAATGCTTTGTATGAGTAGCACATTGCACTGTTTTGCTGGTTCAATAGGAACACTAAATCTGGTGTTAGTCTCTGCAAACTTCGATATTCTTTTCTAGAGCAGAAATGAAAGCTGTGTTTTTTTTGCAGCTTGAATTGTAGGGCCAGCCTCGTGGTAGTGGTAGGTATCACTGGCAGTGAGCCTGCAATAGTGGAATGAGCAGCCAACATTCTATCATTTTTTGAAATTTCATTGCCTTGTGTAGTGAGACGCAAGTGTGACGCAAGCATAGTAAACCAGGCATTGGGAAAGTCAATTGGTCTCCCTATTTTAGGAATGCACAGTATATATCATCAATTTCCTACATTATGTCAGTGTGACCTTTGCTGTTTAGAAAGCAGTGATAGTTTAGAAATTAAAGCAAATCATAATTGAATTAAGGACATTCTTTATTCCAGCTGTGAAATAAAATATATTTTCAGCAAAAGCCACAGCACTATAAGAAAGTGAATCCCTGCTATGACAGGCAATTTTGGAACACTCACTGGTCTGCCACAGTGGTCGGGCCATGTCCTGGCACTTATGAATGGTGTCACTGTTAGGTCAGGTGTGAGGTACTGGTATTGTTGGTTAAATAGGGTGTGAGCCCTGGTCAAGCAGCAACCACAATCCTTGTCAGGGTGAGGCACAAGCCAACCCTACATTAACCTGTGCTCAATCCACTGGTAGCGTGGCACAGTTCAGTCAGGCTTAACTTAGAGGCAATGCATAAAGTATTTCTGCAACACTTCATCCAGTAATAAAGTGAAAACACCACTCAGAAAGGATCCCACACAAAGTTGGATAAATAGAACTTATTTTAATAAATATAAAACAAGATCCGAATGACAAAAATCCAATTAGTAGAACCAGAGATATTACACTTTAATGGATTTTAGTGAAATAGCGCCAAAAAGCACAAAGCACCAGCTGTGGATATCTGGTCGCTCTGGACCCAAGCAAAGTCACAACTTCAGGCTGACTGTAAAGCTGCAGGGTTCCAGTTAGGCCCACTGAACCCAGTACCATAAATTCTGGTTGTGCGTAGCATTGAGAGGATCTGCGTCGAAGATATGTCGCTTAGCCAAAGCAATGCATTGGTTCCGAGATGTGGTCAGGCTTCGCCGCAAGGGTCTACATTGTTATTGAGGATCCTGTCGATGGGGCTTGCCATGCGAAGTCCGGCATTAGGGATGCAGTGCAAAGTTGGGACAATGCGTTGATTCAGAGGAGGTGCGAGGCAGTGATGCGGAGTCCAGCATCGTCATCGAGGCTGCCATCGATGAGAAATGCGAGGGCGTGCTTCGAGGATACGTTGTGCATCGGTTGTCCCGAAGGCGATGTGGGCTGCGATGGTAATGCGAGTCTTTGGAACGGGTGCAATCCAGGCAGCAGTGGAGATACATCGGTTCTGCTCAGGTTTGCGCTACACAGTAAAGGAAATGCATCGGTTCCGCTGGATCCACACATGCTGGCAGAGCACCTTAAGCCCATTTCCAAGAGTCCAGGACTAGGGCGGCATCACTTGGTAGAGTAGACTCACAGAAGGTGCAAGGCTGTTGGAAGCTTGCTGTGTCCTGAGGTTTCAAATCAGGAGGCTAGGCAACTAGCCCTTAGAGACACTTTGGGCTCTAGGTTTAGGGAAAACAAGTCTAGTCCTTCTCACCCAGGCAAAGGGGCAGCTGGCAGCTGATCAGCACAGCAGGGCAGCAGTTCCCTCAGAGCAGCAGCTCAGCAAAGTGGCAGTCCTTGTAGCAGTACAAAAGTCCTTCTTACTGGCAGAGTATTCACAGGTCCAGATGTGTGCACCAATGGTGGTGTCTGAGGTCTAGTATTTATACATTGCTGTGTTTTGAAGTGAAGAGAAGCTTCCAGATGCTTGTCTCTGAAGTGCACAGGTGCCCTGCCTTCCTGGTCCTCTTTCAAAGCTAACTACAGGGCATATGCAGTCCCTTGTGTGGACACAAGACAAAGTCTATTCAAGTGTAGAAGGGGCTGGGCCCAGCCCCTCCCTCATATCCTGCCAGTGAGGGCCCATCTAGTCAAACATGCTTCCCACTGTGTGTGGCTGTCTAAGAGGGATACACACATGTCAACTGTCACCCACACCCAGTCATGTGACCCAGAGACAGGCTGTTGGCACTAAATGGCTAAGGAAAGAAAATGCCAACTATTTTAAAGTGCATTTTCACAATTGCAAGGTAAAATCTGTGTTAGGATTTTAAATTGCCATTCCAGAGACAGCTAACATGAAGGGGTCACCTGTTCTCATTTGGAAACTGCACATATAAAATGTAATAAGGCAATTCCAATATTATCCTATGGGGGAAGTGTGACTTGCAGTAGTAAAAAAAGAATTTAGGAGTTTTTCACTACCAGGACATGTAAACCTTAAATGTACATATCCTACTTTTTAAATACATTTCACACTATCCTCTGGGCTGTCCAGGGCCTACCCTATGCATTAAAAAGTTTGATTTGAGCCTAGCACATGTGTACTTTGCCACGTCGAGATAGCAGTTCAAAACTGAACACACAGGCTGCAATGGCAGGTCTGAGATTAGCCCCAGGTGGGGACCTCCACTCCATCGGCGGAGTGTGCGGAGATTTGCCTCCTCCGCGTTCCACAGAGAATGCGGAGAAGGCAAATCTCCACACACTCCACATCGTAGTGGAGTTGGCCAGCCCCGCCACCCCCCGATATTAACAATGAATTATAGAACTAATAAGTAAATTTAAACCACTTATCTGAACTGCAGGGTCCACGGGCTGCCCTCCTCCTCTTCGTCGCCATTTCTGCTAATTCTTGAAAAACTCTGCATGCCCTCCGAGTAGCCCCACTACTCCCACTACGCCCAGCGCTACCTGAGATATGTTTAAAGTGCTACTTACGTGCTGAAGGCCCACTAGTAGCATTTATTTTACAGGCCCTGGGCACAGTTAGTGCTCAGTGACAACTGGTAGGCATTGGTGGTGGGGGTTAGAAAAAAGAAGAAAAAAAAGAAGATGTACATGCTGATCGCCGGTCATCCATACTGCTCTTCTCTGTTCTTCCTGTTTTCCTGGCTCACGGCAGCACCCAGACTCCCCTATCCAATCAAGACGCTGCTGTCACCAGCATGACATCAGCGTCGTGATTGGTCTGAGCAGCCTGGTTCGGCACTTAGACAGGGAGTGGGAGCCTGTTCATGTTCTCCAACCAGGCTGTGTTATACAGCCGGGTGGAGAACATGCTAAGTACACATGGCGGTTTGGCTGGCCCAAGACGGCAGGCCAAACTGTTATGCGCACTTATGGTGCACTAACCACTTCTCCTCCCTCTGACGCGTGCCCAGCCCCGCCCACCCTAACCTGGCTCCATACTAAAAATAAAATATTAATAAAATTCTGTTATTATAATTTTATTTTTCCTTTTCACTGCTCAGAGAGCAGTGGGGCGACGTTCCCCCGCCTCAGCGGAGGAGCCCCTGCTGCTAGTGCTTCCTTACTAGGAAACTTACAATTAAATTAAATATGCCAATTGGGTATAAGCCAATTTATCATGTTTTAAGGAGAGAATACATGTACTTTACCACTGGTTAGCAGTGGTAAGGCGTGTTGAGTCCTAAGGCCAGCAAAACCGAAGTCAGCAAAAACTGGAAATCTGAGTGCAAATGTTAGGGGAAACCCATGCCAAGAATGCTAGGTGTTGATAGAGGTTTAACTGCTGCCTATGAAAGCAGTATTCACCAAGGGACATGTTGCTTCAAGATAGCTACAGTAAACGGATGGAGTGCTCCCATCAAGTGAATATAAAGTGTATGGTAAGTGTGGAGATAGATACTTCATGTTGTGCATATCACTGGCAATTTCAAGTCCGGTCACTTTAAGGCTTCTGAGTGTCAATTGATCAAAAGAGTTGTAGAGTTCAGCTCTCTATTGTAATCATAGCTTTTTTGTAATTTTGAAAACATGAGGCCATAGGTTTTAAATGTACGTTATAGAGGCAGGGCATGTGCTGTAAATGAGATCTATTTAAACAAGCAATAGGAAAATATATTTAATATATATATTAGACTCTGGAGAGTGAAAGCAGCCATAACAGATATTACTACTGGATCATGACAACATCAGATTTGACAGTATCATGCTCATTTCCTCTTAAATTAGCCTTTCTGTCTGCATAAATACCCTAAGAGTTCATACCCCATGACATCAGAAAGTTGGTAAGAAGTCCATATTGTTTTAAAATAACGTATGTAATATACGGACAAATTCCAAGTAAATGGCCAATTCTATGATTATTCTCAGAGGTGATACCTGGGAGACATGGCAGGGATGTACAGGACACAGGTTTTTCCCTGTGCTATGTTATAGGGCACAATGTTATAAAAATACACATCAGGTATTCAGAGAAGACGGAATATAAAAGCATAGAAACCATACTTCTGCTCCACCATGCTCAGAAAACCACCCAAGACAAAGAAACCTTGTTCCAAGTACCTCTTCAGCTAGGGGACTGAACCTGTCCCCCAAAAATAAATGGAGATCTGAATATTTACCCAACTTCCTCTTCATTTTCAGAGACCATAGTGCCCAGCTCCTCTGTTCCAGATGCATTGTTGGGTGACCTGAAGCAGTTCCACTGCGAGGCTGGCAACTTTAGAGATGGCCTGGGAGAGAGTGACATATATATTCAGAAGTGAAAGTGAGTAGATATTTATTTATTTATAAAGTTTTATATAGCGCTAACATGATCCAGAGGGATATCAGAGTGCTTTACAGTTGTGGGAAGAGCAAAGGTAATAGTTGTAGTACATGTGTCAAATTGGAAAACAGACAAAATCACATATCAAAATAGAACTCACAGGACACGAACGGTTACACGTACACGGGATCAGCAGAATAATAAGGACATAACTGGTACATATCGAGATGGAATAGCATCAAGCGCAAGGGCTTAAAGGTGTAAGTCCAATGCATTAGAGCAGATGATCCAACAACCTATTAAGGTAAGAACTTGTTCATAAGGAATCTTTTTACTTCCAATTTGAAGGCATCCTTGGAGGAGATTCTACGTATTTCCGGTGGGAGGGAGTTCCAGATCTTCGGAGCTGAGCCGGAGAAGGCTCGGTGGCATGTTCTCTTTTTGCAAAAGATCTGAGGTTTCAGGAGGAGATAGTGATCACTTCTAGAGGGTCTAGCCCCTCCGGATAGTTCCAGTTTTTGCGCTAGATAACTGGGGGTTTTGAAATGCGATGGGCAAGCAATTCTTCGCTCTATTCTCGCTTTGTTGGGTAGCCAATTTAGGGATTCTAGGACAGGAGAGAGGTGATCATTTCCTTTTGGAACCCGTAACCAGTCTGGTCGCCGCATTCAATGAGGCCCTTAGTGGGGCCAAGGTATATTTGGGGAGACCACAGAGCGTAGCACTGCCATAGTCAAGTCTTGGCAAACCCAGCGCTTGTACCACTTGTTTGAAGTTAGCTTGTGGGAGGAATGGTTTGAGCTTCCTGAGTATCCTCAACAGGTGGTTAGCTCCCTTGCATACTTTGCTAATATGAGTCTTCATGTTCAAGTGCTTGTCCAGAGTGATTCCGAGGGATTTAGCTCAGTCGATAATGAGGGGGGAGCAGTTGAAGGCAGTGAGGTGATTCATCCAATGGTCTAGTTTAGGGGTGTGATTTGGAGGAGAGATAACAAGGAATTCTGTTTTGGAGTTGTTGAGCAGGAGGTGGTTCACAGTTAACCAGTTTTGAGTAGTCTGTAGTGTAGTGTTGAGTGAGGTGATGTTATCCAGGGAGGAGATTTTCAGTTAGAGTTGGGTGTCATCCGCATACATATGGAAGTTAATGTCCATGGAAGTTAGTGCATTAGCTAGTGGTTCCAAGAACAAGTTGAATAGTATGGGAGATAGGGCGGACCCTTGGGGGACACCCATGGATACTGGAGATGGCTGCGAGAGAGAGTGATTTGCCTTGACTCTTTGGGATCTGTGATGGAGGAAAGACGAGAACCATTGCAACACCGGACCAGACAATCTCATCCTGTGCTCTAGGATGGATAGGAGGTTGTCGTGATTAACAGTGTCAAACGCAGAGGAAAGGTCAAGGAGGATAAGGAGGCACGATTCATTTTGATCACGCATTTTTAAAATGTCATCCATAACGTGAGTGAGAGCCGATTCAGTGCTTTGCCCACTACGAAAGCAAGATTGAGGTTGGTCCAGGAGATGGAACTACTCAATGTGAGCACAGAGTTGAGACTGGGCGCATTTTTCTAGAAGTTTGGCGAGGGTGGGGTTGTTGGAGATAGGGCGGAAGTTCTTGAGGTCAGCGCTGTCTGCTGTAGTTTTTTTTAATATGGGTGTTACCTGAGCTGCTTTTTAGGCACTTCGGGATCGTGCCTTGTGCCATAGATGCGCTGACAAACTTTGTCCAGACGACATCCTTGATTTCTTTGAAGATGGAATGTGACAACGGGTCGCTGACGTGATTAGACGGGTTGATACTCTGAAGAACATTTTTAATGTCTCTTTCACAGAGGGGGGTAAAGGTGTCCCAGGAAGCATTATTCTTGATGCCCAGGCTCAGCTGTTCGATCTTGTGTATTAGGGCCGGGCGGGGAGTAGACCCATTGGATAGCAGTAGGGCCCGCTTGGTATCAAGTTCAATATTGATGAATCTTGATTTCTCAGTAAAGAAAGCAGTCAGATCATCACATGAGGGGGGCTATTTTCATGGTCAGGGCGGTTTGGTGCTTCCACCGATTGTTGTTTAACCAATTCAAAAAGTTTCTTGGGGCAGTTTGCGGCCTGATTAAGTTGGGATCTGAAATAGTCCACCTTAGCTCTCTTGATTTGCTTGTTATAGGAGCTCCTAACCGATCTAAGGATTTCTAGCTGATCAATGGATGGTTTGGATCTCCAGGCTCGTTCGATAGCCCTAAGGTTGCGACGTTCTGAGTTTAAGTTGTAGTTGAACCATGGTATGGATGTTTTTGTTGAGGCAGTTTTTTTGTTCGAGTGGAGCAACAGAATCCATTATGCTAGAGATAGTAAGTTGTAGAAGTCGGTGAGTACATGAACCTCAGACATGTTGACTTGGGAAGAGAGGGCAACTATACAGTGGGTTGCTAGATCGGTTATGTTGAGGTCTCTGAGGTCCCTTTTCCAGATCTTCGATTTCGTTGGTTGACCCTTCCTTAGATCAATCAATCAATCATGGCATTTGTAAAGCGCACTACATACCCACAAGGGTCTCAAGGCGCTAGGGGGGGGGAGCTGCTACTGTTCGAAGAGCCAGGTCTTGAGGAGTTTTCTGAAGGTCAGAAGGTTTTGCCGCAGGCGAATGGGGAGGGTGTTCCATGTCTTGGCGGCGAGGTGGGAGAATGATCTGCTGCAGGCGGTCACTCTTCGGATGCGGGGGACGGTGGCAAGGGCGTGGTCTCCATGTTAATAAGGAAGAAGATGCTGTGGTGGTCAGACCAATCACAAGGGGTCATGGTATCCATTGTGATGATGTGTCCTTTGGTGATGATGAGGTCCAGAGTTTCGCCTTGATTATGGGTTGGCTGGTCACAATGTTGAATCAGATCGTGATCACTCAAGAAAGATTTGAGGTGAGTTGCAGCTTGGTCATTAGGGTTAGACCAGTGGAGGTTGAAGTCACCGAGGTAGATGTGGGACAGAACAGAGTCGACATTGGCAGAGATGATTTCCATTAATTGTTCGATGAAGGGGAGGTTGTCCCCAGGGGGGTGATAGAATGTGTGTCATTTGCACACCGGATGATTATTACTGGAGATGTTGAGACAAAGGTATTCGCAAGATGATGGAGTAGAAGACTCCGAGAGGAAGACCACGAGAGTGCTCCGATGTATATAGGCTAAGCCACCTCCCAGTTTCAAAGCTCGGTCTAGATGAATTATGTCGTGAGTAGGGGGCACTAGGAGGTCTAGTATAGGAGTGGAAGAGGGATTGAGACAAATTTCGGTGAGGATGATGATATCTATCTCATTGTGTTGGATGAGGTCGAAGATATCAAAGGCGTGTTTGCTGGCTGATCTGCAGTTCTGCAGTTGAGTAGTATGCATTTTAGTTGTACCGGAGAAAGGGAGGGAGGAGTCTGTATGATGTTCACTCTCATGAGGTTGTTGTTGTTTATGACTCTAAGGTTGTGAGGGAGTTCTCTGTTCGGGTTTGCGTGAATGGCTTGGATTTGCCCCGTAGGGATCTTGTTGGTGTCTAGGATAAGCGAGTAAGAGTTGAGTAAGTCATCAATATCGTTGGGCGAGAGAGAGGCCAACAATCTACTGGGACAGGAGGCTGCATTAGGTAGGGGTACGGTTTTAGGGATAGAGAGGGGAGAGATTTGGTCAAGGCGAGCTTTAATGCTAGTGCTAGCTGGGGCTCTGGGCCGATTCGTACCAGAGAGGAGGGAGCTTATCCAGGGGAGGTGTTCAAATGAGAGGGATTTCAGATCAGGAAGTTCGAGGGTGAGAAGGTGAAGGGCAGGTGAAAAAGCATACTTGAAAAGTACAATTGTTAATGTGAGGAAGTTGCACAGGAGTAGTAGATGACGCTTATGTGCAGAGTCGGTTTTAGGGTTCTGAAAAACCAAGCTTTCCTTAAGGCAATATTGTGAAATCTGTGATTTACCCCCTGTAGTGTCCTGCTGGACATGTTCTGGTGTTCAGCATCGTGCAGTACCCACACTATAAACACACCCATCACAGGCGTCACCGGTCAGGTGACCCTGTTAATAAAAAGGGGGCGGGCGCACATGCCCTGGGCCAGTTTTCCAATACCATAACACTGTGTGTGTGTTCCTTATTTGCGAGTATGTGGGCCTAGAGCCTACCTTCTTTACAATGGCGATGAGGGGACTGCCTGCGTGTATGCTGGCAGCTGCCTCACAGTTCCTCGAGAGGGAACGAGTAGCCAAAGCAGAAGGCACCCCCACAACTGCTGCCAGCATGACGGCCAATCAGAGAGCCCGGCAGTGTCAAGTTGGAAGGCTCCTGCTGATTTCTGCCTGTGAGAAGCTGGCCTGGTATATGATGTCCACTTATGTAAGTGGGCACCTTGCATCAGTCCAGACAACCCTTATGGTGATTTAAGTGGTCTTAGAAAGCTCTCTAAGTGGTAGCTGTGGAGAGCAGCCTTCAGGCTTAGTTCAGAAGGAGTGTAAAACAGTTTGTTTTACCAGAATACAATCTTTTAGTATAGATTAAGTGAAAAGAATCACACCACGTATTTATAAAAATATGAATTAATTATAAAATACTTTCCAGTATGTTCAAATATCTCCTACACGGAGATAAACACAATGTACACAATACTTTAGCAAAGAAACAGTAAGTAGCGCGAAATACACAGTGGATACTGGGGGGGGACCAAACAATATTCTAAGAAAGTGGTATAAGAACCAAGACTAGGATCACGACAATGTCAAAATGGCGTAGAAGTGCTGTGACCCCAAGGTATCACCCAAGGTGAGTAGATAGGGACCCCATGGAGAGCGTGTGCAGTGTGGGAACACGACCGTGTGCTACGTACAACTCTACGTGTAAGTCGTGGTTGGATTTTTAAAGATTAAGGACCCTTCCAAGTAGACTCTGAAGAAACTCCGTGGAAGACAAAAGGTTGGAGAGCCAGTCCACCCATGGATACCCTAGTATACAAATTACCTACACCAGGGAAGCCGGGTGCATACTTGTGAAGTGGTGTCGTAAACCGTCATCAAACCCAATGCAGGACTTTAGGAAAGTGTCACTGTTGCAGAAGGAGAAAGTGTCCAGTGGAATCCAAAGGTGGATTCAAGATGAGAGTTATATGCAAGAAGAGGGGACAGAGTCTATGTTACTCAGGGGTGACCAGGAGAGTTGGAAGACGAATGCCCTCCGATGTCGGGTGTTGTTGGATGGATGATGAAGACCTTGACTCTGCAGCTGTAAGGACCAGGCGATGCTGAGGAGGACCAGGAGCTCTGCAGGAGCTGTTTCATGAAGGATGTCGATTGGTGATGGGTCAGTATCCGACAGGAGCACCAACAAGCCTTGGCAAATACAATCAACACAGGAATCAAAGTAGGAGCGACATAGGGACCGGCAAGGTCCAGGGGACTCACCAAGAGCAGGGGAGTCAGGGTACGCCTGAGCAAACAAGGGAGCCCAAAAGAAACAATGGTGACTCTCAATTGCACCCACTGGCCGGAAGCACTGGAGTTGCGAGAGGACCTCAAGCAGCTCACCAAAAGATGCAGGCCATGATGCACACGATGCAGTGTGGCTGAAGATTTTGGTCACTGGAGGTGCTCGATGTTGGGGATATTTGGAGCCTGAAGATCTTCTTGGAAAGAAGTCAACAAGGCTTTGCAACTGCAAATTGACGCAGTGCACAGTGGTTCAATTATTGCAACCCCCACAAGAGGTACTGGCCACAAACTTTGTAAGAGTGCAGGGCAGGCCTCAGGATCTGGGGAAAACCACAACCTGTGTTGCACAGCCTTTGTAGTCCAGAAGAGCTCAGGATCAGCAGACTGGTCGACTTAGTTGCGGTGCCTACAAATGCAGGGGAGTGACTTCTTCAATCCAAGGGAGATTCCTTCAGGTGTCTTTGATGCTCACAGGCCTTGGAAGGTTCCTGTATGGTGCACAGGCACAAACGATGTAGCAGACTGAAAAGGGAGATCAAGTCGAGCCCAAACGAAGTCCCCCAAAGTCCAGAGTGCCCAGACAGTAGAAGAAGAAGTGGTGTCTGATCTGAATCTTGTCTCATGACAAATTTAGGGATCTACACCTAGGTAAGCCCTTAAGTACCCTAGGGAAGGGTTGGGAAGATTCAGGGAACCCTCCCAGGGAAGGGCCTGGACAGGGGGGGAGGTTATTCCCATGTCCTTTGTCCAGTTATGCGCCAGAGCAGGAGTCAACGGCTCCCAGGACTAGTTTGAACTGGACTATGCACAGGGACACCAAATGTGCCCCTCATGCAGACTGAGTGGTGCTGGCAAGCACACCCATCCCACCCCACCCCAATACACTAAATTCTGTCTGGGAGGTGGTGACATCTCCCTGTGACAGAATACATCCCCTGCTCAAGCTTGGCCCAGCATCCGGAGTGCTGAATTGTGTCTGTGGTTGGCAGCAACCATTTTGTGCTGTCTGGGTCATGGAGACTGGTACCGGGAACACTGAGAGCCTAAAGGAGGGCTATTCCAGTGCTTGGAATCATACCTCCAACACCGTTTATGGTGTGGGGGTATGATTCCAATATGTTTGATACAAAACAGAATGGAATTCGTTGCAGCCAGTTTCGAGATGGTCATCGCGTAATTACCCGGTGCTCCTCTATATAGTATATGGCTGCCTCACTGAGAACCCAGGAGAATATACTCCATAGGCTGCAGAGGTGTCCTGCTCATGCAAGGGCACCCTCTCACTTAGAACCAAGCACCCTGCTTTCAGGATTGCAAAGGCCTGCTATAGGGGTGACTTATTGGTTTTAAGTGCAGTGACCCTAGATATAGGAAACCTATATCTTCAGTAAGTGGTGCAAGCATAAACGTACATAGGCTGCAATGGCAGGCCTGTAGTTCCATGTTGAATGGTCTCTCATGGGTGGCATATTACATGCTTCAGCCCATGGGAGACCTCTGGGGTAACTATGTCCTGGGTACATGGGTACCATATACTAGGCACTTATAAGGGTTCCCCAGTATTAAATCTGGGGTTGACCTAAGAACTGAACATAACAATTTAGGGACAAAGCAGATAGACTGGGGTCCTAATTAGCAGGGTCCCAGTCAGACTAGTCAAAAACCAGCATAGCACAAGGCAAAAAGTGGGGGTAACCATGCAGAAGGTTCCTACTTTCATACACTGCCGCACTGACCGGCCCATCTACAGGCAGCATAGAGTGCAAGCTCCCTGCCTGTTACCATCTGCATCAGTGAAAAACGAAGAGGAGTGCCTTCCAAACATGGCATGAGAGGTTGGGCTTGCATGTGCATAAAGGGAAGCCCTGCACCGGCACCCTCAACCCTGCACGTCCTGTTCTCCCAGTGAAGAGGGAAGACAGAGATTCAGGAGCTACAGCATGATAGGAGCACTCCCCCAATGTCTCCCTGCTGCTGCTGCAGCCCAAGCATGGAGACTGGTCTGCCACCTTTGCCACAAGAGCAATGCCCCCAAAGAGAGAAGAGAAGTGCCAATGAGTGCACCAGCACGGAAGCAGTGCTGACAAGAATTAGTAAGGTGCTGCATTATCCCCCTACAGTCGGCCAGCACCACATGGCCCTACTAGCTGGGTGAGTGACATTGTCTTCATCCGCTCATGCGGACAGCCCGATGATTGCCTGCACTTCCTAGAGAGGGCGTATTTCCTTCAGCCACTCCTTGGACCTCACAGACTCCCAAGACTTACCTGATGTGGTGCGTGCCTGCATCGCTACCAAGCAATGTCTCTTTGTGCTGCACCAAAGTCCTCGAAGACCCACTAGGCCTGCAGCGTCAGGAAAGCTGCCTATGAATAGCATCACACTGCAACCTAGTGGCCAGTGGTGTTTACCACACCAGTTTAAAGGGAACAACTTGCAAGGAAGCAGCCAGCACCACTGCAAAGGCTGCTGTGGCCTAAAGTGAAAGTAAAGCGAGCACTGCTAGCGTCACCCCAACTCTGCCTTAGGAAAATATTAGCTCCATAAACCCCGCAGCCACACTTAGGGGGTGATTAGGATAGTGGGCAGATTGCCACCGCCCGTATGGCGGTGGCGATCCGCCTGCCAAAACCTATCGCCCGAATGACTTTTCCCCCCACCACATTACGATGGCGGGGGGACCCCAGCGGACGGGAAGACCGTCTGCTGGTTTTCCGCCGGTAGGCAATCCGTCCGATTGCCTACCGGGCAGAAAATCCCAGAAATATGGTGGCGGCGCCTTGCAGGCACCGCATCCATATTATGAACACAACGGTGAACTGCCTCTCCATGGCAGAGACTCCGCCATGGAAAGGCAGGCGGTTTTGTCTTTGGGGCCCATTGTGGGCTCCCAGGGTGTTCGGGGGGGTGGTGCACATGGGAGGTACCTATGGTACCCCTCTGCATTTGCATGCACAAGGTGACAGGCATCGCACAGTGCCTGTCAAATTGTGCATTCAAGTGCACAACATGCACTTTACACATTGCGGCGGGTGCTGTTTGCTGCACCGCCCGCCGCAATGTTTAAGATGCGGGATGCGCCCGCCATTGTAATGGACCTCTAAGCATGAGAGAGACAGGCAGTCAAGGACTCATGCCAGTAATGCTCCAACCAGTAAAGCACAGACACTATGAAGAGGGACCCACTGAGCATTCCTCCTGCTTGCAGCAGAATCAAGCATGAACCCAAGTTGATACCACATAACATGGCATGAACAGTGTAAGTATCGCCTACAGGCTAAGTTTGAGAAGCCAAACAGCACTGCCATGAGCAGAGGATATTATGGCCTGCAGTGCTCCTGAATTGAACTGAACTGCTCCAAATGAAGGGGAGAGACTGCAAATCCCAAGCAAAGAGCCCCAAGAAGCCCCACGCAGAAGAGCATAAGGAAAGGCAGCACCTAGCATGGGGAAGAGGAATGAAGTAGCACACGCTACTGAATTGCAGGTTGCAGTGCCTGTGAGGAGCATCAGAGTGGGTAACGATCCCCAGAGGGAGTAAGAACATTTCAACACAGAGTGCGAGAGCCAGCAAGTACTGCGGCCACTGCATGCAGCTAGAGATCTACTTTCCCTAGAGAGTGTTAGCCAAGTATTAGCCTTAGAGAAGAGGAAATGGCCCTGAGGAGATAAGTGAGCACTACGTAAACCCTAGTGGCTGTCTGACGCCACCATAAGTGAGGAAATTGCACCACTTGCCCCCAGTGTGAACGGACACCATCGCAAGCTAGAAACCAGGCATGCAAAGTGCCAGAAGAGGGTGCCCATGATGAGGACTGGGTGCCCGAGGTCAGAGGTGCGCAAGAGGCTGCACCAGAGAGACTTACAGAAAGGGCAGGAGATTGGGAGAGAGAGAGAGACCTCTCTGAAGAGAAGAAGCAATGCTGAACTGGAATAGGCTGTGCCATCTGGCTGCCTGCTGCACAGAATACCCACTGTTGGCCCAGTACTGAGCGATATCACATAAAGTGACCAAACTTGCCTGAACAGAGGCAGGAGCAAGTGCCGCAATGGAGCAGGCTGTAGGTGTAGGAGTGAAGAAGATGGAAAGAAGATGACCCTCCATCCAGGTAGTGGAGCCCTGTGAAAATCCAGGAGGAAGGGACTGGATCTGCTAGAGGTCCGAGCAAATGAGAAGAGAGTGGCTTGACACCACATCGTGAAGGAGTTGAAGAGAAGGAAAGAAGAGCGTGACATGATGCCACAGTGCAAGAGAAAAGGGAGAAGGGCGTGGCCTGAGGCCGTGTCGTGAACGAGTGGAAGAGGAGATGACAGTGGCACAATGCTACAGGGTGACCAACGACCACAGGTGTACAAGAGAAAAGGGAGGGGGTGCTAGCACTGAAGACTCATGCCAGCAGAAGAGAGGGTATTCATCAACACAAGCCAGCCACTTGGGTGCAGAGACTTCACTGGAGACAGTTTGTGGGAGGACCAACTGTAAGCCACCAGCAAGCACGATCTGTGTCCTGGCCCCACGCTTCACAGTTCTACTGTCCACTTACCTGTCAACAGCTGCTTGACATAGATGGCTATGAAGTTCATCCAGTCCTCCTCACTCCAAGCAAGACATTGCCACCTGTAGTACAAGTGTAAGATGATAATCACCATTAGTACCAAATGCATCACAAGAAACATCTAAGGAGCATCGCACCATCCGAGTGGATCCAAGCACCTGAAACATTTGGAGACCAACAAGGCATTCCTGGCGCCGTGGGAGGCTGGCCACCGCAATACCTTCTGTGAGTCCCTGTGAACCTGAGAACTGCCGAAAAGAGCATACTCAACCATTGGACCATCCACCCTTGGGGTTGCATGAAGCTTGACGGTGGGCCTGTTGGAACTCTGCAGAGACCCCTTTGTGCAGCCTACTAGAGGCCCCGCACAACTCACGCAGTCCCGTGGCAATCCAGGGGCAAGGGCCTCAAGGGAATTCCAGTGAGAGGGGAATCCTGACAAGAGTGGTGCATCTGCAGCAGATCCACGGCAGCCACCAGGAAACTTAGATCCACGGAAGTCACCAGGAGACTTAGAGGCCACAGACGGAGACTGGGCTCCCAAAGTCTATTTGATGAATGCATGTGCACCTGAGTCCTGACAGCCAGAGCACACAGACCCTGAGGCAGCCACCCTTGGCAGCAGCAAGAGTGAGTTGTTTGTGGTCCTGTTGGCAGTTACTTAGTGATGCCTTAGTGGAGCTTACAAGAGGTCCGCTAAGCCTACACGGCCCATAGCAGCCCAGCAGAAAGCAGAAAGGGCCTCAAGGAGACTCCTGTGAGAGGGGAGTCTAGGCAGGAGAGGGAACTCTGAAGCTGTTCCACCAACAGGAATTGGGTTAGCAACATAACCCTCAAGGAAGACTCTCATCCACAAATGTCCTCCTCAGTCTTTGTAGGTTTGTTGTCCATTGGAGCCTGATTGCTTTCAAGGAGATCTCCACAGTGTCCTCCACCACCACTCCAGATGCACTCACATTGAACTGTGGAAATAGTCTCCAACACCGTGAGACCAGGCTGGTCAGAACTACATTGCAGAGGTGAACTAAAACTTAATTGACAGGCAGTCGAGAGGTCCTGCTCTGCCAAGCAGATGGCCTGAAGAGACTCAGTGGTGCTGTGTTTTGTTGTTTGTTTTTTCCATACGTTAGACTTTTGTTTGGTTTCTTTTCCAATAAAGTTTGGGAGGGATGTAGTGTCCAGCTTGACAAATTATAGTGGTCAGCTTTGTGCTGTACACACACTATTCGCCCACCCATCACAGGCCCCTGAGCACAGCGAGAGAGCCAAACTACTGCAAGAAGTGCTTGAGAGGGTTCTCCCTCCAATAATTTCAGTGAATAATTTGAACAAACCTTTCCATTTTACAACAGATTTTCAGCCATTGCTGCTAAAACGTGACGAGGCTCAAATAGCAAAGCTATTTATAACCATAAACCTATGTTTCGGTCAAAATTTTCTCCATTTATGCCTGCCAGGAATAAATTATGTTACTACTGCAAGATTATCAAACAGGACCACATACAATTTCGGAGTAGTAAATTCTGTGCATGGGTTGGACAGTGTGGTTCGCACTGAGTGTTTATGAGCACCCAATAAATCTGAAATTTGCTAGCATGGACATAATCTTCTCTGGAAATGGTCGGAGATTTACTGCAGCATATGACTGGGATAATTCCTCTTCCAGGCCAGAAAATGGAAAGGAGCACTTTCAAACTTTGCTGCAGTGTAGAGAAAGCAATTTCTTCATGGACTACCATTTACCAGTGCGCAATTGTATGGTAAGCAAAATTCTGCATAAGGGAAAAAAGCAACCCTGGAAAAATATCATGCAATGTTCTTAGTAGTATGCCTTGCGACTGGTGCTGCATTCCTAGTGAACCTATAGCAATGATTGTGAATTACAAAAAGTGTACAAGTACATTTAAGCAGAGGTGTAAATTGCAACATATACATTTACAGCATTGTACATGATGATCTCAAAAGGCATCATCACAATACACTACAAGAAATACTGAATAATGTATATGCTTTGCAGGGTCAAATAATGCATTTTAAAGCAAGTTTGCCAGCTGTATTGGTGAACTTGCAAGCTAGGCCCAGATTTATTAAGGTTTTGTTTCGCCCTTACTCCATGGAAGGAAACTTACGGTGATGCAAAATTCCTAGAATGAGATTTGCCAAGCAAGGCCATCTTGAGTGACCCTGCGGGGCTTGGTTAATCTGGAGTAACACAAGACAGCACAATTCACTGCCTTGCATTACTCTGCTTTGGTGGGGGCATTACTTGGGTGGTGTGCGTGTGTTTCCACACATCCGCCCATGTATTCTGGAGCATTCCCAGGTTTACCAACACTGGTAGACCTGGGAGTGAGTCAGAATTGTGCACCTTCCAACCAGAGACATAAATATCCTTGTTTCTCCTCCTTGTTTCCTCTTTCTAAGTGAGCTGCATTCTGCATCAAACCAGGAACATGCATCTTAGGAATGTTTATGTGCAGGAAGGTGTCCCTTCCTACACAAAAACGCTCCTGCCTGTAACACAAGAACCCTTGCTCTATTGCGTACGTGTGCCTGCATTGGCACTAGGCTGTAGATTGTACACCACCACAGGCAGAGGACACGAATGCGCCATATCTTGAAAGATTCCTCTCTCCCTTTCATGCAGTAGTGTTTACTCAGGTTTAAAAGAATAACCTTCAGAACCTCCTATGCCATTTACATGACCACTTCAGAGATGATAGTAAGGCATCCAAAGACCTATGTTTCAAACTTGCTTTAAACACCTTACCAAACTGTTTGATGATGTGGAAATCACATGGTTTGCCTGTGTCTCATTTCTGCGGTGGCTGTAGCCTTCTCTGTTTGGGTGTGTTGAAGTGGTCAATTTTTATGGAAGATAACAGCATGTGAAAGAATTATGCTATTAGGAGAAATTAGAGTATAATTTTCAATTGCTTTCATATGTTCATGTGTCTGAAAGCTCCATTGTGTTTTTGCCTGCATGATGTTAACTGGCGCTCCCTCAGTTTGTACTAGTGAATTGGGGTGGGGTTCCCACAGTCTTGCTGGGCTGGGGACATCTTGAGGTTTGTACCAGTATAATAGTCGAGGACGTGAAGATGGGTAAATGAGATAGGCAGAGAGCCTGTGGTGAATGGCTCTGTAAGAAGGATTTGAGTGATGGATGGAGAGAGAAGCAGAGGAGATAGGCTCCCTTCAATTTGCAGTACCCAAGTGCATTTGCATAGTGAAACTGCTAAACTGGGAGGGGTGCAGAGAGAGCTGGGAAAGATGATGGCAGTTTGAGCGGTGCACTCTTCCAGCACCCTATTATAAAGTTGCAAAACCACTGCTGCTATCCACTGAACCAGGCCTTCTGAAATCAACCAACACTGGTGAGCAACCCAGCAATGCCCTGCACCATACATGTCTACCCTCTCAATTCAGGCAGGAGACTAAGGATTTCAAGGCTAGTCTACCGCCTCCTGATTCCTGCTTGCAGAAACCTGATTCAGATTTGTGTAAAACTACCAAAAATAAAATGTTGATTCCTGTCGCACATGCGCCAATCTCCCCCTCCAAGAATTAAATAATTACTTTTGACATGAAAGGTTAACGCTTTGTCCTTAATTATTGGAGGGGGAGATTAGAGCATGTGATAGGCCTCTGCATTTTATTTTTAGCAGTTTTACATACTGCAAACAAAAACAGACTTTTGAACTCTGTTTTTGGTTGCCAGAGTTTAGAACTCTGGTTTTGTTTGTGCTATGTTATTAAACTGCGAAAAATGAAATTCAGATAACCTCTTAACATGCAGAACAATAGCCCGATTCTGGTAGATTGCCTCTGCTCCAGTTTAAGTCAGTGGGGAAAATACATTCTGACTGCTTTTTAAAATCTCCCACTTATCTGCTCTAAAATGTTGACATGTATGCTGCACTCAACTGTGGGCCCAGGAAACATGGATAGTGGTAGATTGAATGTGGGCGGTGGTGAGACTTCTGGAAGTGCACGGAGCCACTGACATGCCAGAACTAGTGCAAGTTTGCAAGCCAAGCTCAATAAGCATCTGCACCATCAAAATATCGGGCCTGTTGAGGCCGTATACCACTGTTGGACAGCCGATTAGCGTTGCCCCTGTGCTTGGGAACAGCTGTCCTTGTGGCAGGTCATTCTTTGCTTTTGTGGCATGAGAGGATTCAGACGGCGGCCCCATGTGGTGTGAGTCCTGGCAGTCTCTGTAGGCCACATTCAGCAGTGTTTATGGCACTGACTCCCACCAATTACAGAGAGTGACCAAAGTGGCCCTTTGAGTACAAAGCTGAGTGCAAAGCAGTGGTGAATGCTGTCAAATGAAATGGTGGGGCAGCGTGGCAGAGAATAACAAAAAATGAAAGAGGGTACTTACCGGCCTGCTACTGCCTCAGTGCTCTGCTCTAGTCCTGGCAGTCCATGGGCGTTTGCACAGCCTCCCCGACTCTAGTGAGCTCCCCTACACCAATCCAGATTCTGCTCTCATTATTACCCAGCATGACAGAAGCAACAGGATTGGCTGGAGCGGGCTGCCTTGGTGCTCACTCAGGGCCTGAGAGCCTGTGCCTGTTCTCCACCTGACTGTGCAACAGAGCTCTGGTTGGAGAGATCTAAGTGTGCATGTCGGGCTGGCCGTTGTTGGATAGCCAGCCAAACCAACATGCACTATTGCAGTGTCCATTGCTTCCCTCCGTGCTGCAGCTGCTCTCCAGGAAGCCCTACCCTGCTAAGACTTGGCTGACAGCCTGCAGAATGAAAATAAAATGATAAAAAATTTGTTTTATTACCATTTTATTTTTCATTATTGACTTTGCTGGGTTCATAGCAGTGGGGTGACGCTCCTCCACCCTATTGGGAGAGCCACCACAGGTGCAAAGCAGCAGATCACTGTTCGCTGGGATTGCGGCAGCTCACGGACTGTAAACGCCTTAGGGCGGGCGATCATTAGCACTGGGAGTATGAAGCCTTGTTTGTGCGCAACTGCGCTGAACCCGTCAAACTCCTACCATCATTACTGGCTGACCCGCCGAGGCCGCATTTCACTTCCGGGTGACTGGCTAAACAAACATTGGGCTGGCATGAACCTATTTAGCAAAATATTTGAATCTGCAAAGTATGTGAGGAGTACCGAGGGTGATGACACTGAACAACTTTTTACGGCGATCCACCATTAACGCAGTTTACTGCACCTACGCTATAATAAATACAACGGTCTAGGCCCAATAACAGCCGCTGCTTTTGTGCAATCTGTGTTCCTGCTTTCTGCAGCTTATCGACCAAATGCAGCTTGTTCTGCTGCTGATTGTGTGAACATGAGCATAACATTAAAAGGATCATTCCAATTACATTAATATGATGTTTTCTAAAGTACTGTTTTTGTCATTCAATTTTTCTAAATACATAATGCTAAGAAACACATTAAACATAAACTGAACATTATTCTGATTCTTCTCCACTGCCTCAATGTGTTTCCATTAGACACAATGTATCAAATTCTGTTATTCCTTCAAATGCTTTAGGACCATTGAATGTAATCTTTTAAATCAGTTTTGTTTTCTTGTTGATCCATAACTCTCCTAAAGTCTCCTCCTCTCAACTGAGGCTTGAATGTCTGCAGTACCACATAAATAGCATTTTTCTCATTGACATTGTGTGTTTTTTTTCTGTGTACCTTCTACCATAGTTTCACACTCCATAACATAACAGATACGTAATTGCATATATAAAAGGATTTTTCAGAGGTTGTAAAATATTTAGATTTTATATATTCTTTTTTTTAAACATATTTTATAGCACATTTGTAAACATAAACACAATCTTTTGCCACGGAGATTATCATAAATACTGATATGTCCAGCCGAGTAACAGCAGGTACATATACATAGGAGAATTTACAGGCAATATAGTTCCAGCCATGTACAGTACATAAAGTCAAGGTGTAAATAATGACATAAAGATTGAGTAAGGAGGAAGAGCTTCAACGCAACCTCCCTCCACCCCACCCAAGTTCATCTATCATGCTAGTCCCACATCTGTCATTCAATAAATCTAATGTAATATGAGTGTGAGTTGTCCCTTCACACGAGATGTCACAGGAGTTAACATACCATGCTGAGGTAGTAATATCAGGTAGTAGGGGAATGTCTAGGGCCGTGATCTGCCAGTGCTTACTTCCACACATGCTCCAGGATCAGTCAGTATCCTCTCTTTGAGCTTTGAACTGTCCCAGCATGGGGCCGTATGCCATAGCTATGGGCTGTTTATGCAGCCATGGTATTCCTCCCTCTGCAACGCTAAGCTCTCAGTGGAACCCCAGTGCTAAACTTCATCACACCATCCCTTCACAAGGGGTGCAGTGGGAGACCTCCAACGGTGTATTATTTGTGGCCTGGTGAGGATAAGTGCTAAGTCCACGAAGCAGGATTCAGTCTTGGAAGGTTTAGGTCTAGGATGTAGTCCCAGAAGACAATGCTCTTCTGTGTCCCAGTGTGTGCTCCCCGTGAGGGACCTAGGTGATTCCCTAACTTCCACCCAATAAGAGATCATGGTGGGATATGACCATATCGTATGTAGTAGATCCGCATCTTCGGTTCGGCAAATTGTACATGAAGATGCAGCCATGGGGAAGCTCCTGTGCAATTTAGAGGGTGTTAAATATGCCCTATGTATTAGGGAGAACTAGATACATTTAAAACGTGTTTTGCAGGGTATTATGTTGGGGTATTCTCAAAGAAAACTCCATTCCTTGTCACAGAATCCGCAATCAAGTAAGTAATGTTTCCGGTTGGGCCCTCAGTGAGGTTAGGAAAGTGTGCAAATGGGAGCACAGGCTATTATAGAGCCATCTAACTAAGGGCCTAATTACGATCTTAGCAAAGAAAGAAGGCGTCTGGAAGTTCATGTAATTGCATAAAGTCATGGTGGGGTTACAGTATTTCATTTTCGAAGGGGCTGCCAATGAAGGTGATCCCTACCGCTTTCCATGGTGTCAGTCTGTCAAATGTGAAGGTACTCACTAGGGTAGGCAGGCCACATAGATGAATGTTTGGGGCATAAGGCGAAATGGTACATTTGTAATGGAGAGCATTGTTCCAGTATGTTATAGTGTTAAGCAGAAGCAAAGGAAGCATAGATGCCACGCAACCCCAGGTGGTAGCAGTTTATGTAAACCACTGGAGCACATTATAGGTATAAGTAGCTAATTTCCTTTAAACATATTCCCGCCAGCCAATAAGAGAGCCATTGTAGCTGGGCTGTGAAGCAACAGGATTTGAAGTCAGGTACTCTCAGTCCATCACCCTCCATTGGCAGTTGTAGTAATTTAAGGAGGCTAACACCTGAGACCAAATAAGGTGATGTTGTAGGGAGACCAACATCTGAAAAACAGACCGAAGAACAATGATAGAGAAATCCACAAAATAATATAGTATTTTGGTTAGCATTACCATCTTGGAAAGAACTAACCGGCCTGTTACTGAGAGTGGCAGCGTGACCCAGAATTTCACATAAATTCGTAGTGCGGAAATGGTCTTAAGTAAATTCCCATCTAGTAGGTTCATGGGTGATCTGTAGACCTGAATATCCAGAAACTGGAATGCATAATGTGCAACCGGTATAGCCTGTGCACCCAGGGAGATTGAGTCTTGAGGCATGTTGTTTCAGATGCAAAATGTATGTGATTAAGCATTATTCACTTGCAGGCCAGATAGGTCTCCAAAGATATGGAGTATAGTAGCGACTGGTGTGAGCTTCATACCGAGGCCCCAGTGTAAACAATTATGTTGTCTGCATATAAGGAAATTGCATGAGATTGGGGCCCTCACTGAATGTCCCAACCTGCGACCTCCTGAATTAGGTTCTGCACCTATTGCCAATACAAATAATAGTGACGACAATAGACACCCCTGACATGTTTCTCAGGATATTGGATATTGTGAAGACATGTGCATGCCCATTTTGGCTCTCACTGTAGGGCTGGAATAGAGTAGCCTCATCCAATTAATGAAGGCGCAAGGGATGTTGAATTTTTGCAAAATTTTAAACATATACACCCAGTGTAGGGAATCAAATGCCTGTTAGAGGTCTAGTGAGAGGCAACCAGCACCGGGAAAAGGATTATGTCCTCTTTCCATTACCTGGTATAGGCGTCTGATGGTCAGAGTGATGCAAAACCACATCGGTCAATGTGAACTTGGTCAGGAAGTAAAGGGAGAAACCGTTGGGTCAGCACTTCACTAAGGATTTTATATCCGAAGTTAAAAGAGAGAGCAGTCTGTAAGGAGAAAGGTCCCCTGATGCCCGGCCTGGCTTAAGCAGGGAAGTGACATGGGTCTGCCTAGTAGTTGGGACTAGTGTTCCTGCCTCCAGGGATGCTGTTTATCATTTCTACAGATGTGTCTCTCATAACGTCATTGAGATATAGGGGAGTATTAAGCTACACAGGAAAGCATCCCTCCCTTGCAGCGTGAGCGACCTTTGATATCTTTTGCTCTGTCTTTTAAAACTGTAAATTTCTTCTGGAGTTCAGCAATTGTGGTTGAATGCGAATCTTGCTGAGGGGCCAGTGTCGATAACTTTGTTTCAGCTGCTTTCACTTTATTAGAAAGTTTGCGATGGTCATCACGTAGGATATCACGACCAGCCAACAAGATGTCCATACGGTGCTCAATGGTAGATCTGGAGACCCACATTTCTTGGAGTATTACATCCAATTTGTCAGGAGGGAAACTAACATCATGGGTTGGTTAGACTCCTCAAGTGTATGTGTGGAGGGAATGTATGACGTTACAACGCATACATTTACAATGCATGCCTTTGCACAACGCAGTTTTTACATTGCAACATCCTTTACAACGCTTTCTTTTACATTGCATGCCATTACATCGAATTTTTAGAAACTACCTTTACAAAGCATTCCATTACATCGCATTATACCATTACAATGCATACCATTACAACGTGGAGTACACTGTGCAGTGTGAGATGAGATGCTACAGATGTCAAGCAGGCCAGTCGCAATTTATGATCCCACACCCCGTGGCCGACATATGGAATGCGGCATAGAAAAACTGCAGAAGTCATTGGTTAGGTGTACCCTCCAATTAAGGTGCAGCTGTACCTTCACACACGGAAAAGGTCAAATGTAGAGTGTCGGACGTTAAGATTTCAGGCACAGTAACAGGCTGTAACAAGTTTAGTAAGCAGTGGCCAAGGTAAATGCAACGTCATTGGTGGTGCAGTCTAACAGTCACGGCAAACAGAGCGAAATCTTCCCCTAACCAGGCCTAGGAAACAGCACTGCTCCTGGTAAGTACTTTCAGGAGAGTAGATACTGTTTGTGCAAAGGAGGGCTTCATATGGCACTTGCACGTAACATCACAGGTGTACATGTCCATTAATAAGTCAGTATGGCAAGTGGGCCTCTAATCCATCAGGGAGGGCAAAATGTTTTGCGCAGGATGCCTATGGAGAAACGGGGAAGGTAGGCTGCAGCAGTACATGCACCATGGAAGTGGTGGAAATCTGTCACTTGTCACATTGAGGTCCCAAAAGGTGCTTCATGGGCGGTCCTAGGCAGTGACGGGCTACTATACTGTCGCTGGCTATAGAGGGGTTCTGAGTGTCATCTCGTGTGTTGCAGGTGTTATTGATCATCCCCCAAAGGTTGTGTTCAACTTAAGTGCAAGGCCCACAGTCAAATGGAGGAATCAATGAGGCCCTCAGGATGCCGGGATCACACATGTCACCCCCACACCTCCAGGCCGCTGCAGTGTACAAAGCGAAATAAGTGCCTCTCGGAGCCCGGCCCAAGGTGACTGTCAAACCCATGGGTCGCACACCCGAGAGGTACTGGTGGTGTGAAGCACGTCAGGTGAAGCAGGGTCTAGTTTTAACATACAATGCCTTAGCCATTTTTGTCCCAGATCTGAAACATGAGGGTCTTAAATGGCCCTACCAGCCAACATGTAGGGGTTTGCAAAATTGCCCATACTGCCCCCAAACAGCCACTGAAGACGGTAGGCCTTCTGCCTCACTATTCAGACTACAGATTTGTATCTTGCAAGGCTATGATTTCAGCCACTGTCTTGTTGGTAAACAGGTCCCCAAGCCCCCAGTGTCCTCAATGTGCACTTTTGTTCTGCAGATCACGATGATATAGCACAAACACAAAACATCCGTTAGTTAGAGGAACACGATGGGGTAGGAATCAGGTGGGGGCTAGCTGGAACACTTCATTGCTTCACATCTGATGTTTTTCGGCTAGCTTTAGGAACTTAAGAAGGCAGCGTGCCCAAATAAATGGCCTATAACCTTTTGTAATCTTCTACTTTCTTAAAAAGTTTCAGAGAAGTGACACAAATCATTTTTGATAAATTTTCAATTTCATTATGATTTACAGTCAAACATCAGTTGACCTTTTAGTAAACTTTTGCACCGTTCTGCCTTCTTAATATTTCCAATAAGTGGCCAATGAAATTTACAAAAGATAACTACGGCTGACACCTAGTTCTGCACCTCAATCCCATCATACCAACATATATGAAAATCCTGTGTACAATTCTTCCGGAGGTTGCCGTAGAAAAATTCCACTGGGAGCCAGATGAAAGAATTGAAACAAAAAGGGAAGGTGCACCAGTACCAAGTCCAAGTTCAAAATGAAGTCCTTTATAATTCCTTTATTCTTGTAAAAAATGTGTATGGTAAAACCTCAGCCACCGCGTTTCGTTCTTAGCGAAAGAACTTCTTCAGGGCTGAAACAATGGACATGATAACAAATAAATAGACATGACTACATGTATAAATAACATATACAAACTATTATATACATAAAACATCACACAAGAGAATAAACAATACTACATGCACAATTTTGATATAAAAATACGACAATAGAATAAAGATACATATACATGTATACAACAAACTGCAAAGGTACTATTAACATACCTACACTAATTGTTTTTGTATATCTAATCTGCCTAATCATATACAATCACAATTAGGTAAGAGAACCCAAGCATGGGCACACTTAAAAAGTACAGAGGAATTATGGTGGCATATGTAACATAATCATATTATTTCTAGCAAGCCCCAATCCGAAAGTATTAGCCTAACCAATAATTCCAAAGGCTGGAAGGAGAGAAAAGAAAAGAAAAACAACGCAAAGGAAAAACACCAAAACCAAAAATGTAAATAATATTAATATTCATAAACATGTCATAAAACACTCACCGAATTGGAGTATTTGTACCAATCAACAAGAGACCATATAGTATAAAGGGTCCCATAAGTATTCCTTAAGCTGACAGTTGGTACGATAATCTAATATAGACAAATGTATATATAAGTGCCTATAAGTGTTGATACCAAAGATAAAACTAGATCAAAAATAAACACAACTATGCATAAGAACAAAAATAAAAGTGCCCAATAGAAATCAATAATCAACAAAACATAACATATACATCTAAATATACATGAAAAGACAATCAATTTTAAATCTGAAGTACACACCAAAGAACGGTGTTATAGTACCTCACAGTATATAGTAAAGGGCAAAACCAATAGAACAGTAAAATACATATAACTCTTATCAAGAGAAATGCATCTCATCAATCTACAACTTAAAAAGTCATAAGCAATGTCACCCGAAATACCGGTGATGCTCATCAAGAGATAAGTATATACATTGTGTATGGGTCTGTTCACTCGTATCATTGAGTGACCCCATGTGAACTGCTTGGACTTTTCCAATACGTACTTGTCGACATATACTTATCTCTTGATGAGCATCACCATTATTTCGGGTGAGACTGCTTTATTTATTTATTTATTTGTTTATTTTTGATCTAGTTTTATCTTTGGTATCAACACTTATAGGCACTTATATATACATTTGTCTATATTAGATTATCGTATCAACTATCAGCTTAAGGAATACTTATGGGACCCTTTATACTATATGGTCTCTTGTTGATTGCTACAAATACTCCAATTCGGTGAGTGTTTTTTGACATGTTTATGAATATAAATATTATTTACATTTTTGGTTTTGGTGTTTTTCCTTTGCGTTGTTTTTCTTTTCTTTTCTCTCCTTCCAGCCTTTGGAATTATTGGTGAGGCTAATACTTTCGGATTGGGGCTTGCTAGAAATAATATTACGTTACATATGACACCATAATTCCTCTGTACTTTTTAAGTTTGCCCATGCTTGGGTTCTCTTACCTAATAGTGATTGTATATGATTAGGCAGATTAGATATGCAAAAACAATTAGTGTAGGTATGTTAATAGTACCTTTGCAGTTTGTTATATACATGTATATGTATGTTTATTCTATTGTTGTATTTTTATATCAAAATTGTGCATGTAGTATTGTTTATTCTCTTGTGTGTTGTTTTTTGTATATAATAGTTTGTATATGTTATTTATCCATGTAGTCATGTCTATTTATTTGTTGTCATGTCCATTGTTTCAGCCCTGAAGAAGTTCTTTCAATAAGAACGAAACGCGTTGGCTGAGGTTTTACCATACACATTTTTTACAAGAATAAAGGAATTATAAAGGACTTCATTTTGAACTTGGACTTTGTACTGGTGCACCTTCCCTTTTTGTTTCAATCCTTTCAAGAAGTGGCCAATGGTCTGCGGTCAAAAGCACCTGTTAATGATCTGATTCTGTGGTCAATAGTTCTTCATTAAAAGAGTATAAAAGATCTGCTCTTCAGTTCATTCGTTGACCACCTTCTGGAGTGTTAGTACGCTGTTGGTGCTCTCGGTTAACCGTTTCAGTGTAAGCATTTCCTATTGAGGTTGTGATGATCATTATACTTTGAAACTTTCTCTCTCTTACTCTTCCTTTCTTGGCATTGCCGTGATTTTAAACTTACAACATTGCGTTGCTTAGTTCTTCATCTAAGATGCGTCTCTGACACTTGTTATCTACTGGATTGCACAATGCTAATTTTGATTAATAATGTGCTTTTGACATTTATTGCTTAAATTGTTCTCTAAATAAATGGTGCCCCTTGACTCAGTTCCTGCATTTCACACGTGTGTCTTATTATTTTTAGATAGCACATTTGTGCGGTAAGTTGGGTGGTTGGCTGCCACAGCAGTCACCGCATTGGTGCTGGCGCTCCCCAGCTGATACAGTTGCAGACTCCACGCCCGCCCCTTAATCCAACTCACTAAGCACTGCCGCTTTGGGTTTTTGGGACTTCGCTCACTCTGGTCTAGTCGGGGGACATGTCGGGCGGCCCCCTTGAAGCTCAGGGGAATCCAGGGTTAATGACGCTCACTCCTTCAGGCCATGCGCACAGTATGGGATAGCGATATCATTTAGGCCAGTTCGGAAGGGGCCCGGCCCGCGGACCGCACACTGCAACACCACGGGCCTTCACACACAAGCCACTTTGTTCTCACCCACTGCGCCCTCCCATTTCTAAACTTTACAGAAACACACAGACACTGGATGATGTCATCAGTGGTGTCATTTGAGATGTCATCAGTGATGTCATCATTGATGTAACTAACTATGTCATGAGTGATGTAATATGTGATATCATCAGCAGTGCATTGCGGGGGCGCGAGTTATAGTTAGCTCAACTAACTATAACTGCCGAATTTCTCTGGTTTTGTACGAGTAAAATGTCCAACTAACTATAATGTCCCTGAAACCTGTGGTTTTTTCAGTGAATTTCAAAGGTTTTTTAAATGCTAATTTCTAACTAAAACGTCCCTGAAACCTATGTTTTTTTCAGTGAATTTCAAAGGTTTTTTAAATGCTAATTCCTAACTATGCCTACAGAGGTAGGACATGTGCAGAAAAAGGAAGAAAAGTGCAGAAAAAAGCAAGAGAAGTGCAGAAAGAGTCAACAGAGGTGCAGAAAGAGGCCTTGTTGCAAAGTCATCCTGTGCCCCCAACTTTTTGCTGACTGGTACTGGTGGTAACTGACTCTGACTAACCAGGCCCAGAGCCAGTGCTATGCTGAAAGACACTTAGAATACAATGAAAAACCTACATACATTAGGGTATACTATGGATTGGGGTACCCCTGTGATTGGCATGACCTGCCAGTGATGGCCCTAGTACATAATAGGGCAGGGGGATTAAAACTACCTCTAAATCAAAGGTGCAAAAAGAGGCAAGAGAAGTGCAGAAAGAAGCAGCAGAGGTGCGGAAAGAGGCAACAGAGGTGCGGAAAGAGGCAAGAGAAGTGCAGAACGAGGCAAGAGAGTTTCTGAAGAAGCAACAGAGGTGTAGAATGAAGCAAGAGAAGTGCAAAAATGTTCAAAAGAGGTGCAGAAAGAAGCAAGAGCAGTGCAGAAAGAACCAACAGGTGCAAAAAGAGGCAAGAGAGGTGGAGAAAGAAGCTGTAGAGATGCACAAAGAGGCAAGAGGGATACAGAAAGAGGCAGGAGGCATTCAGAAGAAGGAAGAGAAGTGCAGAAAGAAGCAACAGAGGTGCTGAAAGAGGCGCAAAGGGTGCAGAAAGAGGTAGGACAAGTGCAAAAAGAGCAACAGAGAACCAATAAGAGACAAGAGAGGTACAGAAACAGGCAGGAAAAGGTGCAGGGAGAGAGAACAGGGGAACAGAAACAAGCAAGAGAGTTGCAGAAAGAGGGGAGAGGGGTGCAGAAAGAGGTGAGAGGGGTACAGAAAGAAGCAAGTGAGGTGTAGAAAGAGGCCACAAAGGTGCAGAAAGCTGCAAGAGGGGTGCAGAAACAGGCAGGAAATTTGCAGAAAAAGGGAAGAGGGGTGCAGAAAGAGGGATACAGTAATTTGCAAAAGAGGTGTAGAAAGAAGCAAGAGCAGTGAGAAAGAACCAACAGAGGTGCAGAAAGAGGCGAGCGGGTGCAGAAACAGGTAGGAGAGGTACACAAATAGGCAAGAGGGGTACAGAAAGAGGCAAGAGGGGTGCAGAAAAAAGGAAGAGAAGTGTAGAAAGAAGCAACAGGTGCTGAAAGAAACAAGAAAAGTGCAGAAAGAGGTAAGGGAGGTGCAGAAAGAAGCAACAGAGTTGTGGAAAGAGGTAATAGAGTTGCAGAAAGAGGTAAGAGAGATGCAGAAAGAAGGAAGAGAAGTACAGAAAGAAGCAACAGAGGTGCTGAAAGAGGCAAGAAGGCTGCAGAAAGAGGCAAGAGAAGAGCAGAATGTGGTAAGTGAGGTACAGAAAGAGGCAAGAGAGGTATAGAAAGAGACAGGATAAGTGTAGAAAGAGGCAAGAGAAGTGCAGAAAGAGGCACTTGAGGTACAGAAAGAGGCTCGAAAAGTGCAGAAAGAGGCAAGAGAAGTGCAGAAAGAGACAAAAGAGGTGCAGAAGGAAGAGAGTGAGGTGCAGAAGGAGGCAAGTGAGGTGCAGAAAGAGGCAAGAGAGGTACAGAAAGAGGCAATGGAAGTGCAGATACAGGCAGGCAACATGCACAAAGAGGCAAGAGAGGAGCTGAAAGAGGCAAGAGAGGTGTAGAAACAAGCAAGAGAAGTGCAGAGAGAGGCACGTGAGGTGCAGAAAGAGGCAAGAGAGGTGCAGAAAGAGGCAAGAGAGGTGCAGAAAGAGGCAAGAGATCTGCAGAAAAAAGCAACAGAGATGCTGAAAGAGGCAAGTGAGGTACAGAAAGGGGCAAGAGAAGTACAGAAAGAGACAAGCGAAGTACAGAAAGAAGACAGTGAGGTGCAGAAAGAGGAAAAAGGGTGCAGAACGAAGCAAGAGAAATGCAGAAAGAGGCAAGAGAGACACAGAAAGAAGAGAGGTTTGTGCACCATTAGAACCAATTTAACACCCACATTTAGCAATAAGTAACACATGACCATTCCAGCTTTGCAAAGGGCCTCCCATCATGCTGTAATACGTGAAGCTGCATGTTTAGGCACATTTGAGCAGTTTGAGCTAGAAACAAGGCTTTTTTTATTCAAATCTGCAGATTAGGCAGCAGATGATGGAATTTTTGACAAATACGGAAAATGTTTAATTATGTGAAAATTAGTGCAGCTGAACAGTCACATAATTCCAGTGGCCCTGCTCATACCTCCGACTAGGTCCAGAAGTGTTCCTGAGTGGTTCCTTTTTTTGTGTCTCATTGAGTTTATAGTCTATCTTCTATTGAAACGAGGAAGACTAAACCTGAGGTTACCACTCTACAACACAGACTACAAAACCACTTAATTACTCTCCAGAACACATAATTCCACTACACATAATTCCTACACACTAAATACCACATACTCTCCATTCACATAATTTCACTGCATAACGTACCACATAATTCCACTACAAACTACGTACATCCACTCTACACCAAAAATAATTAGTAAAAATCTTTTACATTTAAAATGCCAATGGCTCTAACTCTCGCAAATGCGAGACCTATTACATTACAAATGCTTCTTTAACTGGTAGTCACGTTTGCAGAGTGGTGCAGAAAGGGGGCTGGGCCTCCAACAAGCGCTCATGAATTCCACTTAGTAGGACTTACAAGCGGTACCAGGAGGGCTTCTTGGATCCCAAAGTCCCTCAGGAATAAAGTGGACTTCATCCCCCAACCAGTACTGTGCCAGGAGGCGCGTTTGCAGAGTGTTGGAGAAAGGGGTGGTTCAGACACTTCTTGTGTCCTGAGGTCCTCAGGACACAAGAGGACCTCATCGCTCCACCAGCAGTGCGCCATTTGCAGAGTGGAGTAAAAAGAGGTGTGGCCTTGGACCACCTCTCAGCAATCCCGCAGTGTGGGACTTACTGAAGGGACCTGGCGGGATAGTTGGCCCAGAGGGGCCCTCAGGAATAAAGGGGACTTTATCCCCTAACTTAGAACGCACCAGGGGGCATGTTTGCAGAGTGGTGCAGGGAGGGGGCTGGGCCTCCGACGAGATGCCGGCTTTTAAAAAATATATTTTTAGAAGGGGGGCTGTGTGGCACCCCTTCTTTTAGTATTTTTTGGGCCTTGACGACCCCATCCCCCAAGCCTGAGCATTTGTTTCTGTTAAAAAAAACAGGAAGGGCCTCCCTCCCCAGGGTTGCTTCTGGCCCCAGGGACCCCATCCCCCGGGCCTGGCCTCATCTTTTTTGTATTTTAGTATTTTCCCGGGATGGGGGCCATGTGGCACCCCTCCCCTGGGCCACTTCTAGCAACGATTACCCCATCCCTCAGGGCCAGCCTTCTGTTTTCTTTTGTTTAATTATAATTCATTTAAAGGGGGGCCGCGGGAACCCCATCGCCCGGGTCATGGCCTCAGCATTGAGGACCGTGGGAGGAGCCCCAATGCCCCTACTGTCCCAGCCAGCTCCCCACCTCCTGCGGGAGCCGGCATTGCTTTTGGGCAAGGGGAGCTGCTAACATGCAGTTCCCCTTGCCCAAAAGCAATTCTGCTTTGCTTCTTGGAGGCAAGAGCAGGTTTCCTGCTCTCGCTTTCAAGAAGCAAAGCAGAAGTTTGCTATGGCAGGGCGGGAGCCGTGCTTCCACCCTGCAATAGCAAACGGCAATGTCCCGGGGATGGGCACCCTGGGACATTGCAGGAGTCGGCCCTGGGGGGTGGCGGTACCCAGTGCCATACAGGGCTCCAGGAGGGGGGTGCGCAGCACCCCTCCCAACATGTGAATAGCCCCAGGGAGGTGGTGGTCCCCGGGGCCAGAGGCATGCAACTGACCCCTGTATTTACATATTCAATGCCCTTGGAAGGTGGCAGTCCTCGGGGCAGTGGGGGGGGGGGGCTTGAGCCCTCCACACTAATTATTTGTCAAAGCCCTAGATAGTTGGCGGTCCCTGAGGCTTGGGGGCCAGTGAGGCCCCCCCGCTCTATTTTATTAAAGCCCCGAGGACGTGGCAGTCCCTGGAGGTTGGGGGACCCATGAGGCCCCTGCCCTTATTTGTATAAAGCCCTGGGGAGGTTGCCTTCCCCTGGGCTGCAGGGGGCCGCGTGCCCCCCGTATATAATTATCTAAGCCCCAGGGAGGTGGCTGTTTATTGCTTAACGCTAGATCTCTGGTAAAGCAATGTTAGAGTGTGCAATGCTTTTGGAGGAACATGATATAAAATTGCCATTTGTCACGGTAGACTGGACAGACGATGCCTCAGGTCCTGACCTAGTCAATGCTACTCCATCTGGGTTCGTTTGCCAGACACTAAATAGGCCAATACGGAGGGGGGGCTGGCAGTAATATATGACAATTCACTAAGGCCGCTTTTCCCATTGCTTTAAATTCGGCCTGGGAAGCACTATCCTTTAGCTTCTGCCTATCTTCTCATCACTCCTCATCACTCTTATAAGGGCATTTTATTGTATAGACCACCAGGACTCAGGAACACATTTCTAACCTCGGTTGGAACCCTGCTTGAAGAGGGGCTCTGCGCTGATTTATTTAAAATCCTGGGGGACTTTAACTACTATCTGGAAGCACTCACTGATCTCGACACAGTAGCCCTGATAGATATGATGAGTAGTGCCGACCTAATACAATACGTGACTGGTCCCACCCATGTTGCTGGACACACTTTGGATGGGATTTTTTCTAACCACCCACAGTTAACCTGCACCGGGTTGTTGCCCCTTGTCTGGAAAGACCATGCAGCAATCCAATTCGAGTTGGCCTTTCCTGATCACCACGACAACTTGGGGGCCCCTAAGAGTCATGGCATTTAGGAGGGGACTAAAAACTTTGCTGGTTAACATGTAGTATCTCCATAATAATCTGTGCTCAGAGGGTAGTAGCCAGTACCAGGACACCTTCTGGTAACCGTTGCGCTTTAGAAATATATATAACATAACATAACTACCCATTCCTTTCAGAAACAAAACACAGCCACAACATCCCCAAAACCCTTCACCACCTAGTTTGTTAAATTATTACCCTGCTTTCACATATCCACTGGAATAACCGTCTCTTGAACTGACATCCATTGTCATAATCTCCCTTTTTTAAATTTCTCTGTAGCAGCACTCTTTCATTCTTGAATATTCCTATATGTGTCCGTTAGCAGCAACATCGCGATGATTGTCTGACTCTCAAAGTAGTGGACGAAACCTCTTTTAATGTCGCTTTCTCAGTCTCCACTTCAATCCTCTTTCTCCAAGGTTTCCGTTGCCATAAACTATATTACAGGTAGGTATACTTTACTAATTTGTCAAGAATACATTTGTTAATGTTACCTCTTTTATACCTTTCATTGACTGATATGATATTGCATAAGTATCCTTATAATGCACTATTTGTGTTTAATGTAACACATTTACTTTAAGTTCCTTAGTGTTCTTAACTCTATCCAATAACTATGTTCCGAGGTTCTATAGACTGTTGGCCGCACATAATCGTCCCATCTTCCTGTATACCTTTGCGAAGGGCCAGCTCCAAAGCCCTGTGAATAATATCCATGTTTAATCTTCTCTCGTGGCTCAAGAAGTACTTTTTCTGTCTCTAACCTACCTTGTGCAGAGTGCAGTTTAGAACGTTGTCAAGCAACCTAACAATCCATAAGGAACCACTTACATGTATTATTTAATTTCGCATGTCCTGTCTTCTCATTTCTACAATAGCCTTAAAAACTACTTCTTATCCATTCTCATTTCTGATTCAGAATTATTTGTTGAATCACAATACGACCCAGCCACCTCCAAAAGATATAACTTAGGTCATTGTGAAAATTGACAGGCAGTTTTAAAATTTGTCATGTTTTGTAATGAGATAAATATGACATGTTATGATGGGAAGGAAATCCTCTATTTGAATATGCAGTGAAATGTACATTTAATTCTTTTTTGGGGAAATGGAAAATGCAAATGCTACTGGCCCAAAGAACAATACAAGTACTATTTTGGTATGACAGCATGCATATTTAGCAACATAAACATACTATTTTGGTGTGACACTATGAATGTTTAGCTACTGAGAATGACCGAAAAATATTGCAACTCTGTTCATTAATCCAATGCCCCTATTCATTTTTAATAAAGAAGGAATTACAAGGGTTCCCTGATGTAGAGAAATGGATCTGTCCCCATGCACCCAAACAAGCTGTGGATGGCGAGTTAAGGCATTGATTTCAGGAGCAAATGAGGGCTTTGCTTTTTCTAATAATGCTCGCAAACAAAGCGACATGATCATGAAAATCCTTCCCTTCAGACGCAGCAGTGGAAACTCCTTTGTTATTGTTCTTTTTATTTAATGTGTTTGGCTTGTTAATGTCAATTGTTTAGGAGTGCTAGTGGACTGTGCTTGGAATGGATGTGATTGGGGAAACAGGTATTGCGCGCGGCACACTGAAATAAATTAGCAGGATGTCACAGTGACATCAGTAGGAGAAACACAATCAGAATGAGAAACGAGTCAAGTAGATACAGTGACAGATGCATGTGCTCAAGAGACCATCTCTTAAAAGGGAGGCACAATGACCCTAAAATTAAGGTCAGAAAATATATTCGTGAAGAGTGGTAGGAAGATTGAATGGAGTTGTAGGTTTAAAAGTATAAAAGTAATACAAGTGTGGGATAAAGACACCACCACTGGGAGACACACAGCAAAAACACAAAGGCAAAGTAATCATTACATGCCAACACTTATGTCAAAACATGTAAACATATAATACCGTAGGCCTTAAAGATTTTTTTTACAAGGATCTCGATTTGTTGCAGCTAAAAATGGAAGATATAGTTGTATTCAGCTTTCATGTTATCGGCAACAAAGCCCAATTAAAATCAACCTGATTATCTTGTAACATTGCAGCCAGCAGGATTAGGAAACGCTCACTGGTTGGCCTGATGGATTCAGGAGATTTTAAAGGAGCTCAAGTTTAAAAAGCTTGTCCGAAGTGATCTGACAACTTCTTGCTTCCACCCGGGGTGGGGTTTGTTCAACATTAGAAAATATTGACTACGTTTTTCAGTAAAGGAATAGGATGCAGTTAATTTTTCATCTTTCATTCTCATGTTTAGCGAGGGAAAGTTTTGTCTGTTTGTGTTATGCGATACATTTTAAGAATGAGCTCTTTTGAGTCTTTGGTGTATTTTGAATGATTCTTCTCCATTAGCTCTAGTTTTCCTATTTTGTGCTTATTATTAATGTGCCCTTTGCACATGATTTATTTTTATTTATTTTTTGTAAATAAAAAAGCAAGTGTTCGATTTGGGTCTGGTGTTCAATTCAATTCAATAGTTCTATTCTTTCACTTAATTAAAACAGTAACAATATTTTTAATCATAATTCCAGACATACATAGAGTTAAAATAGGATGAAAGGTAAAAGTGTGAGTATGCAATGCTAAAAGCAAGTACACATGAAAATAAAAAGATTACCACCCCAGGCAATCATCCGAGTTACCAGCATTGGTCCCTTCACCGCCAGGTCTGATTAACTTACAGCATGCAAATTACTTAGGGGCATATTCACAAGGAGCTATTGCCGAATTAACAGCACTTTATCGCAGCCAAAGTCGTGATAAATTTACCTCCCCATTCACAAGCTGGTGCTAACAGCCCACAGCACCGCGATAGCAGCCACAAAAAACATCGCTGAGAGGTCCCCCGCAACTATCGCTAATGAGATACAGAGGTTTTAATGCCTTATAACTTTTGATCACCATCTAGGAGTGGGATTTATTTATTATTTATTTATTTAAGAATTTTATATAGCGCTGACAAGACCAGAGGGTATCAGAGCGCTTTACAGCACCGTAAGTGAACATTTACAATACAGTAGGATTGCAGTGTAAAGAGTCCAATCATTATCAGTCAATAACGATACCTTACAGTTGTAGTGATGTGTGTCAAATCATTGTAAGGACCTTGGGAGAGATGTGCGTATGATGTGGTAGTTTTCCACTGTGCATTATGAGTTAATTCCCAGAAGGTTAATGTGCTGATTTAGAAGGAATTCTTTTAATTGTCTCTTGAAGCTCACAAAGGAGGGTTTAGTTCTGATATGTACTGGGTGAGAGTCCCGGATTTTGAGTGCACCGCCCGAGAAAGAGCAAGAGATGGCTTTTTGTTTATGTTTTTCAGAGAGGATGAGAAGAAGTGTATTGGAGCTTCTTAGATTTCCCATTTGACCTGCTTTTGTGAGTTTCAATGCTAGATAGTCTGGTTTGCCAGTGTGTAGAGCTTTGTGAGTGAGACAAGCAGTTTTGAAGCAGCAGCTTGCTTCTATTATTTTTGTCTGCCAGGCTCAATTGCTATTTTCCAGCTTAGTTTATCGCTATTTTGAATGCATCGTATGATGTATTTGTGTCCCACACTTCAGTTAAAGCCAATTGTTTAATGACATTTTCGAAGTTTTCCAGGAAGGCAGACTTCAGTTTTGTAGTGGCTTGACCTGCCTCGCGCTGCCTGAGCGCGAGGCGTACATTCAGCGTCTCGCGCTGCCTGCGATGACGTAGGGGTTAATGACAGTTGGTGATAACGTGTGTGTTGTGGTTAGCCACAGGCAAGCTCTTCTCCCAGCCACGCCGCTGTCAGGAGGAGTACCAGAACAGTTAATATTCCTGTTAGGTACCGTCAATGATTTTCTGTGTTTCTTTATGCCACTGTTGTGTTTCTCCTGCACTTCCTTTCATCAAAGTACTCTTTTTGTTTGACCTGGACCTCAGCAGACTTGGACCTCACTTTCTCATCCATTTGTTGGGGAGTAGAATTGGATTTATTCCATTTAGACATCCAAGTCGGTCTAAACTCGGTACATGGTTTCCTACCTCTCAGTAGTTCAAAGTGGGACACACCAGTGGAAGAATGAGGAGTGGTTCTATAAAACCACAACAAGTTTATTTTGTAGGGCCTCTCATTGGGAGCAATTTAGAGGGGTGGCTTGTGTTTGCCCTTTCTTGAACCAGCATTTTATTGTAGTTGATCTTCTATCCAGGTCTTGCTTTACTAGTCCAAACTCAAGCCGGATATGTGCTGGAGATGATGTTTGAGGCAGGGAGAATGCTCACCTGCAGGCTTTGGGCTGCAGTTTATCTAGTAAGACTGTGTCTCTCATAGCTGTGCCTGTGTTTGAAATTGTTGGGAGTATCTTGACAGAGATGACTGCTATCAGTGGCTGAAAAGAGGGAGAGTCCAGTTTTTTTGCTAACATGCTGAAAGTGTGGGTTAGGGCATGCATTTTCTTCACCCCTATTGTTTTTGGTGGAAAGAAATACCCATTGAGTCCAAATAGAGTCCCAGATATTTGTAGTTCCAAACCATTTCCAGGGTTGTGGTGTTTATCCTCAATGGATACATGAATGCATAGATAATCATTTCCTTCCTTGATTTTTAAGAAGTAATTCAAAACACATTTGTTGGAAGGTGCTTTCTTAGTAGATGCAGGTAGGTATCTTCAGCTAGTAATAACACCACAAATAAGGTCCAGTCAAGTCTCAATAAATTAATCCTTTCTCAATACTTGGTAGCTTATCTCATGAGCAGACAGACTTAACTTAGGAGACTGGTGTGAAAAGCATTTAAAAACACCCATTGCAGCAAATAAGTAAGACACAACACACAAAAAAATCCAACAACAATTTACAAAAATAGGAAATACTTTTATGATTAAAATTGCACCAAAATGACAAAAATCCAATACAGGGAACCGGACATATGAATTTTTAAAGATTAAATGCTTTCTAGTGACTAAAAGTCAAAAGTGCCATCTTAGGACATCTGGTCGTTCTTGACCGGGACAAAGTCAAAGTTACTGGCCGACCATGATGAAGCGCGGGTAGGATACAATGAGTAGTAGGGCCCGGTCAAGTTTTTACCTTCTGACTTAGAATTTTTTTTGAGCTTTTTCTCTCGACATCGAACAAGGCTGCTTGTCTGCCCGGTTTGCAGTTCCATGACTACAGCTTGCTTCAGGCTGAGGCCTCGGTTAACTCCTGGAGATATCATCAATGGCAAAAAGCTCCAGGGTTTCAGTAGGGCAAACCTGAATCTCAGGCCGAATTGCGGATCAACGTCATCAGCTTCACTCTCGACAATGGGTCAGTCAACTTCTGGAGCTTTTTTGCAAAAACTCTTCAAATGATCTGAAAACTTCTGGATCTTTTTCCAGAAGGTCATTTTCGTGTCTTGAAGTGTCCACAACACCAATCCAAGGTTCCAGAAGCTTTGAGTTGCTCCTTGGGAAGTTGGGACTACAAGACCCACAATGCACCTTGCCAAATCCTTCAAAGTTCAGATGACGCTGGACATCTGGGTTCTCTTGGTAGTGATGATGCAGGAGGAGCTCTTTAAACCTTTGGCTTTCAGGAAGCCCACTCCTTAAATTTTTAGAGCAAGGCAAAGTCCTACTTTTGGTGAAGTCCAAAGTGTGCATCAGGTGCAGTTTTAAGAGTGCAGTCCTCTTGGTGCAGGTCAGGGGTTCAGCAGGGCTGTCCTTCTTCTTTCATCCAGGCTGGGATCTGAGTTGCTGGGCAGCTCTCCCATGTTTATCCGGGCTTTTGGGCTGGTAAGAAGGAGAGCACCCCTGACCAATGGGGTGCAGGGTGCCACCCTCTGCGGTGACCACTTACCCTTAATTGTTGCATTTTCTTGTCCCAGAAAGAACTGTTCCACAAAAATCAAAATGGAGAAAATCTCTCCTGGAGCTTTAGGTCTGGCTAACTTAACCTATAGGTGTGGCTGACTTTCCCTAACACTCCCCTTACAGCCCCTCTGCTAGTTCAATTACAGGGTTTGCTATCCTCAAGATGTCATGGATATTCAAGGGAGATATAACATATTCGGACCTATAGGCAATAAATGGAAATCAACGGTAACCTTTAAAAAAAGAAGAAAAAATTCACTCAGTAAGACAACACTGGATAAGAAAAAAGTAACTCATGGTTACAATTCCATAAAATTCAGTACTGTACTAAAGCTAAAGTGCTGGTCAATGAAAGTGCATCAGGGTTGCTTCTGGTGCAATCAATAAAATAGAGGACAAAACAGACAATGCAGTACCAGGGCTAAAGTGCAGTCTTACAAATTGCATTGATACAGTTTCTGGATGTCTAAGTTGACAGACATAACTGTTTCACACAACTTGTAAGCAAGACAGTGAAAAGGCTGTCTATAGTGGAAGACATGGGAACACTCAAAAAAAGGGCCTACTTATGGTTTGTTGTGCAGACCTATGCCAGATCCTTTCCACAATCCTATCTAAGCACAGGATTCAACAGGAGAACAAACGAAAAATACCTGCATTTCCAAAAGGGCATCTTACCAACCCTGTTGCATAACCCCCCATGGAAACAATCACTGACTCAGACTACATGTTGCTTATGTGGGAAAGTCGATGAGAGTGTCTTACACCTACTGTGCATCTGCAGAGCACTGCAAGTTGAACGGCGACTGCTACTGAAGCCCAACCTTATAAATAAGCGGATAAGATACTGCAGAAAAGCAGTGAAGGCATGCCTCGGAGGTGGAGATGTACAGTTATTGTGTCGCTTTGTATGATTTACGGAAGCAGCAGGGGAAAATATTCTGACATTAAGTGACCAGCAATCTTTATCATTGCAACCAAAAGAAACTCACAGCGTCCCTTCTGAGGGAACTACAAACACTTAGTCCAACTTCTATTTGGACGCCATAACCTGGAGCACAACGCCTAACAGCAATACACCATCCCTGCTGTTTATAGATCAATCTAGCATTGCACAGTTGCCCTTTTCTACAGTGACCCAAACATTTACTTTTTAACTATTGGAATATGTTCCCTACTCTATTCTGCTTTCTGTAAACACACAATTTTAAACGTTTATGATTCATTGTGATAGGTATTTATCAAATCTAGTGATAAAAGTTGTTTCTTTTTATTTAGAAACGCACCAGGCACTTTGCGTACCAGAAATAGTAACCTTCTCCAGAAACATTTAGAGGAAAGAATGGACCCTGTATATACCTTGCTATCAAGTGCACACTGACGCATACAAGACTGAATATTGTTGGACACCTGAAGCTAGCAATCATCCAGGGCTTCAGTCTATTGTCACAGGACACAAGTTTCTCATTTTGTATATTGAATGGACTGCCAAAACCTTACACATTTAGCTAATTGGCTGGAACTTTATACATCCAAAAAGCTTGAGAGCAATAATTGATGTCCAAACAACTACTGGTCACTGTTCCGACTTCTTTGACACAAGGAATGAATGTTTTATGATGTGCTCTTTGATCTTTTAATCATGAATTTTGCTGTACTATACTTTTTTCTGTGAAAATTGACAAGGATTTTATTAACCAAACAATAATCTATTTACTTACTTACTTTCTTAGTTGACAGACTTTATGTTGGTAAAAAGAGACCAAGGGCCACATGTACAACGGTTTTTGCATGCAAAAACAGGTTTGCGAACCCGTTTGCGCATGCAACAACCATGAGGGGTATGTACAATGCCAAAATCGCGAGTCACAATTTATTTGCGACTCGCTATTTTGGTATTGCGAGTCACTATTAGGAAGGGGGCGTTTCCTTCCTAATAGCGAGCGCAACCCCTTGTGCAAAAGGTTTTGCGTCACATTTGTGGGCGCAAAACTCTTTCAAATTACCACTTTCTTCAAGAGGGTGGCAATAGGGTTGCAAAAGGGAAGGGGTCCCCAGGGGATTAGACTTTTCAATATTTTGTTGAGGTGCTGTATCACACTCTTCAATTACTTGACTTCTGCTACTAGTGTGCTAATAGTATTACAAAGTTCTTTATCATCCACTTCCTTTTTAAGATCTACCAGGCTTGGGTTCACTCTGTCTGGGGTAGACAGAGAGTGTGGTGTTTAGTTTTTTGCAAATTATAGTCAGCTCAAGTGGTTTGTTTACCACATCGCCACCCAAGAGGGTACTTTTTGTGCTACTCTCTGGGCTTTGCAATTATTTCTGGCTCAAATAATTTGGCTGTTCTTATTTTTTTACTTTGGGCTTCATGCAAGCTTAGTTTTCAGTGCTTAATATTTGCTACATCTCTTCTATTTGGTTATCAATCTTTCAGAATGTGCAGTTGTCTGTCAATCCCCTAGATGATGTTTTCCCCACTCTCCCAGAGTTCTTTTTTCTTCTAATTTTCTTTTGTCTTTTACTGTTTAGACTTACATAGTCTAAGCACAATATTACTTGCATGATGAGACCTATGCTGGTCCCAAACAATTTGAAAATTAAGTAGGGTTCGTAGACTTCAAGAGTGATGCTCAGTACAGTTAAACTAGATGTAACTAGTCATTCATGGCAGGAAAGAAAGTGCAGAAGAGGATATTATGAATATACCTTTCACAATAGAACCTATACGATTTGACCCCCTCAATCCAGAATTGTGGGATTGCACAGGATTGGGATCGCAGCTAACTGTATGTAATTGCAGTCAGTCAGTCAGGCAACTATTGCTTACACAGAGCAAGGAGGAAAAGATGTAAAACTGACTAAAAGTTCATCCAATAGTCCCAAAAATATGAGTACAATAATTCTGCATGCAAAGTTTTTGTTATGCAATACCCACAGCGTGCAGATCCAAGGTCAAAACTTTCTGTATGCATTATAGGATCCAGGCAGTAGGTCCAGCAACTTATGCCAAATTGCTAGTTTGTGTACGTAGTACAATTTCTTTAGTAAAAGATGGAAGTTAAAAATTGCCTGGTTACTCAGGGCTGACATAAACAGTTGTTAAAATCAAGAAGGAAATTGAACAGCAACAGTACCTTATAACTTGTTTTGCCAAGCCAAAGGGGGTGGCTCAGCCCAGTTTCTTCCAGGCTATGACAGGCGCCTACAGGCCGATCTTTGGCCCGGTGTTTGCTCTGGCACGCTCTGTGCGCTCCCTACGCCACCCTAGATGATACAGTGCTTTTAAGTGCTAGGCAGCAAGTGGCAGCCCCAGCTCCAGGAAGAGAAATGGTGCCTGGGACATGCAGCCCCTGGATGTCCCAGGTTCAATGGCATCCCGCACTGCTGGAGATAGTATGGCACTTTTAAGCGCTAAGCAGCGAGGAAGTCAGTGGTAACCTCTCCTCCAGGAAGAGCAATAGAGCCTGTGACATGCATTACCTCGCTGCCCCGGGTTCAATGGCATCCTGTGCCTTGAGGGTTGGTATGGCACTTTTAAGCAGTAGGAAGCGGGGACGTCAAAGGCAGCCCCCTCTCCAGAAACATCAATGGACCCTGGGACATGTAGCTCCTCGATGTCCCAGGTTCAATGGCATAAGTTCCTCCATTTATATCAAACAAAAGCTATGATAACGGAATTGCTTCAAAGACACATCTCAAACTAGCATTCCTTCAGGAGGTACCCTTCATTTCTATGGTGTAAATACTACTACAATAGAACAAGTTTTCTGAAACTGCTGTTTCACGCCAAGCTTTTCTCTGCTCACATGAAGTGTTCATTGCTGCTATTGGGCAAACAATTCCACAGTGCCAGATTTTCTGCTTTACTAAAATCACCTATTTCCTCAGAAGTGTTCCTGATCAGTGACCGGGTTCTGTTCTCAGAGTACTGGTGCATTGCTAACCCAGAGAAGGCCAAGACCATTGACAGACATTATCCTGGATGTGTGGTTTCCAGTGCACCCTCTCCCCAGTGAAGGGTCTATAAAGACCTTGTCAGGAATCCTACCGCAGTTCACCTCTTTTGACTATCACAATAAACTGGCATGGCTCATATTATTCCTCCCAACACTCATGAATGAAAAAATGTCTTGTACCCTGACTTTTGACCACATTAAATGCTGTTGGTAATAGATGCAGCTAGTGGTCCCCGATTTGTTTGAAAAGGCGTAATAAGTGTTACAAATGTTTTACCATATAAATGCAAGGTCAAGTTTCAGTCGCCAAGGAAACATACAGAAAATTAACCCTGGGCGTAGTTCGCGAAGTAGCACTTCGCGAATCTAAGCAAAGTGCAGTTCGCACTACGCGAGCTACGCGTAGCACTTCGCGAACTGCGTAGTACCTTGTTCGCACTGTGCCAGATGTCGTTTTCAATGATTGCACAGTGCAGACAAGCAACCGGCACTGTGCAATCATTGAAAATGGCATCTTGCACAGTACGAGCTGTAGTTTCTGCTGCTCGAGTAGATTTTTACTCGAGCGGCAGCTTTCTCAACGCGAACTGGTGGTTTCTCATCGCGAGCGGTGGCGAGCATACGCGACCACTCGCAATGAGAAACCTGACCTCCTCGCGTTGGGAATCTCGCCGGGAGGTTTATTTTCCATGCTCGCGACCGCCAACTTGATGTTGCTGATCGCGAACAAGGAAAAAGTCTCGCCGGGATGTCACTTTGCTTGCTCGCGGTCGCCAACTTGACGTTGAGGACCGCGAGCAAGCAAAAAATGACCGCAGCACTACGCAACACTACGCAACGCGTGTTAGCACTGTGCTACGTGCAGTTCGCGTAGTGCGAAGTAGCGCGAACTTTGCAAATTACGCGAGCGTAGCGTAGTGCTTTGCCCAGGCTTACAGAAAATCAACCAAAATGAGCATCAAGCAACCAGCTTAGATTGCCTCAATGTGAACTTTCCAGAAGACAGCCTCATCAAATTAATCCCTTGCACCTGTTCCTTGCTAAAAGCAATTAGAACACAGAATTTGTGAACATTCTAAAACACCTTCTAGATGACAGCTTCATCAAATTCATCATCTGCACTTATTCCTTGCTATAAGCAATTAGAACGCAACCTTTGTGAACAAGAAGGCAGCCTCATCAAGATAATTATCTGCACCAGTTGCTTGTAATAAACAATTAGAATGTGGCCGTTATGAACGTTCTAAAGCAGTCTTATTTGAAGACCGTCCATACTCCCCCCTTTCGCTTAGCCTCTTCGCCTGCCACTTACCTGTTTACCGGCTTCCAGTACTCTGTCTCGCCCTTGTTCTTTCCATTTCGATCTCTCCATAAAGGACGTCCCACATCAGTCTTGCACCAGTATGGAAAAGCAAGAAGAAAAGGAGATACTCATTAACAGACTTGATTTTGCTACGCACTGAGATCAGTCGCAACATTGTACTTGCAGACAAGCTAACATATCTGCCGGTACCATTTATCAAACTGGTGTGAATGCCTGCTGCAGGGTTGCAGTTGAGTCTACAAGCCACAGCATCTTTTTGACGCCGTACGCTCTCTCAAGCTCAACATCTTTCCCCTGGGATTTGCCACTGGAGCAATATCTCCTTCTGTAAACCGAGGGCAAGTCTCAAGAGGATTCGGGAACTAGCTTCACCGCCCCATTTGGAATAATCTGGTATCCAGGTAGGTGACTAATGATAGAAGGCTAAGCCACAACACTTAACTTTCCTTTTGTGCAGTGCCATGACCAATATAGACCAAATATTCACAGACGATCTAGCACATATCTTATCAGGGAACCTCAATGACACTCACAATCTGTCAGAGTTATTGCAGCAGTTGCAACTAGATCTGAGAATCAGTTAAAAGCAGAAAAATAAACACTTATGGAAGAGTTGCAATGAGAGAGAACACTTTTCATGCAATAGAGGGATACTAAACCCAAGGCTAGTCACACAGTCTTGACGCAGCCTGTGTTTGGGCAACCATTTCAGAGAGGGGCATTTACAACTACTGATCAGAATCTGTATGTATCTGTCTCTACACCCAGTCCTGTGCCCTTAGCAGCTTTTCAACCCTTTCATGGCGACATTTCTACTTTCGCAGCCTTTATGAGTCAATGCCAATTACATTTCATATGTAAACCTCAGGCGTTCCCCAATGATGCTGATAAAGTAGCGTTTGTAATCTCTTACTTGGTGGGTGTATCTGCTAACTGGGCAATTCCTTTAATAGAAACAAATGATCCCATTTTGTACAACTGTTCGTCTTTAAAACCTGCCATGACTAAGTTATTTACAAAATGTTTTTATCCAAGCAAGCGACATTGACTTATTAAACCTACAACAAGGCTCTAAGAACCTCCTGACCTATATCAATACTTTCAATTGACTGTTTGCGGAAGCTAGCTGGCTGGAAGAGAAAACAACATCCTTATTTTATCAAGGGTTTAGAGATGACCTTAAAGATTTCCTCTTGCATCTCGTTGATCTGCCTTATGATTGTGCAGAATTTATTGATCTTGTGGTTAAGTTAGATCATCGATTGGCAGAGCGAAAGGGAGACTGATCTCGCAGTGACTCCAGAGTAATTGTTCTCAAAACCGAGGAGAAGGACTCAGACAGTATGTACTTCCAACCGCCTATGTCATCAGGGATGGGTCTAGAGTTTGTAGAGGATCGTATATCCAGTGCTTCCATGTTTCTATGGAAAAAAATTTGGTTCACAGAAGAGTTAATGTTTGCTCGGGAAGTAATCACTGATTGCCAAAATGTGGCTTATGCCCAAAATATTCCACTAAATGCTAAAGCCATTATTAAAGAGGCTCTTTTTTCTAGGGCCAAATCTCACCATTTTGCAAAGATAACTTTGGTCCTCTACAGTTGTCCCTTGCCCCACTGCAATTCTATTTAACTTTTACTACCGATTTGTAAATTAGATTTTATTTAACCAGATTTGTTTACACACTGTTCACTTTTTACTGGCATTTGGGGTGGGCTGATAATGCACTTTATCTTATTTTGCACTTTATATGAAACGGCGAGGAGACAATTTTTATTCCCATTATTAAGCAAAATCAGCCCCTGCACATATGTGGATGGTTTTAATCTTTTGCCCTCACTGGTGGCCCCTGACATTTAACTATGGCAGCCAATTACATAAAAGCTTCCTTGGCTGTCAGAAAACGCTATGAAGGAAGTACCTCTGCATAATGAATGGTTCTTTTAGTATGCTGTTTCAAATTGTTTATTATTGACCAAGAACTTTTATGGATTTGTATGATCTATATACTATTATACTGTTTTATTGCAATTATTGTATTTAAAGAATTTTAAATTTGCCTGGCATTTTATGAAATACTCTTCTTTTAATCTATCCTTCGCAATTGTTGGATAAATTATGATGAGCGTGTTTTGAACTTTTATGGTTCAGATGAACTGAATAAAGTTGTTCTTGACTTCACTTGACTCAGATAGTAAGACTCTTAATACTGAACCTATGGAAATTAGAGATATAAAGGGTCCATTATATGTTGAGGAAAAGGGACATCGCTGCAAATTAAGCATATGTCTTTATTGTAGCAAAGCTGGTCATTTTGTTAGGGAGTTTTCTGCAAAACCAAAAAATACTAAGGCTGTGGCTAGAGTAGAGGTTTATAAATAACAGGGAAAACTAAGGCTCTCGACCAGAAGGGAGATCTTCTCATCGAGAGAAGCTGTACAGATCTCACAATATCTGATCAACATAGGAACACAAATCCCACAGCTTCTGACTATCTGAGTCACAGTTATCTTTTACCCACAGCGGAGGCACATAATACCCATGCTTATTGACTCAGGGGCCACAGGCAATTTTGACCCTAGCTGACAAACTTGGGCTCACAAAAGTTTCCAAAGAAAAACCTGAATCTGTGCAAGCAGTAGACAGTTCAGAGTTTTCTTCTGGATTAATTTACTTTCAGACAGAGGCTCTAACCATAATGTGTGATAATGAACATTTAAACGACTTGTCTTTGATCTAATAGACACTCCCACCTTTGGGGTAATTTAGAGAGTACCTTGGCTAGAACACCATAATCCAAACATCAATTGGGTACATCGCACCATAACCTTGGACTCACCCTTCTGCACTACTACCTGCTACCAAGAGGCTCAGGAGATGTGAATACCTCTGCATTGCACCTTGGTCCAAGAAACAGCAAATCTTAAACTACCCAAAGAATATGAGGACTTTCAAAATGTTCTTGACCCCGTGAAAGCTACCCAACTGCCACCACACACAGCCTTTGATTGCCACATAGATCTCCTCCTGGGGACAACGCTGTCCTGCAGTAGAGTCTTTGCATTAACAGAACATGAAACCCAATATCAATGCAAATATCTGGAAGAACTACTAGAGATAGGTTTTAGACACCACTCCATGTCGCCAGTGTCTCTCCCACTCTTCTTTGTATCCAAGAAGAATGGGGAGTTGAGGGCTTGTGTGGATTATAGGGTGCTTACTAAGGTGACTATTAAGAACCACTATCCTCTTCTGTTAATTCCAGTGCTACTTAATCAGGTCAGAAATTCCACCATTTACACAAAACTAGATTTAAGGTGTGCTTACCACCTAATCTGTGTGCGAGAAGTAAATGAATGGAAAACCACCCTGAGGACTAGGTTTGGGTTGTTTGAGTATACTGCTATTCCCTTTGGGCTATGTAATGCTCCGGCAGCATTTCAATATTTCATTAACGAGGTATTGAGGAAGTTTGGGATTTTGGGGCAATCATCTACATAGACGACATTCTGATTTACTCAAACTCAGAACAAGAACATGTACAGCATGTACATGCCATCTTGCAATGCCTTTGGGAAAATGCTCCCTTTGCTAAACTAGATAAATGTTCCTTCCATGTACAGTCGGTAGAGTTTCTGGGGTATCACTTATGTCCGGCAGGCATCACTATGGACCCCAAAAAGGTAGAAGCCATTACCAATTGGTCAATTTCTATTGTTGTTTCATCTTGTTCTTTTCAAAGATAGTGGCACCCATAACACAGCTGCTAAATAAGGGACAATTATTCATGTGGTCTCCAAAAGCCAATCAGGCGTTGCAGCTCTAAAAAGCTAAATTCACCACTGCACCCATCCTTCAGTATCCAAATCCAGTTTAGCCCTATTACTTCAAAGCCAATGCTTCTCAGGTAGCCGTAGGAGGAATCTTATCTCAAAGGAACTCAAGAACTATCGGGCCCTTACCATTGATATAGCAGGAGTTTGAACTATGCTAGCTTCAGTCACAGAAAAATGGGAACAACTTCATGATATTCAAAAACACATTACAACAAGTTTAGCAAAAGCCAAATTGGTCATGAAAGGCACAAGCTGACAAACATAGAACTCCAGAACCTATATACAACAAAGGAGACAGGGTGTGGTTATCAACACAATACCTACAACTAGAAGGCCCTAGGAAACTATGACAACAGTTTATAGGTCCTTATGACACTATCAAGATAATTATTCCTGTGACCATCAAGCTACTGTTTCCCCCTGAATGCACTATCCACCCAGTGTTTCACGTTTCACTGATCAAGCCATACCACCCTGCCACACAAAAAGATACCCCACCCCACCCATTCTGATTAATGGCCAACAAGACTACAAAGTTCACTGTATCCTGGACTCTGAACGATCTCAGGGAAACTATACTTATTACCTTATAGATTGGAAGGGCTATGACCCTTCAGAGCATTCTTGGGTACCAGCCTCCTTGGTTCATGCCCCCCCATCTGGTGAGATGATGTCATGCCCTCCACCCCACAATACCACAACCTGTAAGACTGCCTTTGGGAGGGGTGACTGTCAGTATTCCTGCCACAGCTCACCTCTCTTGACTATCACAATATACCGGCATGACTCATATTATTTCTCCCAAAATGTAAGAATAAACAAACGTCTTGTACCCTGACCTTTGACCATATTACATGCTGTTGGTAATAGCTTGCTGCATCTGGTGTTCCAATTTTTTTGAAAAGGCTTAATAGCTTTTACAAATGTTTTACCATGCATACGCAAGGTCAAGTTTAAGGTGCCAGAAGAGCCACCAGAATAAGCATCAAACAACCGGCATAGATGACCTCAACGAAAACCTTCTGGAAGACAACCCTCATAAAATAAATGCCCTGCACCTGTTCCTTGCTATACACAATTAGAATGTGACATTTGTGAACAGTATAAAACACCTTATAGAAAACAGCCCCATCAACTTAATCATCTGCACCTGTTCCTTGCTATAAGCAATTAGAATGCAACCTTTGTGATCATTCTAAAATACCTTCTAGAAGACACTCTCTTCAAATGAATCATCTGCACCTGCTCCTTGCTATAAGAATTAGAACACAACCTTTGTGAACATTCTAAGGCAACATCTAGAAGGCAGCCTCTTCAAGATAGTTTTCTGCACCTGTTGCTTGCAATAACCAATTAGAATGTGACCTCTAAGAACGTTCTAAAGCAGTCTTATTTAAAGACCATCCACACTCCTCCACTTCGCTTAACCTCATTGCCTACCACTTACCTCTTTCGTGGCTTCCATGACGCTGTCTTGCTAGCTCCCTTGTTCCTTCTGCTTTGACCTCACTGCAAAGTACATCATGCATCAGTGGCACACCGAGATAGGAAAACAAGAAGAAAAGGAGAGATGCATCTACAGACTTGATTTCGCTACGCTCTGAGCTCTGTCACTACATCATGCTTGCAGTCAAGATAACATATCTGCTGGTACCATTAATCAGACTAGTGTCAATGTCTGCTGCTGTGTTGAGGTTGAGTAGACGAGCCACAGCATCTTTTTGATCCACATACTCTCTCTATCCCAACCCCCTTCCCCCTGGGATTTGCCACCGGAGCAGTGTCTCCTTCTGTAAACCGAGGGCAAGTCTCGAGAGGACTGGGGAACTAGCGTCGCCGCTCAATTGGAATCACCTGGGATCCAGGTGGGTGGCTTATGACAGACACTTTCCATGACGAAGAACTGTCTGTGAACTCTTGACTAGCCGATAACTACTGTACTTACAGGATACTGAAGAATCTAGGGCACAATGTACTATCCTTCAGATGCAGTTTTTGCTCAGTTTCTACGATGCAACCCAAGATTGTTCGGTACTTCGACAGATACACCAACCAACCAAAGAAAAAATAAATTATTCGGTGGAGATTTTGGCTCCCTCCAAATGTCTGTAAATGCAGTGATAGATGCCTTCAAGGGACAGCAGATGTCATTCTTACATTTACTTTTACAGAATCCCTAACGCTTTTGTTTTAATGCAACCAAAAATAAGATAGACATTTGGTGAATGGCAGTGGGGTACTTGCAAAAGTCCACTGGACAAACATCTATTTCTTAAAACCCCCCATCCCATAAAATGGAAGTGTTCTTTCTTGCAATCTAAGAGAGATGCACTCCATGCTGGTGTTGGCAAATATCCAGTGGTTTGCTCTCAGAATGGTGGTTGCACACTATTGATATATTGGACTCTAATTCAATAAATGTGCCGTTCTCCCACATAATGAGCCAGAAAGTGTACATTACAAGCCTGAAAGTCATTTCTACTCTCAATGTACCTTTAGTAAAGTTCAACTTACCTTTTAGCAGTTGTAAAGCCTTTCATTTTGAGGATCAAATTTCTTTGTTACTACAAGAAGATTTTGTACATTGTGACCCTAATTCAGACTTTACAATGAGTGCTTTTAACAATTCGTCTTTCCATCCAAGCAAGTGTCTTCTGAAGTATCTTCAATTTCATCGATGTTATTCCCATCTTTCAGAGAAGTCGCTACAATTGTTAATGTGTTCAATTCGTAAATGTGAATTTCTGGCTTCTTCTTCTGCTACACATTCTTCTTGTCAATATGAATCTCAAACATGACAAATATTATTGGTGTGTAGAGCCACCAAATATTCACAATGTTTGTGCCTCTCCTTTTTGGATGTGCCACTGAGTAATCTTGCTATATGTATATGTAATTCCCTCCTGTGTCAAAGCATTTAAAACATTAATTTTGTATTTAGCTCTTGCCAGTGAGAGTGTCGCTATAAATGCAGATGTTCTTGATTCTTCCCTGAGGGAGCACCACTAAACATTTATGATGTCACTGACTCTCCTCTGAATGATCCTAAAATGCTTGATATGTGCAGCTCTCTCATGGAGAAGTAATGCTAGAAATTGTTTGTATGAGCAAATCACGCAAACACTCGGCAAACCTTGGGGAGATAACTCACCTTCCCTTAACTGCTGTGAATCTCAGATTATAGCAATCTGTGCAGCTTGCTTATGGTATCAACAGGCAGTGTCAATTGCCCCAGCTATCCCTTTTGCTGTCAATGGCATGGATATTAGTATCAATTTAATTGCAACTGACAGTTGATTGCCCTTCATTCCTTTCACTGAAATGCTTTGACTAGGCAGCATGGCACCCTCTGAGTGGAAGAAATTCAGACTCTGAGTATCCTTCTGTTGACCTTTGGCCAGAGAATTGTAAGGGCACCACTGAAAACCTATTCTGATTGTAAAGTAATAGCGCAACAGATTATGTTTTTTCAGTTGCCTCATTGGCGCTTGATGATGGTCCAACGTGCTACTTTTTGAACTAGTACTGCAAAGGATTAGCATTATTTCCTGGCTGGCCAATCTCTAGAAAATATTCAGCTTTTACTCATGCAGCTATGTCCTTGCCAACAGTTATCCAAAACTGTTTATTTTATTTGTGATACAATAACAACTTAGAGCAAAATGAGGAGACAGATTAATCAACAACTCAAGCCTCAAAGACAACATTGCCAAGAAGACCAAAATAGCCAGGTTTCTGCTCTCTCTCCTGAAAAAGTGAAATCTTTTCACGCAGGAAAAACTTCATAATGATATTTCAAGTACTAGTCCTCTCCTATCTAACTGGAGACACTACCCTGCTCAACGGCCCACACTCACTTCCCTGAAAGGCATCCTTCATGTAGCAACAAGGGATGAAGAAATCTGACCACATCAATCTCACTTCTAAAGGATATATACTGGCTCACTCTGCAACAACATCTCCTCAGATATTAACACAGCACCAAAACCTCATACAATTCAGTAAGAACTGAAAATACACCTCTTCAAGGAACACTACATCAGATAGGCTGACTTTGCACACCTTCCACTAGCTCTACCTACTCTCTCTGTTACTTTCTCCTGTGTAGCCACACTGGAACGTTCCCCCCAGCACTCTGCTCCTAGCTAGATACATTTGTGCTTTAGAAATACCAGGAGAGTAATAGAAATTATACAATGAAATTCACAAGGAATCAGTCGACTTCACAAATAAGAAAATCCCATCAGAAACAACTAATCATCAAAATCCCATTTAATCTCTGAAGCAGACCTCTTCAAAACTTCAACACCTAAATCTAAATATAATGTGTTGGACCTGTCCTCCTTAGGGTGGTCTTCCCCCAAAAGTGTGCCTGCTTACCACTGCATTTTGCTGTATCTTTTTGTTGGCCCTAGGACTCTGAGCACTTTACCACTGCTAATTAGTACTAAAGTGCATGTGCGTCTCCCCTAAACATGTTGACATTTGTGTATACCTGATTGGCATGTTTAATTCACCTAAAAGTCTGTTGTAAAGTGGTGCACCATGTACCCAGGGCCCGTGATCTAAATACTACTAGTGGGCCTGCAGCACTGGTTGAGCCACTCACACAAGTAGCCTTTCAAACCAGTCTCGGGCTTGCTATTGCAGGACATGGATGTGCAGTTCAATGACACATTTATGTGCCATTTAAAATCTCTTGTCAGGCCCCTTAAACTCCCCTTTTATTACACATAAGTCACTCCTAAGGTAGGCCCTAAGTGGCCCTAAGGGCAAGGTGCTGTGTAACTGAAAAGTAGGATATGTACTTGTAAGTTTTACATGTCCAGGCAGTGACAAATAGCTACGTTCGTTTTTCAATGATGTGAGGGCTACTCCTTCCATAGGCTAGCTTTGGGGATTCCTTAAAACACCCTTTAAACTGTAATTCCTGATTGGAAAGGAGTAGCTACTTCATGCTTAATATCTTTTGTATTATGGTGATAAATCCTTTTTAATGGTAAAGTAGGATTTGACGTTACTATTTTAGAAATGCCACTTTTAGAAATGGGGTATTTCTCTGCTCTTAACTTTGGTCTGTATGTCTGAAGCCTGTCTCCAATACATTTCTGGGCAGGGTGACCGCTACACTTTGTATATTCCCTGTAGACAGCCACAACACAGGAAGGGAGGAGTGTCACAGGAGATTCATCTGCATTCATCCGCAAACTGATATCCTTCCTGGGCAGGAAGGGGGAGTAGTGGCTCACAAATACATCTTAATAGGTTGTGCCCCTCCTTCGCACAAATGGCTGACTTACCCCCTACTGGTAGTTTGGTAACAGGGCAGAGCCAAATGGGATCCTTGTGCACTTCAGAAAGTTCCTTTGAAGTCACCCCCTACAACAAAGGCTCTTTTGAGAATATGTACTAGGGCTCTGGCTCTACCAAATCAGAAAGTTCCTTTGAAGTCACCCCCTACAACATAGGCTCTTTTGAGAATAAGTACTAGGGCTCTGGCTCTACCAAATCAGCACATTGCTAGACCTGGGAAGAACGTTGCTGGAGTAAAGACTGCTGTGCTGAAAGGATTGCCACTTTGCTGTGACTGACTGTTATGAGGAACTGCTTCTCTACTTTGCTGAGCTGCCCTGCTTCCTGCTGATCTCTGCCCTGCTAAGGACAAGGACTGGACCCTCTTACTTGATCCCAGAGTGGCTCCAAGGGATTTATGGCTTGCCTCCTTTTTCTGAAGTCTCAGGGACACAAAAGACTTCCTGCAATCCTGCTGGTGCTGCTGGACTCTGCCATCTGTGAGTCCTACCCTAGCTTGAGGTGCCCCTTCAGTCCTAGGCCTCAGAAAATGGTTCAGCAGCTGATCTCTTAAAAAACCAGTGCATCTTCACCACTGTGCCAGTCAGAACCGATGCATTGCCCTTCGACCCTGACACAGCAGCTGCCTGACGGCAGCAGATCCCCAGCCTGTGTGGTTCGACGATGACGCTCTGCGCGTCTCCTTGATAGCGCATTACATTCACTTCAATGGAGCTCGACAATGACACAGTGATGCACTGCATGGAAAAGACCACCGCATCATGCCCTCGACACAACAAGAAAGGAAATGATTCCCTAAAATTTCAGCCATGTTTGAATCTCTAATTAAATGTGCCAATATTTATCAGGGGGAAACGCCCATTAAAAAAGACAAAATGCAGAATTTGGTGGGTTTAGAACTGATTGCACCTCTTTTGCAAGAAGAAGACTCAGTAAGTATTTGCTGCTTCCAGTAAGTACCTCAGCCTTTTGGCAATCATATCAGGTGTGGTGAATTTCAGCCCTATACTGGCCAACTCATGACCAAAGGCCAAAGACCAAATGAAGGAATAAGTTTAAAAAGTAATATGTGTATAGGTTGCAGAAGTTAGCAGTTTAAATTTGACATTTTGGCCTACACACTTTCTAACTATAGAAAATTCTACAAATGGCAAATTTACAGCACGCAGCTAAATAGACATAACGTAACCATTGGGACCATTGAATTCTGACCATATACATTCCTTGCATGAGTTTTATAAGGGGCCATACTGCTAGCCAGATCTTTATTTAGATTTAGCCATGTGAGAATGCTCTATGGCTCACACATCATTTTCACACTTCACGCCTAAGCTCCCCTCTGGCTACAATGGCCAGCTGCCTGGCTTCAAAGGAGTACAGTCCAATAGGCTGCAGAAAGACACTCCCACACACCTAGGCCACTTCACCCTTCAAAAAAGGGTTTTAACACATGTTCGTTATGTGTAGAAGTGACCTTCAAGTCACAGTTTGAGGAGATGCTGGGACCTTGAAGAGTGGGTGTTATTTTTGATTCTTTTGAAACATATGTGGGACAGTCTTGGGAAGAGTTTGGGTAGAGCAAGTAGGGAGTAGGAGGAAAGAAGTTGCTACCAACCTGGTTGGCAGCGCTTTCAAGAATACTGGGTAATGCACTTTTCTGGGTCTGCAACCGGGTGCACTCTTTTGTAAATATTAGCCTGGAAGCAGGGCAGGACTGGCTGTAGCGGGGCACCAGGCGTTTTTCTTGTGGGCCACTAGGTTGGGCCAGTTTTGGACCCCTGGGGGGGCCATTTGTTTGTTACTGGGGCTGGTATTGCAATATCGGCCCGCTTTAACAAAAGCAGCTGTAATCTTTTCCACATGCACAGCTAACCCCCGCGACTGGTCCGACTCCATTGCCAGGGCAGGTTTGCCTTCCAAGTCCGGCCCTGTCTCGAAGTTGTGATTTCCTTAGATGTTCCCTGACTTTGCACTCTCAGTTCATCTTTTCAAAGTGATGTAACAGCACTCTCTGGAAGAAAGCTGTCTGAATAGAATAAGAGGAGAATATTGCTTCTGCTGTTTGGAAGAAACCCAAGCTGATTAAGATAGAACTATGGAGACAGTTTTGTCCACAGAATTGTCTTGAATCTCTGGGACAAGAAAGCTAGAAAGTTTTCTCTTATGCTGATGACACCCAATTAATTGTTCCTGCGGACGTTGGATGATTTACTAATGGTTGGTTCTGTTGAGAAAGTGAGAATTGCTTCAGAACACTTTGCATTTATCTTGACATCTTGGTAAAACAATAAATGGTACACAGTCAACATTGAATACCATACAGACAAAAAAATGATAAGACTGACGTTATCGACTCAAAATGCTCCTGATATATTGAAAATCATTTATCGTATAAAACAATACATACACAAATATGCAATGTCACAAGACTGTTCAACAACATATATCATTACATACATAAATATGTACCATATACAAAGTGTATTGCATAGAACACAGTCAAAATATTCAACATTCACATTACACATAGGAAAAAACACAATTTGTCGTCCACATACACTTAGTATGTACAATAAAACATACAAACCAAAACAATGGGTCACCATTCCTAAAAGAAGGAAAGGGGATGTCGGTTTAAAAAATGGAAAGGGAAGACAAAGTGACTTTTACTTACCAAGGCATATAATGCTTTATCATAGGACAGTGCTCCTTGTTGTGCTGGTGCTTCAATGCCCTACGGGTCCCACAAAGGGTTGTTTTAGTAGAAACTTTCTGATTGCATGCCATGTGATGAGTGCAAGAAAGTGCTTGAGAAGTTGTGAGCAAGTTTAATAACGGCTAAGGGATATCTGTGCTGTATAAATTTAATGAATAGATTCCTCTGTCCTGAATAAAAAGCCAAACGGTTGTGGCTGCTGAAGGGCTATGATGGCCCTACATAGCTCTGACATACATGTGTGTAAATAAGGTTTTATACTGGTTAGGTCAACCTGTTTTGCACCCTTGATGGTCTCAGGAGGAGATCCCTGGCACTTCTTCAGGACCAAAGAAAAGAAAAAATAGTGATATATTGGTGATGGCCTCCTTAAAATGAAGTAGTTCCACCAGTTCGACCCTTATAGTGATCCAATATCAAAGAACTAGGAGGTAGTCCCCTTGAGTCAAACGAGAGGGTGAATTTTGTCACAATGGTTTTGGTGAAAGGCACATGTAGCCGCACATACCAATGCTCTTGAGCGCCCGTAGATAATAAGATAAAACATATAGCCTTATTCTTTCGCACTGAAATGCAGAATACTAGTACGGAATGTCTAATCTGTACGTCGACGATTCGACCCCCAATCAAATAGTGCTATTGCAAGACATCACCCAGGGTCTTCTTCAGGACTATGGATATATTTCAGAGCAACCTGTATAGTAAAAAATAGAGTATCAATGCGGTAGCATACCTAGCTTGCACATCAAGACAAAGGAGAGGGTCTCTCATGCACCTCTCACCTGTATCCAGGGCCTTGTGGTTGCTACATGGGAGGAGGGATCACATTATTCTCAGAAGTCCTCCATATATACCTAAATGTGAGAAACAGTATCGACCAGATGTCAAATCATCTAGAAATGTGAGTATATGAAGTGCTCCGAACCTTAGTGTCCCTACCGTGAGGATCCAGTACAGGGGCCGGTAAGTACTTCCCTGAGTGGCCGCATCAAAGGGTAACTAAGGAACAAAGGAGTCGGGGACCAAACATTAGACATTATAGCTACATATCAGGCACATTCCATGGTTATGCAATGTGCTTTGTCATGGAGCACTCCTACCTTTCTGTCCTTGTAAGTACACAAGTTTGACTCCTTTATTTATAATCCCTCCTGGTATATGATGATGCCATGGAGACTAAGATCCCAATAAGTGAAATAAAACTTGACCTTTTGAGACCTGAGCTGGATGTCAGTGAATTTCTTAAACTCAGCCCCACAAAAATTGAGGTTCTATTCACCAGCATATTTAGCATAATCCGTCTCCCTGGCATTTAACGTATAGGCAGTTTTTCAAAATGCTTACTGGTGGGGAGAAACCTGGCTATCCTGACAGAAAAAGACGTGACACTAAACTCCGCATTCTCTTAAGGCCAGTGCAATGTTTGGCTCAAATGATCTGTAAACACTAAATGGAATGAAAAATGTTAGAAAACTATTGCACCTTTTCCCCCACATACATTTTGCCAAGAAAACCCTGTAATTTTTGGTTAAAAATCATACTGTTCTGAACTTGCAGCTCTGAATGAGATAAAATATGTGGTATTAGGGATTCTATCCCAATCCAATTTGCTGAATTTTCAATTGATAGATGAGACTGCAACCAGTAAACAGCACATACTGCAGTATCAGTATTTACCAGGAGTGGTATTACCACTAAAAATAACAGGCCACTCAGACTAAAGACCGAAACTCTACAGGTGGTGCTGCTTTGAGTGCTGCTTTTTGTCTGGCCCTTTGAATACAGGTAATCAATGTATTTATTAAGTTTAATTTGGTCTATGGGAACAGGCTGTACCTGGACAACAGCATAGAAAGGCTTCTCTGAATTGTAGGTTATTAGCAATGCCAGTACCTGGACCAATCCAAAATTACTGCATCTCCCAAATCCTTGTTTCTCTTCATTGACAGGACAGATACCTTTGTTCGAAGCTTAATGTCGAAGTTGCACATTTATTTTTAACTAGCACATACTTTCCTCGGGACTAAGGGGCATAGTTACAAGGTAAGTAGCGAAGCATGTTGTTAAGGCAAAAAGGCTAACGGCACGCTCCGTCACTTCAGAGAAACAGGGCTGCACCATATTTACAAGAATATGGTGCAGCCCTGCATTTCCCCCTGCACTGGAGTTAACTTGAGCTGCTTAGCCCCAACGCTGGCACCCTTGCACCTTAGTGCAAGGGTGTTTGCGTTGCATGGGAAGATTGTTTATATGCAGGAAGGTACCCCTTCCTGCACATAAACAATCTTTAAATGTGGTTTTGTAACTTCTTAGTGTGTTGCTCAATGCAGCACACATAGAAGTTGCAAAATCGTCATTTTTTTAAAATGATTGTGTAAGTGCATAAACAATCATTGGTGTTTTGCTGTTTCAATGTGTGATGCACAACGCAGCACACATGGAAACAGCAAAAACTAGGAGAAAATAAACATTTCACCTCGTTTCGTCAGGGTAAGACTAGGTTTTCCCTGATCTTATTTTGGCGCTGCCCCATATTTACGCTGCCCTTGCAAATATGTGGCAGCGTCAAAATCAATGGGTGATGCAGTGGAACACCCACAATAGCACCCAATGCCCTCCCCGTTCACGCTAAGTATAGCATGAAAGGCTGCCTTATTTACAAGGCAGCGTTAAGCCAGGTTAAGAGGCTTAAAGATGCCTTGTAAATAAGAAAAAAACCCTACCACCACATCCTGAAAAAGTGACGTTGTGATGGCTATAGGGGCTTGTAAATATGCCCCAGAATGTGCGTGAAACCAACTGCTGCTTACCCTAAAATTTGCTAAGTACTCTACAGTTTGGTTCCCTACTTTTGTGAGTTCCGAATGACGAGGCATCGCTTTCAGTATCAAGAGTATTATGTTGGAGAACACAATCAAAGGAGCAACTATTATTACTTTAAAGTAACCACAGATTCACTTCAACAATGAGAAGACTACACAGAAAAGCAAGACCCTTAATGTACAGATAAATAGCCACTGAAAGCCAAGAAAAAAGGTGTGCGACAGGAGCAACTCGGATCATTTTTTGCAAGTCAAGGGGACAAAAAGCAAGTGGCATGAGTCAAAGGGAGAGCACGTGAGGTGGAAAGGTGCTTTGATACATCTAAGCCTACTTGTTCTTCATGGTACCAGACAACACATTTAGCTGTTGAAAAATATCAGCGAGAGTGTAACAAAGTACATTAACAGAGTGTCAGAGCTGTCGATTGTGAAAGAGTGCCAGAGTTCCTTAATAGAGAGGCAGAGTGGTGATGTTGAAAATGCTTTTTAGCCAATGTACTCTCCCCTGTCACTGGAGATGCTAGAGTCACTTGGAGAGACTTTATTAGAGGTAACAACGCCATCCCCCGACCTCTGATCTGGACCAGCGTTACAACTACATTTGTATTAATGGAACCTTCTGGAAAAAGGCCCGGCGCCACATCAAGCAAACCCTCTCAATCATGCGAAGCTACGAGAGTTGCTGAACAGCAGAAAGCAAAGTAATCACTCTCCAGAAGTCAAGATGAATAAAATGAAAGCTAGCCCATGGTACAATTGATTTCAATTTACTGAAATATGCAGAGTGCATTTTGATGAGGACGGCCCTGCAGCGCGCGCACCGGCGGCGGGTGGAGCCTCCGCTTTCCAGCGCCGTTCATTGTTCTGCCCATTCACTCGTCAAACCATTCCTAATGTTCTATTTATTTCCTCCGATGCGATCAGTGTGCGCTGCACGGTATTACATTTTCGTTTCTGTGATCTGATTTACAGCCTTCAATTCACACACGACCAGAGAAGAATTTCCCACTACAACGACTTAAGTTATTCTGCAGAAACAAAATTAAAATGTACTCTGAAAGTACATGTGCAGAGTGTGCATTTTAAAAGTATTTTAATATGATTTTTGACGAATTGGATTAAGTTTGAATTTCCAACTATTTTTTTTGTTGACATGACAACATTATATGACGTTGGCTGCGCCTTTTCCTTTGGCTTGAAAAGTTACGTTTTTGTCAAGGGAACTTTATCTTGATGGATGGATGCGTGGGTGAGTGGATGGACGCATGGATGGATTGTTAACATAAAGAATTTAATTCAGATCCCGTAGTATGGTATTCAGAAGAAACAAAACCGAACAAATTCAGAAATTAACTACACACAATACCTCTTCTTTTAGTCAAGTCACATCAAGTTGCTCTTGGAAAAATCAGTGTAGGTCCACAGAACTGTGCAGAGCTATACTGGTTACTGTTCTTTAATTATCATATATATCATTGACAATTATGTATTTCAGCTCTACTTCATACTTCCAAGCACCTACAAAATGAAGGGTGTACTTTCATCAGTAGGTGACTACACAGTTTCAGGTAACTGTTAGAAATGGGGGTCTCTAGTTGGAAAGTTGTTACCCTGTCTAAGAAGGGACAATTCTTCCTAGTCAGAATAAGGGGGAATACACTTCTAAAATAACCCCTGCTCACTCACTTGGTAGCTTGGCATGAGCCGTCAGGCTTACCTCAGAGGCATTGTGTGAAGCATTTGCACATTACATACAGTAATTCAGTGGAAACACTACAAAAGGACACCACACCAGTTTTAGAAAAAAATATACAATATTTATCTGTGCAAAACAAGACACAAAATGAACAAAATCCACCATACAGTTCTCAGAAGTATCAATAAACAAACATAGACTTAAAATACAGCTCCTTGAAGTCGATAGCTCCGTCCGGTGCTATCAAAGGATCGTGAACAACTAATACAAACAGGTCTAGCTGACCGCAGCGTAGCAGGCCAGCTACGGTGTCGAGAAAACCCACAAAGCAGTACCTTTAGTAATGAAGGGCTTCTGGGACCTCGTAGTGAGCTTCGAAGAGCTGCCGTCAGCAGGCGTCGGGTCCGGAGGTCAGTGTATGAGTCGCCGTGCCCTTGAAGTCACACACATTGCAGGTCAAACTCTGAGCGGTTGAAGTCCAGAGTGCGGGCGTCATAATGGTTAAACAAGAAAATGCCTACTTTTGTAAAGTGGCATTTTCAAACACACTTTAAAAACCATCTCCATAAAAAGAGGTGTTATTAAATTCTGGTTTCAAAGAGCCAAACTCCATTTCTCCATGTTGTCCCAATAGAAAGTTATACTCGTAAGATGTTACAAAGCAACTCCCATGTTAGCCTATAAGATAAAAAGCTTGGAAATAGTGAACAATGAGATTGACAGAACTTCAATATCAGGACATATCACACAGACCAGGACATGTCCTACCTTTCACATACACTGCACCCTCCCCAGGAGGGTACTTTGGGCCTACTACCTGAGGGGTGCCTTGCACGTAAGGAAAGGGAAGTTTGGGGACTGGCAAGTGGGTACACTTGCCAGGTCGACATGGCAGTTTAAAACTGCATGCAGACACTGCAGTGGCAAGTCTGAGATACCTTACAGGGCTATTCATGTGGGTGGCACAATCAGTGCTGCAATCCCACCAGTAGCATTTGATTTACAGGCCCTGAACACATTGTGCACTTTACAAGGGATTTACTAGTAAATCAAATAAGCCAAAAATGGAAACACCAATCCATAAACAAAATTTCCTGTAGGAGCACCTGCCCTTTAACACTGGACAGCAGTGAGAAAGTGCACAGAGGCACAAACCCAACAAAACTAAGTCCAACGTACCATTAAAATAGAAGGCCAGAAACCAAAAGGACATGGAAAACATGCTGAAAGATGCCAGGTCTAACACTAATCATCTAAAAATAGTAAAATAGTTCCAAATCTGATATCTATGCTTTTTTGTACCACCACTATTAATACCATTGTGATGTTTTTAAAATGGTTTATGGATTTGATCCTTGTGATAGTCTTCAGTTTGATGATTTAAACACTTTGAACACAATTTACAAAGTAATTGGTGTGTCCACAGAACAGTAACCTAGGCATACGACTTCAGAGGATGTGTAAATGGAATACACAAAGGAGCATTTCGAAATGTACATGCATGAGAAGCCAAACTTGAAATATGTGATATTTCCTTGTCTTTAGGAATTTTCAGCACCAAAAATCTCACTACTTAGGGTTAAATGTGGGCAGTGGTAGGACAGTGGTAAGAAGCAAATTATAGGGACTTTAGCCTCAACAATGGATTGGACACAGTGAAAATCGAGGAGTAGCACAAGGAAATCCATTCAAATCCACTGATGTAGCCATGGCTCGCGGGGGTGGGGCAGGTAAGGCGGGGGTTTGCAGGGTGGGGTTCGCATGGAGGGTAGTGCGCAATATAATAAAAACATGAAAAAAAATAAACTTACCTTGCCGCCGGGTCCCGCATTCCTGCTCCTGCTCTCCTCGTCAAACTTGAGGAACAGGAAGCACAGCCAGGCCCCACTGACCAATCACAACGCTGCAATGCAGTGTTGTGATTGGGGAGCACCAAGGCTCCCCTGACCAATCACAATGCTGCAATGCAGCGTTGTGATTGGTCTGAGCATCCTGGTTTGACACTCAGCCAGGGAATGGTGGTCTGGGTATGTTCTCCACGCAGGCTGTAATGCAGCCTGCATGGAGAACAGGGAAAGTGCGCATCTATACATCTTCAGCAGACTGGAAGGAATCTCTAAATATGATGTGTGGTCCTGCATGGGGAGACAGAGTTGATGATCCTTGCTGGCTGGTGCACCACCAATCAAACTATAATATAATGCTAAGTGAGTACATGCAAAACTACCCAGGCATTGCTACAGGTCAACTAGACTAAACTGTATCTCAAACCAGCCTTGAAGTAAGAGTAACACACCCCAGCTAAATATATGAACTGCAATGTGTTCAAACAGAAAGCAACCCAAGCAGGAAATACAACTACGAGGAGAAAGAAAAAAACAGCCAAAGAATAGGTTAATTGAATAACAGTTCACACACCCAAAATAGGCAACATAATAATATCTACACATTCACTAGAGTAAAAAATATAACCCTCCCACATTTGGAGGACACGGGGGCGTATTTACAAGCTCCTTGCACCACTGGTAACTCACTTCTTCCCACATAAAATGTGACGCACTTGCTGCGCAAGGAGCTTGTAAATAAGCCCTACTGTCTGTGGAAACATTTTACATTCATCATCAATAACAAACAAACACATGCAGCTGGCCAATTGAACAATAGATAAATCAAACATAGGCATGTGAGAAAGCAGATAACTATGCACAAAGGAAACAGAGACAAAGCTGAAAAGCCACACCACAAGACCCAAACAAACACTTGCCAATCCAAGAGGAGGAAGCCATGATTAAAACTGCACCATACCATTCTCCAACTGCTCCTCATCAAACCAATCAAAGAAAGAGCTGCACCATCAGTAAGCATGACACAAGCACAACTACTTTTACACAGTGCTGGCATCCAGTCGTGGCTCCTCTGTTAAGGCAGAGGAGCATCGTCCCCCAGCTTTTAGAGCAGAGAAAAAGGGCCAAAATAAAATGCTACTAACAAGGTTATACACATTTTATTTTTGGGTTCTGTGGGCTGGGTTAGGGCAGGGCAGGGCTGGTGGCTCAGGGTGGGAGGCGGAGTGGACTATGCACACTAAATGCACATGGCTGCTTGGCCGGCCGTTTTGGCCGGCCAAGCAGTAATGCTCACTTTACATACTCCCTACTAGGCTGTAATGGCCAGTCTGGTAGGGAATATGCACAGGTTCCCTGTCCTGATCTGAGCACTGATCCACAAAAGCTCAGACCAATCACAACGCTGCATTGCAGCATTGTGATTGGCTCAGGGGAGACTGTGTTCCCGGGAGCTTCTTCAGCTTCTTCTGGACTGAAGTCAGGAAGAGCAGAGAAGTGGAGGAGCGATGCAGCCAGCTGAGAAAAGGTAAATGCGTTTTAAAAAATATATATTTTCAACACCCCCTGTTGTCGTCTCCCCACCGTCCTCCACCCCATACCCTACTATACGCCACTGCTGGCATCAGAGTCTATTATACTGTCCTTCATCCTAAGGGATAACTACATGAGCAGGAAGAACAGGATATACAGACAGGGGATCACATTGTATTGTATGTTTCAGGAAAAGGTAGATGGGAGATACTGCTTCCTTTCAAATGTAATCCTGGACATTTTAGCAGACTTAGAGCAAAACGTGACTTCACCAAAAACCCTCTATCATGCCATTCCAGTCTACGTCAAGACTATCAATACAGTCTATTTTCTGACCATTGGGTTATTCAAGATGATCAGCAGGGTCACAGTAGGTATCTCATAACCAATACCAGTGCTTACACCAGGTATTAAGATGAATAACTAGTTCAGTGAAGCATTAGATCCGCATGCAACGGTCACTGCTCGACACACAACAGGTGGTGTGGCATTTCCATGCCATAGCCTTTTATTATGTGTGCTGTGACCCATCGATTAAACACTATTTTCACAATGAACAACTCTGTCACTTTATTAATGTTCTTCGTGACACACTCACTGATATTGTTCCATATTCTCTGTCAGCTCCCAAGAAAGTTGTCATTCATTTCATTCAACATACATCAGTTGTCAATTGCATGTTTGGTTAAGTGTCTGATGTATTTATTTAAAGAGTGCACAAGATTATAACCTAAAAATTATTGTCTTTTCAAATATTGAAAAACCATGTGTGTATTTTCTAGAAGATTGCAGTTGGTACCTACTAAATGAATAAATATATTTGCTCCATTTTGCATCACATCACTCAGGTGCTTTCAAATTATCACTATATCAGTTAGAAACTGGGTTGTTAGTTGAGAGGTGTGGGAGGACCACTCAAATGATAAACCCAGTCCTTGCTGGGTGAAACACAAAAAGTCACTAAATTAACCTGGGATTGACCGTATATTAGCTTGGCATAAGGCAGTCAGGCTTATTTTAGATGCAATGTGCACAGTATTTATGCAGCAAACAAACAGTAATAAAGTGAAAACACAACACAACAAATCCCAAACCAATTTTGAAAAATAAAGTAATATTAATAAATAAAATGAGATAAAAATTATCAAATTCAAATCTGTAGAACCAGAGATATGAGTTTTTAAATTTAAAGTGAAAATAAAGTCAAAAGCATAAAGCGCCACTTTCAGTTATCTGAGCGCACCACACCAGGGAAATTCACAAGATCAGGATGATCGCGATGGAGCGCAAGTCGGACAAAGGACCAGGTTAGCCTTGCAAAAGAGTTGCCTTCTCAAAGTCCTCATAAAGAGTTCTGTTCTCACTGACAGGGTCCACAAAGTGGAGGCTGTCGACACAAGGAGCAGGTCCAGTGTCGTGGCTAGTCATTGCTGCGGCATGAATAGCCTGTCATAGCTGCAGCTTCACTTTGATCTTCATGGAATTTTATTGCTGAAACGAAGTGCAGGTATCGCTTTGCCAGTCATCACGGTTGGTCACTGTTGGCAGAAGAGCAGGTCTCACTGGAGCTTTGTGTTGGATGTTGTCGAAGACATTCGATTTTTGGCATGAAGGGGTCACTACGCAAATGAGAGGAGCCCAAAACGTCTGTATCTTCTCCTTTTCTTCAGGACGGGTTCACACTGATGCCAGCCAACGGCCCAGGATCTGGGGTGCACCTCTTGGGGGTCAATACTCACTCTAGTGGAGGCCAGCAGCATGGTTCAGGCAGGTCCAGTTGGTACTGGTCTGCTGGGTCACTGCTGCAAGTTGGAATTTATGTGGCGCTCTTGGTACAGGCTAAATTACAAACGGTTTCCTGTTGCATTTCCAGATAACTTCAAATGAAGCTCTCTTTTGACTAATGATGGAGAAGGCACCAAACTAAGGGGCTGATTACGATGGCGGTTGTAGGCACCTCCGCGGTGCTGGCGGTGGTAGAAAACATATTTTTCTGCACTCCTGCGGCGGTCCTCTCATCCGCTGTATTATGATGGACAAGGATAGCCCATTTGCCGTCCGCTGTGGAGTTTCGGGATCTGCGAGAAATTTCCTTCCGCAGTGGTGGCAGAGGGAGCCAATAGAGACGGCCCGCTGTGCGGAATGAGGTTACGACCGCCGGACAAATCACGATGCCTCAAACAACCCATCACACCACAGCGGAGAATCCAGCCACTCAGAGACAGTGGAAGCCCTATTGCGGTGAGCGAAATCGAATCCCGGACACCTCCATGCGTTCCTGACCACTGGCCGAAAAGCAGTTTTGGGTCTTTCCGCAGCAATTCCGACTGCCGCGGACAGATTTTCAGCTTTTTCGGACGTTCCCGGTGGAGGATCGTGGAATCCATCCACAGCGGTAGGATTTTTCACACAGTGCATCCTAATCTGACCACCGGTTTTGCCGTGGTACCTGCGGACGGTAATTTTCCGCTACCAAAGCGGTCGGAATGATTTGCCGACCGCCATCGTAATCGACCCTAAGTCCTAAGTACACAAGAAGCAGGCTTGAGACACATTTTACTGTGTTACATTAGTGAGTTACACAATGCGTGCTGCTGAGAGTAGTAATATTTAATTTACATGCCCTAGGTACAGGTAGTGCCTTATAATAGGGACTTAAAAGTAAAGGAAATGTACCAATCAGGGGTAGGTCAATTTGACCATGTTTATAAGTGTGAGCACAATCATTTCACCGCTGGTTAGCTGAGGGAAAATGCACAGAGTCCTAAAAAGCCAACAAAAACCAGTTCAGCAAAGGAAGGCAACAACCTGAGATAACTTTGTAGAGATGGCTAAGTTCATCACTATCTGTTTTGCAGTGACCAAGAATGAGTTTTAACATTACTAGCACAGCTGAATTAATTTGTAATGTGGAACTTGCTTCCTCAGTCTATTTATTGTATCATTGTCTCTCATCAGTTCTTTATGATAGGGTATTTTTTGACCAGAAGGACTTTTGTTATACAGTTGTCCAGGAAATATAACAGGGAAATCTATTGATGAGTTTCTATCAGCCTACACAGAATTCTGCCCACGAAATAGCATAAGCTGTTGTACAGTGACTGTATTGTAAAGCAAATGTAATCAATGTATCTATGTCTTGTTTGCAGGTGATGGAGCATCGGATCTTTCTCACCACCTCGGAACCCCCTTCAGATGTCCTAAAATTGTGGCTCTACAGAGGTATAACAGAGCACACATAAAGTCCAGAAGCATCATAGTGTCTTCAAGTCATTCTTCAAATATCCTAATCACAGAGATGTGCTACTTGTACTCACATGAAGTAGTTTGCAAGATTATACTTGCTTGCTGCATGTTACACAAATAGCCTTGCAGTGGTGCATACATTCCATCAATTCCCAGTGCATTGGCCACACTCAGGACCCCATGATAGCCAGTACTCAGGGGTTAACCTCTGCATGTGCACAGCTAACTTGTGGTTTCACGCTTTGTTTGAGCCACATGTAAGGGTGTTGCATTACTGTGTTAGGGAATTGTTGAGTCGGTGATGAAAGGGAATTAGATTATACCTGTCCACACTGTGTTTCCTAAACCCCAATTTTCAGTAGCATCTTGATTGAATAGCTATACATGAACACACAACACCATATCACTAATGTATTGTTTCACTTAGATATATGACCAGAATATGTGTCAAAATGTATCATCATTTATTTTGTCTCAATATTTGTTATGTGAAATTTACAGTTGTTGAGGATCAAATTTCTCTATGGCATCCACAGGGAGCATGGACTATACCAACTCCTCCTTATATCTGTTTTTCATATCCATCACTGTGTATGCATTTACAGCATTGGCAGATTAATCCATCAAGTCCCCATGCAATGTAGAAGTGAACATTGCCCATTCCTTATCCATCAACAAAACTCACAAATATGCTGTTCTATTTTGTATTACCCTTAAAATAGCAGAGGGAAGGATTGATAGGGCTCCCAACATTTGCCATAAAGGGGGATATCAATGGGCAGAGAGTCCTTGAAATATTCCTACAGATCTACTGAGAGGTCTGACACCCAGCTGGCCCAGGGTGCACACCAACCTAGCGGGGAAGAAATTACCTGGACATGCCCTGCTTTGGGACCAGAAAATACAGGAAGAATGAAACTGTTGAGAGGATTATACGCAGCCCCGGGAAATGTGGCCCCCTGGGCCCTGAATTTGCTGGGGATGGTGACCCTACTGGCTCACCCTTCCCATATATTTTTTAAATAACGGCATCCGCAGTTTTGTTTTCTTTTGCTCATTTTTTTTTTACTTTGGTCCCTCTATGTCTCCGCATGGGACCTAGGGGGGCAGGGTATCCCTACTTTGCCATTTTATATCACTTTTTAAAAGTTTAGAACAGGGGACTAAGAGCTTGATTTTGACTTTGGCAATGTGGCAGCGGACCGCCACGCCAGCACACCAATGCCGTACCTCCAATGCCGTACTGACACCACCCGTCAAATTAGGAGCTTTTCTAGGTCTGGCAGGTGGTGCTTTGGCGGTTCCAGGTGGTGAGCCTTAGAAAGGCACCACAATGGGACAGTCAAAGCACATTCCTGCACGACTTTGACTATTGAGTCCATGCTGTGTAGGAACTTGGCATGCATGCAGACAGGGGGTACACCATGTGCCCCCTGCATGCATCCCCATGGCTCTAAGGCACCAGAGGTCCCTGTAGGGCCCCCTTAGTTTCCTCACTACCACAGTTTTCATGGTGGTTTCAGCATCATGAAAACTGTGGCAGTGAGGGATATGCTTGGCGGTGCAGCAGCAGTTGCACTGCCAGCTTGTTATGGCCTTTGACTGCTGTGCCACTACCACAGGATCAAGTATTCCAGTGGTAGAAGCGGTCTTGTGGCTAACCCACTGCAGTAGTTATAATACACCAGGTAGACAACCAGTCTAGCAGTCCAGGGAATGCCACCACAGATTCAGTAATTAAATGGCCCGCCAAATTCGTAATTGGGCCCTAAGTCCACGAGTCCTGTAATGGTTGCCAGCAACATTTTTTTATATTGCTGGCAACCAATCAGAGCGCTCGCTCCCGTGGGTCCGACTTACATGAGAGCGAATTGGCTCTCTAGCAAGGCACTCTAGCTAGCCTCTCATGAGCCTCTTGAGGATCCAATGTTCCAGATATACCAATATCATTAAGCCTTTAATTTGACTACTGAACAGGTTTTCATCAAATCATAAAAATCACAACCTGCTTAAGATTTAGCTTCCTGACAAATTTGGTTTAATTCTGTTCAGCAGTTTTTGCTGTAACCTTGCCTAGAGAAGTCTATGGAAAATGCATGGGGGAATTAGATTCATGTCCCCTCTTTTTTCTCAGCCCCAGTTTGATGAATCACCCCAAAACTTTCCAGGAAAGAGGTAAACCACTTTGCTTTTTTTTGGGGTGGGGAGCTTTGGCAAGGTTCGTCAATCAGCGCCATAAAATGCCTTGTCTATGCAAAGGCAATCCTAACTATAATACCCAGTGGTGACTGACACTGGGCGTTTATTTTTTTGGGATTCAAAGAATACATTTATTTCACACCAGTTAATAAGTGTGCATATTCATTTTTTATGATTCCAGGAAGTATATATAAATATTATATATTTAGATATAATGTTAATGTGTCCATTTATAATAAAATGTAAATTACATGCGTGTATACTTGTGTTTATGTATAGCTAGATAGAGATATCTGTCTTTATATATAAATATATATGTATTCCACAAGAAAACACGCACTGCACTCCCAACGTAAAAACAGGCCACTCCAAACATACTCAGTCATTTCTTTATTTGAGGCAAAATAGGCAGGCAGGCATTACGCGTTTCGACTTGTGTGAGTCTTCTTCATATGCCACTGTGTTCGGGTGGGTTCGTTAGCATTTAAATAACGTAACTCACAACATTGAAAAAGGACAGTGTCCGCTTCTTTCCAATTTTAAAGAGGCAGTCAGTTTTTACTCTCAGTTCGTTTATGCTGCAAAGGTGAGTACATTCATTTAGTTTTCAATCAGGTTAAATCCTTTGAACAAATTGTGTTCATTAAATACATGTTTCCCTTCGTTTCAGGATTAGTTTATTGTTTTTTATGTAGTGAAGGACCACAATTCCGAATAATGCTACATAACTGACACTTTTCTTTCTTAATGGCATTCAATGTTGGATCTTGGCAAAAACTACCCTTGTTTAACTGTGCACCGATCGCAAACATTGCTTCACAACGAAAGTTCCATAAACGGGCACAGTATCTCAAAAGAAAGTTCCGCTACCACCAAGTTTTCACAGCTCGTCACTTGCCTTTAAGCTGGTAACCTCGAGCACGCTGTGCATTGGGAAATCCCTTCTGCAGACCCTGTCTGCTGCAAAGTTCACTCTCCAAGTAGAGGCTGGCCTCTCATCTAGGCCCTTCCATCAAAACTTCGTTTATGTCCAGTGTCACAGCCGGTGGGCACTCCTTACATAAAATTCCAAATGAAAATCTGACAGTCAGGAGCGCCTCAACCTCATGGGTCGGGCTTGTCTCAGGTGTGTCAGATACCTCCAATATTCCACAAGAAAACACGCACTGCACTCACAACGTGAAAACAGGCCACTCCAAACGTGCTCAGTCATTTCTTTATTTGAGGCAAAATAGGCAGGCAGGCATTACGCGTTTCGACTCAGGTGAGTCTTCATCATATTAACAACAAAAAACACTCATGGAGGGTCTAAGGGGAATAATCGTTAATGACCAGGCAAACTCCAAACCCCCAACAACCACACAAACAACAAAAGAGGAGAGAGCCGGTCAAAATGTAAAGAAACTGGGAGCCAAAGTGAAGAAGACAGATTCAGCCCACTAAGTTGAGACAAATCCCATCAGCCCACCGTTTTGGCAGAACATAATCATCTGGGAGTAAGGTGGATCAACTCATTGCAGTGCACCCTATTTCAGGGGAACCATCACTGTGTATATGCAATGAGTTTGCAGTCTTCCAGAGAAAAAGTCTCAAAGTTTAGTGGGCTGAATCTGTCTTCTTCTCTTTGGCTCCCAGTTTCTTTACATTTTAGTCTTCATCATATGCCACTGTGTTCAGGTGGGTTTGTTAGCATTTAAATAATATATATACATAATTATTAGATAGATATATATCTATATATCTAATTATCTATACATATATATATATTCACTAAAAAAAAACATAGGTTTTACAGATGTTATGGTTAGGAATTAGCATTTTTAAAAAACCTTAGAAATTCACTGAAAAAAACATAGGTTTCAGGGACATTATAGTTAGTTGGACATTTGACTCATATAAAACCAGAGAAACTCGCCTGTTATAGTTAGTTGAGCTAACTATAACTCGTGCGCCTGCAATGCACTGCTGATGACATCACATATTACATCACTCATGACATGGTCAGTGACATCACTCATGACATCACTAATGACATCTCAAATGACATCACTGATGACATAATCCATGTGATAGTCTGACACACCTCTTCACACTGTAATATAACCTTTAATAGACGCACTCTAAAATACAGACTACCGTTTTGAAAAGCATAGACACACCAATACCAGATTCTAGATATCCATCCACTGATTCCTATCTAAATATTGTGAGCCAGATATGCACTGATACAGTCACTTATACATGGTGTCACTCATCATTACATCAGCATAAAATCCACTCATACACGTATATATACATTTACACAGTGCTACTGATCCATAGAGTTACTCACACATCTATTCAGTTATGCCAAAAATCAATCAAAGACCCATGTACTCACCTATGCAGATATATACACAACATCTGCCTTATTTATACACACATCACTTCCCTTATTTATATAGATACTATAACATACTTACTCTCTTATACAATCACATTCGTGTATGTATACACTCTTGCAATCACTGTCTTTCACGTAGTCAATTATACAACCCAAAACTAATTCCTAACTATAACGTCTGTAAAACCTATGTTTTTTGCAGTGAATTTTGAAGATTTTTAAATGTTAATTTCATATTTTAATATTTATAAAACCTATATTTTTCAAATTGTTTTTTAATATTTTGCAACTCTATCATCCGTTTTTTAACCTTTGCAAAACATATAATCTTTTATATCTCCCCCACAAAATATGCATATCTTTTATTTTTTGGGAGATAACTACAGTCCCGTACAGGTAGTCTACCAAGCTCGATCAACACGCGAATCCTATCCACCACATTTAAATGATGCGCATTTCGTATCCGATGGGTTTGTGGCACTGCGTCCCGCGTAACAACATGTACATATGAGTTCGCGCCAGCTGCTACTTTGGTATGCGACGGGTATGCACTACCAAGCCACGCGTTACGTCATGTACGTATAAGGTCGCGCCCACTGCGTGTTGCGTATGCGACGAGTGCACGCTGCCACGCCTCATGTTACATCATAGACGTACGATGTTGCGCCGCATACACCATTCCCTAATTTTTTTTTGTCTCACAACTATATCTAAAAAACTTTAAAGTGTAGATGAGAGCAAGCGATAATTAAAAATAATTTAAACAGTTATATATTTCTAACTCTAATAATCTTATATTATAATAAATATATTTTCTCAAAATCACATCAAGTGCGGTCTCATTGCGCACTGGCTGCGCGATTGCCATGTACCCATAAAAAAAAAAGCATTTCATTAGTTCATAACATGTCCCATTGTAACAGTTCGAAAACGCCACCCATTTTAGTCAATATCTGTACTGCCTTTCATGAGACACACCTCTTCTGTTTAGAGAGCTTTGTTCAAAACGTTTTGCAATATACACATATCTTACACCACAAACAACATGCAACCATCATTTTCATCAATATTCATGCTCTGTAAAGTAGCCTTCCACCTATGATACCCTTACACCTAAAAGTTACATTACCGACATTTTCTCCAATACCACAGGTATACGCTCTCCACAACAAAACGTAATATAGTACGGCCCAGAGACAGTATCATGCATAGATAATGAACACACGGATACAGATAGATAGTGGAAGTGGATACGGGCACGTACGCTCGACTCCTTTTTATTACCATGGTGACATATCCAGTGACGTCTGTGCTGGATGTGTGTGCGGTAAGTCTAAACCAGCCTTCAGACAATGGTTGCTGCTAGCATCAACTACAACAGTAATCATTGGATCACACACAGAGATTCAATATTAGAAGAATCAATAATGTATGCTGCAGTAAGGTAGGGACAGTAGATTTGAAATAATACAGAAATAATTCCATCATAAAAGAACAACAACTTGTGGTATACTGACACACAATCAATAGATCTGAAATAATACACAAAAAGATTATATCATAAACGCTCCATCAGTTCTAGTGCACTCACATAACCACATCAAAAGCATTCAGCACGTGCACAGCCACCGATAATGTGTGCTGTAGACAGGCCGTACAAGGAGCAATATCTGTTGCCATCAACACTGCATCATTTTCAATACCGGCTCAATCTGAATTATGAACACTGCTGTCTGCAGTGTAGGCCAATGAGAGCGGTCACAAGGGACCCACAGATACGTAAAGTGACTTTACCTACCCAGTTTGTCATCAGTGAAGCAACAAAAAAGAGTGTGCAAAGCCTGCAATGATACATATGCATGTTGCAGACAGTACACACTGGAGCAATGTCTTTTCCTACAGAACTACCTCATCTACAATAGCGACTCAATCTCAATTGTGAACACTCCTGTCTGCAGTGTAGACACATGGCATTCACTTGAGCTCTACAGTTTGCAATACACAAACTAAAAAAAAACGTGTGCAGAGCCCGCAATGATGCATATGAGTGGTGCACACAGAGCGCACTGGAGCAATATCTTTTCCTACAGGACTGCATCATCTACAATACCGACTCAATGTCAAATGGGGACACAGAAGTCTGCAGTATAGGACAGAGAGAGCGTTCAGCAAGGGCCCACAGCCACATGGCATTGATTTGACCTCTACAGTTTGCAATACACGAAGCCAAAAAAACGTGTACAGAGCCTACAATGATGCGTATAAGTGCTGCAGACAGAGCACACTGGGGCAATGTCTTTTCCTACAGGACTACCTCATCTACAATAGCGACTCAATCTGAATTGTGAACACTGCTGTCTGCAGTGTAGGCCAGAGAGAGCAGTCAGCAAGAGCCCACAGCCACCTGGCATTCACTTGAGCTCTACAGTTAGCAATACACACAGAAAAAAACGTGTGCAGATCCTGCAATGATGCATATCAGTGGTGCAGACAGAGCGCACTGGAGCAATGTCTTTTCCTACAGGACTGGATCATCTATAATACCGACTCAATGTCAAATGTGGACACTGAAGTCTGCAGTATAGGCTAGAGAGAGCGTTCAGCAAGGGCCCACAGTCACGTAACATTGACTTGAGCTCTACAGTTTGCAATACACGAAGCAAACAAAACGTGTGAGGAGCCGGCAATGATGCGTATGAGTGGAGCAGACAGCACACTACAGCAATCTCTTCTCTTACAGGACTGCATCATCTACAATAGCAACTCGATCTGAATTATGAACACTACTGTCTGCATTGTTAAATAAAAGCAGTACTCACACACACAACCATCAATACTTTTTCTCACTCCCTCTTTACAAAATAAAACAACATAAATTACAGAGAACTCTACAATGAATAAATCAAAACAATTCGAATTGGGATTTCATCTCTCCACAGTCTACACTATTCACTGTTTCTTTGGACTTTCAAGATAAATTTGGTCACTTCACTAAACCTATAACTGATATCAAAAAACTTCTTGAGGCAAGTATACTAAAACAATATTGTGTATGTTTCAATAGACGTTCTAATTACTTAACTACTGGATCCTGTAATTAAACAATCACCACGCAATCTAAATTGTGAACCCTGCGAACTGCAGTCTACACCAAATCCAGTGGTCATTCACAACTCACAGCCACATACCGTTGGATTCGGAAGCACGGAGTTGGTTGCACCTGATCAGAGGGGATACACAAAAATCATCACAGACTTTAACTTATGACATCCTCAATCATAGAATCAAGACCCCATTTCAATGTTTGCACCTGCTGTACCACAGTATACTACACCGACTACTGTCAACCAAGCCCAATAATCATGTGCAGCAGTTAGCTATGGAATCACAGACTGTGATGCACCTCAACACACGAACTTCTGAAAAAAGCAAGCAGCAGGTAATATCGGACATCATCCATTGTGGGATCAAGACACAGTTCCACAGTTGGGACCTAAAGTTGGATGAAGCTGATCGAAGAGAGTACCTTCATCTCCACTCTCAAATGCAGTTCTAATATCGTCCATTGTGGAGTCAACACACCGTTCTACTTTTGGAACCTAGAGTTGGTTGCAGCTGGTAGAAGGGAATACCTCCATCTCCACTCTCAGATGCAGTTCTAACATCATCCATTGTGGGATCAACACACCATTCCACTGTTGGGACCTAGAGTTGCTTGTACCTCATCCGAGGGGTACACAGAAATCATCACAAACTGTTACTTCTAACATCCTTAATCATATAATTAAGACCCCATTTCACTGTTTGGACCTGCTTGACCGCGATGTATTCCAGCAATACCAGTCAACTAAGCCCAATAACCATGTGCAGCACTTAACTACAGAAGCACAGAATCTGATGCACCTCAACAGACGGAGTTGTGTGAAAAACCAGCAACAGGTAATATTGGACATCGTCCATTGTGTGATCAAGACACCATTCCACTGTTGGTACCTAGAGTTGGTTGTGCCTCATTAGAAGCTATACACAAAAATCATCACACTCTTTAACTTCTGACATCCTCAATCATAGAATTAAGACCTTGTTTCACTGTTCGAACATGCTGTACCGCTGTGCACTCCAGAAACTGCAAAAAACCTTGCCTAATAATCATGTGCAGCAGTTAACTACAGAAGCACAGAGTCTAATCCACCTCAACGGAAGGAGTTCTGTAAAAATTAAGCAGAATGTAATATCGGACATCTTCCATTGTGAAACCAAGAGAACGTTCCACTGTTGAAACCTATTGTTGGTTCCACCTGGTCAAAGGGAGTACCTTCATCTCCACTCTCAGATGCAGTTCTAACATCATCCATTATGGCATCAAGACACTGTTCCACTGTTGGGACCCAGAGTTGGTTGCGTCTGGTCAAAGGGAGTATCTCCATCTCCACTCGCAGATGCAGTTCTAACATCGTCCATTGTGGGATCAAGACACCGTTCCACTGTTCAGACCTAGAGTTGGTTGCACCTGATCGGAGGGGGTACACTGAAATCATCACAGACTTTAACTTCTGACATCCTCAATCATAGAATCAAGACCCCGTTTCACTATTCCAACCTGCTGTACCACGGTGTACTCCACCTACTGCAGTCAACCAAGCCCAATAATCATGTGCAGCAATTAGCTACGGAAGCACAGAGTCTGGTGCACCTGAACGGAGGGAGTTCTCTGAAAACTCAGCAGCTGGCAATATCGGACATCATCCATTATGGGATCAAGAAACCGTTCCACTGTTGGGACCCAGAGTTGGTTGCAGCTGGTCAAAGGAAGTACCTCCATCTCCACTCGCAGATGCAGTTCTAACATCGTCCATTGTGGGATCAAGACACCGTTCCACTGTTCGGACCTAGAGTTAGTTGCACCTGATCGGAGGGGGGACACCAAAATCATCACAGACTTTAACTTCTGACATCCTCAATCATAGAATCAAGACCCCATTTCACTGGTCCGACCTGCTGTACCACGGTGTAATCCACCGATTGCAGTCAACGAAGCCCAATAATCATGTGCAGCAATTAGCTACGGAAGCACAGAGTCTGATGCACCTCAACGGAGGGAGTTCTCTGAAAACTCAGCAGCAGGTAATATCGGACATCTTCCATTATGGGATCAAGACACCGTTCCACTGTTGGGACCCAGAGTTGGTTGCAGCTCGTCGAAGGGAGTACCTTCATCTCCACTCTCAGATACAGTTCTGATATGGTATCAAAACACTGTTCAACTGTCAGTACCTATCGGACTACTGTGTTACTATTATACAGAGCACTCCACGCTCCTGGGCCTCAGGCTGGCCTCTCTGTGCCTGTGTCCCGGTAGCCAGCGGTAATCTCAGGAGCCTTCTGAGCTTGCAGACCTTGGCACAGTACCTTCCGCCGGCACGTGGTCGGCCCTCTTTCACATACAGCGGTGTCCAAAGGTGAACTGTGGGGCATATATGCGTCACAGCGGCCATGACGGTTTCTGAGTACCAGCAGGCTGAGAGCATCATTCACGCACCCACCTTCATGCACAGCGTCAGCCTTGTGGCGGTGTAAGCTGCGCAGACCTGGCAGACACATTCGCCAATCCGGAAGAGAACTACACCCAAAGAAATGTGCCTTTTATTCATATCCCTACGCTAGCCTTGTGTACGGTGAGCCAGCCCACTTCCCTAAACATTTGGGGGGGGAGGCACGTACGCGCTACCATTCCGTAATCTTCCCTACTGAGGGTACTATCATGGTTGCGTCCACTGTCCACTTCACTCAATAGACCATCAGTGTATGTTGACATGTACATGTCTGTGCTCTGCATACTCAAGTCTGTCCAGCACATCCCCTCAAGACTTTGCATTGTTTACTTTTATAATCGAGAATTACTTGCCACCTTCGCACATACTTTGCTCACATCTCTCCCCGCATTCTGCATAGTGAGGCAGAGGTGCCATGCCATGTTTAGTTTGTACACATGGCTAGCCACGGTGTCCACAGTATGTAGTGTCATTGAGTCTGCTATGTGCACATGTTGTTTGTCATGTTGAACGTCATTATATAAGGTAGCACATTTATTCACGAGCAGTGGCTTATTCCATTTACATATCGCTGTCTTAAAGAGCATACAAAAGTTTTTCTCACAGGTGAATAGTGCGACCACAATGGCAGTCCTTCATTACTATCCAAGAATGTCCAACTACATGGTGCTTCTAAGCTTACAGCCACCAATCTTGCGTCCTTTCTTAAAAGGATGCCAACTCCCACAATCACACCAACATTCACACAGCTTTCTAACGACAGTTATCTGCTTTGCAATAACATACACTCCTACGGAATATGAGCTAGCATACCGCATGTCCTTACTGTTTCAAACACAGTTACTTCCTGTGGCAATATCTATTCCCACCCACACAAACTAACTCCCAAACTTCAACTTGGCCTTCAATTCCTAGTTTGAAAATACATTTCAAGAAACAAACCAAACTAAAAGCACCTTTGTTCAGAACAGAAGTCTCCCTCACTTCTGCAAAATAAATTTATCGACTGCAGATACCACGAACTTCAAATAAAATACAATCCCTTTTAAATTCGAACCACCAATTACACTTTGTGAATTGTTAGACAATTTTCAACACATGTCACACTCAAGGTCTGGCACACTTTTTTTCACACGGTCTCCTACAGCCTTCTAACACGCTTTCAAACTGTTCTTCTTTTAATACCAGACTACATTCAGACATTCTTTTGATCATCTCAGGAATAACAGGAACAGTGCCCATAATTCTCACCCTCTTTGCGGCCATCCTACTACTAATTCTACTTCTAGAAATGGCTACGCTTTCTATGGTAACAACTATGTCTGACAGAATACGCCTCTACGCCAAGCTACATCAATACTGTAAAACAAAACAGATTTTTTTTTCGGCTGCCTGCCTCTATCTATTATCAGAGCTAGCTACAACATAAAATTTATCTACACTTATTCAATATGCGTACAACCATCGTTTGATTGCAAAACTTGCCCATTCGACTGGCGAATTGATGTATGCCTTGCCAACATCTCAACAATCGCTCCAGATATCCAGCAGGCAATGGAGTATCTTGAAAACCATGAACGTGATTGTTCTGGCAACGGAGCAATGGCAAATGCAATGCAAAAAGGAATCGCAGCGCAATGGGATTCCTGCGCAGCCGCGAAAGATCTCCTGCAATGTGCGACCTTTCACAACATCGCAGATTGCCTGCCCATTCGAATTACCACTCCAACATTCAAGGAACATTACTGTCCCTTCGAGGATATGAATTGGATCGCTACAATTTTCTCACACAATGGCAACAATAGCATCTTGGAACATTACGCAGCTCAAGCAGCTGAAGAACTTCTGGACTGGAATCTCCAAGAATTGTAAGAAACTCACATTATTCTTGAATGGATTTTTTTCCATCTTTTTTGACTTTTTCCTTTAAATTTTTTATAATACACTTCAATCCTACTACTTTGATATAATAACTTTCTAAGTATACTCAGACATTTGAACTCTATCCTCATTATTCCCCCTTACGTCTCCAGTCTAACCAGGATTCGGTGATGTATGGCCATTTAGAAACCACGTCTATTGTTTGTGCACACACCTCTCTGCCTGCCTGTATTCACAAAGCCCTTTCACACAATTTTACTCAAAGTCAGCCTCTGCTCAGAACCTCACGATAAAAATGTAAAGACGACTTTGTTTAGGAAGTGGTTGGCACAGTGTGGTAATCGTAAACAACCTTTTTTTTCATTATACAATGTATTTATTCATGTCTAATAGCTATTCTGTAGGTCACATAGAACTGTAATATATAATGTGCAATTCACTGATGCAGGAGCTTTGATTTGACTACAGCAGAAGCAATTGGAGTTTGTCTAAGCTCGATGCCTTAGCTCTCTACACAAGAATGTTTTTTTGAAACAGCTGAAGACAATAATGTACGGTTTGACTACAAAGGTACCGAATGTGCTTCTCAGAAGAGAAATGTTTGTATTCATCCTCAAAGTTCCAATGTGGGTAGAACTAGTACCAATTCTGACATGCACCACATTGAATCTACTGTACAACAGATTGCTAACTATTCTACTGTTGTTAATTTCCTGTTACAAAAAAGCACTGCCAAGGTAGATAAAAAGTTTGATGACTACATTTTGCAATTTCTTTTTCATTTCTCTCTTTTCTTAAACGATACACGTGGTAATCGTAGCCTACCTTTATTTTCATTATAGAATGTAGTGTCATTCAAGTGTAATAGCTATTGTTTATTTCACATGCAACTGTAACACGTAATATACAATTCACCGATGCCGAAGCTTACGTTTGAATACAGCAGAAGTGGTTCAACTTTGCATCCCCTAGCTCTTGCACCAGTGGGTCCAATTATGGCACTTCAATAAAGAGATTTTCTATATGATTTTCAAACTCCATCCCTTTATTACACACAACCACTTTCTTAGACACAACTCATTTTACCATTTTCCTTCTCTGGCATTGCTACCTTCTGCATTATATTCTTCATGATTATTCCTTTATTCCTGCTTCCTAAAACACTACATTCGACTCTTTAGACCAATAGGGATGAGTAGTTTGTTTCACACTCCCTGTATAGAATAAACGCACACTAACACTACTTACACAGGTATGCTACAGCACCCACAGCACATCATTTCACAGCAATAAACTCACAACTTACACTCACAGTTTTATCCCCGAGTCTTCATACCGATACCACTAAGTACTTTGGTTCCCACTCCTGCTATAATCTAAACGCATACTAACACCACCTGCACAGATATGCTACAGCGCCCACTATGCTACAGCACCCAGAGCACATCACTTTACAGCACTCAGCTCACAGTTTAGATGCACGGTTTCATCCCAGAGTGTACCGGCACCTCACCTCAGCACATTCTCACAAGGGGCAAAAAAGCACTTTCACACCAGTAGGGATAAATAATTCACTTCGCACTCCCTCTATAGCACACCCTACCCACCCTTCAAACCTCACAGCGCTCCTACCCTCCTCTTTCCCACTTTTTTCTCCCTTTTTTCCCCTCACTCGCTTCAACGGAATCACAAAATGGCAGCTAACACTTCCTAGTTGTTACCGCTCGCATCGCTCGCAGCCAATCACCAGCAAGCTCATGCTCGTAACGCCTCAGCCAATCAGGTGGCAGAATTCCCAAATATCTGTAAATTTCGATATTTCTCAAAAACTACTGAATGGATTTACACCAAATAAACAAAAGTGTGCTTTCTAGACCAAGAACCTTCTCCCTTAAAAATTTGGGGTAATTCCGTTCACCTGTTCGACCTGTAGCCTTGTCTAAATTTTCCGGTGGGAAATTAACATTGAAAAAACACGTTTTGGGACCCCCCTTTTTTCTCGGCACCCCCTACATGAATCACCCCCAAACTAGGAGCTGATCTCAACAAAGAATTAGTTTTGAAAATTTCACGCAGATTCATCAATCGGCGCCAAATCATTGTGAATAGAATGTTGCCATTTTCCTATAGTAACTAGGTCATAACTATAACTACCTACTGGCGACCGCCAGTAGGTAATATATATATATAAAGACTTTGCACAGGCACCTTTGTAATCTGCGACAATAAAAAGAAAAACTTTTTTCCACATTGTGGTCCGTACCTGTTTTTGCGACCGTGACTGGGATCGTTTCAGGATTGTGGCTTTCATATGAATCCAATGAAGTACGGCTGTCTTCATTTTACGGACTCTCCCCCCATGTTGTGGCTGGCTAGCTAACGGCTGATATCACGGAAGTGATTTGTGTTGGAACCCGGAAAGGGTATTTTCGAAGCCAGCCCCCCGCAAGTTAATGCTGGAAGTCTGAGCGGTATCTTACTGAGATCATTAAGCGGAAGGTCCTGGAGAGTCGGAGGACGCTTGAGGTACCGAAGCCGATATTACAAATATTGCGGGTAGGAGGGATAGTGAAATATTTTGACTGCACTGAGCGGGAAGCAACGTTCGTGAGTTCAGTCAGTAACGCAGATTTGTGCAACGCCATGCTATCAACAGCAGACGCACTGAAGGACCGGAAAGCAGCTGCAGACGCCCTATTTTCTAATATTGTAGAAGTCGAGACACTATATAATGTTGAAACTCCAACTATCAACAAGGATGCTAAAACTTTACTGAAAAAACTAGAGAAGCTCCATCGAAAGGAAATGACAAAATGGTGGGAAAAGAAATCTGTGGAAAAGTACAAAGAGGACGGGAGAGTTCCAGGAGGCCTAAGGGTGATGATTACCCCTTCTTTTGAAAATCCAAATCCGATGATGTTAAAGGAGTGGGCTACTAACAACTTAGATGCCTCGATGAACATGGTGTCAATATTAATTAAATACGCTGAAATTGATCGAGTGGCAATTCTCAAAGAAATCAAAGATGTGAATGCTCTGTTGGAAAAAAATGAGCATAAAGAACAAATCAAAAAAGGAAAGGAAGAAATCATAGTAAAATTAAAAAAGCATGAGGAAACCATAAAGGAGAGAAAGATATATAAATTTGCACGAGACAAACGAGACTACGAGACTGGGCGTGTCTTCACTTTCTCTAGAAAATTTGATAATATTAAACGCCGAGCAATGATTAATGAACGCAATAAAAATAATGCAATTGCTTTGGGCACACTAGCTAATGGGAATATTTCCTCTGTAGAAACCAGTAGCGTTGATAGTAGTAGCTTTGATTCTGATGAGGGGGTAGGACAAAATGTACCCCGAGCACCGACCAATCTTGCACCAGGAGAAGAGCTTTCTTTTTTAGTGGAGGACCGCCGGCAAACTCTCAGGCCGCGCAATCAGGCGCTGAAACCAGGTCTAGAAGAAACCATCGGAGAAAACAGAGGCGGAAAATCAAACTTCAGAGGCAGAGGCAGGAAGAACTTTAAAAGAAACAAATAAACCAGGTACCAAATGATATGGGTGACAATACAGTGATCAATTTTTCGAACATTACATTATCAATGGCAGAAAAACAATTATTGGCTTTTGGCTTTTGGCTTGTCATATTGTCCTATGAGTTGTTTCAAATATACTCAAACAAGAGTAGATGTTTTTAAATTCATTCGCAAACGAAAATTAAGAAAGCATTTTCAACTCAAAAAAAGCGGTGAATAAGACACACATAGATTATGTTCCAATCTTCAAGCGGCAGATGTTGGCACTCTGGTAGCACCACAAGATTTGGCAGATCTTAATGACACACAGGGAAATTCAACACAAGAAAAGCTTTTGGAAGCCGGCATAGTTTGTAATACATCAATTACCAGCCCATTCAGACCTCCATCTTCCTTTATACCATTGATGCTAAGGGATGCAATCGATGTATTTAGCGACTGCACGATAGAGGATTTAAAGAAGTTAAATCGGGAGGTTATGCAACAAAATAGACAACGAAAACATTCTGAAATCCAATATGCGAAACTCATTCAGAAATTACAATAACACACAGAAGTCATCATTAATAAAGCTGATAAAGGTGGGAAGATTGTTTTATGGCCGAGAGTTATGTATTTGGAAGAAGCTGAGTTGCATCTTAACGATATTAACTGTTATCGAAAAGCCAGTTTCCAAGATTTAAGAATTAATAAGGAATATGTCTTCAGTGAATTGGCACGGTGGAAACGTGTGGGTCTACTATCCAAAAATGAGTACAGCTTTCTAAAAAATGAACATCCTATGACTCCCTTCTTATACTTTATTCCGAAAATACATAAGAATGTGGTACCAGTCCCAGGTAGGCCGATTATTTCGGCTCAGAAAAGTTTGTTGGAGGCTATGTCAAAGTATGTTGACCATTTCTTGCATGAATTTGTTGAGAATTTGCCATCATTTATCAGGGACACTGGACACTTTCTATCTAAATTAAAAACAGTTACAGGGGATGAAGATTGTTTACTAATAGTGATGGATATTAGTGCGCTGTACACCAGTATTCACCACAGTGATGGCATCAATGCAATACGTTCCTATTTGGATAAAAGAAGTGTACATATGTATGAACATAATAAGATGTTGGTTGAAATGATAGAGATCTGTTTAACCCGTAATTACTTCTTATTCAACAGTTACGCGGAGTGGCTATGGGAGCATGCTTCTCCCCTAACTACGCGTGTTTACATGTGGGCTGGTGGGAGGAGCATGTACTGAGGGCCACCCACAAAAATATTTTTGATCAGCATGTTCTTCACTGGTGGAGATTCATAGATGACGTTTGTTTGATTTGGAAGGGTTCCATAGAAACAGCAGAAAATTTTGTAAATGATCTAAATGAAAATACAAAAAATTTGAAATTCGCATCAGATATAAGTAAAGAAAAAGTGCAATTTTTGGATGTGGAAATCTATATAAGAGAAAACAAAATCCATACCAGATTACACAGAAAGTTAACGGCTGGGAATTCCATACTTCATGCTGGTAGTGCACATCCTAAGCACCTTATACGAAGCATTCCCTACGGTGAATTTTTAAGAATTAAATGCATCTGTACCCATGATGATGATCTAGAAGATTGCCAGACAGAAGCCTCTACGAGATTTTTAAACAGAGGATATAAAACTATAGAGTTGACCAAAGCACTAGATAAAGCAAACAGTACTAATGATATTGGTTACTCTTCTAGAATTTCTGAGATTCCAACAACACTTGTGCAAATTGAAGGTGACTATGATACGACCACTAGTGAGCCAGTAGACAATATAAGACTGATAACTCATTTTTGTAGACAACAGAGAAAGGTTCTCAAGATCTTATACAAAAATTGGCCAATTGTTCGGTCAGACATTACAATGTCACAGATCTTGCCAGAACTTCCGAATTTAACTTTTAGAAGAGCGCCCTCAATGAGGGATGCACTTGTAAAAAACAGTCCTGAGGTTATAGCCTCTAATACCTGGCTATCAGCAAGATCAGGATTCTTTAAATGTAGTTCATGCCGTGCATGCAAGTTTGGAAAAAATACTTCAGAATATATCACAGCTTTTAGTTCAGAACCGGTTAAAATACAAGGACACTATACCTGCAGAACAGATTATGCTATATATGTTTTAGAATGTACTTGCCATTTATCATATGTAGGAAGTACAAAACTGCAGGTTTTTAACCGGATATTACAACATCTTAGAGCGGTGGTCAATTCTGATCCCAACTATCCAGTAGCTAGGCATCTGAAACTTGTTCATAATAACAACCTCAATGATCTTAAGTATTTTGTTATCAGTTCAGTGCCCAAAAATGTCAGAGGGGGCAATAGAGAAAAAAGACTAAGACAAGTAGAATCTGAATTTATTATACTACTTGATTCAAAAATGCCAAATGGTCTTAACAACAGTGATGATTTGCACAATTTTTTATAGGTTTAAAGGATGATAACAACTATTTGTGATGGATCTCAATTAGGCTTTTTTAATGAGTTTTTATTCGTCTTCTATGGCCGGTTGTTTAATCTGGTTTTATCTGGATTTTAACTGGTTATGGTGGAGGATATTGTCGATTTTATCCTTATCAAATATTTGTATTGGCACTTTAATAATTTTTTCAAAGATTAATAGCTGCTATATTTATGTTGTTTGTTTATATTTGTATTCCTTATAAAAAAATTGATGATTTTTTTTTTTTCGGTGATGTTCTCATTTTACTTAATTTTATCTGAATTTTAGATTTTATTGAGTTTTATGAGATTTTTGCTGGCTAATTTTATCTGCATACTAGGTTAACATCAGACAGAATTAGATATGTAACTTAATTATTGTGCTGCTATAAGTATTAGATAAGGGTTACCTTAGCTTATTTTACAAGAAATGTATTATTTCTCTTTTTTCATTAGATACATCCAATTACAAAGCCTTGAAAAAGGAACATGACGCTATGTGAATGCAAAATACATTATGAGACTCAATACAAAGAAAGAATTTGAGGGGCTTCTGTATATATGCTGCTATATGTAATTAATTTTATTTTGTGTGAATATTTATTTTTGCACTTTCACAATTGCACTTTGCTTGCATTTTTTTGCACATAATGATGTATTGATTAATTGAGACATAAAAAATATTTAGAGTGGCAGTGTTAGGGTTTATCAGAGAGGCCAAACATCGATATTTGTAGTATCATTTTTACGAATGGGAGATTTAAGTCAATTGAAACTAAATTAGAACACTAAGTTGCACATTTAGTAATTTCTCATTACAAGATAAATCAGAATTCATGAGCTGATTATTCTTTGAACATTGCATTGACAAGGAGCACTATGCTATCAGTTTCTTTTCTGCTTATCAGATTGAGAAAAGCCTGTATTAAATTTCTGTGTCATTCGTTTTACTATTTTGTATTGGAGTTGGTGGCCCTTTAACTAGATTCGCACTGTGTCTTTAAAACCAATCGGATCAGAAGTATCATGTGATTATGTGCTATTTTAAGTTTCACTATATATTTGCACTGATGGGTCCAGCACGTCATGTGATCAAGACTGCCGTCTGATCACATGACGGTTTGAGGTTGAGGTGTTAGTGTACTTCTCTTTTCCTTTAGGTAGCGCATGCAGGCCCAATCTCCCTGATGTGCAGTTTGTAATTGGAGACTGATTTCACCCATATTGATGTAGGGGGAGGAGAAGCAAAGATCATTCGTTGCAATGCATGAGCAGTTCAAAACGTAATTTTAGGTTAGGAAACTAGGACGGGGATACATGAATTACAATGCTTTTTAGAAGGGAGTCCCAGTAATCATTTTCTCAATATTGTTTATTCCCTTCATAAGTGCCCATGAACAAGAGGGACATGCGTGGTCCAAGTGGCTGCCACCATCAGCACTGCGGTGGGTGGGTGGGACTACCACCACCAGGTTCTGTTGGCCCCAGTAAGTCAAGTTTTACTATTATTTCCTACTTTTACCTCTTCCCATTAGTAACATTATGACCTTGTGTATGTATGCTACTACATTTTTTCAAATTCCCTAACTAATGTTTGTCATCGATGCATTTCCCTGTGTTTTCCATATTTCCTGTTTCTGCAGGGGAGACTCTGCTGCCTGTAGCCTTTTTTCTGCTCTCTTTTTTAGTAAGCTTTCCCTCCCATGTACCACCACTGTTGTCTTATTTATATGGCATACTAGCAGTTTCCATGACAGTGCAGCATTGCAGGAAATGAATGAGATCCCATTACCAACCAATGCCATATGTCCTTCATTGACCATTCCTTTCCACCCCTTCATTGTGTTCACACTCATCCTTTCATAGCCTTATCCCTCCATTACGAAAAAAAGTTTTGGTTGACTTGACTACCTGCCTTTTTTAACATGCTGTCAACAATCAAACCTCCCAAAGGGATAGTTTTGATAGACGATACTGCTAAACGAACTGTAGTGTGGTATTGCTATTGAGCTTCGTGCACAATAATTACTTAGTTGGCTAATCTGATATCTAAAATGGTTGCATTATGCACTTTTTCCAGGTGAACAGACCATCACTGCCACAGCAAGAGCCAGCAGGAATGCAGGATACCCAGGCGATCGGAGTGGGAGAAGTCCCTTCGGTGGCAGGGACAAGTGGTAAATCACCTTTCTTTTTTATTGACAATACTGTACATGTTAAACAAGGCAGATATCCCACTTATCATTTCACCACCTAAAACTGCAGCATGGTTTAATTCGGCGTGCATTGTAGGCCATGAAATGTGCATCTGCTTCAGTTAACATCTTGGCATTATGGAATTTGAAATGTCCAGTTAGTCACCTAAAACTAGTACTTCACTTCAACATTCTTTCCGTCCCAGCCTACCAAAAAATATATGTTTCATCTCGGCATGTGCCACATTTTTCTGCCCTGGTGGCCTATATTTCATTGCTTCCATGACGAATTTACGCCTGTTCTAATTGGTTCCTTCCATCAAGTCATCATTCATCAACCAATGTGACTAAGCAAAAGCATGGCACATGATCAGTAAACCCAACAATTCCATAGCTAAACCTCTACCTAGCTTAACACCTTTAACTTACCTTACTGTAGAGTAACTTTCCCTACTGCCATGTGAAGGTATTTGTTGAAAATAATTTGTGATGGAGGCCAGGGTGTAATGTGGGGCTAAGTGCCTGATTTACAGTTTGGCAAATGGGATACTATGTGACAAACATGCCAAATAAAATATATCCCTTTTGTTGTACTTCAGTGCATTGTTTATAATTTGTGCACTGTTTACTTATGGCAGACAGGATATCCTTTTTATGTCAAATGTGTCATGGAGTATCCAATCTACCCCTAAGTTTGGAGACAGGGTCAAATTGAAGAGGCAGTTGGAGAAGAGAGAGGCCATTGCAGTTATTTATAATAAGTTAATACATTTACATGCCATTACAGATGCCCCAAAAACATGCTGCAGAGTAGCAGTCATGCCAGCAGGTCTCGATTAATGTTGCACATATACTATAGTCAAGTATACTATTAATACCACAAGAGACTCAGCGCTCAAAATATCCAAAATTATATACAAACATGAGTGTAAATCATCAAAAAAAATGCACGAGTCTGGGAGATCAGTCACTGTAACCTCCCCTACAGAGTACTATTGGTCATGGTTGTGCACATATTCAAATTGAGATATACTACTGGTATTTTGAAAATTATCTTGAACTGTTATTCACAAAATGCCTAATAAATGATGTATGAAATTAAGTGATCTGTTTCTTGTAGTGCTCTTTGTAAAAATGCATTTTTGTCAGTGTATGTGTTTATTATATATATGATGGTTTTAAATTTTGTGCATATTTTATGTGTTTTGTAGCCCTGAAGCAGTCCCTAGAGGGACGAAATGTGTTGGCTATGGCTACAGTAAAAATACATTTTAAAGAAGAACATGACTATAGAAACCTTTTAAATCATTTGAACAAGTTCTCACATTGTGTGGCTCTGTGCAAATCAGTTGTCTAACATGTTTGATGATTTACACTCATGTTTTGAAATATTTTTGTGATATTCTGAGTGCTGGATCTCTTGTGCTATAAATGAAATGATGGATTCTGTTCTCTGGGGGAGGTTACAGTGACTGATCTCCCAGACTAGTACATCTTTTTTTTACTGTTTACAACCATATACCCATTAATGTGAAAGGTGTGGTAATTGTTGCCTCAGTCCCTGTGTAAATCAATTGCTATAATCAAGTATACCATTCATTGTGCGGCATATGCACATTACTAAGTAATAAACGGTAATTCTTAACTCATAAAGTGCTTGTTCAATTTCACTATGAAATCCTGTAAACGAAAATCACTTTTTGATTATGTTGGCATTCTGGCATAATAACTTTCAGTCAGAGCTATTGCATTATGTGAAGCATGTGTGGAAAAAATGTGGCCCTGTGACTAATCACATCCAAAATTCCAGTGGTCCTAGGGGACCAGCAGTGTTCTGCCACTGTGCCACTATATTATAAACAAGTGTTTGAACTGAGCATTAAAATTTGTGGGTTTTTTTTTCCATTGGTATAGCTACTCCTGTGGCTGGAGGTCCTCCATCCCTGCAGGAGATAACTGCCCAGCTGCAGCGCCAAAGGCTGGAGGCTGTTGCGGCTGAATACATCCGACTGGTGGCCTTGGAGGAGGAGACGGGGCATATGCCTTCAGTTCCTTGGGCCACCAGTCTGGGCTGCCTCCACCCCGGTCACACCAATGCTGGCACCATCTGCAGTCAGGGTCTACTGTTGCCCAGCAGAGCACAGCACCTCCCTCCCTCCTTGTCATCATCAACAGACTGCCTCCCCCCTTGTGCCCTATTAAAGCTGGTGCTGCTCTGGCATGGGCAACAGAACCTGGGCCAGGGCGTTGCCCACCTAAGCTCCGAAACGGATGCCCTCTTGGCCCTTTTTTATTAAACTATTTTTGGGTGGGAGAGACTGTGTTGTTGTGAGTGGGGAGTGTGGGAACTGAGGATGAAAGTTGGGGAGAGGATCGGACTCTGGACATTTAGGTGTTTTTGCTTGGGGAGAAGGGAGGGCCTGTTGTGGGTGGAGAGGGTAGGTTTTCTTACATAAAAAAAATAATGTTTTTTATACATATCACTCATTATCTGTCTTTTTGTCTCTGCATTAGGGGTGGGCGGAATTTGCGTAATCGCAAATCTCCGCTAAACGGTAAGAAATCTCCGCGAACATGCAGAAATTCCGCGAACACGCGGAATTGCTTGTTCACGATGCTTTTTTCCTGTTCACAGTTGCTGTTTGCGTGCTCGGGGAGAAATATCTCGCGAACACGCATTTTGAGAACGCGAACAAGAAAAAATTTCGCGAAGTCGCGGAAAGCAGCATTTTGGGCAATTTCGCGTTCTCCGCGGAACGCGAAATTACCGAAATTCCGCAAATTCCGCGAGCGGAATGGAATTTACCGCCCAGGCCTACTCTGCATGGCTAGTTAGCCTAGCATTGCAGTTTATTGACAAGAGCAAGACGAGAAGCTGCCCTCTAAAATTGTCATATATTATACTGTACATTGACTTTCCCTCCCTAGTCTTCCCTTACCGGAAGTCACTTGGTAGGTATTTCATATTTCAGTACATTACTTTACTTACCTCTTTCAGCAGTTCAGTATCCCCCTATACCAGAGTGGAAACAGACTAGTTCTGTTTCACTTTTTGCTTGATGAGGTTTTGCAGCACCCAGCCACCTTTCAAAGCATACAATAGTTAGTTAATGCCCTTGTCCTATCCTCTAAAACTATTGAGCACTAGAGGGAGGTATGTCAACAACATACACAAATAGCTTAATCTTACTTATTTATCTCTGTTTCCCAATAACAACTTCAATAATAAGTTCTTAACTAGTTCACTTCTTAGTTCTTACCTGAATAGATTAAGGGATGGATGCTCCCTCTGTCAATTCTCCCAAACCAAATTGCAGGGTTTCCCAAAGGGCCCACTTAATGCTGGTGGTAGAAGTGGGCTAACTCTAAGAGGGAAGACATTCACTCCTACCCCTTCCAATTGATGCTTGCAAGGTATTTATTTATTTATTTTTTATTTATTTGTGTTTTAGATAGTGCTGGCTAGAGCCTAAGGTAACAGAGCACTTTACATGTTTGGGGAATTGGTTTACAATAAGTACATGATGAAAGGCAAGTGGGAATCACAGACGGTCATATAAAAAAAATGTAGGAGAACCAAGCTTAAACTCCAACTGTAGGATCATTCAGAATGATTATCCATCACAGCCTAATAGACTGAAAGAAAACAGAGAGCAAGTAGGTAATCCTAGACTAAAAGATCACATGACAAAAAGTCATACAACAAACAACCTCTATCAGTATTACTTCTAAGCAATCTGGGGAGCTAGTAGCTATTTAATTTATTTAAAAAAATTCAAACTAATCGTACAAAAGCCTCGAGTCAGGATTCAGGCGAAGGTTACTGTATGTTGCATAGATTTTGTAAGCATGTCAGCCTGATTCACAAAGATAAAGTAAGTTACACTTTTGGTGATATTATTAGTTTTGAAATCTTAAATAGCCACAGCTATCCGCACAGGTTTACCCGGCACTCTAGCGATGTTGGGTCTAATGGGACATCACCGAATCAGAACATCCAAGTGTTAAGCTTTTTTTGAAATATGATCAATGAGGTGCAGCTTCGCAGGGATTCAGGTGAGTTATTCTACAGCGTGGGGCCATGGTATGAGAAGGATCAACCAACTGTACGTGCCACTTTAACTCTTTGGACGGTGCACAGGGACAAGTCGCTCGAGCTGGTTCTGGAAGCGCATCCAAGGTTTCTGGCCAGTTCTGTGGGCACCAATGCAAATGGTTCCTTCCCAGCACCAATACCTCAGTATTGTCACCATTGAGTTTGAGCGAATTGCTGTTCATCCATGTTGAAATCAAAACCGAGTAGGAGTTTAGAGACTCTGAGTTGTAGACCTGAGCAGCTGACAGGGAAATGATGATTTGCGGGTCATCTGCGTACAAAAATAGATAAGGCCAAAGCTTTTCACTAAGTCCGCAAGTGGACGAACATAGATGTTAAATGCACTGGACTTTGGGCTGATCCTTGAGGGACTCCAGAGTTAAGGGCATGCGATTTCAAAGAGGCACTGTCTGAGAAAACCTGGAAAGTGTGATCTCTAACAGGGTGGCATGTGACACAGTCTCAAAGACCACGCTGAGACCGAGTAAAATCAGTGTGGCTGTCTCGGCCCTGTCCAGGTGCTACCTAAGGTATTCTTTGACTCCTAGAAGGGCTGATTCAGTACTGTGTCCTGCTCTGAAACCTGACTGAGAAGAATGGAAAAAAATTGGAGAGTTGACTGTTAACGTGTTTCTTCAAAATTTTAAATAGGATGGGCAGCATAGACATTGGTCTATAATTTGATCAATTGGTGAGGTCTAAATTAGTTTTCTTCTGGAGGGGCAGGCCCATGGTGTGCTCCTGTGCCTGTGGAGTATGGCCCCCTTGCAAAGAAGAGTTGAGGAGACCTACCTGAGTTTGGCAGGGAGAAAAGTGTCTCAAAGGGAACCAGATTTTACTCATTTCGTTCATTGGTTGGCTAGCATCTATGGGGAGGGAGGGGCAGGTGGAGACATGCAGAAAATGAAAAAATATTAGAATAAATGGGCACGTGCACAGATTAAACTAAAATATATAGAAACACTTACCTCACTACAGGACCTCCTCGCTCTGGAACTTGTTGCGACTGCAGTGCAGGCCCCAGCAACTCCCCAGACCAATCCTGGTGCTGCTCTCACCAGCCTGAGAGCTGTACCCTGATAGCAGGGAGCAGCCTGCCTCAGTGCTTTACAGCGCTCTGGAGGCCTGCACTTGCTCTAACCCAAAAGGTTTCACAGTGCACGTCTGGCTGGCCATCACAAAACGGCCAGCCAAAGGGACATACACACATTGAAAAGAGCATATACAGCCCACCTTCCTCCCTGCTGCAGCTCTCACTAAGCCCCGCCCTGTCCTGACTCTTAGTCCATGACAGGAAGCTGAAAAATAAAATGGTAATGAATTGTCGTTTTATTTTTTAGCTCAGGACATTTAAGTGGGGTGACACTCCTCCACTCCAACAGAGGAGCCACCCCTGATTGGAGCAGGACTAGAAAAGGGGGAAGGTGCAACAGGAACCAAGAGTTCGATTTCTGGTGAGCATGTGTAGCGACCAAGATGTTGGAGCCTCAGTGACAGGATGCATCCCTAGGCTGTAATAGGAATACTATTAATTGACTGAGATGCTTCCATCCCACCAACTGTCAGGGTATGTTGGATGTCTGTCAACTTTTTGACAAATAAGTACTCCAGCTTCTCGCATTGTAATGCTGGTGATGGAGATGCGTTGCTTGGGTTGGAGAGTTCCTTAATTACTCTGAACAAAGTTTTGGGACAATTTTGGGCATTGGAGATTTTTTCTGAGTAGAAGGGGGCCCGAGCAACTCTAGAGAGTCCATGATAGTTTTTAGTGCCATTTTATCTTTGAGCTTTTTATCCTCTTCATAGGAAAGCCTCCAGGACCTATTCAGGCCCTTACACCTCTTTCTCTCTGTTCAAAAGGCATTAGTAAACCAGGGGGCAGAGGGGTGAATTCTAGCTGAACACCTGAGCTTGACCGCAGGACAGCACCAAGGGAGTTCTGCATCCATTTGTCAATCATAGGTTAGTCTAAGTTCTGCTACCTGCACTAGGTTCGGCATCGTGTTCCTCAGTTGGACATTGAGGGCCGTGCCATCCAGCCTTGACCAGTTCCTAGCATGAGATCTGTCAACCCGCAGTGGAGGGGGCTAAGGAGTCAAGATAGAAAAAGTATGCGAGATGGTCCTGCCACGGTAGGGGCAGCAAGTAGTCCGTGTTTAGATGTTTTATATTAGAAAAGATAGTGTCTAAAAGATGATCTGCTTTATGGGTAGGTGCAGAATTAATTCAGTTCAGAGTCAGTGCTCTGAGATCTTCTATCAGGGTCTAGATGAATATTTAGATCTCCAAGCAGTTGGAAATTGGCACACCTAAGGATGTATGGTGCAAGTAGGTCTGAGACCAGTGTACTCCAGTTCCCGGCATATTCAGTGGAGTGGTAGATTCGTGCACAAGATATTGTAAAGTTGTGCATGAGGCCAAGCAGGAAGGACACAGCCTTGCATGCAGAGATCGATAAATCCTGGATACTACATTCATAGTTGTCTTTAATAACAATGGTAATCCCACTCCCTGGTTTGTTTCTCCTGTATCTCCTCACCAGGGAGTACTTTCAAGGTAGTGCCGCAATAACACCAGATAGGGAGGCCTAATGGAGCCATGTTTCTATTAAAAGCAAGGCGTCAGGGGCATGATCCAACAGAAATTCCAATAGATGCTGTTGGTGGCTTTGTAGCGAGCAATAGTTGATGCTGAAGAAGCAGAATTTGCTTCCAATGCACTGCCTGAGATGGTATCCTCACTGCTTACTACTTCCAAGGTGCGGGCTGCAGAGGGATGTCATGTGTGCTAAGCAAATAGTTGTAGGAGGAGCAGCTTTGTAAGCTCATTTGCGGGTTCAATGATGCCTGACAGGCCTCTAAACAGGAGGGGATGAGTGTCCTCAATTAGTCAGCAGAGAATGTCTTTAAGTCTGACCTAAAATAATCAGTGTCCCTGGCCCCTGGACTAGTTCAGGCATGGACAGGCACAGATGGGCTTACCTCAGCAGCACGTCCATGCCAGGGCTGCTCTAAGTAGTGGCATGTGCTGAAAGACTAGCCCTCTAACAGAGCATGTGATCATCCCACAGGGGCTACATCCTAAATGGAATACTAGCAGGGCACTAAAATACATGTTCCTCGCTGAATGGTGTACTCTTAGTGATTTTTTAAAATAAAAGGTGTTGCTTCACTCTTGCAGCATAAGTTTACGCCTAGTGACCTTTCCATCAGTACCACAACTTTACGATTAATAACTTTGTGAGTAGTAAGTAACTCCTATCATTGTAAAAGGAGTTATAGTTACTATTAGTAGTTAGTTACTACTCACATAGTTTCTGGCTGGTAGTACAGTTAAACTGGAAGAGTGAACTTACACCAAAAGTGTAAGTTCACTTTACCTTCATGAATGACGCTAAAGTCTACACTAGTACTGCTTGGAACATACATAGTTCTAAGTAGGTTTCTGCACTATGATGATGATATCCCTTTCATGCCAGGGTGGGGGTCGTAGGGCTGGCATGGGCTATTGTTCAGAAGATCCTGTAACAGTGAGTTGGCTTTGCGTGTACCACATCGGCCCTGCAAAGTGTTTGATCCATTTATGGTGTATATTATAAGTCACATCTCAATAGATCACACAGCCTGGGGGAATAGGGTTAGGGGTTTATTAAATATATGGGAAGAGCGAGTTGGGGCAATGTCAGACAAAGTCAAACACAACATTCATCAAGTCGAACAGCTGCACATCATCACAGGAATGACACCGTTTGGTTACCAAATTGATTGCATTCCTTTATCCCCAGAATCCCAAGTTATCTTATGTTACCTATACAAAAAAAAGAAAAAATACAAAATAAGGAGGGAATGGCCCACCCCACCCCCAATTTTCTGCATCATTGAGTGGGTTTAGGAAACCTTAAGGAAGGGGTGTGTTATGGGTGTTCCTTCCAAATACTGATTCCTTATTGAATGTATGAAAGTTTTGTGACCAACAACCTGTTACAAAATATTAATAATTTCCCACCAACTCAAAGGAGGTGGTAACCCATTCTCAAATGGGAACTGGTCCCCAAGGGAAAATTTCCCTTTTGTGAATAGTGAAAAAAGATTCTAAGAGTGAGCAGTGGTCCTCTGGGTGACAGCCTAATTTAAAGCAAAGTTTGTAAACACTTTCATTATCATTTTCTAAATGGATTCTGTTTTCCTTCTAGGAAACAGGCTGCATTAAAAAACATATTACTTTATTTTAAAGCAATCATACATATGGTGGTCTGGTGACCCCAGCAGAACACCATGCCTGTGATTGTAGCCAATCGTAGCGAGTCGCGATTTGCCACCCACCTCATTAATATTTATGAGGCAGGTTGAATTGCGACCCACTACGAATCTGTATTTTGAGTACTGACCTATACATAGATAGATTGGTTCTCAAAATAAGAATGCATTTGGTAAAAGAAGTCCGCTAATTGCGACCGTTTTTACTAATGCATTCTTCATATATGAGGCACATAATTTGTAAATTTAAGTTATGCTTCCCGAAACATGGCTGCTTTCAATTTCAGTTTAATCTTGGAGAAACATGGTAATTGTTGAAAATATCACTTTCTGCTTCAATCAATCAATCAATTATTTGTAAAGCACACTACTCACCCGTGAGGGTCTCAAGGCGCTGGGAGGGGGGGGGGGTGCTGCTACTGCTCCAACAGCCAGGTCTTGAGAAGTCTCCTGAAGGTAAGCAGGTCCTGGATCTGCTGCAGGTGGATGAGGAGGGTGTTCCAGGTCTTGGCGGCGAGGTGGCAGAAGGATCTACCACCGGAGGTTGCTCTTCGGATGCGGGGGATGGTGGCGAGGGCGAGGTCGGCGGAGTGGAGCTGGCGGTTCGGGGTGTAGAAGGTGAGTCGTCTGTTGAGGTATGTGGGTCCGGTGTTGTGGAGTGCCTTGTGTGCGTTGGTGAGGAGCTTGAAGGTGATTCTCTTGTTGACGGGGAGCCAGTGCAGGACTCTCAGGTGGGGTGTGATGTGGCTGCAGCGAGGGATGTCGAGGATGAGGCGTGCAGAGGCGTTCTGTATTCGTTGTAGTCGTTTCAGGGGTTTGGTAAAGCTCCTGCGTAGAGGGCGTTGCCGTAGTCCAACCTACTGCTGACGAGGGCCTGGGTGACCGTCCGTCTGGTTTCAGTGGGAATCCATCTGTAGATCTTGCGGAGCATGCGGAGGGTGTTGAAGCATGAGGAGGAGACGGCGTTGACTTGCTTGGTCATGGAGAGTGCTGAGTCGAGGATGAACCCCAGGTTGTGTGCATGGTCGGTGGGGGTCGATGCTGCTCCCAGAGTGGTCGGCCACCAGGAGTCATCCCAGGCGGAGGGGGTGGAGCCGAAGATGAGGACCTCCATCTTGTCCGAGTTCAGTTTCAGTCGGCTGTCCTTCATCCATTCGGCGACGGGCTTCATTCCTTCGTGGAGGTTGCTTTTGGCGGTGGATGGGTCCTTGGTGAGGGAGAGGATCAGCTGGGTGTCATCGGCGTAGGAGATGATGTTGTGTGATCGGGCCATGTGGGCGAGCGATGCCATGTAGATGTTGAACAGTGTCGGGCTGAGGGATGATCCTTGGGGTACTTCGCAGATGATCTCGGAGGCTTTGGATCGTAATGGCGAGAGGCGGACACTCTGGGTTCTGCCGGAAAGGAAGGAGGTGGTCCATTCCAGGGCCTTGTCTCGGATCCCTGCGTTGTGGAGGCGTGTGCGTAGAGTGTGGTGGCAGACGGTGTCGAAGGCGGCTGAAAGGTCCAGGAGGATGAGGGCCGCGGTTTCTCCATTGTCCAGCAGGGCCCTTATGTCGTCGGTGGAGGCGATGAGGGCAGTTTCATTACTGTGGTTGCTGCGGAACCTGGACTGGGATGGGTCCAGGATGTTGTTCTCCTCGAGGTAGCGGGTTAGTTGTCTGTTGACGCTCTTTTCGACCACTTTCGCCGGGGACAGGAGTAGGGAGATGGGCCGGAAGTTCTTGAGGTCCCTCGGGTCTGCCTTGGGATTTTTGAGTAAGGCTTTGATCTTTGATCTTGGCGTGCTTCCAGCTCTCCGGGAAGGTCACAGTATCAAAGGAGATGTTGATGATCTTGAGGGGATGGGTGCGATGGTGGCGCTAGCTTTGTTGAAGATGTGGTGCGGGCATGGGTCTGACGGATAGCCAGAGTGGATGATGTTCATGATTTTGGTGCTGTCTTCATCATTTATGTGGGTCCAGGTGAGCAGTGGGTTGGTGCGGACGGTGGGCGGTGGGCCTGAGGTGTCGGTGGCTGTCGGGGGGGTCTGGTAGTTGAAGCTGTCGTGGATGTCTGTGATCTTGCGATGGAAAAAAGTGGCCAGGGAGTAGCACAGGTCTTGCGAAGGTGGGATGTCGTTGGTGTTGGCGCTGGGGTTGGCGAGTTCCTTCACGATGTTGAAGAGCTCTTTGCTGTTGTGTGCGTTGCTGCCGAGGTGGTCTTTGAAGGAGGTCCTTTTGGCGGTTCAGATGAGGTGATGGTGCCTGCGGATGGCGTTCTTGTGGGTTGCGTAGCTGTCCGGTGTCTGTTCGTGGTGCCATTTCTTCTCAGGCTTTCGGCTGGTCTGCTTGGAGGCCTGGAGGTCGGTGGTGAATCAGCTGGCTTTCCTGTCAGTGCGTCTTTTGGAGGGTTTTTTGATAGGGGCGAGAATGTTGGTGCAGTCGTCGATCCATTGTCTGAGGTTGCGGGCGGCAGTGTCGGTGTCGATGGGGTCAGAATGTGGGCTTCTGGCGAGGGCGGTGTTTAGCTGGTCTTCGGTGACTTTGCTCCAGCTGCGGCGGGGGGTCTGTTGAGTACGGTGGTGCGTGGTGGGTTTCTGGAACAGGAAGTGGGTCGAGCGATGGTTGGTCCAGTGGAGTTCGGTGGTGTGGCTGAAGGTGACGTGGGTGCTTGCGGAGAAGATGGAGTCGAGCATGTGCCCGGCGACGTGGGTGGGCAGTGTGATGAACTGTCTGAGTCCGATGTTGGCGAGGTTGTCAATCAGGGTAGTGTCATTGTTGTTCTCGAGGTGGAAGTTCAGGTCTCCGAGGAGGATGTAGTCTGCGGAGCCAGGGGGCCGGGGGGTCTGTAGACGAGGGTTTCTCTAAGGGTGGTGTTGGGGTCAGTGTGGATCTGGAAGTGCTGGTCGAGACCCTGAGGTTGTTCCTGTGGATGACGGTGATTCCTCCTCCTATTCCATTGGGGTGGTCCCTACGGGTGATCTTGTAGCTGTCTGGGATGGCTATGGAGATGTCGGGTGCCGAGGAGGCATTCAGCCAGGTCTCCGTCAGGAAGGTGACGTCTGAGCAGGATGTGTCGAGCAGGTCCCAGAGTTCAATGGAGTGCTTGCAGGCAGAGCGGGTGTTGAGAAGTATGCATCTGAGGTGGTTGCGTCCTGTCTCGTGGGCTGTTTGGTGGCTCGGAGGCTGCTGAAGCTGCAGCTCTGGCAGAAGAAGGGTCCTTGGGAGCACCTCAGGGCAACCAGGAAGCAGGAGTGTGATCATCCGGCGTTGAGCGCGTGGAGGGTGCTGGCATCATAGTAGCGGCGGTCGTTGTGGTGTTCGTGGGGGCCAGGGTGTCTGCCGCAGGGCACGGATGGGCGCAGACGAGCTTGTCTTAGGCGCGCCTTTGGCACCCCAGTGGCGTGGCCGCGCAGTGGCCGCAATAAGAAGGGGAGGTGGGAGGGAGGAGCAGCTGGGATGCGGGAGCGGGACGAATGGGCGAGGAGGGTGCGGGTCCGCAGGGGACGCAGCGGCGGGAAGGGGAGAGAACGACACAGGATACAGTACATCAGGGGAGTCACGGGCGGAAATACAGTAAAATATAGTAATGGGGCACAGAATCTGGCAGGAAACGGGCAGAATACAACTCAGTGCACAGAATAGTACGGTAAAAGGTCACAGAGTACAGCGAGGAGAACGGGCGGGAAACAGAACAAGGGCACAGGATACAAAACAGAAAAGCGGGCTGAAACGAACTAAGGGCAAGAATACAGTACAGAAAAATGAGAAAACAATTTAAACGGCTGAGCAGGGATAAGCAACACAGAATGCAAAAGGGGCAGAGCGAACAGACAGATACTTACCGCTAACCATTGGGCCACGAGGGATGAGGCGCAGGTGGCAGCCTGCGGGTGGAGGAAGGCCTCGAACTCACAGCAGCGGCAGTCAGCAATAAGGACACGGGCACACAGGTGGTGCTGTGCGGAGTGGGGAGCGAACTGCCTGAAAACAGGATCAAGGGTCGCTCCTGAATTTTGTGGAAAACAGATCAGATTACTTCAGTCCTGCGAAGCTTCACTTCGAAATATAGTCAGCCATAATGAACATAGGACTTTTGTATCGATTATTTCTGCTGCACTAATTAAATATATTTCATTATAAACAGGCACAAAAACAAGTTTGATTATATTTAAGCACATTTTAAAAATATTTACTCGGGTTGCTGTAAAACTGTCATTAAATGGCCATAAAAATGTAGGAAAACTGGAATTACTGAGAACATGGCTTATTAGGAAATACAGGAATTCAGATTTGTCACTCCGTGACTAGATAGGGAGCCGACAGCTGAAATAGTGCTCTTGATAAAAGCACAGAAAAGGTTTTACCAGTATCAGTGCAAATTGGCTACTCATTCAATAGCGAAGAAAGGAAGTGGTGCTCCAAGTGGAGAAGAATAAATGGCTAAGAGGAAAGAGAAAGAAGCAGGGAGCACTACAATGTAGATTAAGTAGGGTCCAAGATCATACTCAAATAAAAGGGGTAGCATAAGAGAGGGAGGAGAGGGGGTTCAGGGATTAGAGTGGGTACAGATTTGTGTTTGAGGATGAAGAATTCCTATGAGACCCCATTTTCATTGTATTACAGAGTAGCAGGTGCAATTTGATAGTAGAAAGAGGATAATAGAAGTGGGGCCTTGTTAGACCTGTCTTGCCTTAGAGTGGTCTTCCCCTAAACCTTTTGCCTTTTCTCCTCCATTTTTGTTCAAATTTGTTTTTGTTGGCCACTGCTACCACTGCCAAAGTGCTTGTGCTCACTCCCCTAAACATGGTAAAACTTGATTACACCTTATTGGCATGTTAAAGTTACTTATACGTCCCTTGTAGAGTGGTATAGCATATCCCCAGGACCTGTAAATTAAATGCTACTAATGGCCATGCGGCACTTATTGTGTCACCCACTTAAGCACCCCCTTAAACCTTGTCCCAGGCCTGCCATTGCAGCCTTAATGCAGTTTTAAACTGACAATTCAACTCGACATATAACCACTTGCCAGACCTTAAAAAACACTTTTATTGCATATGTCACCCCTAAGGAAGGCCCTAGGTAGCCCATTGAGCAGGGTTCATTGTGATTAAAAGGTGCCATGTACTTTTAAGTTTTACATTTCCAAGTAGGGAGAAACTCCTAAATTTGTTTTCACTACTGTGAGGCCTACCTGTCTCATAGGATAACATTGGGTTGCCATATTACATTTAATAAGTGCTAACTTTTGATTGGGAGCAGGTTAGCATTCCATATTTGGTATCTATGAAATTATAATTCCTCTTAAATAGTGAAATCAGATAAAAAAGTTACAATTTTAAAAATGACACTTCTAGAAAGATGGCATTTTCCTGCCCTTGCTATTTCTTCCCAGACAGTCATACAATAGAGGGATTAGGTTTGCCGAATGGGCCATCAATTGCAGGGGGTGGCAGAGCTCAGTACAGCACCACTTGAAAATGAATAGGTTGTGCCCTTCCCTCACACAAAGGACTTATCACCACTGCATTGACCCTGCAGCCATCTAGAAACCAATGCAGGGGAGTCAAAAAATTCCAAGCACTTCAAAGGACAAGGTATGGAAAGTTCTCCTACTTAGAAGAAGGAACCAGTCATAGAAAGGAGACACTCATTCCCACTGTTCAGTTTACTTTCTGGACCAGTGGAAGGACTCTCAGAGGATTGCCTACTGCATTGGCCTGCTGTGCACTCTACAAGACTGCATTGCTGCAACCGGAAGGACTGGTTTGCTGCATGGAGCCTGCCTTGAATCCTTCAGAGGTCTGCCTATTGCTTGTGCCTGCTTAATAACTTGAACCCAGGGCTACCAGACTGACTCCAAGGGCTAGTTGGCTGGAATTCTTATCAGAGCCTCCCACCATCTTAAACCCATGCCTGGATCCAGCCTGAGTGAGTGCTGAACCCCCAAATGTTGCCCCTCCAGTGCGGGATCCTTCATTTTAGATTTTGGCTACCTGGGCACCTTTGCCTGGCAATTATTGGCCTAAAAACTGCCCTTCGAGGTGCGGAAAGATCTGCTCATCTATCCGCCCAAGGAGCATCGTCAGTCAGAGTGATTTTGTAGTAACTCACACTCTGTTCTTCTCTACAGCAGCAAATTGTGTACAAAGGTCCCTCAGAGGGGTGTCTGGACTCCTGGAACTCTTGTCAGCTACAGCCTCCAGCTTCGTCCCATTGAAAAGCTTCTGAAGAAAATGGCTAAGTCTGAACATAGCAAATTTAACAGCAACTTCATCCATCAGCTCCCTGATGATGACGTCTCCTCATCGCATGCAGCCTGGCTTCCACTGGCCTTTACCTTATCAGAAAATTTCTTCTAAGTCTGAAGGTAAGCACCAACCGGGCTTATCCACTTTTTTGTATCCGACCTGTGCTTCATCGCAATTGGCCATATTTTTCGCCTTTGACACGGTCCTTGCACTTTTATGGACTAGATTTGACTAAAAACTTTAACACTCATAACTCTGGTTATTCTGATTGGATTTTTGTTGCTTTGGTGTCAACAATGTATTAAAATGTCCTCTATTTTTCAAAATTTGTGTGGGAGTTTTCCTGTGTGTTATATTGCTTTATTACTGTTTGTGTGCTGCATAAATACTTTACACATAGTCTCTAGGTTAAGTGACTGCTTTTATGCCAAGCTACCAGAGGGTTGCGCACAGGTTAATTTAATGACTTTTGTGGTTCACCCTGATAGGGATTGTGGCTTTTGCTTAAACAGGGGTCACCCCCAATTCAACCAACAACCCAATTTCTAACACTGGTGTTCAGTGATGTGGATCAGGACTTGTGTTTATGTACTGCCATGCAGTTATTTGAGTAACACAAAAATCCCATATAAATAATTTGAAAACAGAGTTGGCCTCTTTTAACCCCTTCAGCGCGGCGCGGATTTCCGCGCCACGCTGAAGGTTCTGAGCGCGGGCGGGGCCATGACGGAACGGTTCCGTCATAAGCACAGCCCAACCGACGTGCATGACGGAACCGTTCCGTCATGCGCGTCGAAGGGGTTAAATCCCATTTATTTTTCTATTGCCTGTTTTTCCCTTTTCAAAATGTATGTGTTCTAGCCTCTGTTTTTGTAGCATGGAGATGGTTCTGGTCAACTTTGACACTCTCAACAGTGCTGAGTTATGAAAGCTCTTTAAGGACAAGGGGCTGAAGGCAGGCAAGAAGGCTCTGAAACAGAATCTCCAGGTAGACCTCTGAGCCTTTGAGGAGGTACAGCAAGGATAACTCAGAGGAGGAAGAGGGAAGCACGAATGATGAGGAGATTGGGGACCCAGACCTAGGCCCTGAGCTGCAAGGAGAGCCCAAATAAACCTCAGGGGAAACCCAGGATGGGGCAGCGAGCAGCCTGTCTCCTGGGGGCCTTCACTAGAGGAGCTTGATGACAGAAATGCAGAGAGGGAGCTTAGACGACAGTTGGTCAAGATGAATGTGGAAGCAGAGGAGAGGACAACTGAGACAGAGAAGCCCTTGGCTGAAAAACAACTTTTGCTGATACATGAGATGGATCTGAAAGCACTGGAGCTCAAAGCCAGAAAGATCTTAGAATACAGTAACAGTGGTGGCAGCATCACCCCTGTGTCCACAGGAGAAAAGAGGATCCCCCATCCCAAAGGATCTGGTGCATAACTTTATTGTGAGGAATGACATAGACAACTGATTGGAGACCTTTGAGGTGTCCCTGGAGGTGAACAGGGTCCCTGAAGGAGATTGAGGGGCAGTCTCTGGAAGTATATTCCACATTAAGGGAGGGATGCTCTGTTAGCCTAGGGAAACGAGACAGGATGAAGTATCCACTCATGAAAGAGGCTCTGAACAAGAAATATTGGTTAGCCCCAGAAAGGTAAAGGACAAAGGTTTAGGAACAGTCAGAAACTGTAGTAACAGGCCTGGGTGGATTTTGTGGCTCATTCGTGCAAGGCACTGGGTGGTTGGGTAAAGGTCATTGAAGTGAGTGAAGTGAGTGGTTGCAAAGTGCTGCATAACTTGATTGTAAGAGAGCATATGTTCAGTCTTTGTTTTATAGATCTGTGCCGACACCTTGTGGATACTAAGCTCACTGACCCCCAAGGAGCTTGCAAAGGAAGTAGACCACCAGATCAGCACCAGGGTCCATAAGAAGACACCTGGGGGGAAATCCCAAAAGGGTTGGCAGGGTCCCCACCAAAAGAAGGAGAGGAGTGATAAAAACAATAAATAGTTATTTCAAGGCCCCTAAAACAGTTCACAGGGGAAAATGTCCCATTTCCAATCAGGTCACCAGAAGAAAGGTTTTGTTGACAAAATACTGCCAAGTTTGCCCCCAAGTGCTATGAGTGTTACCAAGATGGGCACACCAAGGGTGATGCCAAGTGTCCTAAGAGGGCACAGGCCTCCAGTAATAGTCAGGCCCAGGGTAGGTCATTGCAGCGCCTGGGGTGGAGATGGCTCCAGATAGTGTGGGGGAAAAACTGATATTACCCTAGTGTCCCTGGGTGACAGAGAGATGGTGCTCAAAACCCACTCACATGCCTTCTAATATTTTCAAGTACAGGCAGTAGGTCCCCATCAATGGGCAGAGGGTGGAGGCTCTGACGTACACAGGAACCAGTATGACTACTGTCAGGTGTCATCTGGTGTCCTCAGAGCAAGTGATACCCAATACATTCCACCAGGTTGCGGTAGGAGATAACTGGGAGAGCCACTACCCTGTGGTTTTGATGTTCATTCGGGAGGGGAAAATCAGGTGTTCTGAAAGCTTCTGCGAACCCTGCCATGCCAGTGGACTGTTTGCTAGGGAATGACCTGGAGCACACTGCCCGCAAGGAAGTGGAGCTCTGGCCACACCTGAAAATGTTGGGGTTGCCTGAGTGGGTCTGTGTGACCACTAGGTCCATGGCTGCCCAGGAAAGAAGGTCTGGAGCCTGAAAGAATGGCCCAGGCAGATGGTGATACCAGGGAAGGACAAGGGCCATGGAAAACCAGACCCTGAATGTCCCACGCTAGAGGTGGAAGGGGCATCAGAGGTTGCCACCCTGGCACTTCTGGGGAGGACATTAAATCCCTTTGTGACCTGCCTGAACTTGGTGAATGGCAAACAGAGGAGGGCACAATAGGGAGGAGTTCTGTAAGGCACAGAAAGAGTTTCCAACCCTTGAGGGAATGAGGTGTCAAGCTGAAGTACAGGCAGCAGGTAATATATCTTGAGATCACCTCATATATTGGGAGAATGGCCTCCTGTATAGTGACTGTAAGGAGCCTATGCATGGGGCAACTTGTGTCTTGGTGGTCCCCCAGTGGTGCAGGGCCTTCCTACTGGGACTTGCACATGAAAGTCCTCTGGCCGGACATCTGGGGACGGACAAGAATTTTGTCAGGCTTGTCTAACACTTATATGGGCCCCAGATGAGGATAGCTTTCTGTTGGACCTGTCTCATCTGCCAAGCCAGTGGAAAAATATGGAAAAAGCTGAAGGCTCCCCTGAATCTCTTACTTGCCATTGGCACCCCCTTTGATAGGGTGGAAATCAACTTTACAGGGCCCTTGGACCCCAAGACAGCTTTAGTCAACAGGTTTATCTTGGTCTTGGGGGATCGTGCCAGTAGATAACCAGAAGCAATCCCTCTGAGGGCTGTGACTGCACCATCAGTGTCTAGGGACATGACTAGGATTTTCACCTGAGTACGGTTCTCCAAGGAAGTGGTGTCTGATAAAAGCAACAACTTTATGTCTGCATACATGAAGTCAATGTGGAAGGAGTGTGGGGTAACCTACACATTCTCCACCCCCTACCATCCACAAACTAGTGGTATTGTTGAAAGATTCATCAAGACCCTACAAGGCATGAGTATGGACCTGCCTGAGCCCATAAGGCAGAAGTGGGATTGTCTTCCTGCCATGCCTACATTTTTCCTACAGGGAAGTACCAAAGAAGGGAGTTGGGTTTAGCCCATTTGAACTTCTGCATGGCAACCCTGTTAGGGGACTTCTCAGTCTGGTGAAGGAGGGGAGGGGCCAATCTCCCAAGAACCCTCCTCCCAGGACATTGTGAGCTACAAGCTAACCTTCAGAAACCAGATGGCCAAGTTCTGGAAGAAGGCCTCTGAGAACTTGGAAGCAAGCCAGTGTTGTGACCTGACAGCCACACTGGTTGCATTTCAGCCTGGCCAGATCGTGTGAGTGATCGAGCCAGTAGAGCCCTGGGCCCTCCAGGACTGTTGCACTGGGCCCTATGAGGTGGGAAGGGGGAAGCCACTTAGCTGGTAGACCTCAAGCCTTTGAGAAACCTTTTAGGATACTCCACATCAATCACCTAAAACTCCACTGTGTGAGGTGTGAGGTCACCATGTTGCTGATGACTGATGATGGAGAAGACAAAGAGAATGAATCTCTCCCTGACCTCATGTCATCAAATGAGAAAGATGGGTCAGTGCTAGGTGTCAACCTCCTCCCATCCCTGACCCAAGAATAGCAGAGGGACTGTCGCCAATTTCTGGGATGCTTTGCCTCACCGTTTTCTTTCACTCCTGGACTTACACATTTATGTACCCATGATATTAATCCTAGGACAACCTGCCTGCCAAAAAGAAAATATACAGAATGACTGACAAAGTAAGGGCAAGCACCAAAGAAGAGATCTCCAAGATGTTGGAATTGGGAGGGATTGGGCATTCAGGTAGTCCCTGGTCCAGCTCAATGGTGCTGGTAGCCGTAGCTGCCCCCCAGGGCACTGCCCCAGAACTTAGGCTCTGCATAGACTACAGGGGACGTAACTCAGTCACAAAGATGGATGCTCACCCGATTCCTGGAGCTGATGAGGTCCTCAATAGATTAGGGGCTGCCAAGATCTTCAGTACCTTTGACTTGACTTCAGGAAACAGGCAGATTGCCCTAACTGAAGGGGCTAAAGACAGATCAGAATTTTCAACCCCAGAGGGCCACTTCCAATTTAAGGTAATGCCATTTGGCCTGAAGAATGCCCCTTCCACCTTCCAGTGCCTGGTGAACCTGTTTTTTTTATTGGCATGTAGGGCTTCAGTGCTACTTAAATGGATTACATAGCAGCTGGGATGACCACCTCTTTCACAGACAGGAAGTGCTTCAGTCTCTGTAACAGGCCATGATTATCAAGGCCAGTAAGTGTCAGATAGGGAGGGTTCTGTCGTGTACTTGGAACACCTTGTGGGAGGGGTAGAGTGCAGTGCCCCCACGTTTCAGCCCTGAAGAAGTCACGGGATTATTCCCACATGTGACGAAACACGTGTTGGCTGGTTGCTTTCGCATATCTTCATTAAACACACATGAAAATATTCATCTGGTGTGGATCAAATACTGTGTTTTGAACACTAATATCATACGGAACGTGTCTTGATACTCATTACGTGTGCACTGGCCTTTGTTTTTGTTTTGAAATTGTGGGTTTCTGGACTCACATCTACACGGGGGTTTCAAGGTGTTTCCCCTCGACCGGTTGGCACCGTACACACACAGCTCATCATACAGATACACAATTCAGCTTGAGCGCCATTCTTCCTATCCAACAAAAAAACTTAGATCAGCACAATACATCTATACTTATGTATGTTTGATTTTTGTCGTTTTGGTTTTGTTAACTAAAAAACTCAATTTTTCTAATCTGGTGTGGTGTTCGTTTGAAGTATTTTCTCTGTGTTATTGTGTATGCATGTACAAATGCTTTACATATTTGCCTCTGAGATAAACCTGACTGCTTATGCCAAGCTACCAAGGGGGTGAGCAGGGATTATTTTAGCTGTGTAATCCCCTTAACCTGACTAAAATAAAGGGTCCCTATTTGAACAGGATGCAAGCTACTGCTAACTAGAGACCCCCATTTCTAACTATAGATAACTGTATGTTGATACGATTTGACATTTGACAGAAAATGAATATGTCGGAGAGTGCTATAAAATTAATAAGCACGCATGTGCTTTATATGCGTGAAGCACGCTACCTTTGCCTGTGTCAGGGCTTCGTGCTGAATACCTCTGCTCTCAAGGGTCAGTGTCACTCTTATTCCATGCCCCATGTCTCAGCTCTTAAAATTGAAAAGGGCCTCCTTGCTAGACCCTGACAGCATCAAAGTGCGTTTTAGATGCAGAGACTTGTCATTAATTAAAGATGCCTTCATTAACAATGTTTTTTTTTTCAAGACTGCCTTCGGGTGGCTAAATTAACATTTGCCCACTGTGGAAAGCAGTAACAGCATTGTCTCCAATGTATGACAAACTTTACTTCTCAATTATTATGTGCAGAAACTTTTAAAAATGGCTTAGTTGGCAGCATATATTGGCTTGGAGTCAGCAAATTCTTTTGTTGCCAGCAACCATTTGCAGACTTCAGAATTTTTGAGAAGTCTGTATAGTTTACTTAGTTTTTTCCCACGTAACAAGAACATTTCAATGCAGTTGAACCTATTCAGCTGGTGAAGGTTTGCAATAATTTTTTTTGTAGCTTTACCTACTTCAGAGCTTTCTATGCACTATGGAATAGCTCAGGAGAAAACTAAAATTTCTCTGCAAAGTATATTTGATGCAGAGCCTTTTTTTAATGTCCATAAGGGTTTATCCAATTCAATGAAAATAAAAGAGGCCCAATAACACATGGGGGCATATGTACAAGCCCCTATCGCCACCACAACATCACCTATATTGAGGTTGTGGTGGCGATAGGGGCTGCGCCTTATGTGCAAGGCAGCGTTAAGCCACTTAACATGGCTTAACACTGCCTTGTACATAAGGCCCTCTTTCACGCTATGCTTGGTGTGAAAGGGGTGGGCAGTGGGTGTTGCAGTGGGCTTTCCACCGCAACACCCATTCATTTTGACGCTGTCCCCAATGTACAAGGGTATCATACATAGGATGCAGTGCCAAAACTAAGACCAGGTAAAAACTGGTCTTAAGTTGGGGAAACAAAGAGAAATGTATTATTTTGTCTCGTTTTTGCTTTTTCCATGTGTGCTGCCTTGTGCAGCACACATGGAAAAAGCAGAATGCCATGGCTTGTTTACATACAGGAAGGTTTCCCTTCCTACACATAAACAAACTTTTTTTAAAAATGACATTTTCTCACTTTCATGTGTGCCGCATGAAGCAGCACACACGTGAAAGTGACAGAATGGCATTTCTAGGATTGTTTATGTGCAGGAAGGGACACCTTCCTACATATGAACAATCCTCCCCTGCATGCAGGCACTCTGGTGCAAGGGAGCCTGCATTGGCGCTAAGTTACTAAAGTTAGCACCATCGCAGGGGGAAATGCAAGGCTGCACCAAATTCTTGTAAATATGGTGCAGCCTTGCGTTTCAGAAGTGGAGGAGAGAGACGTGAAGCCAGGAAGGCTAACGCCTCTCTCTTCCAATTCCTTGTACATATACCCCATGGTATTTTAAGCAACTGTAGTAATAAACACACATTCCGTTATGTATTGCTATTACTATGATTTTCCCATCAAATCAGCTTTTCAACACTAAGTTGAAAATAACATTTTTCTTTACAATTTTCCCAAGCGGAGATGTAAAAAAATATATTTTAATTTCACCCCTGCCTGTTTTTTGGGAAACAAACTGAACCTACACAGAAGAAAAACCTTTCAGGCCTTTGATCACTGTGCCACTTTTTTATATATTGGGCACCATGGATTGCGGGCATACAATGCACACATTAGGGTAGAATTAATAACACAAAATAAATAGATGTTCTTACATGACTGTCACATTTCCTATCCATGTGCCGCCGCAATGCTTTCAAACTCTAGCACAACCTGAGCACAGTGGTGCTCCCGGCATCCATATATTTTTGCTATATTTGTGGGTGGTATAAAATACAGACTAATGCCCATGTATAGGACATTTATCTTCTACGGGACTGGAGAAATTTCTCTGCCATCTACCAGAGCCTTACAGGAACATTAAATAGGCCAGTTGTGAAACCAATTTTACCAAGGACATTTTTGGGCCTGGGCACACAGTGTGGCATTGAATAGCAGTGTTACAGGGCACAGACTCCTAACACCAGCAAAAAATAAAAATCCAGAAGTGATCATGCCAAAAAGGTGAATTTCCTCCATTTTGCTACAATTTTATTGTGGTCTTTGGTAGCTAATATGTGTGTCGGGGATTTCCCTATATAATGGCCGCACCGAAAATGTATCTTTTTATGCCCCCCTCCAGAGTAAGCATTGCCTGGTGTCTTCTTTTTTGTTTGAAAATGATTTTTATTTGATAAAAAGATAAAACATAATACAATAAAAAAATATATATAACATAAGCATAGAATAAAAATGCTATATCATATGGGGAAAGGGGGAAGGAGGAAAGGGGGGAAGGAAGGGGAAGGGAGAATATATACTAGTATTATAAGCAAAAAATATAATGCATAAATGTTCCTAATGCATTAAATTAGCATACAACCATAGGATATAATTATTTAAAGAACAATATTTATAAGTCAAGGGGGTTTGGATAGTTTCCAGTGTATGGGTTACGTGGAGATGTCTTTTTAGCTGATGCATTTAAGAAATCAGTGACAGGTAACCAAAGCAGGTCTCTTTTAATAGCAAGTGTGATTGGGTGGACATCGACTCTATCTAATCTATGGTGGTAGCAGACCCCATAACACCATGCCTGGAAAGACACAGCAGATGTATCTTTCCATGACTTAGTAATTTGTTGAAAAGCAACAGCGAGGAGTAAATCAATAATACGTATATCAGAAGAATGAGAGGACCAAACATCGGAGATACTGCCTAGAAAAATGTGGGTGAAAGAGGAAGGAATATGTGTGTGACAAATGGTGTTGATTTGTGGCCAGACTCGGGTCCAAAAAGTATGAATGACTGGGCATTCAAATTACATATGTTTGAGGTCTGCTGGCGAGGCAGTACATGACCAGCAAGTAGAGGAGATGTCAGGGTCAATGTTGTGTATCTTAGCTGGGGTAATCAGAAGTCTATTATAAATAAAAAACAGAGCTTGAGTGGTATTTGCTGCTCTGGAAGACCTCCTTATTTTAGCCCAGATTTGATTCATACTGGAATAGGAAAAGATTCTCCCAGATCGGTTTCCCAACTACATTCTACTTCTAATTTATCACGAGTAAGGGGAATATCCGTTACATTTTAATAGATTTGAGACGCGGCAGGAGAGTCACATAAAATTGATCTCATGGTAGGAGGTGAAGGAGTAAGTGTAGGGTTAGAGGATAGACTATTATACAAAACTTGAGCTACTGCAGTCAAAGACATGTATTTGGAATGATAGAAAGAAGGAAGAGAAAAGCGTGGTTGATTTATTGGAAAGGGAATACAAATGCCATCTTGAAAAAGTTGATGAGTCCATTTAAGGCCGTAAGCTAACCAATCCTTCCAGAAAATATATTTGTTGTTATGTTTGATATGTTTATTATTTATAGTGGCTGGAAGACTTTACGAGCATTTTTAAGAACAGGAAGAGACAGCGTTAAGGGAATATGAGAAAGAGAATTATATTCCTCAAAAGAAAATGGATGAAAAAAGGACTGTTCAACTTCTACCCCCGAGGGGTAAAGAGTAGAGTTGTGAGACCGGCCTCACGGCGTTGCCCTCTCCATCGTCCCGCCAACCTGCAACCACCCTCAAGACACGACATCCCCGACTCCGGCCGCCCCAGCCACCCCCGATACACGGGCCGGCCAGAGACCTGACAGACTCAACACCCTACCACGCATGCCCAACCGAGGGAGCGGGAACCCTCGAGCCAGACCCAGAGGCGCCAGCACAGTCACACCTCGGGTCGCCTTCCCCGGGAGGACTCAATCGGCCACCCGGCCCCTGGGGAGCAGGCGCCTCCCCTACCGAGCGTCTGGGGTCCCTCCCAGACCCACCTGAAAAGACCAAAGGAGTGAGCGGCAGGAAATCCCGCCGAACCCCCTCCGTCACCCCAGTCCCCCCTCTGCGAGCACTCCGGACTTCAAAGGACCAGCGGAGTATAACAAGGGGTGCCGGAGGAACAAGGAGGGAGAAGACCTGGAACCATCTGAGCCTGCTGACGCTGTCGCGGCTCCTGAACGCTGAAGTCACCTGGGCCTGCTGAGTGACTCGCGGCCTCTTGCTATTGAACCATCTGAGCCCTGCGGACGAGGTCGCGGCTCCCGAACCCTGATCCACCTAGGCCTGCTGAGTGACTCGCGGCCCCCCAGCTATTGAACCATCTGAGCCCTGCGGACGGAATCGCGGCTCCTGAACTCCGACCACCTGTGCCTGCTGAGAGACTCGCAGCGCTCCCCTTGAGGACGACTCGTTAAGAGATCGCCCAGAGACACGACACCCTCCAGCTCGAGGATTGTGAGCTTCCGCAGGGTATTTCGCAGAGACACTATCGTGAAAGACTGTCCCGCTACCCCCATTCCCCCCGACTGATTTGTGGTACGTTGTGCCACTGCTGTACTATTTTGCCTTTGGGTCATAAAGATCCCCTGAAACCATCGATAAAAGAACTTATTGTCCTACAAAGAATACGTGTGGTATCCCTCTGTTCACAGTGCAGATCAGGGTGTGCGCGCCTGGTTCGGCTTACTTGGGAGAGGTGGGTCAAAGGGGTGGGCAAGACGTGTATCGAACCCCCTTCCGGCAGACGCCTTTCCAACATTTGGTGGCAGACGACGGGATCCGAGCCGACACCGAAGGAGAGCGTGCAGTAAACGACTGACGCACTACCAAACAGAAATGGAAGGAGAAACCTCCCTGGGTGCCACAGGTACCGAAATAAGCTCACCGTTCCGAGAAGATCAATTGGACGCATAGAGAACTAAAACAGTTTTGCAAAGACCTTGGCATCGCTACCACCGGACTGAGCACAAAGGAAGACTACCAGAAGATACTGAAAGCCTGGGTCGAGACGGGGGCGCCCCCGACCCAAACGGAAAGAGACTCTACCCATGAACAAACAAGCACCCCGGCGAGAAACAACGGGCCAGAGGGGAACCTGTCCTCCGAGGAACTAGCGGACCGAGAGAGAGGCCGCAACCACGAACTAGAACTGGCAAAACTAAAAATCGAGGGAGAGATAAAACTGGCAGAGAAGAAGTTAGCCGTCGAGCAGTTACGGCTACAAGGGGAACTCGAAGAGAAGAGACTCCAAAGGGAGCACGACGAAAAGAAACTCCAGCTAGAACATGAACGCGGCCTGAAGGAAATTGAGTGGCGGGCTAGACACGAAAAGTCACAGCCGCCCGGGAATCCCCAGCCCGCTCCCGTCGGGGAAACCAAAGTTCACATCCCCAAGGATGTGGTCAAGGAGTATTATAAGAACGTTGATATCCAGCAGTGGTTTAAAGCCTACGAAGTCGCCATGACCTCTCACCGAGTCCCGCAGAAGGATTGGGGGGCTGGCCTATGGGGCCGGTTCTTAAGCGAAGGAAGGGACACTCTGCTCGATCTGCCCTCCGCGGTCATGAACTCCTACAGCCACATGAAGGAAGCCCTCCTGGGCCGGTACGGACTCACCCCGCGAAATGTACCGACAACGGTTCCGAGATTGCAAAAAGATACCGGGCACCACGTGGGTCGAATACGTGAACTTTTACTGCCGAGCTCTGGACGGTTGGATCAAGGGCAGCAAGGTCTCCACCTTCGAAGAACTGTTCGATCTGATCGCCTGGGAACATTTAGCGGCCAATTGCTTTATAGAACTGCGCCAGCATCTCCTAGTAAACTCACCGACACTCGGAAGCTGGCTGCTGAGGCTGATCGTTGGGTGAACACCCGGGCCACCCGTGGCCCCGTGGGGGACTACGGCCGCAACAGTCAGGGTCCCCCCCGCCAGAGGGGCGGAGGGAACCACGGCCGACCAAGAGACTTTGCCGGGGGGTCCTCCACCAGTCCCCCCCAGCAGCCCACCAGCGGCGGGTTCGGCCCAGTCTCCAGCCAGCACCGGAGCCCCAGGACGGCCAGGTCCACGAGCTAGGATCACCTGCTTCCGCTGCCAGCAGCCCGGACACTACGCCAATGCCCCCAGTGTCCCCAGTATCAGCGAACCACAACGACCAACCCCACGACCCGGCAGATGGCCTCCGTGGCTCTGGGGGAAGAAATGGAAGACTCCGAGGAATGGGAACCGGCGGCCATGGCCCTGGTCTCCCTTGGGGATCGAGAGATGGTCCCCGGGACACCCTTGCCCGCCAACACAGAGAAATACCGACAGCAGGTGACTATCAACGGCCACCGAGTCGAGGGCCTTCGCGACACCGGGGCGAGTGTCACCGCGGTCCACCGCAGCCTAATTTCCGAAGACCAGATCCTAGCCGGGGCCCTCTGTCCGGTCGTATCCTCCGACAATTCTGAGAGCCTCTGCCAGATGGCCCTGGTGCCCTTCGAGTGGGGAGGAGTCTCCGGAGAACTGAAGGTAGCGGTCCGGAACTCGCAGCCCGTAGACTGCCTCCTGGGCAACGACCTGGAAAATTCCCCGTGGGGGCAGGTAGAACGAAGAGCCCACCTAGAGATGATGGGCCTACCGGAATGGGTCTGCGCCACCACGCGCTCCATGACCGCACGAGTGGCCCCCTCCAAGGGCGGTGAAGCCCTCTTACCGAACACTGTCCCCGAGAACAGGGACCCCCTACCAGAAGCAGGCAACTCTCCTTCCGAGGAAGAAGGAGACACTAACCGAGGGGAAGGACCGGAACCTTCCTCCCCAGAGGCCCCGATGGAACCCGAAGAACTGCCCGAGTTGGCCCAGTGGCACTGCGAAGGGGGGCCCTCCCGCGAAGAGTTCTGCCAGGAACAGACCACTTGCCCCTCCCTCGGGGGACTTAGACAACAAGCCGAAGCCCAGGTCGCCGGTGATCAGACCGGAACCCATTGGGTTTATTGGGACAATGGCCTCCTCTACAGCGAGCAAAAGTCAGCCGAGCTAGGCGCAGCACGAGTACTGGTGGTACCCCTGCGGTTCCAGAGCCTCCTCCTGGGCCTGGCCCACGATGTACCCTTGGCAGGACACTTAGGCCAAGACAAGACATACCAGCGATTGGTGACCCACTTCTATTGGCCCAAGATGCGAGCGAATGTAGAAACACACTGCAAGTCCTGCCTCACGTGCCAGGGCAGTGGGAAGAGTGGCGGAAAACGCAAAGCTCCCTTACAACCGTTCCCCGTTGTGAGTACCCCGTTCGAGCGGGTCGGCATCGACATCGTGGGACCCCTGGATCCGAAGACCGCCCAGGGCCACAGATTCATCCTCGTCCTGGTGGACCATGCCACCCGCTACCCCGAGGCCATCCCCCTCCGCACCGTGATGGCTCCCGTGGTGGGCCGGGCTCTCATGGGGATCTTCTCCCGGGTCGGATTTCCCCGCGAGGTTGTGAGTGATCGCGGCACGAACTTTATATCCCGCTACATGAAGTCCCTGTGGCAGCAGTGCGGAGTCACGTATAAATTCATGACCCCGTACCACCCCCAGGGCAACGGCCTGGTGGAGCGCTTCAACCGAACTCTGAAGGGAATGATCCTGGGCCTCGAAGAGCCCCTGCGCCGGAAGTGGGACGTCCTCCTCCCTTGCCTCCTGTTCGCGTACCGGGAGGTTCCCCAAAAGTCTCTGGGGTTCAGCCCCTTCGAACTGCTGTACGGACATCCCGTTCGAGGGCCCCTAAGCCTGGTCAAAGAGGGCTGGGAGACAAGCCCCCGGGGGACACCCCCAGATGTGTTCCGCTACATCCTGGCGCTCCGCAACCAGACGAGGAAGTTTAGGGAACTGGCAGAGGCCAACCTCGAGGCCAGCCAAGAAGAAATGAAGCGCTGGTATGACCAGAACGCAACCTTGGTCGAGTTCCAGCCGGGCCAGCAGGTTTGGGTCATGGCTCCGGTGAGACCCTGCGCCCTACAAGACAAATGGACTGGTCCATTCAAGGTGGTCGAACGGAAGAGCCAGGTCACGTATCTGGTCGACGTACAATCCCCACGGAACCCCCTCCGGGTCCTCCACGTAAACCGTCTCAAGCCCCACTTCGTAAGGACAGAACTGAGTTTGCTACTGGCCACCGATGAGGGGGCAGAAGAGGACACTGAACCCCTGCCCGATCTCCTGTGCACAAAAGAACTGGACGGTTCCGTGGAGGGTGTGAAACTGTCGGACACCCTCACTCCCCAGCAGGCCGACGACTGCCGCCAGCTGCTCGGACAATTCGCAGACCTTTTCTCCCTCATTCCAAGGGTGACCGACTGGTGTGTCCACGATGTGGACACCGGCGACTGCCCACCTGTGAGACACCGAGCCTACTGGGTGCCGGACCGGGTCCGCACCTGCATCAAAACCGAGGTACAGAAAATGCTCAACCTAGGGGTCATCGAGCCCTCCGACAGCCCCTGGGCCAGCCCGGTGGTTCTGGTCCCGAAGGCTGCCTCCCCAGGGGTCGCCCCCGAACTAAGATTCTGTGTAGACTATCGGGGGCTCAATGCGGTCACCCGCGCAGACGCTCACCCTATTCCCCGAGCCGACGAGCTCATCGACCGCCTGGGGGCCGCCCAGTTCCTCAGCACTTTCGACCTGACCTGCGGGTACTGGCAGATCGCTCTCACGGAAGGGGCGAAGGAGCGCTCTGCCTTCTCCACGCCAGATGGCCACTACCGCTTCAGGGTCATGCCGTTCGGGATGAAAATCGCCCCAGCCACGTTCCAGCGGTTGGTGAACAAGGTCCTGGCCGGACTCGAGGAGTTCAGCGCAGCGTACCTTGACGACATCGCCGTATTCAGCTCTCAATGGCACGAGCATCTCCAGCACCTCCGACAAGTACTAATGGCCCTGCGCCAAGCGGGCCTGACAGTGAAAGCCAGCAAATGCCAGCTCGGACAAGGCTCCGTGGTCTACCTGGGGCATCAGGTGGGCAGCGGCCAGGTCGCCCCTCTCCAGCCGAAGATCGTTGCCATCAAGTCCTGGGAGCCCCCCACCACGCAGACAGAGGTTCGGGCCTTCCTGGGCCTTACGGGGTACTACCGGAGGTTCCTTAAAAATTATGGTAGTATCGCAGGGCCCCTCACAGAGTTGACCTCCAAAAAGCTTCCGCAGAAGGTGCAGTGGACCCCCCAGTGCCAGCAGGCGTTCGACGCCTTGAAAACCGCCATGTGCACCGCTCCCGTACTCAAGGCCCCCGACTACTCCCGAGAGTTCGTGGTCCAGACCGACGCATCCGAACATGGCATCGGGGCCGTGCTCTCGCAGTTTGACGACAAGGGCATGGATCAGCCCATAGCCTTCATCAGCCGAAGGCTGCTGCCGAGAGAGCAGCGTTGGAGCACTATAGAGCGAGAGGCCTTTGCCGTAGTCTGGGCCCTCAAGAAACTGCGGCCCTACTTGTTCGGAACCCATTTTCGAGTACAGACGGACCACCGGCCCTTGCAGTGGCTAATGCGGATGAGGGGGGAGAACCCCAAGCTACTACGATGGTCCATCTCTCTCCAAGGGATGGATTTCACTGTCGAACATCGCCCCGGGACGGATCATGCCAACGCCGACGGCCTGTCCCGGTTCTTCCGCTTCGGCGAGGAGAACCCCCCAGTGGATGGGTAGTTCTCCACGCCTTTCAGCTGGGGGGGACGCGTGTGAGACCGGCCTCACGGCGTTGCCCTCTCCATCGTCCCGCCAACCTGCAACCACCCTCAAGACACGACATCCCTGACTCCGGCCGCCCCAGCCACCCCCGATACACGGGCCGGCCAGAGACCTGACAGACTGAACACCCTACCACGCATGCCCAACCGAGGGAGCGGGAACCCTCGAGCCAGACCCAGAGGCGCCAGCACAGTCACACCTCGGGTCGCCTTCCCCGGGAGGACTCAATCGGCCACCCGGCCCCTGGGGAGCAGGCGCCTCCCCTACCGAGCGTCTGGGGTCCCTCCCAGACCCACCTGAAAAGACCAAAGGAGTGAGCGGCAGGAAATCCCGCCGAACCCCCTCCGTCACCCCAGTCCCCCCTCTGCGAGCACTCCGGACCTCAAAGGACCAGCGGAGTATAACAAGGGGTGCCGGAGGAACAAGGAGGGAGAAGACCTGGAACCATCTGAGCCTGCTGACGCTGTCGCGGCTCCTGAACGCTGAAGTCACCTGGGCCTGCTGAGTGACTCGCGGCCTCTTGCTATTGAACCATCTGAGCCCTGCGGACGAGGTCGCGGCTCCCGAACCCTGATCCACCTAGGCCTGCTGAGTGACTCGCGGCCCCCCAGCTATTGAACCATCTGAGCCCTGCGGACGGAATCGCGGCTCCTGAACTCCGACCACCTGTGCCTGCTGAGAGACTCGCGGCGCTCCCCTTGAGGACGACTCGTTAAGAGATCGCCCAGAGACACGACACCCTCCAGCTCGAGGATTGTGAGCTTCCGCAGGGTATTTCGCAGAGACACTATCGTGAAAGACTGTCCCGCTACCCCCATTCCCCCCGACTGATTTGTGGTACGTTGTGCCACTGCTGTACTATTTTGCCTTTGGGTCATAAAGATCCCCTGAAACCATCGATAAAAGAACTTATCGTCCTACAAAGAATACGTGTGGTATCCCTCTGTTCACAGTGCAGATCAGGGTGTGCGCGCCTGGTTCGGCTTACTTGGGAGAGGTGGGTCAAAGGGGTGGGCAAGACGTGTATCGAACCCCCTCCCGGCAGACGCCTTTCCAACAAGAGTCATTCCCATTGTCAGACAATAGAAAAGAAGACTGTCTAAGAAAAAACACAGTTTGATAGGAGTGAAAATCTGGGAAATTAACTCCCCCCATGTGTTCGATAGAATACTAAATAGCTTCTTGTAATAAGACTTAGGAATATTAATCGGAATATTTGATAAATAGAACAATATTAGAGGGACTTACCTCATTTTTATGGTATCTAGTCTACCCCACCATGATAAATATAGGGGATGCCATCACGACGTAGACGACGTATTTCCATGTGTGCTGCACTAGGCAGCACACATGGAAATAGCAAATACAGGAGAAATAAAGCATTTCTCCTCGTTTCGCCAATTTAAGACCAGGGTTTTCCTGGTCTTAATTTTGGCGCTGCCTCCTATGTACGCCACCCTTGTACATAGGGGGCAGCATCATATACAATGGGTGTTGGGGTGGAACGCTCACCACAACACCCACTGCACGCCACTTTCACGCTAAACATAGCTTGAAAGGGTGCCTTATGTACAAGGCAGAGTTAAGCCCTATCACCACAGGAACTTCAGAAAAAATGACGTTCCCGTGGCGATAGGGGCTTGTACATATGCCCCTTTGTCTCTTGAGAGTCGGCAGGAGGTTTGAAAGGATCATACGTGAATCAGTTAACAGTTAAACCTGAGAAGAAGATTGTGCAGTACATACAGTTTGCATAAGCTTCCCTGCCTTTACTGTGGTTTTCTCAATTGATAACTGCTGAAAATGAAAAGGCTGTTCCTAGCTAGGGATGTGAACAATTTGCATAATTTGTTTTTGTGCAATCACGTGAAATTTAGGCAAAATACACAAATTTACCCCTAATTACACACATATATCCTTTTGAGCTATAATTTAGTGCAAAATGCATCCATGCCTCGATTTTTTATGCAAAGGTGTATTTCGTACTTAAAAAAGTCCAAAAGCAACACAAATAACAGCTGCTCATATACTGTTGTTCCTGTGTGCTTGCTGTAAATTGTTACTGCTGTTCTCCTTATTTTTCAGGAATTGCTTTTTTATTAAAGAAAGATAATCTTTGGAAATATTTTTGTTGAGCTGAAGCGGCGGAAAGAGAATGTTATGACAAGCAACCATTTACTGCAGGTATAGACCTTTGTTCCTCATTTAGAGTGTGCCACATGCAGGACATCTGCGAAAAAGGTTTACATTCATCCTATTTGGAGCAGGTCTTTCAAAGTAAATTTTTCCTGTTCAAGACCACCAGAAAAATCCTGGTGGTCATGAACAGGAAATCAAATAAATTACCGAGCATGTCATATGCAATGCTTTTTGGTTTTCAACAAAAACACCTCCTGAGAGTTTGCTTCTGAAAAAAAAAAAAACACTGGGCTGAGCAGAACCATTAACTGCGGGGTGTTTGAAAAATGGGTGCTGCAGCCAGTGCCTGCATTGAAAGTGCTGGAGCAGAGTTTTCATTTAGAAAATTCAGGGGCTTTTGAAGCTCTAGTATGTCTATGCGTTTTATTAATTATTAATAAATAACAAATTAATTATTTGTCTTGTGCAAGTGTGTTTTTATTAATCAATTCGTTTGTCTAAACATAAGAGAAAGTTACACGAGGGTTAGCATGTGTGTGCTGTTTCTGTTTTCTAAAAAATAATGTGCAAGTTTTCATGTTTAAACGTTGCTGTGTGCTGTTTATTTTGAGCACAAAACGCTGTCCGAATTAATGCTTTTTTATGTCGCAAGAGCTAGATAAATGCATACACATAAGGGTATTAGTGGGGTTAACACTGTTTAATCATTATGCTGTAGTAACGTTTATTTTGTCTCTTTAATTAAAGATGGTCTATTGTGGCCTATGGAGGCTGTATTAAGATGGCTGAGTTTTGAAGCCTGGCCTCGAGTGAATATGTGACGAGGGAGACCCCTGCTGGAAATGGTCTTGAAGTTGACTGACCATGGTCCTTCTATGAAACTTTCCATGAGGACAGCAGCAGTTTTTGGGAGTTCTCCAAGAGAAGTGAAAGTGTCCTTGGCAATCTTGAAAGACAAAGGAGCCTTAGAGGAAAACTCTGAACTGTGGCTCGATGGCCGAGGAGAAGCCGGATTAAATGTGATACATGTTTTCTTTTCTTGGTTCCTGTTCCGTAGTCTTCGCTATGTGTATTTTTCCTGAGCGGAGGTTCACAAATGTTGCAATGTTGCATCCTTTCCTTCTCGCTCTGCTCAGTGATTCAGTGTATTTTGCAAACTTAATGTGTGTTTCCATTGTAATTTTTACTATAAAAACTGTTAGCTTAGAGAGGGTTCTTGCCACCCTTTGCCACTTGCCATTTTACCTTTGCTGCGTGAAGCTGCGTTGCTGAGGATTCGTGCTGAGGACTTCGTCTTGAGAGACTTTACCGAGAGACTTGTCCTGACCCGTTCTGACACTTAGTTAGAATAGGTAACTATGAGAAATGATTTATTCTGATTGATTTTACTTTGACTAATTTTAGATAAAGCAATATAATTTTAAACATGGTGTTGAATTTTCTTTCTTGTCAATTATTGGGTTTATATTTTTGATCATTATTGTATATGTTGTGTAGATTATGTTATTGATTAGGACAGTCACTAAACCAGATCTGATCGACCTGATATTGATGCAGGGTGTTTAGGTGTTTTCTTTCCACAGGTTTATTGCTGGTAGAGTATTTGAGCGTATGTTAGTGAAATGGGCCCTAGTGTATGATGAATGTATGTGCGTGTAACTGTGTGATTACTCTATCCGTGGTAGTGGGCATATTTTAGATACCCTGATCTCTATCAATTTCCTGGTAGCAGAGATTGATGGTTTTAGATGGTTGTCTTGATCTGATAAGATTGCTTGTACATTAGCTTATTGATTATTGATTTTATTTTGTCAATATTGGTATATGTACTAATATTATATGTTGAAGTCGTCATGTTGAGTTATATGTAGTGCTTCTGGAACTTGGAAGCTGTTGTAGCAGTTCCGTAGTAGGGCAGAGGGAAGTATATGCTGCTCTCGGGAAAGACGGGATTGTAAGGAATAACGTGTGACAATTGAAGTTGCACGTTCACATTGTCTGGGTTCGGAATCAGTGACATTGTTGTATGTTACTATTAGAATATATTTCTGGTATATAAGGAGTGTGTATGATAGTGAAGGTTATCTGTGAAACTCTGGTCTTAAGTCCCAGGGATCCGTAAGGATTTCCGTTAAAGCTTATCGCGGGAAGAGTAATAGGTATTATCTGAGCTTGTTTGAGGAACTGGGCGAAGTTGCTTAGTTAATGTATGTTATAATTCTGTAAAGGGACAGATTGTGCGCTGCTTCCCGAAAACAGGATTCTGTGTGCATGTACTATATTTTTCTTGCATGAATGTGCGTGAATGTATATACATTTATTGATTGTAAGACTCTTTGGACAAGTCCTAGAGGAAACAGTTATGAGATGTATGAAAGTTTGTTGACTCTTGAAAAATAGACTCTCTTTTACTATTCTGTGTTTAGCGAAGCAGACAATGGAGATGTTTTTATGTTGTAACTAATAGATTTTGTAGAAATCTTGACACGAAGTCTACTGAGAGATTTTGTAAAGGAGGGGTAGACGAGTGACAGAAGACAGAGCAGAAGCTGCAGTCAGCGACTGTTGACGTCAGAAAATCTGCGCTCTGATTGGATAGTGGATCAGAATAGGGTTCGCGCTAGGATTGGTGCGTTAGTGTGAGTCGCGCAGGGATTGGAAGAGCTGTTTAGTGACGTAGACGCTCCAGGATTGGTGCGTTAGTGTGAGTCGCGCTGCTATTGGTTGAAAAGCTCGTATTGTATATTTATAATACGGAAAGAGTAGAGAGTTTTAGTAAGCGCTAAAATGTATTATCAAGAGGAGAAAAAGAAAAAAACGTTCTTTGGGAAAGTTAAAAGGTGGTTTACCAAGGATAAAGAGGTTAAAACGAGAGAGGGTGAGTTGCTACCTCCAGCGAAAACACCTGCATCCTTCATGGTTGCGAAATATGGATTACATACCTGTATATGGTTGCAGAATTGGGTTAGGTATACTAAAGAAGATGGTGTTCTAGCATTTCCAGAACATGGTTCATTTAATTTGGCCGTGTTAAGAAATTTACGGGAAAAGATGGTACGTCTGGACCCGAAGCCGAGACCTACACAGTTCGAGGCTTTAGTGGAATGGGAAGAGGAAGTTCATGAGCGAGAAAAGCAAAGATCTGGAGGGTATTACAGGAATATGTTTGGGAGGAGACATGATCGTGAAACACATCATGATCGGATGAAAAGATGGCGAGATGTTAATATGTCAGAGGGATTATATCCTATGAGAACAATTGAAGAAGGAGCAGTTGGAGTTAATGAGTATGATGATGAGGTCTTAAATGACATGATTTACAAGAGACCACCTCCATATAGACCAGAACCAAATGAGAGTACACCAGTTGTTTCTCCGATAAGAGATACAGTCTGTATTATTGAGAAAGAAAAAGTGACACCTGAATTAAGAAGTAGTAGTTCTTTCAGGGAGAGAGAGAATCGAAGTAGTGAGGAAAATGCCAGAAAATTAGCAAAAACGACAACAGAACTGACTGAGAAAATTAGGGAGTTAACGAAGAATCTAGAAGCTGTTACGGTGCCTGTAACAATAGGTCCAGTTATGCCTGTGTTTGACAAACAGAGAGCAGGTGAGAATGGACTGGTGATTCCATATGTTGGGAATAATTTGACAAATTCAGTTGGTCCTTCAGGAGATTCAGATAAAAGAACAGAAAGAAGTGACCTGAGACAAACAAGACATGGCACATGTAGTGAACTATTGGATACTAGTGAACCTGGTTGTTCAGGGATGCCAATTTTAGAACCGCAGAAAAGAGTGGTTCCAGTGAGAAAAACTGCTGAAATAACAGTTGATGATTTGAATGATTGGATGAAGGTTCTTCAGAAAAAGGATAAGGATTCACAAGTTATTGATGTGGCTAGGTTACGTATAGAATTAGAAGAGCTTGTGACAGGAACAGTTCCAATAGAAATCCTGAAGAGTCATCATGATGGTGAGCTGTTGTTTATGTGCAAAAGTGTTACCTGGAGAGCAAGGAATACACATGACAGGCTAAGAGCAATAGCAAATGAGCAAGGAGTTGACATTGATAAAGTAAAAGCTTTACAGAGAACTTACAGGATGGATTTTACTGAGAAGGACATTGAAAATTTGAATGCTTCTGGTAGAACAGGACAGATTAAAGAAATGGTGGCATTACTGCGAAGATGGGGTGATGTTGAAAAGTGGAAGGATAGGTGGTATAAGAAAAGAGAAGAATCTGTAACTTATTCAGCATTTCCAGTAAGAGAAAAGGAGAAACCAGTGGATAATTATCCTATGAGAGAAATACCTGGAGGAGGATATGTACATGTTCCATGGACCAGACAGGATATTTTATCATTTACGAATGATTTCCCTCGATTGAGAGAAAAGCCCGTCGAGTGGTATAGGCAGGTAGATAGGTTTGTGAAATTGTCAAAAGTGCTGTGGGTTGACCTGAATAGTCTGTTTGATATAATTGTTCCAGCAGACTTGTGGACTGAGTGTAAAATAGTTGTGAGTTGGCCTACTGAGGAGTATCCAAGAGATCCAAGAACAGGGGCACCAGATCCAGAAGTAATGAGGAAGTATGATCAGGTGATGGTATACCTGAAGAGTAAAGTTCCTCCAAAAGAGACAGACTGGGTTAAGATAGATCGAACACAACAGGAAGCAAAAGAATCAGTTCATGCTTTTTACGAGAGGCTGATACTGGCTTTTAAACAATTCAGTGGAGATGAACACCTGGGTGACAAAGATTTGAGTCACTTTGTATACAGATTTGTATATGGTTTGAGACCTGAAATTGGTGAGAGAATTCGTGAACACACAGTGGATTGGCAGAGTAAAAAAGTAGATGAGATCCTGAGACATGCAAAATACTTCAGTGATGAAATTGAAGCAAAACAAAGAAAGCTGAAAGAGAAAGCAATGTGGGCACAAGTGAAAGTTGCAGAAAGACAGGAAGCACAGTTAGTGGAACAGGCGAATAATCCAGGAAATAATGCAGGAAATAGACCCAGATATGCAGGAAAGGGAAAAGGAAGTCTTGAGGAAGTGAAAAAAAAGTTCCCTTGTCACAACTGTGGCCAGCTGGGACATTGGAGATCTGAATGTCCTAATCCACCATTAGTGAGTAATGAGAGTAAACCTTTAAATCAACAGGTGCAGAACCAGAACGAAGGGAATAACCAACAGCAACAACAGAAAGTTGTGAGACAGCAGAGTCAAGAGCCAAAACCGCCCTTGCCGCAGAATAGAGGGGTACAAAAGTATAATCAGGATTCAGGATTCTACAATGATGAGCAGGTAAACAAACCAAGACGTTCTAACAAAGTACAGCAGTACTTGTTAAAGAGTGAAGGGAGTGAGTCTGAGGGTGATTATTGATGGTGCCGAAGAGAGGAGGAAGAGTGCATACTTGGTGCAACTCTAGAAATAGACCAGGCAGGACCATTTGTGGATGGGAAAATAAATGAGGAGAGTGTTACTTTTTTGGTAGACACAGGTGCGACAAGATCAACTGTCAGGTCAACAGATGTTAAAAATCTTCCTCTCTCGGATGAAGCAATCCAAGTAGTTGGTGTAGCTAATACACAAATCAGAACACGTCTTACTGAACCAGTAAGAGTACAGATAGGGAAATTTTCAGACATGCATAGATTTATTGTCTGTGACACGAGTCCAGTGAACCTGTTAGGTAGGGACTTATTGTGTAAGATGAACTGCACAATTTTTTGTACACCAGATGGAATAGCTTTTGAAACACCAGATGATGATGTTTTCTACGGAATGACTCTAGAAAATAGAGAAAGTGAGTTAATTGGTGCATTTGCTGTGTTTAATCCGGAGGATTTGACTCAAGAGTTGAGAGACACAGTGAAAAGAGCAGTTTGGGATTTTACAGGAGAGGATGTGGGATTGATGAATAATGTAGATCCAGTGAAAATTGCAGTGAAAGAGGGAATTACATATCCTAACATTCCTCAGTACAAAATGACACCAGAAATAATTGGAGGGATAACTCCTATAATTGAGAAAATGATTCAGCAGGGAGTTCTAAGAGAACTACTGAGTAGTCCGTGTAATTCACCGATAATGGGACTGAAAAAGCCCAATGGCAAATTTAGGATCGTACAGGATCTGAGAAAAGTTAATCAAATTGTGGTGGCATGTTGTCCTATTGTGCCAAATCCATCAGTGATTCTGTATCAAATTCCACATGATGCTGAGTGGTATACAGTGATTGATTTGTGTCATGCGTTCTTTTCAATTCCATTGCATCATGACAGCCAGCCGATTTTTGCATTTAGGTTTGGCCAGCGTATCTTAGGAATCCCACAGGGGTATACGGAGAGTCCTTCGATATTCAATCAGTTATTGAAGAAATCGTTGGAGAGTTTGATTATGCCCGAAAACTCAGTGCTAGTGCAGTACATTGATGACCTACTGGTGGCATCAAAGACACGTGAAGCTTGTGGAGTGGATACTATAGCTTTACTGAATCATCTGGCAGATGGAGGGTTAAAGGTATCTCCAGCCAAATTGCAATTTTGCAAGAAAGAGGTTCATTATCTTGGACACAATATTAAAAAAGGTCTGAGAAAAGTGACTACTGACAGGATCAAAATAATCAGAGAAATGAAAGCTCCAAAGACCCAGAGAGAAGTGAGAATGTTCCTGGGTATGGTGGGTTATTGTCGTCAGTGGATAATTAATTTTTCTCTGATAGCAAAGCCACTGATTAAATTGACGAAAAGTGAAATGACAGATCCATTAGATCTGGATGCAGAACAATTGGCAGCATTTGAAGAGCTCAAAAGTAAAATGTGTGAGGCTCCAGCTTTGGGTATGCCTGACTATGAGAAAGAATTCGAGCTGTACTGCAGTGAGAGAAATGGATGTGCACTTTCAGTGTTAATCCAGAAACATGGACAATTGAGAAGGCCTATTGCATACTTCTCATCAACACTTGACCCTGTAGCTGTGGGTTTACCAGGTTGTCTGAAATCTGTAGCTGCAACATGCAGGAGCTTGGAACAGAGTGAGGGAATCATAATGGGATATCCTGTAAGGGTATTCGTACCTCACAATGTGGCAATTCTTTTGACAAGAAGCAGAACTCAGTACATGTCACATAGTCGGTTGACTAAGTATGAAAAAGTGATACTGGGTGCATCAAATGTGACTCTTGAGAGATGTGTGAATGTGAATCCAGCGACACTCTTGCCGGATATTGAAAATGTGGGTATAAAGATGGAAGATGATCATGATTGTTTGGATGTGCTTGAGTACTGTACGAAACCGAGACCAGACATAAGGGATATTCCCTTACCTGAGAATGATCATGTGTTGTTTGTGGATGGATCATGCTTGAGGAATGATGATGGTGTGCTATGTGCAGCATATGCGGTGTGCAAAGTTTCAGAGGTCATGGAAGCATCACCATTGAAAGGAGTGAAATCTGCGCAAGTTGCTGAATTAATAGCATTGACAAAAGCTTGTGAGATTGGGAAAGATTTGAGGACGACTGTGTTGACTGATAGTCAGTATGGATTTGGAGTGGTGCATGATTTTGGCCAACTTTGGCTACAAAGAGGTTTCTTGACATCGAGTGGAACTCCAATAAAGAATGCTGAAATGATTGGAAAATTGCTTGAGGCGATACAGCTGCCTAAAGAGTTAGCAGTTGTAAAATGTGCTGCCCATGGTCAGGGGGAGGATTTTATAACGATTGGAAACAGGTACGCCAATGATGTTGCGCAGTACTGTGCCAAGACAAATCAGTCCATTAACAGGGACAGAGAAAGGGAAATGTCTTTTCTTTCTGTGATGTTTACTAATGTCCTAGAGACCTGGGATGAAGTGAAACAGTTACAAGATGAGGCAGGAGATGAAGAGAAACAAGATTGGATTAAGGCAGGATGTGCTCCAAGAGAAACAGACCATGTTTGGGTCTACAGAGATGGCAGACCAGTGATGCCTAACTCTATCTTGTCGTCAATGGCAAGGATGTATCATGGCCAGGGACATTTGGGGAGAGACGCGATGGTTAGGTCATTTAAACAGACCTGGTACAATGCAAAATTCAGGACAATTGCAGAGAGCATCTGTCAGAGGTGTTTAGTTTGTCAGCAATTTAACACTGGGAAAAAGACAGTGGTGAGTCTGGGAACAATAGGCAGAGAAGGAGGTCCTTTTACAAGAATGCAGATTGATTTCATTGAAATGCCCCAAGTGAACAGACTAAGGTATGTTCTAGTGGTAGTCTGTTTGTTTTCAAGGTGGGTGGAAGCTTACCCGACTAGAAGAAATGATGGATTAACAGTGGCAAAGTTACTGTTGAGGGAGTTGATTCCTAGGTACGGGTTTCCAGTAACAGTTGAGTCTGATAGAGGTAGACACTTTCAGAATGAGCTCATGGGTTTGATTTGTGAAGCATTGAAAATACAGCAGAAGCTACATTGTGCATACCGACCAGAGGCTTCTGGTGTGGTTGAGCAGATTAATGGCACAATCAAGAATAGGATTGGAAAGATGTGCTTAGCTACTGGCATGAAATGGCCAGATGTTTTGCCTTTAGTTCTGATGACAATGAGATCTACTCCAGATAGAACTACTGGTTTGAGTCCGCACGAGATAATCATGGGACGTGCTATGCGCCATGCATTCGTGCCTGTCAATAAGTTGGTGACAATAACTGATGACATGATTTTGGATTACTGTAAAGGCCTGGCTGACGCAGTTCATTCTGTGTTTCACCAGGTTGGAGAAGAAGCTACCACACTTGAGAAGAAGCAAGCCCATGATCTGAGTCCAGGAGACTGGGTGAGGATTAAGGTACACAGAAGAAGAAATTGCTTGATTCCAAGGTGGGGAAGGCCGAGACAAGTCATTCTGACTACAACGACTGCAGTAAAGTGTGCTGGAGTGAAGCACTGGGTACATGCAAGTCATACTCTGAGAGTTCCAAATCCGAAAGAAGGGACTGGTAAAGAGTATTTTGAAGAGTCAGATTCCAGTGATGATGAAGATACTGAAGATACGGAATCAGTGAGAAAAGAAGCAGAGAGAGCTTCAAGAGAATCACTGCGAGTATCAGAGAGAAGATCAAATTCTGTAAGAGAGCCTGAGGTTTCAAACAGCAGCGAAGGGAAAAGAAAAGAAAAGAGAAATCACACAGAGATTACTCCTGAATCGGAAGAGGAGGAGATTGAAGAACCACTTGAGATTATACTTGAAGAAGTAGGGTCAGAAGAAGATAGAGAGGGACAGATTGCGGAAGACCCCCGAGGAGGTGTAGGGAACATTCTTGATGAGTCAGGTGAAGGGACAAGTAGACAGCAAGAAGATTGCGTGTCGGAGACCCGAGGAGGGACAGGAGTAGGGAAGTCTCAAACAGTGGTGAAAAAATCTGTGGAGAAGAGGAAAGCTGCTGGTAAACAGAAACAAGAGGCACTTGAAACAGATGATGAAGATGAACAAACAGAAGGTCGAGTTCTGAGAAAGAGAACTTGGATTGGAGAAAGGAGTAATAAAGAAACAAAGCCGAAAAAGGTGTTAAGAGGAGATCGTTGGCCTAACAACAGAGTTAAGAGGCTAAGATACAGAGTGATAAGAGCAAATTCATCGAAAGCTGAACAAGTGAATGAAGTTTCGAGTCAAAGTTCAAAAGCTGAAGGAGAAGAATCAAAGGAGTCAAACGAACCAGTGGAAATTAAAAGAGTAAGAAGACCCAACCAAAAGTACAGATCACCGGAATGGTCTTATGTGGCACTGTCTGAAGGAGGAGAAGAAGAAACAGTGACTCGAGATAATCCGGAAGTGGTCTTGAGAGAAGTGGTTGAGGAAGATACTGGTGAAATTCTGAAAGTACTCTTGACTGACATTGGAGAAGAGTCGAGTACTGAGGATCTTGACGTTGGAGATCTGATACAATTTGATGTTGAAGAAATTGAAGTAAAGAATGACAAGTATCCAAACTGAGTGAAAGAAAGATTCACTTGGATCAAGTGAACGAAGAGATCATTTGGATAAACTGAAAGCTGAAGAATTGCTGAAGAATTGAAGAAATTCAAATAGTAGTGGAGTAGTAGAGGCTAAACTAAAATGGCTAACATAGAGGATAATAGAAATAGATGTGCCTTCTTTAAGAGGTGGTGTAGAATGTGCTGCTGTTGTACTGGATTATTAATGCTTCTATGGGGTGTTTTAATTTTATTAGTTACTTTTAGAATAGAATTTGGAATGAATATAGAAAATGTAACAAATGTAGAGAAGAATTCACAAAAAGTAGTTCCAATTAGAAGTAGTAGTTACATACACAAAGATAGGTCAATTAATAATTTTTCTAGTAATGTTTTTTCTAAACTGTTATATGAATATGTGAAGACAATGGAAGTAAAGGATTGCTACGTCTGTATGCAATTACCTGCATCTGTCTCAGAGGGTGTTACTTATCACCATTTACCAGCTACATATGGTATTTCTTGTAGTATTTTAAGTAGTGTTTTTTATTTGTTAGGGAAAGTAGATTATAAGATGTCTAACAGAGATAGTATTTTTGGGCACTTGCCAATGAACAAAGAGTTGAATCCAGCTAAAGAAGCTAACACTTTTGGTGAGATTTTTATTGAAGAAAAAGGATTAACATTAGATTACATTTTTAGGAATAATTTAACTTGCAGTTTGAAAGAAGAGGAGAAAGCTTTCCTGGATATGGTAGAAGAAAGGAGAGTGAACATGCATGAGAAAGGGGGAAAATATGAAGTGAGTGAGACAATTTGGGACATTGAGATGGGAAAAGAGTTGAGAAATGGGGCTAGTCCAACTTTAGCTCTAGATGCGCCGCAGAAGGGTAAACTTTGCATTACCAGAAGGAAATCCCAATATGATACATATTTTGTGGGAACTAGTGAGTGCCATGATACATACTTCATTGCGACAGGTTGGGGTTTTAGAGGTGGAGAAGATACAATTTTTCCAGGAGTGTACTATGTTTGTGGGAACAAGGCTTATTACAAGTTGCCTGACCATTGGTATGGCACGTGTTATGTGGGCCTGGTTTTTCCTAAGATTTTTCATACAGATAAAATAAGAGATGTAGAAGATATTAACTTAATAACACGTTTTAAGAGAGAAACTTGGTCTGAAATTGTGGGTGATATTTTTGGGGTTTTGATTCCAGCAGTGGGAATTTCTTTAAATGCTTATGGAATTCGGAAACTGTCCACAGTGGTTGATCGCTTATCGACAAATACCGCAGGAGGGTTTCTTTTGGTGAATACGGAATTAAGTGCCGTACGTGCCATGTCTATGCAAAATCGACTTGCCCTTGATATTCTATTGGCCAAGGAGGGTGGAGTCTGTGGAATATTGAAAGTTCAACATTGTTGCACTTACATTCCTGACGAAAGTAAAGACCTGAAGGTCTATATCAGAAATATTACTGATTTGCATGAAGAATTAGTACCACTTGAAGCTGGGAGTTTGTGGACTAAAATAGCTAATAAAATGATAGCTGTTAAGGATTTTATTGCAAAAATAGGTAGTACTATTATAGGTAGAATATTGTTTCCCTTGTCTTGTATAATTGTGGCTTTATTAATAATAAGATTGGTGTGTGTGTGTTGTAAAAACAGGGGAGGGAGAATTAAATTGAGTAAGGAAAAGAAAAATAAGAAGTTGAAAAGAGAACCTCAAGAAATTGAACTAGAAGAATTGAGGGAGAGTGTTTATTTAGAGACAAAGAGAGATGATGAAAGAGTGACTGGTGTTTAATGTTGTGTAAGGGGAAAAGACATTTCTGATTTCTCCTAAAATGGGACTAAATTTTCACTATTTTTTTTTGGGGTTTATTTGGTGATAAAATCACCAAAGGGGGGATTGCTGGAGCAGAGTTTTCATTTAGAAAATTCAGGGGCTTTTGAAGCTCTAGTATGTCTATGCGTTTTATTAATTATTAATAAATAACAAATTAATTATTTGTCTTGTGCAAGTGTGTTTTTATTAATCAATTCGTTTGTCTAAACATAAGAGAAAGTTACACGAGGGTTAGCATGTGTGTGCTGTTTCTGTTTTCTAAAAAATAATGTGCAAGTTTTCATGTTTAAACGTTGCTGTGTGCTGTTTATTTTGAGCACAAAACGCTGTCCGAATTAATGCTTTTTTATGTCGCAAGAGCTAGATAAATGCATACACATAAGGGTATTAGTGGGGTTAACACTGTTTAATCATTATGCTGTAGTAACGTTTATTTTGTCTCTTTAATTAAAGATGGTCTATTGTGGCCTATGGAGGCTGTATTAAGATGGCTGAGTTTTGAAGCCTGGCCTCGAGTGAATATGTGAAAGACGTGACGAGGGAGACCCCTGCTGGAAATGGTCTTGAAGTTGACTGACCATGGTCCTTCTATGAAACTTTCCATGAGGACAGCAGCAGTTTTTGGGAGTTCTCCATGAGAAGTGAAAGTGTCCTTGGCAATCTTGAAAGACAAAGGAGCCTTAGAGGAAAACTCTGAACTGTGGCTCGATGGCCGAGGAGAAGCCGGATTAAATGTGATACATGTTTTATTTTCTTGGTTCCTGTTCCGTAGTCTTCGCTATGTGTATTTTTCCTGAGCGGAGGTTCACAAATGTTGCAATGTTGCATCCTTTCCTTCTCGCTCTGCTCAGTGATTCAGTGTATTTTGCAAACTTAATGTGTGTTTCCATTGTAATTTTTACTATAAAAACTGTTAGCTTAGAGAGGGTTCTTGCCACCCTTTGCCACTTGCCATTTTACCTTTGCTGCGTGAAGCTGCGTTGCTGAGGATTCGTGCTGAGGACTTCGTCTTGAGAGACTTTACCGAGAGACTTGTCCTGACCCGTTCTGACACTTAGTTAGAATAGGTAACTATGAGAAATGATTTATTCTGATTGATTTTACTTTGACTAATTTTAGATAAAGCAATATAATTTTAAACATGGTGTTGAATTTTCTTTCTTGTCAATTATTGGGTTTATATTTTTGATCATTATTGTATATGTTGTGTAGATTATGTTATTGATTAGGACAGTCACTAAACCAGATCTGATCGACCTGATATTGATGCAGGGTGTTTAGGTGTTTTCTTTCCACAGGTTTATTGCTGGTAGAGTATTTGAGCGTATGTTAGTGAAATGGGCCCTAGTGTATGATGAATGTATGTGCGTGTAACTGTGTGATTACTCTATCCGTGGTAGTGGGCATATTTTAGATACCCTGATCTCTATCAAAAGCAAGAGCGTTGTGATGTCTACCACAAAATAACCTCTCTGGACAAAGTCTGAGCTCCATGGTCACATCAGCGTGAGCGCAAACATATGCCTCCTCGGTTCCATCTTTCTGGACCTGAAAAGAGCAGTGGCGGCATTTCTGTTACTTTGATGCAGCGCAGAACTCCAGAGCTACATCAGCATCTTGAGTGGTGGCTGAGCCAGGGCTGGATTTAGGGCGGTGCGACTGGTGCGGCCGCACTGGGCGCTGACCTGTGGACGGGGCACTGTGACCTCACAGGGGCGCTATGCTTAGCAACATCTTATGATAGGAGAGATGAGAGTCTCTTTTGCAGGTGGTAGTGAGAGAATCCGAGGAGGCGGTCATGGGACATGGGGGCACCAAAAGTGATTGTCGTACCGGGCGCCACCAGCGCTAAAGCCGGCCCTGGACTGAGCCATGCCCCCGCCATGTGTACTTTTTGAGTCTAGAAAGATATTTTAGCTTTTAGCCAACAATGGGGCATATTTGGGAATGACGTGACGGAGCACAGCATTAGCCTTGTTGGCTTAACGCTGTGCTCCGCCACTTCTGAAATGCAGGGCCGCACCTTATTTACAAGAATACGGTGAAGCCCTGTGTTTCTCCCTGCGCTGGTGCTAAGTTTAGCAGCATAACGCGAACAGATGCACCCTTACTGTGATGAGGGTAAGGATTTCTTTATGTGCAGGAAGGTGTCCCTTCCTGCACATAAACAATCTAGAATGGCATTTTGTAATTTCTAAGTGTGCTGCTTTGTGCAGCACACATAGAAGTTACAACTCGTCATTTTTTTAATGATTGTAAACAATCAATGGCGTTTTTCTGTTTCTATGTGTGCTGCACAATATTGCACACATAAAAACAGCAAAAACGAGGCGAAATAAAGTATTTCTCCTCATTTCACCAGGGTAAGATGAGGTTTTCCCTGGTCTTAATTTTGCGCTGCTCCATATTTATGCCACCCTTGTAAAATGGAGCAGCATCAAAATTAATGAGTGTTGCAGTGGAACGCCCACCACAACACCCATTGCCCTCCCCTTTCACTCTGAGTATAGCGTGAAAGGGTGCATTGTTTTCAAGGCAGCTTTAAGCCACGCTAAGTGGCTTAACACTGCCTTGTAATTAAGGTGAAACTCGTATCGCCACAGGAACGTCATTAAAAGTGACGTTCCCATGGCTATAGGGGCTTGTAAATATGCCCCAATGTTTTTAACCCTTTCAGCGCTCATGACGGAACCACTCCGTCATGAGCCACGGGTGCCGTGTGCTCATGACGGAGTGGTTCCGTCATGCTGCCGCCGCTCCTCCCACGCTGCGCTGATTCCCCGCCTGTGCAGGCGATTAGCGCAGTGGGCGGAGTCATGACGGAACCACTCCGTCATGAGCACAGCTCAACCGTGGCTCATGACGGAGTGGCTCCGTCATGAGCACAGCGCCACCGCGCTGCCCCCAAACCCCCCCCAGCGCTGCGGCGGAATTCCCGCCGCAGCCAAGGGGTTAATTGATGCAGGCCTGGCATGAAAGTTTTGCACAAAAATAACAAAACAAAACAGGCATTAACAAAACCAAAAGACTGACGGCCAATGTCAAACCTATTGACTTTTCTAATATTTATTCTTGCTAGCATGAGGCCCATGGCCCCCAAACTACACCACTGTACCAGCGGAGTTTCAATTTTCAATAAATAGTATTTTGCCAAAAATACTAAACTTTTGTTGACAGTAGGCAATGACTAATTCAAATACTAGAGACACAAAACTATTAACTACTTGGCACAGTCCTAAGTTGTGTAATTATTATTTAGTGTGGGTGTATTCTCTGTGCTCGTTTTAGTGCCTAAAGCCTAGAAAGAAAGGACCGCGACCCACATACAATGTATGAGAAATGTTGTTTAGAGAAAATAAATTGCTTTTTCCCCTGTGGCCGGACAGCCTTCAGAGTCCTCTTAAAAAAGACGCATTTATGCAGGATTCTTATTTATAAATCAAACAAACATTTATAAATTATGACATTCAAATTAACAGTCTCAGGGGAGCTGATCCGGAAAATTCTCATCTTATGATGATAATAAAAGTATAGTCGTTCGATAAAAATAATAGAAAGTTGCTGGAACTAAGCAAGTTCTGACGTTAATGGCTCCCATTTGTAAATATGTGACATAACGTATTGTAATGCTCAATTATCTCTGGCCTATGAATTGTTCAATTATGCAGGCACTCGCTCACCCATGTAAACACTCATTAAGGTGTTTCCATGCTAGAAATATACATTTGACCTACCCTCGCTCTTTATGAATAGAACAGACTCCAGAGAAATCTCACTGCAGAGCAGCATCAATAAATGTCCCGAAGACCGGAAATAATTCCAAAAGGCAGCTGTTCATTAAACTGCAATTCACTAGTTGCATTTAAAGCAGCAGTTCAGCATACAGTTCCTCATGCAATATCTGCCTTGGACCCTGCTCAGATGTGAGAATGAAGAACGTCTGGTGCTCTCTGGAATTAAGCAACAGAAACAAAATCTGTAGCGTTTGCAGACTTTCATTTATCCTTGTTTAGCTTTAATGGCTGCCTTCGACACTTTAGGAATGTCACAAATAGTGAACAGCAACTGTATTAGTGAACAACGTAACACAGATATACACCTTTTAATAATCGATAAAAACCTATAAAGACTTTTAAGAACTGTCTGAAGGAAAAGTTAGGATTTTCTGAGCCTTATGCACACAAATCTGACAGGAGATTTAAATAGTCAGTATTGGATGAGGTGCTGTCGAAATCAGATACAGATATTCATCTGCATATGATTTGTTGAACCTAAGAGAGAAGACACACACAGTAATAACTTTGTGAGTACTGCAAACATGGGCAAGGTTTTTGTTACACTTGTCTCCACTGCCAAACTTGAACCTAAATGATCCAGATGTAGCTGTGCAATACTCTAGAGAGTATATTGGGCAATAGCATGCAAGGATGTAATGGGCCCTCGTACAAGAAAGGAAATTGGGTCACCCAACTGGGTGGTTGGGTAGTAAATGATAGCAATAATGAGGGTTCAGTGGGCTCCTCTGGCCACTGGGCCTCGGTGCCACTTCATCTGCTGCACCTTGATTGCTACGTCCTTAATTCGGGTAAAGAAAAGTCTTTCCATCAAAAATGATTTCCATGAACAGAAAAAAATACCATGAAAGATGTGAGGACACATCACACTCCCAGGTTGAGGACAAACAAGTATACACCAATAAATTAATGTAGAAAAATACCTCTTTTTGAATGATCACCCTCATTTTTTGTTTTTTTGAACTGATGCTGATTGTTGTTTTTGAATGTCTGAACTGGAACTCTGTAACCAGGCCTGAGTGCATTTACCCTGACCTCTAAAACATATTGAAATTTGCAATGCTCCTAATTGGTAAATTTAACTTAAAGTCCCTAATATATGGTACAAAGTGTACCCAGGGCCTGCAAGTTTAATGTCACTAGTGAACTGCAACTCTCATTCTGCTATCCACAGTGAAACATGTCTGCAGTCTTATCATTGTAGCATGGCTGTGGAGTTTTTAGAACTGCAAATTTGACCTATCAAAAAACCCTTCAGGCAGGCCTAAACCTTCCTTTTGGCATTTATTTTGTCATTTATCAAGGTGATACAGAAACACAATTGTCACAGCGCAATGAAAACTCGAATGCACAAGTGAATACAAAGAGAGCGTCCATGTTACAGCATATTTGCTTGACCCTTTACCTGCATACCATGCAGAAAGGGATAAGGAATGGTAGGAAATAAGGAATGAAGCAGTTTTGCCATGAGGATGGGCATGAACAGGCACCGTGGGAGGAAAACTGTCAGAAGGTGGGGTAAAGGTCATGATGTGGGCACCGAATAGGCTGGGGGAATGGGAGAGGGTGGCCCAATGCCGGCCCCTGGATCAGCAGTTGAGGCTGCAGTGTGGGTGTAAGCAGCCAAATCCACCGACTGAGTTCCCGTCAACTATCATCATTCATCGTGAGGGAAGGGCAACCATATTTGGAGGAATGTATCCACCCAGTCTTGCAGATTGAGTCATTCCTCATTGTGGGGAGTTCCAGTTTTGGACAACACAGTTGTTTGCCGTTGTTAGTGCCGTATGAGGCAGCCTTAGTTCATGATGCAATAAAGTAGGGGTGTCTTTTGTGACATGGAGAATGATCAGGGGATGTGACATGGGGTGGGGATCACTCTTGTCTCACTCTGCGTGGATCTAAAGTCTGCCCAGAAGGTTCGAACATCAGGGCAGTCGTACAGCATGTGCACCATGTTGCAGTGTGTATGGTCACAGCGCCAATAATTGGAATGTGACAGTAACCATGCCGCCTTGAATTTCATTTGAGTCCAATGCCAGTCATGTATCATTTTAAAGAGGCAGAATTTCATCTTGGCCTCTCTTGTTCCACATCTCAGATTGCCCAGTAGCTCATCCCAGTCCTCTGTCTCATACTCCTTCCACAGTGGAGTCTGTCACTTAGCCAGCCTTCAATGTCCCCATCTGCGGTAGAGAGTACAGATGTTGGATCAAGAGGTTGTAAAAGCCCAACATCGCTCCTTTAAAACACCAAGATGTATTGGTATAGGAGAGCACTGGGAAAACGGGATGACCCCCTCCCGGGGATGAGACAATGGCATAGTTGGGTATATTTCCACTGCTGATGGGGAGTGTAATACTTCTCGGAGTATTCTAGGCTACTACATGATGCAAGGAGATCGCAGTTGGTCATTCATTCTCCAATATCAATACTAGTGTTGCCCTATAGTGGCCCTTTGTCGTGGAGATAGAAATGTAGATAGAAGTCTAGGGACTTATGCCCATGTTTTGGCCAGAACCTGGATCACAGGATTCACCTTCCCAGATGTGGAGCATCAAAATTGCACTGCAAGTGTAGACCCAGGGTGCTTCTCATTATGTTCTCTCAATCTCGACCCACAATGGGGGGTCTTGGACATGAGATTCCATGGAGGTGAGATGGACCTTGTGCAAGGCCATGCAATAGTGCTCCACTGAGGGAATATCCAGGCCACTGCAGGACCAGTGGGCTATGAGTTTGCCTATGGCCAGTCAAGGTCTTGGCTTCCCTCAAATAAAGGGCTTTATTCCCATGTCCACTAACCGTAGTGTCTTGAGGAGTATAAGCAATGGAAGCATTCCTAGCATATAGGGGAACCTCTAAAGTGTCACCATTGTTATCGCCTGTGTCCTGCCCACAACGAAAGATGGAGCTGAGACCACTTGCAGTCAAGCATCGCCCTTAGCTAGTCATGGCTTTCAGAACCAGGTCAGGTAGGCTCTGGTATAGGGCCTAGCCTATAGTGCCCGGAGCCATGCATACCGGGCAGCTTAGCGATTCTCAAGTGACAGCGGAAAGGGTGCAGCTACTCATGGCTTTCAGAGCCATGTCAGGGTACCCGATGAGAACAAAATAGCATGAGAGCATAAGATCCATAGGGCCGGGCAGTGAGCTTCTCCTTGGGCAAACAATAGGAAGAACAACAACAATCAATAAACAGTGCTTTTCATTTGCTCCCCAGGGAAACATATGGATCTTGTGGCCATCTTTGTATAACAGTCCAGTGGTGTGGAAAAAACAAGCCCCATGAGATCAGGAAAGAGATCATCGAGGTAGCCGCATATGTGAGACCCCTCAATCTTCCCTGGTATGGGGACATTGTCCCTGCAGCTCCTATATTCTAGGTCAATTATCTTATTGTGTTGGGACCATAGTTCAAAGTCTCTGTCTGGGATGTGGTTAAGTCTTGTTTCTACCATTGCCAGTCATTGTTCTGACCCTTCCACCTTATCATGGAAGCCAGCAATGTCCACCTGGATGGACCTTGTTTCCACAGTGATGTCAGACATTTTTGGGTCCATGACCTCCAGTCAATGCCTCACTGCCCTAATTTCCCTTATGGATCCTTTCCATCATGTTATCTCGGGGGCATGCATGTGGGGCGAATGCCCTGCGAGACAGCCTCTGCAAATGCAGCTGATGTGACGGTTTCCCAGAGGCCATGGTACCTCGTGCGGAAGGTCGGTGATTGTATTTCCCTCTGGCGGCATGGACGGGGCCCTGGTGGTCGACACAATGGTCCCACCTATGGGATGAGCAGGTAACTATAAGCAAGAAAGAAAGGGGCAGAGTGCCCATCTCCACCGCTACCCCCTCGACAGCAGCCTGTCTCCAGAATGTCCCTGGTGTCCTTTTGGGGCCCTCCAAAGAGTCCTCTGTTGAAGAGGGAAATGTAGATGAGGTGGAGGGGAGAAGAATAAGTTATGGAGAAGATCCTTCGTGGGTCGGTGTGCAATCTATGGTTCAAGAATTGGAGGACGGACCCATATAATGTGAGCTGCCTCCCGTAAGGCTCACCTGGCAGCCGTGTCAAGGGTGTGGAGAGGAGCTACCCATCTGACCAAGGCACCCAGTAATTCACTGTTGATGGGTGGGGGCATCAGTCCACACTCCTGGCAAAAGGAGTGGAAGGGAGACTGACCACACTCCTGGCACAGTTGGGCCGAGCACAGCTCCTTTTGCTGCGGGTCCTCCTATGTGGGGGCAAGTGACATGGTAAAGGATTCTCTCAGGCGTGTTCCATCAGTTCAGCTGGAGAGGGACCTCTCTGTCTCACCTGTCAAGGCTCCCAGGAATCTGAAGCCAGCAGGCAGGGGCCTCAGGCCACTCTTCTAGCAAGGAGGGAAGGGGCGCTGGAAAATTAACCATCCTCCTGTCTCAGTCGGGGTAGTTGCAGCCCCCCATCGTGGACCCTCTTTTGCAGACGCATGGAGCAGGGCAAAAGACCCGACATGGGGCTACAGCAATCCAGCATGTAATGCAGCTTTCCTCTCACACCCTCTGAGTCACTCAAAAGGGCCTAAGGGCCACTGCCTGTCCTGGTCCTGAGAGGGGTAAGGTCCTGTCCGGTTGATCGGTCCATGCGCCGGGTCTACTCTCTGTCTTGGTACAGCTCAGCCATGGCGGTCTCACTAGGCTTCGTATTGCTGCCTTTCCCACAGGCCGCTTTTTCTTCACCATTTTGAGAGCACCAGTGTACAGAGGGGAGACACGAAATGCCCCCAATCAGGGGACAGTCAAATCTGGGGGCCCTCATTGACCAATCTGTGGCTGCAAAGGGCTGCATACCCCCACAAACCATCCTTTTAAACCATCCTAGTTAGGCCTTATAAGCCCTAAAGTAAGGTGCATGGTATTTAAAAGTAAGACATGCAGAAATGTAATGTTACATATATCTTTACAGTGAAAAGGGGATGCGTGGCCAAGATGGTGGCACCACAGGTGCACTGTTAAGAGTTCCAGAGCAGGCCCACTCATTCTCCTACAAAATCCTTCCCATTCTGCTATGTAGTGTGGGCACCTTCCCTCACTGCCAGCTGGAGAGTGTATTAGAGCCGGCGATGATCCAAGCGGATGCAGACGGGCACCGTAGGGCGAGATGACACCGCCAAGGCCTATGTGGATGGATAACTGCCACGAGGCCTGGCTGGAAATACAGTAAGGCTGATATGGTGGTGTGGTGCTGGCAAAACACTCCGGGAGTGGAGCAAGACTCTGTGGGAGCTAGCACACCCTGCGCCAGAGCAGGTGGAACCGGCCGGGACCGTACAGGCCCTGTGTCGCTGCTTATGAAGCAGCCTGGGCCTGGGAGGTGCCGAAGAGGAACGGTGTGCTCCGTTCGAACCAGGGCCCAGGGCGAGACCTGATCCGACACTATGGGATGCCGAGGGGGCGGGCCTTGGACTTTGCAGAACCAGGGGAGGGCAGCCCACTAGGAGGGCAGAGCAGTAGCCTGACTTCCCTCCCCCCGCCCACTATGCTTGATGACATGAGGCAGCGAACATCCCTGTCGGCCTCCGCGGTACTATGGTGAGGTCCGGTGGGTCATCTACCCAGCACTTGGCTGCTGAGACAGGTCAGAAGAGTCAAATATATATTTCCATCAGGTATTCATGGGCCCACCTGCACAGCATCAATTTGTAAAATCCTAGCACCATCGACGCACAAAATCACCTCTCAGTTGGGCAAACTTTAATAGTTCAGGGAGTGTGTGAGTGTCAGGGGCCACACAGGGGAGACAGCATGTGAAAGGGAATCTCTTAACTGATGGAAAGTTGTGGCCAACTCCTATATGCTCGGGATCCCCCTGCTCAGCCCATTGTGGTATGCCAAGGAACTAGTGGCTTGGCTGCACTACATACTGGGGGGTAAACCACCCTCTGGAACTAACAGTACTTACCTACTGGGTAATCAGGACACCCCACTGCAGATGCCAGTTAATGCAATAGGAGATGCGCAGTGGCCAATAGCATCCTGTGCCTGTTGGGATATCAGAGACCCCCTGGTGACCCCCCTGTCATCCTGAGTGACTGAGACCCCAAGAGGTGAGATCTGGGAACGTTGCTTCTAGTTATTGGAGCTGAGGGACAGTGCCATGGGGAAAGACAGACCACAGAGGGGGGCACAGCAAACTGAGATAGACCAATACACAGAACAGGGTATAATGCTGTGCCGAGACCCCCGGGTGAATTTCCACCCGCAGCTGTGGACTCATAGGGGACCCTACTGGAGCCCAGATCCTTGCTGCCTTCGAGGCCTCCATCACGACAATACAGGAAAAGATAGACGCCGTATGTCTTCATGTAGGATTACTCAGAGTCGACCTACAACGGTGGTGGAGAGATCCCTGTTCACAGAACAGAAAGTATTGACACTGGAGACTGAAGTCTTTTCCCTGAAAATGGCTCTCACAGACCTAGCAGCGAATACTCCTGTGTTGGAGCACAGAGCCGAGGACATGGAGGGCCGCTCCGGCAGATGTAACCTGCACTGTGTGGGTTTCCTGGAGGGAGCTGGGGGTAATACACCTGGACTCTTCCTACAGAATTGGATTGAAACAACACTGCCTTCGCCACCTCGCTCTCCCTGTTTCGTGATCGAACTGGCGCATTGGGCATTAAGCCTGGCTCTCTGGTGGGTGCCCCCCCACGCCATTATAAATAACATCCTCAACAGAGATCAGGACTGTATACTTGGGGAAGATAGGTGGGGAGGCGATCCGGTTTTTGAAAACCAAACCATTTACATTTTCCCTGACTGCACGCGCCTGGTACAGCAACAAAGGGTGTCTTTTGGTCTCATGAAGCAGAAGCTGAGGGCACTGAACTTGCAGTACATGCTGTTATACTCTGCTAAACTCGAGGTCATACTTGAGAGTAAAGCCCATTAATTCACGACGCCTGAAGCCGGGTGGGACTGGTTGGAGGTCAGAGGAGAGAGCCGGATCTTAATCTCAAAGGGCTCCAACGGGTGCCCCTCAGAACCCTGGACCTCACAGAAGTCAAATAAACACAGTTGGCAGAGCAAACATGCCTCGAGATCCATGCAGCGAGTTGTGGTGCAACATGATGGCTCCCTAGACTTGGAGATATTCAGCTCAGACAGCGAAGGGGCACACTCATCTCGAGTGAGCACAGCTTTGTTACAGGCTGAACATGAGGATGCTAGAGCACTGGTGGAGATTGTGACAGCTGCGAGCTTGGAAGCATGTACGGAGGACGTAGTGGAGGATACCCCCAAACTCCCAACACTTGATTACACACCACAGAACTGCGACAACGTGTGCCCACGCCTTAATCAAGATTGGAAGGGCTGATGACTGAGGACCTGAAGACCCTAGAGACCCAAACCAATCTTGTTATAGATGCTTATGGTTGGCTTGATATACCACACACTGCATTGTTGGATTAGGCACAGATGACCTAGGTGGTGGGCTACCCCCTCCTTCACTCTTTTTTCTTTCCTTCGATTTCGTCTCATCTTGGCTCTCCACTCTCTCCCTCCTCCCCCCTCTTTTTCTTGCTTCTCCCATCTCTATTCTTTCTCTTTAATGCTACTCACCTCTGAATCTCTTCACTGTGTTAGGGCTGGAGGAGACTGCAGCAATGTAGCGAGTGTGACTGAGTGTGTGACATAGCCGGTGGTGGGTGGGTGCACCAGCAGCTCACAGATAGTGAGGCAGAAGGGACACCCCCTCATCCCAGCAAGGTGATAATAGTGGTGTAGTTGTGGGGTGGCTGAGCATGAAGGCGTGAGATTGGTTTATCTGATATTGCATGTATATTTTCAGTATAGTATAGTAACAGTTTTTCTAATATGGGACAGAGAGGTGCCTGTTTGTTCTGATTCATTCCAGTTGCTAAGTGGGAGCTGTAGGGTGAGCTATGATTGGGGAAGCACAATTGGTTCATTTTGTGTTTACACAGTGAGTAGGGGGAAGATGTTCGGGCATGATGTTTTATTCAGATGGCAGCATTGGCGGGGTGGGCATATATATTTCTTTTTTCATTCACATAAAGAGATGGCCCATTTTAATTTTCTGACATAGAATGTACGGAGGCTGAGTTAATTTGTGAAGAGGTATAGAGTACAAAATTATCTTTGAAGGAATGGGGTACTCATAGCCGTGCTGCAGGAAATGCATTTGTTTGACTCAGCATCCCAAAGATTACACAAAAAGTGGAAGGGTGCAGATGTTCTCCACCACATATTCCACATATGCTTGAGGGATGGCAATTTTGGTGGCTCAGCAGAATCTTTCTGAGTCCTTGCCTGCATAGCAGATATAGTGGGACGATATATCTTGGTACATGGAATTTTAGATGACACTGAAATATGTTTGTTTAATGTCTGCGTCCCAAATATAGATGACGGTGATTTTTATTTAGATCTGGACAAACAATTACTGCCATATGCAGGAATCCCACTTTGATGGTCTGGCGATTTTAAATATGTGTTAGACTACACATTAGATAGACCCCCCCCGAAAGTACACAGTATTAACTGCTCTCCAGGGGGTCATGGGATGTGTGGACTAGTGGCGCCTGCTACATCCAGGAAAGCAAGAGTATACATGTTAAATCCCAGCTCGCTCAGTCTATAGCTGCTTTATCACCCTTTGCTTACTAGTTATGCTGCCATTCCACCATATGGATAAAAATATTAGGAAGATTTCTCTCAGACCACTTTCCTGCGTTATTCCAATAGGGTCCAGGAGCAGCCGACCAAAGGTACCACTTTGGTGACAGCAACCAGAAGCCTTGAAAGATGATAACTTTCTAGCATAGATTGGAGAGATGACTCAAGGCTACTTTTGTACCAACTGCCTGTCCACTTATGCCAGGGGGACAGAATGGAATGCACTAAAAGTTGTGACACGCAGAGAATGCCTGTCGAAGGTTGGTTGTATGAGAAAGTAGCTAGAGAAAGACCTCATGGAAGCCGAGAATGCATTGGCCCACTGCGAAATAATGGCCCAGCTGCGGGGTCACATGATGAGAGGCTACTGCGTGCCCAGCGTAGAGTGGGAGACATATGGGACAGACTGGATTGTCTGGTCCACCAGGACTACAGTCAGCTCCGGGAAGGGGATGAATCAGGTAAACTTCTGGCATAGCTGCCCCCAGATTATATTAACACTAAGAAGAGCTGACATAACCCTCATATACATGCAGTCGGCCATCAACTCCTTGCTCCGCTCACACCTGGAAACAGTCTATAAAGGGGATCAGGTGGTTGATAGGTCGGAAATGGAACGATTTCTTGATGAGACACCCATACTACACCTCACCGATGACCAAAGTGCCTAACTAGGGAGAGAGATCAGACTTTAAGACCTCCGAGAAGCAGTATAGAATATGGCATGCTGTAAGACCCCAGTGCCAGATGGCATTCCAGTGGAATAGTACCATATGTTTGCAGATATACTACACCCTCGACTACTAGAGACTTTGCATGAGGCCAACCGCTTGGGGGCTCTTCCATCCTCCATGAAGGAAGCCCAAATAGCCATGCTCCCCAAACAAGGCAAAGACCCCACGTTGCCTGGTTCATATTGCCCCCTATCCATGCTAGGGGTAGATACAGAATTTCTGGCCAAAGCATTGGCAAGGTGACTGAATAGGGTGGTTACCCAGCTAGTGCATGAAGATCAATGTGGGTCCATTCTGGGCCGAGGGACCCACATAAACATGCGCAGACTCTCTTCTATGCTCCACTCTACAGCTGCCATGGATATTCAGGAAGCTGCAGTCCCATTGCATATCGAGAAAGCCTTTGATACCCTACAATGGGATTGTCTATGGGAGGTATTAAATAGAATGGTGCTTGGACCAGATTTTATGTTGTGGGTTCGTCTTTTATACTCGCATCCAACTGCTAGGGTGCACAGTGGCGGAGTTGTCTCTACACTCATCTCTATAGAGCAGGGCATGAGGCAAGGATGCCCTCTTTCCCCGCTCCCATTTGCACTAGCAATGGAGCCATTAGCAATTCAGCTGCGATGAGACATGGCCCGATGGGGTATGGTTGTGGGAGGATGCACTCATGTCATATCTTTATATGCTGATGATGCACTGCTTTATATGCATCACCTTACAGAGGCCATACTGGCCCTCCTGACAGTGTTGGCCGAGTTTGGGGCAGTGTCGGACTAACTATTAACAACCAAAAATCAGTTATGTTTCCCCTAGCATGGCTAACTGGGAGGGACATGACAGAACTCCCCGCCTCGACATTCGCATGGGAGTACGACCAATTCCACTACCTGGGCATGCAAGTTGCCCATACCGCCGATGACCAATATGCCTTAATTATGGGAACAGACCTAGAGGCATCAATACTTTTCTGGAACCACCTCATGCTATCTGTCATGAGACGATTAGCCCTGGTGAACATGGTCCTATTGCAGCTCTGCCTATATGTACTGCAAAATTCCTTCTGTCAAATCCCCAATGTCACATTTAATACTCTGAACAGCCTTCTAGTATCCCTTGTATGAGCCGGGAAACAGTAAAATGAAACTAGAGCTGCTAAAGCTGGACATGGATCAGGGAGGCCTAGGCCTTCCAGACCTCCATCTTTATTATCTCGCTGGACTCCTGCAGTTGCAGCACAATGGTGCCCAGAGGGACCAAACACAGAAAACAAATTATTGGTGAGCAGGGGCAAAATAACCAAGATACCTTATGATGGGCTCAAGGACACCCCGGGACTGCCCATCTGTGGGCAGTCAGTTTGCCTCGGCTCTCGTACTACGAAGATCTTCATACTCCTGAACACTACCCTGAAAATGGCTTTTCTGCTTCTGTCATATACAGACGGAGAGGGATCTGTTTAGGTGGTTCAATGGTGGCTGTGTAGCATCAGGCGACCTCTACCTAAATGGAACGTTCAACTCCTTTGCAGATGCGAAAGAATTTTACCAAGTCCCGGAGAATCACTTTCTGCAATATGCTAAGGTAACATGCACAGCAAGCAACATTTCGACCACATTCCTGACGAGCCAGAGGAACCCACACCTTGATGATGATTATAGACCCAGGTTCCTTTATGGGACTAATCTCTCGATTGTACAAAGCCCTGAAGGCAGACTGTAGAGTCAATGTAACAAAAGTCCAGAATAGATGGTTGGAGGACTTGCTGTCACCACTAATGGAGGGGGAGTCGTAGAGAGTGTTTGCAAAGTTGCAGGAGGTATCCAGTAATGCCTATTTTAAACTCACTCAATTTATTTACCTGCACCGTTCCTACCTGAATCCCCTCCGACTATCACACTTTGAACCGGCGCATGCACCGACCTGCCCTCGAAGCGGAGTGGAAGCGGCCCATTTTACACACATGACTTGGAATTGCCCCCATCCCCTTCGCCCGTACTGGATGAAGGTCCTGGACATGGTGCAGAAAGCGACAAGACTTCCAGTTGAGATATCGATTAAACATCGCCTCTTAGACATGTTACCAGCCCCCAAAGCAAAGACCCGCATACACTACAATTTTATCACACTGGCATTGTTGTTGGCGAGGTGCCTAATTACTATACATTGGACACAGGCTGTGACCCCGTGCCCGACCAAGTGGAAGACAGGGATGTGTGAATGGGGGATTTCAGAAGAACGCTGTCTGCGCTCTGCACGAACAGACAAAAATGCTGAAAGGGACCTGGAAATGTAGGGTATCATGCTAGAAATGATACAGGCAATTAATCAGCCAAGTGACAGGGCATCGAGCTTGCTCCAGTAGGCGATCCCCACACAGCAGGGCCTGCCGTTGGAAATCTCCCCAATGATGGATACTGACCACGGTTATTAGAATACTTGGATTGGCAGAATGGGGGTGGGAAACCTTGTTAAAGAAAGCCACTTACTTCATACCCATTTTTACCAAGGTGGGTCCCCGGGGCGGCCCAATAGAGACAACTATGGATCTCACACCAGCTTATATACTGTTTGATTTGGCTCCCTGTGGCTTTGCACTGACTTCACCATGTAGACCCTTACAGCATTGTCACTCCAGCCCAGATTTGGCAGGCCACATCTGTGGGAGGGGATCGGGAGGGGCAGCTACTAACATATGTAAGGGCCTCCCTCAATTTCCTAATATCTCAAAGTTTTACACAATAAGGGGGAAAAATTGATAATGTTGAAATGTGCCACAACCGCCAGAAGCTGCCGAAAATTCTATACTGTTTTGCTTACATCAAAAGAAATATAGGCCATAGAACCACAAATTAATGCACTATGACTGAAGCATAGCCACGCTCACAGATTAAGCACTCAGATAAATATCTGGTGTTTTAAGGGTGCAACTATCTCTGTTAACATTTATGTTGTATTGTATGTATGTGTGTAATATCGACCATGCCATCTATGTACAAATATTACAGTGTAGCGATATGTACTATGCGACCTCGGCCCATACCCACCAGTCACATTGGCGACATGCTATGTTTGTATATGCGTAGGTGTCCTTTTCTATCAAATGATAATAAAAAATCTTTACAGTCAAAAGGCCCTAAAAGCTATTTCCCTGTTCCAAGGATGGCTGCTCAATGGGAAAGTGCTGGTTTCTAATATGACAATTAATAATAATACTTTTGGTTAGGAAATAGCTAGAAATATCATTCAAAGGCCCATGTTAATAGTATTCAAACCCTGTTTCAATGGTATCATCAAATGTTGTGTAACTATTTAGGGAAAGGTACTTTTAGAAAGTTACCATTTCCCTGCCTAAAGCCTCTGGAGGCCCATTTGCATTAGGCCCAGCTGTCGCCCAGTAGCTGAGTAGCCACCTTGATGAGGTGTGAAGTTGCTCCCATTGCAGAGACAATGGCCTTGGGTGTGTGGCAATGTTGTTGTCTCAGTGACAGTACTTCTAATATTCAATTGTATGGCTTTTAGTATATATTCAGGTGCAAGAGTTACTTATAAACTTGCTGATAAATTTCTTTACAAAAACCTTTTTGATAAGTGACGTTATTTTTGTTCCTTGTATAGAATAAGAACCAGTGACACAATCACAACAAAAAATAAATACAGAGAAACAGAAAAAAGGGTGTATATAAAAAAGAATTTTATCTTTTAAAAATCATCAAGGGTACTACACAATTACATACACAATGTAACAAGAGGAAAGCAAATGTGATTATACAGTCCTTCAATGTCACTATTGTAACCACTTTTTCTATCGATTTAAACTGCTATATCGAAGTATGCGATGAAGATTCTCAATCGTTTGTCGGATTTTTGATTAAATCTTTATGATTGAAAAGGCTCTGTGGACAGTAAATTGAGAAACACCGCCCGTGAAGTGCCATAACTTGAATATCCTTTTTTCGGAGGCGTTTGTCCTTTTAAATAAAAGCTACAGAGCCATGACCGACCTTGCCTAGGTTCAGAAGTCGCCGATAAAACATACATTTGACTTTTTGAATTGCCTGAAGCACTGTGCAGGGGTCAACTTTTTTACATGATAGTCCTGAAGATGGTCTCATGGATGAAAGCGTAGAGACCGAAACGTCGACCTTAACACTTCTTTCTGGCAAATAATTTTTGATAGAAAAAGTGTTTACAATTGTGACATTGAAGGACTGTATAATCGCATTTGCTTTTCTCTTGTTACATTGTGTATGTAATTGTGTAGTACCCTTGATGAATTTCAAAAGATAAAATTCTTTTTTATATACACCCGTTTTTCTGTTTCTCTGTATATACTTTTTGTTGTGATTGTGTCACTGGTTTTTATTCTATACAAGGAACAAAAAAAACTTCACTGTATTAGCAAGTTTATAAATAACTCTTGCACCTGAATATATACTAAAAGCAATACAATTAAATATTATAAATAAATCCCTTGAAGGCATCCTTTACCCGCTCATTTTATTTTGCCCAAGCCCTCAAGGGTACATTGGGTTTCCCATTATATTTAATCAGTTACAGTATGGCTTTTGGTCTGGGCCAGGCTCTCTATTAACTTCAAAGAGATCTTCCTTTTTATAATCAGATGCAGCAAACACCTGACCCATCCTTTTCCTTTGTTTGGGCCAGGCTCTCTATTAGCTTCAAAGAGACCTTCCTTTTTATAATCAGATGCAGCAAACACCTGACCCATCCTTTTCCTTTGTTTGCCTAGTCAGGTAGGCACCAATCCTAGTGTGAGGGGAGCTACCCCCAGTCCTGGTTTAGAGTGACTAAGAAGCAGAGAACGTCTCTTTATTATGATCACACTTGTGAATGGGTGCACAAGCTCTGAACAAGGAAAGAAGGGTTTTGCCGTTTCGGGTTTAGATAGAGAGGTGCAGTGTGGTATAGCCTCCTGCTGTCAAAATAGTTAGGATTACCCCTGGGAAAATGTTCCCAATTATTCAGGGAGCAGGCAGGAGGTTCTCTATCCACAAGATAGTGCCAGGCATAAATGTGTCACCTCTGGGTACCTTATTCTACTACGAGGCCTATGGTAGAGAGAAGAAGGTCTGCACCTGATGCTGATAGCTGTGAGGAGACCTGAAAGGCTGGCATGGTCACATTTGCAAGAAGAGCTCAGCTGACCCTTTCCAACTGGACCTGCCTGGGACACTGCTGGTGGCTTTTGCTGGAGTAAGTCTTGATCCCCAATTTCTGTTCTTGAGGTCCTGAAACCCTTGGCTGCTTCAAGGTGTACTCTTCCAACCATCCTCAAAAACCTTAGACATATTTTTGGGCTCCAAATTCCCCCGGTGGCCCGGGGCAAACCTGCCAAGTCAATTCAATAAAGGTGCGTTGACACTGGACCAAAGATTCAGGTTGCTCCTGCGCTCAACATTCCAAAAAAGAAAGTCAGAACGTAGAAAACATGACCGAGCGATAGTGCTAAAAGTATCCGGCCTGTGAGGGGCATTATTTGGGCGTAAATCTTCCCACTCAGAGCTTTCCTGCCAAAAGTCAATGGATTAACTGGGACCTAGACCGATGGCTATCCGCATCATGGAACCTTTCTCTGTCATAACCATTTGCCTTGCCCTGCTGTGGATTTTTGACTTCTATTTCAGAGACGAAGTCAGAAGGCGAAACTTTAATCTGGGACAAACCTGGTTTCTGTATCCAACCCACACTCCACCCAACTTGACCTTAATTTGTGGCTAGGTCTCAGTCAAGTGGAATCAGATGACCGTGGTTGGTGCATTTTTTTGCACTATATTTATATTTATACTTTAAAAATTCATTCTTCCAGTTCTCCGTACTGGATTTTTGTTAGTTTTTTTCAATAAATTATCCTCTATTTTAAAACTGGAGTGTGATTTTTATTGTGTTGACTTTTTTAAATGTTTCCTTTGCTTTGTTTTTTTGTTTTTTAATCCTTTACACGTTTTATTAAGTTAACCCTGTCTGCTCTATGTCATAGCTACCCGGGGCTGTGCTCAGATTTAAATTACTAAAACCTTAACTGGAGCTAACAGGAATAGATACTTTATTGCTTGAGGTGGACTTCCATCTACCCAAATTACTGATCCACTTTCTCACAATGTATCTGAAAGTCTAATAGAATAAACAAAAAAGAACTTAACCCTGGCAAAAAATAATACTTCTTCAAAATATTCACTTTCACATATTACTTGGGAATTTCTTTAATAATCTGTTTTTATAATTCAAAATACATGACAAGGAATTGCTTTGAACCTGGCATCCTCTATTATAACAAATAAAACATGAGGACAGTAGAGCATTTATGTAAATTGCAATGTACCGGTAAAATATAGGTGTCAATCAAAGTTAGGATCGTATCCGGCAGCGCACCAGCATTGTTGGTGATTTTCAAATATGTAAAGGCAGTGACCATGTTGAAGTTGACCTTGTGCTTTGTTCTAACAACTCAAGGTTAGAATCAATTTTCAACCACTTTGAACTACTAAGCATTCAGCTGACTAAATCTTTGGAGAGTGGTAATTTGATGGCTCTACTGTTCGGTGTTTGGTTAATATGCGTAGCAAAGATGTGATTGCTGGTCTAAATCAGCATAGCATTGTTTTATTGTGGATGTGGTTGGCAAATGTAGGCAGATGGTAGTTGTAGTTTTTTCCCAGATATCCTTAAATAGGTTGCATTTCTCTACTTTTGAAGTAGCATAATGATGACCCTAAGTATTTTAACAGCTTTTCTCTTCTTACCATTGTATCCAAGCTGTGAAAAGTGATGAAGAAGTGGACCACAATACAACTGAAATATACATTGCAACTGATGGACAGCTTATTGATCTGGTTTATGGACGGGTTGCATTACAGAATTGGCCACTGTCAAAATTCTCCTAAACCACCATGGGCTCATCAGTGTCTGTGAATCTTGCATGAACATCAGTGCTCAGTGCTGTTGTACTAAGCTTGTTCCTCATTTTCTTGACTGACCACAAAAAACAGGACAGGTGGGAGTGGTTCACTACAAAACCTACCCTGGTCACATGTATTGTTTCCTAGGGGTCTGTTCTGCAAATACGTTTTTCAGTCTGTAAATGGAAACACTGAGGATCCTGATGGGGAGGTTAAGTGTAGCTCTCCCTCAGTACATTATTGACAGCCAGCTATACTTTAAGATCTCTTTTATCCAAGTTTTAACTACTCTAAACATATGTTAGATATTCACAACTGGATGTCTTGAGGTTTCTTCAAGCTGAATTCAGAAGCATTGTATTTCATTCTGATTCATCATCTTCTAGATGTTAAAGTCTACAATGACTGGCTTGCTTTTCCTCATGCTGATGGCTTTTCGTTTTTCTTGGTCAAAGCACTTTGTGTGTGGATTATCCTCACCTCTCTGTTGTGTTGTTCACAGAACATGCAGCCATGACAGCAAGATCTTCATTTTTTCCAATAAGAAACTCAGATCGAATTTGGAGTCCAAAGACTTACGGCATGTTGTCTATTCTCTTGCTCTAACGACTCCTAACTATGGAAAGCCCTATTAGCTGATGCCTCATTAAACTTGTTAGCACCCTTTAAAGCAGTCACCTACTGGGCAGTAAGTTTGATGTCCAGCAACAGAAAGCACCCCATTACACTGATACTTAGGGAACTACACTGGCTCGCCGTGGCAGCCGAGTTAATTTTTCAGTTGGCTTGTAAAGCAATCCACTTACAATCTCCAGAATTCCTGTATCAATTTGCTCTTAAGAAGTCTTGATAATTGCTACCCTGAGTTTAAATAATTGCAAAAGGCAAAACATCAACACAATGCTTTGCAGGGGCAGCTCTCCTAATTTGGAATTCCTTTTATGTTAATCTGCGATGAGAAGAAACCCTTTTGACTTCATAAACGAAAATTGAATATCCAATTTGTTTAATTAAACGCTCAATTAAATCAATTATTCCAATCCCTGGATAATATAATATCATTGATCTTGCCCTTATGATCTTCCAGTCTGCCCTTTCATCTTGCCTTTCTTTTCTTTACACTTCTCTACTCATTCCTTTACCTTACTCATTACATCATGAAACCTTCAAGTTCCATTTTTTGCTATATGGTGCTGATTGTACACTTGGATCCAGCTTCAACTGCTTTCCCCTCACAATTTTACTTTTTCTACAGACCCTGTAGGACTTGGCCTTTTTGGCTAAAGTTCCCTAAACTTTTTGCTTTCCCCCAGACCGTTTTCCTGACATAGAGTTGTCAATTTAGATGCTTTGGGTAATTTGCCACTGCTGATCAATGTCAAAGTGCAAGTGTTCCCTGTGTAAATTGTAATGGTAATTGGTTGGCCATGATTAGTATGTTTGCCTCACTAGTAGAGTCCCTAGTGATGTGTTCTGTGTGTGCCAGGGCTAGTAATGCAAAGGTGCACGGAGAACGGAACTCAGGCCTGAAGTGTAGGGCCTGCGTGTAGTTTGTTAAGTTAGCATGTTGTCCTGATAAGTGCAACCACTTGTCAGGCCTTACTTTCCCTTTTGCAAACACAGTGGGCACCCCTGTGGTAGGTCCCGGGATATCCCCTGGGCAGGGTGCAGTGTAAGCAAAAGGCAGGACATGTACTGAGGTGTGTGCTATGTCCTGACAGTGAAAAACACTCCATTTCATGTTTCACTGGTAAAAGGCCATCCTGCCCATAGGACAGAATGGGGGAGGCTGGATATTCTGTTTGTTAGCCTAGTTTCCCATAGGTTTAAAATGGAGAGGTAAAGTTTAGTATGTATGAACTCACAGTGTCATAACATATCTTTCTATGAAAGTGGTTTTGTCACTGTGTGTTCAGAAACCACTCTTTTAGAAAGTGGCCGTGTTTTGTGCTTCAAGCATTTATGTGTATCTCTGCTGAATGTGGATTGACTGTCTGGATCTGAGAGGTGAGAGGAGCTGGGGGAGATCTTGACCCAGGGAGGGGTTGAGATGGCACCAGGCTGACCGGCATCTGGAGATTAGGGGGAGGAGAAGCCCAGGGGGTAAAGAGGCCTAGGTTGCTGCTATAAAACAATTGACCCATTTCCTGCTGAGTGATTAAGGATCCAGACCCCCAGTATCAAAGGGAGAAAGGTGACACTGGGAGGGAGATACCCAGAACAGATATAGGCATGGGTCAGGGACCCCTGAGCACAATGAACTTCAAAGACAGTTAGGGGTATAACTATGTGAGCTGCCCGACAGGCGCTGGTGAAGAGCGCCTGGTCAGAGTGTGCATAGGAGGTGAAGGGAGTCTCGGATGCACAGGGTACTTGTCGTGGTGCACAGGAGGTGTTGGTGAGGAGCTCCTGGTCAACATGTGCATCCGAAGTGGAGTGAGTCTCAGACGCGTAGGGTGCATCTCGGGGTGCACCGGAGGCGCTGGTGAAGAGCGCCTGGTTATCGACTGCACCGGAGGAGAAGTGAGGCTCAAACTCGGTGAGCGTGTTGTGGTGTGGCCAAAGGCGTTGGTGAAGAGTGCCTAGATATCGGGGCACCGGAGTTGGAGTAAGTCTCAGTGAAGCAGTGTGCGTGCTTTGGTGCAACCTGGGACTGTGGAGGTGATCGGCTGATCATCGTGTTCACTGGAAGAAAGTGAGTCTCTGCAGCGCGGTGTGCATGTCTTGGTGCCAGCTCAAACTGGAGGAAGGAGTACCTGGTGAACGTGCACTCTGAGTCGACGTGAAGTCCCATCAGCGTTCTGTGTGACGCTTCGTGCTAGAGGAGACACGGAGGGTCCTGTGTTGAATGTGCACCTGGAGTAAAGTAATCTCAAAGGCATTGGGTATGAGTACCCTGCGGCCGCCTGAGACCTTCCTAACAATCACGGCCCGGACCGGCAGCCCCGGAGGCCCATTGAAAAAGTTCTGCACATAAGACCCAGTTCGCTGAAGTAGGAGAGGAGAGTGGGGTCGTGCCCCAGGTAATGTGGATCACTACCTGCGCGGGGTGTGGGCTCAGAGGGACACTCTCTTGGCCCCTCAGTCCTTCTGGCGATGTGAACCTTTGCTTCGGCTCAGATTGAGGCCCGTACGGACCAAAGGAGTGGCCCTACTGGGGCCCGAGTGAGAAGCTGTACTTTATGTCATCGTTGATACATGTGGGGGGCAACTGTTATCGAAGAGGCTGATTGTCATAATACACATTGCCAATATTGCTGCTAACGAACTGCCGGACTGTCTTATGATGCCTGACATTATTTCTGCATAATGAAGTACATGATTGCAGCACTACGCATTGCATTATTTCTCCTTTGCAAAGTACAGGATTGTAGCGGCCAGCATTACATTAGTTCTTCATTGCAAAGTACATGGCTGTACCTACGCATTGCATTATTCCTTAATTGCAAAGTACATGATTGTAGCGGTGCGCATTGCATTATTTCTTCATTGCAAAGTACGTGATTTGGGTGTGACGCATTGCATTATTTCTTCATTGCACAGTACATGATTGTAGCGGTATGCATTGCATTATTTCTCCCATTGCAAGGTACCAGGGTGTATCGTTACGCATAGTTTTATTTCTCCTTTGTCCAGCACAGGATTGTATCGTTACACAGTGCACTAGCATTTTGACCGGCATAGCATTTTGAAAGCAGTGGTTGGGATTTGAACCTACCAGCCAGCTGAAACGAATATTACCCTTTATTATATGTTGGCTTTTGTATCGTGTGGTCTGATCGTATATCTTTTTACATAAAGTTTGTACTCGTTTTATCAAACTCGTGTGGAGTCCATTTGTGGTGTCACCAGTGGGTTGATGTGAGTGTGTTTGCACAAACTGTACACTTGTGCCGTAGAGATAGGCCTGGCTGCTCGTGCCAAGCTACTAAGGGGTTGAGCAGGGCTATCTCAAACGGTGTCCTTAATAGGCCTAACATTGAGTGAGGAGTCCTGGGTCTCGCATTTGGTGACAGTGGTGCGGTACTGGGACTCCGGCTTCCAACAGCCCCCTTTTGATTTTGGCTCATGACCCTTGTTTTTTGTGCCATACTATTGTAATTTGTTCAACATTCAGATGTTTGTTGTTTCTTTTTACCTCCGGTTTTAAATGGTACACAGATTGCTGCAATTTGTGAAAGAAATGTTCACAATTCAGGGGCAAATTCACAGAGAAAGTGGCAAAGCGTATCGTTAAACCAAGAAGGTTAACAACACGCCCCGTCACTTTAGAAACGCAGGGCTGCATCATATTTACAAGAATATGGTGCAGCCCTGCTTTTCCCCCTGCACTAGTGCTAAATGTTGCTGCCTGGTGCCAACGCAGGCACCTTTGCACCATAGTGCAATGGTGTCTACATTGAGAGGAGTGATTGTTTGTTGTCCCTTCCTGCACATAAAGAATCTGAAATGGTGATTTAAAAGTTCATTTTTTTATAATTGTTTATGTGCAGGAAGGTATACCTTCCTGTACATAAACAATCAAAGGCATTTTGCTGTTTGAATGTGTGCTGCATAGTGCAGCACACATGGAAACAGCAAAAACTAGTAGTAATTAAACATTTCTCCTTGTTTTGCCTGGGTAAGACCAGGTTTTCCCTGGTCTTACTTTTGGCGCTGCCCCATATTTACGCCACTCTTGTAAATCTTGGGCAGCATCAAAATCAATCAGTGTGGCGGTGTAAGGCTCACCTCAACACCCATGCCCGCCCCTTTCATGCTAAGTGTAGTATGAAAGGGTACCTTATTTACAAGGCAGCGTTAAACCATGTTCAGTGGCTTAACACAACCTTGTAAATAAGGTGAAGGGCGTATCGCCACCACAATGTCTTTAAAAGGGATGTTGTGGTGGTGATAGGGGCTTGTAAATATGCCACTCAGTTTCTTCGGCATCTGGATAGTATTGGAGTTATTGAAAATGACAGTATGGTGATGCCCATGTTTCTGTATGCTATCTAAAATGTGTTAAATTTAAAAATAAATACACTGCACATCAGTTAAGCATCGATAGTTGTTCTAGATTTTGGCGGATTGGCTACTCCATCAAAAACATGCTTGATTATATCCTATGGAATCTGTAAATCGTTGGAGGGAATATCCACCACGTTTGCCACAGAGTAACCTGTATGGCAACTCTGAATTTGGGCTTAAGTGTTGAGGTAGTTTAGCTGCTCCCCTTTGAAAGAAATGAATTCTCTTTAAATTCTAGGCAGAAGTCTGCAATCTGCGGCTCTACTTAATGTTCCCAAAACCTACTAGGTGAGAAGAGATGACATACATTTTGATTAGTCTCCCGATTTTGGAACAGATTCCTGAAAACCATTCATTTCGTATCGTCTGGGAAGTCAGTCTAGTGGTTATGGGCTCTTGTGATCATCAGATGTTCACCAACTCCCTGGGTCGGGTAATGGTTAACGCAAGAAAAATGGCCTCAAATTGCCAAGTTTCAAAGTAAAAGCCCTGGTAGAGTGAAGTGGGACCTTTAGACCCCTGGTTCCTGGTGCTACTGTACCTGCTGCACCAATGATAACCATGCCTTTGATTTAAAGCACTTAGGGGCATATTATCAAGAAATGTAGTTAAAATTATCGTCGCTTTAGCGGCAGAAAACTGCCGCTAAAACAGCGATAATGGGCTTGATAATATGCCCTTGAGAATTCCAATAGAAGCCCATGTTCTGGTGTGAACACGGGCTTCTATTGGAATTCTCTGCGGCATATTATCAAGCCCATTATCGGCGCTTTAGCAGCAGTTTTCTGCCGCTAAAGCGGATATAATTTTAACGCTGTGCTTGATAATATGGCCATTAAGGATTTTTGGGCATATTATCAAGTCATGCGATAAAATTATCGCCGCTTTAGCGCCAGAAAACTGCCGCTAAAACGGTGATAATGGGCTTGATAATATGCTCTATGGAATTCCAATTGAAGCCCATGTTAGACGTCCTTCCATAGAGATTGAGGATTTGGATATGTAAGTTGCAGCAAATCCAATTTTTTAATACAAGAGATGTCCGAGTATCAGTAAATAATAAATGTATCCACAACCTTAAAAACCGTCTTTTAGTCGACCAATACTCTTTTTATGTTTTAGATAAAATGTTGAAGAAAGATTAGAAATGCCCTTTATATTTTAGGATTCTACTGACAATACTTAAGCAAACATTTTAGTATCAGTGCTGGAGATGTATGCATGCACCTCTATTGTTTTCAGCACTAGAGTAGACTTTGAAATTCGATGTACATCCTCTGTCTGGTGTTTAAACAATAAATTTGATAGAACAATGTGTTTCCATAACATTATAATTCAGCAGGTCTGACATCCCGAAACAAATATAATAGGCCATTTGAGGTTGTGTAGCTGTTATGCTTCCCATTTTCTTGCTTCCTTTTTCAGAACCAATCTTTCACATTAAAATGTCTTGCTTTCAAAAGTAAAGTGCAAGCAAAGTAGCTAAAAATGCATATCCATGCTATGTTTTTACCCTGAAACAGCAATCAACTGAAATAGCTTCTAAAATGAAGTCACAAAAATCTGAGCATGTTCGGCAATGAATTTCAGCTTTTAACAATATAGTTGTTTGATTTTCAAAGCGTATCTGTGCTTCCTCAAGCGATATTCCAGTATTGGTCAGGTAACAATGCATACCAAATCCAATTAAGTGTATAAAACACTTGCAATTCCGCACACGCTCACTTCAAAACCGTCTTTCTGAAGCCGTGTAATTTGTTTCTTGAATAACTATAGAATCCATAACTCTGTGTCTGCAGCAAATAGGTTTCTATACTTCAGTGAGATTCTTCAATCAAGTTAGTCAAAGCTAGCATAAACAATGGCTTCCTCTAAGACATCTTAGTCAAATGTGTCACATGGAGGGGGAGCAGAGAGCATTATGAAGGTTAGCGTTCTATTCAAGCGTCTGAGAGCTCCTGCACTTCATTTCGAGGGCTATCTTTCCATAGCCGCCTGCTACGAACAAGGAATTCGACCTAATTCTTCTCGGTGGAGTCCGAGCAAATTGAAAAGTACCTCTTGTATAGGCCCTTCTGCAACTTAAGCTTTCGAATGCGAAGTTTGTGGTGCATTCCTCTGTGTTGGACCCGGCCCTTCTGGCAGGTTCACCCCGAAACTTTTTGCTTTTTATCGGTGACTGGGTGTAGTGATTTTTTGGGTTTCTGCTCACTTTACCGCTGTGTCCCAGGGTAAAGTGCGTGCGTTTTGTGAGGTTGGCCTGCCCTCCCATAGGAATGTATGGGGGAATGTATGTGTCCTGGTAGTTCCTGATGTGTTGGGTGTGCAGGCCCGAGTTTGGTATGTGCGGACTCGTGTGAGTGAATGCTGCGCGATGATGTGTACGGCGTGCATGTACCTAGTGTGGAAGTGCCACTTCTAGAAGTGGGCACTTCGGTGTGCAGTATGAAATGTGTGGCTTGTCTGGCGATTGGCTGGTGGAGGTCATGTGACGGGCTAGGGATTCCCCAGAGTCAGGAGGAGTCACCCAGTGGTGAATGGGAGTTTAGCATACTGATGGCTGGGGAGGAGTACGCCTGGGTCCTGAATAGGACAGGGCTTTCCCCACACAATGATGGCTCCGGCCCCTGTGGTGCGTCTAATAACCCTAGCCCTGCCAGTGAATAGGGAGAGGGGCTGAGCAAAACAAAGTGCTCAGGAACCTGTTGTAACTGGTTCGCCCCTTCCCTGAACCTTCAGACAAAGACTTTGACTGTATAAAAAGGGGCTGTGTCCCCTTACAATTTGTTCTCTTGCAGGATCATCTGGAGGGGGCCTGCTGCTGCTGGGCGCCAGGAGAGACCGCCACTGGGGACTGCCTCCCTGCTGGAGGGCCCTGTGTGCTGTCTCTAGGCCCAGCCTTTGCCCCCCTGTTCTTGGAGGACTTTCTACTGGACCTTTTTGATTTACAGCGCCTGGGAGCGCTCCTGGGACTTTGTAGCGCTGTGCATGCTGTTTGACTTCCTAGCACTGTGTGCGCTTTGATTCTGGAGGCCGGTGCCCACCCGGCATTGTTATCACCCGAGCGGGTGCCTACCCCGCTGATCTGTGTGCTCGCGGGTGCCCATCCCGCTAATTTGTTTATTTTACGGCGGGTGCCCACCCCGCCGTGTATCCAGTATCAAGAGGGAGCCTACCCCTTGTGGCCGCCGTAGTGAAAGTCACCGCCGCGGGCCCGGGGAGCCAGGAAGTCAGGCAAGTCTTGGGTGACGTGGGCGGGGCCTCGCCTCAACCCGGAAGCCAACGGGAGCCTACCCCGCGCTCCGGTCCACGAAGCACGAGAAGACGAGTCCAGGCGGGAGCCCACCCCGCGCTGGACGGCGCCGAAAGAGCGGAGGAAAGCAGCAGGGGCTGGCGGGGCTCCCATGAGGAGAGGAGAGCCCCGCGCCTATACCGGAGGAGGCGCCCCTGCCGTGAGGAGTCCCAGCATCAGTCCCGGTGAGTGAGGGGGCGGAGTGCTCGAGTTACGAGCCGACGAAGGCTCCAACAAGCGGGGTATGGTGTGCGTGTTCGAAGCGCAATGCGTGCTCTAACATACAGGGACATAGTGGTGGCAAGCAGAGCGGCCCCGGAAGGCAGTGGGCCGCTCCAACGAACGGCAGCATTTCACTGCGCTGAGTCCCGGAGCAGGACTCCAACGTCGGGGGGTGATTTTTAGTTGCCCAGGCCCCAGAGAGGGGGCCCCCACCTACTTGTACCGGTGCATTGATTGCTGAGCGCAGAGGTCGCTCCAACGACGGGGCAGATTATTGCTTCAGAGCCCAGAGAGGCTCTAGGGGGCATTTCTTGTGGTCTTGAGCCCACGTGACTCCTACGTGCTTTGGGGGCATTAGTTCTGCCCAGAGCCCGGTGGGGCTCCAACGTTGGCCCCAGTAACATTGTCTTCCAGCTGCCCAGCACTTAGTGGGCAGCTGCCACGTTTAGGTTGGGGGTCTTTACGCTTTTGGCTTGCGCAGCTGGCGCAGTTTGACTGGGACAGGGCGTCCTAGCCCCGACAAGGCCAGTGGGCCTAGGGACTGCCACAGGTGGTGGCGCATGTGAGTTTTGCGCCAAGGTTCCTAACCTGCACCTCTGAATGTATTTTATGCGTCATGTGCCTTGCTTTACACCGCTGAATGTATTTCTATGCATCATGTGTTTTCCTTCCTTACACCTCTGAATGTTTTTATGCATCATGTGTTTTCCTAACCTGCACCTCTGAATGTGTTTTTATGCGTCATGTGCCATTGCTTTACACCGCTGAATGTATCTTGATGCATCATGTGTTTTCCTTCCCTATACCTCTGAATGTTTTAGGCATCATGTGTAATGTGCGTTCACCCCTACAGGTATTGTGATACTTAGGTGGTTGTTTGTTTTCTCCTAGTACAGGTGGTGCTAGTGAGGTCCTAGTTCCCTGCGTGACATTCTCCTAAAGTGGTTAGGGTTGCGTAGGTGGTACTTTCTGGTTACCAGTAGTTACTGGTTGTGTTATATGTGTATTTTGTGCTACAGTAATTTTATATTCTAAAAGTGCTGATTCCTGACAGTGGTCCAGGTGGCCCTGTCCCCTGTATATATAATCCCTTGTAAATTCTGCCCGTGCCGGTTGGCACATTGTAAAGTGTGTGTTTTTATCTAATGTGTTGTGTATAATACAAAGGCTATTTTTATAGAATACCTTGTGTGGAGTTTCCTTTGTGGTGGGCCTTGGGTGTTGTTGCTGGGTGCGCGCGCAAACGCTTTACACATCGCCTCAGAGATAAGCCTGACTGCTCGTGCCAAGCTACCAAGGGGGTGAGCAGGGGTTATCTTTGGCGTGTAACTTCCTTGCCCTGACTAGAGTGGTGGTTTCTGCCTGACTTTGGCGCAAGCCTTAGCCAGCCAGAAATCCCAGTTCTAACATTGGTGATCAGCGGTGGGATTTGGACTTGCGTTTGCGCTGTACCGCAGCAGCGACTGGCTACACCACAAAACTCTGCATTTAGATAAATCACATTTTGGAGATTATTGTTTTTGAGTTCCATTGTTTCTTCTCCTAAAGGTGTCCTTTGTGAATTATGTACTCCTGTGTTAGCTCAGACACTCAGGTTCCTTGTGTTAAACTCTTCTCAGGAACGTCCGCCAAAATGGAGCCTGCTTTTAATTTCTGTGGTCTGTTTAGATACAGTAGGTTGGAGTTGGTAAGGTTCTGTGAAGAGAGGGACATAGAGGTGGGTGAGTCAGATACCCAGTCCAGACTGAGGGACAACCTGATCCTATGGCAAAAGGATGAGTGGGAGCGAGAGCGCAGCGAGGAAGATAGGGCCCGAGCCGCACGCCGAGAGGGTGGTGGGTCTGTGGGGAGCCCTGAAGATTCAGAAGAGGAGGAAGGTTACCTGACAGGGACGCCAGTAGACAGTGAAGACCCCATAGATAGGGAGTCCCTTGCTGGGTCCAGTGTCGGTAGCAGCACCCCATCCCTTTCCCTGTCCCCAGAGGAGTGGGTAGATAGGAGGGAAGAGAGGGAGCATCAGCTGGCCATGGAGAAGCTCAGGTTGGAGCATGCTAGGGCGATGGCGCAGCTGGGGGTGGAGGAGAAAAAGTTTGAGACTGAGAGGGTCTTGGCGGAAGAGAGGATGGCGGAGGCTGAGAGGGCCTTCGCCAGGGAGAGATTAGCTCTGGAGGGTAGGTTGACCCCAGAGCGCAGTTGTGGTTTTCTGGATTCACCAGTGAGGGTAGAGTCCAGTGGTGGCAGCGATAGAGAGCCCAGTGCAGAGAGTCCCATTCCCAATTCCCCGAGTATGGTACCTGTGTCCCAAGAAGAGGAGTATAGGTTGAAGTTCAGGGGCAGTAGGAAGCTGCCTCACCAGGATTGGGGGAATTTTGTGGATGAATGTCATGATGCACTGTGTGATTGGGTGACGGTTAACACGGCAGAAGATATGGACGGAATGTTCAATCTGGTTATCAAAGAGCAGATGCTCAGTTGTTGTTTTCCCGGGTTGCGCCAACACCTGTTGGAGTGTGGGTTCGCTAGTCCATGGAGACTTGCAGAAGAAGCGGACCGCTGGGAAAGTGCCCAAGGTTCTGATGAGGTATGGGAGAGTGCTTCCAACAGCAGTGGCTCAGTGATCTTCCCGTCTTGGATGGGGGTAGAGGTTCAGAGTAGCCCAGCTAGGTCCCAGAGTAGTGAGAGGGGTGTAGGGGCTCACGGCCTATCTCAGCGGAGTAGGGGTGAGTGGGTGACTTTGAGTCCCCAGAGGCCCGAAACCCAGTCTCAGAACCTGGATGGTTTCTTCAGGGAACACCAGGTAGGGGGCCTAGGCTGTCCTGTTAGGCCACTTGAGGAGGATCGCCCAGAGTATGGAGAACCTGGAGTCTCTGTAAATAGAGCTCCAGTGGTTCTGGTGTCAGGCAGTACCGCTCCAGTAGGGAGGGTGCGGAAGTCCAGCGAGAGGAGTGGCATGGGGCTGTGTTCCCCAGTGGAGGAGCCAGTGGGTCAGGGACCAGCCGGTAGGGCTGAGTCTCCTAGAAGTGACCATGGCGACCACACGTCTGTCCTGGGGGATCTTCGCGTACTGTCAGGTGGACAGGGGACGGGAGATCTGCGCCAGGCAGACTGTCATGCAACACATGAGGCATATGTTACTCTTGGGGGGATACTGTGTGAGTCCCCAGAAGTCCTGGAGTGCCAGGCAATTATGCAACCGAAGATTCTAGACCAGAAGTTGGGAGGCCAGGTTCAGGATCAGCCTGACCTGCAGGGTAGGACGACTGTAACCAGTGTCCTGACCTGTTCTTCTTCCAGAGGTACCGCCCCAGTTGGTAGGGAGCAGGACTCTGGAAGGGGGTGCAGAGGGTGGGAGAGCCCACCTCTGACCCCGGTGCAACCTGAGGGGTTAAACCCTAGGTTGGTAGACCAGTTCTCAGGGAGAGGTCCTGAGCTGGTGGGAAAGTTGATTTCTGAGGGTGCCTCTCAGAGGAGGAGAGGACGGAACCCTAGAAGGAGAGGTAGGGGGAGGAGAGCCTCGCCCGTGACTGTTGGTCAGCTTGAGGGTTCAGACCCTGGGCTGGAAGATCAGTGGATGTTTAGAAATGCCCTGATGAGGGGTAGAGTGGAGAATGGCTGCTATGTGCCAGGGGTTACTACCCCCACTCTGTGGTTAGGCAAGGACCAGTGGCGCCTAGATGGCCTAGGGCCTGGTCCTGGCCGCGGACAACTGAGGAGTACCAGTGGGGTAGCCCAGTTGGTCCGCCGAGTTCTTTTAGAAAGAATTCCATGGGTTCAGAGTGGCGTAAAACCAGAGAGTGTCCCTGCCGTTGCGGGCCTGCGTCTGTGTTTTGTCGCCCAAAGCAGGGAAGACCTTCACGGTGGTGATTGGTCTACCCTGCGTTTTGGCTGGAAGGGGGTTGTGTTGGACCCGGCCCTTCTGGCAGGTTCACCCCGAAACTTTTTGCTTTTTATTGGTGACTGGGTGTAGTGATTTTTTGGGTTTCTGCGCACTTTACCGCTGTGTCCCAGGGTAAAGTGCGTGCGTGTTGTGAGGTTGGCCTGCCCTCCCATAGGAATGCATGGGGGAATGTATGCGTCCTGGTAGTTCCTGATGCGTGGGGTGTGCAGGCCCGAGTTTGGTATGTGCGGACTCGTGTGAGTGAATGCTGCGCGATGATGTGTGCGGCGTGCATGTACCTAGTGTGGAAGTGCCACTTCTAGAAGTGGGCACTTCGGTGTGCAGTATGAAATGTGTGGCTTGTCTGGCGATTGGCTGGTGGAAGTCATGTGACGGGCTAGGGATTCCCCAGAGTCAGGAGGAGTCACCCAGTGGTGAATGGGAGTTTAGCATACTGATGGCTGGGGAGGAGTACACCTGGGTCCTGAATAGGACAGGGCTTTCCCCACACAATGCTGGCTCCGGCCCCTGTGGTGCGTCTAATGACCCTAGCCCTGCCAGTGAATAGGGAGAGGGGCCGAGCAAAACAAAGTGCTCAGGAACCTGTTGTAACTGGTTCGCCCCTTCCCTGCACCTTCAGACAAAGACTTTGACTGTATAAAAAGGGGCTGTGTCCCCTTACAATTTGTTCTCTTGCAGGATCATCTGGAGGGGGCCTGCTGCTGCTGGGCACCAGGAGAGACCGCCACTGGGGACTGCCTCCCTGCTGGAGGGCCCTGTGTGCTGGCTCTGGGCCCAGCCTTTGCCCCCCTGTTCTTGGAGGACTTTCTACTGGACCTTTTTGATTTACAGCGCCTGGGAGCGCTCCTGGGACTTTGTAGCGCTGTGTGCGCTGTTTGACTTCCTAGCGCTGTGTGCGCTTTGATTCTGGAGGCCGGTGCCCACCCGGCATTGTTATCACCCGAGCGGGTGCCTACCCCGCTGATCTGTGTGCTCGCGGGTGCCCACCCCGCTAATTTGTTTATTTTACGGCGGGTGCCCACCCCGCCGTGTATCCACTATCAAGAGGGAGCCTACCCCTCGTGGCCGCCATAGTGAAAGTCACCGCCGCGGGCCCGGGGGAGCCAGGAAGTCAGGCAAGTCTTGGGTGACGTGGGCCGTGCCTCGCCTCAACCCGGAAGCCGACGGGAGCCTACCCCGCGCTCCGGTCCACGAAGCACGAGAAGACGAGTCCAGGCGGGAGCCCACCCCGCGCTGGACGGCGCCGAAAGAGCGGAAGAAAGCAGCAGGGGCTGGCGGGGCTCCTGTGAGGAGAGGAGAGCCCCGCGCCTATACCGGAGGAGGCGCCCCTGCCGTGAGGAGTCCCAGCGTCAGTCCCGGTGAGTGAGGGGGCGGAGTGCTCGAGTTACGAGCCGACGAAGACTCCAACAAGCGGGGGTATGGTGTGCGTGTTCGGAGCGCAATGCGCGCTCTAACATACAGGGACATAGTGGTGGCAAGCAGAGCGGCCCCGGAAGGCAGTGGGCCGCTCCAACGAACGGCAGCATTTCACTGCGCTGAGTCCCGGAGCAGGACTCCAACGTCGGGGGGTGATTTTTAGTTGCCCAGGCCCCAGAGAGGGGGCCCCCACCTACTTGTACCAGCGCATTGATTGCTGAGCGCAGAGGTCGCTCCAACGACGGGGCAGATTATTGCTTCAGAGCCCAGAGAGGCTCTAGGAGGCATTTCTTGTGGTCTTGAGCCCACGTGGCTCCTACGTGCTTTGGGGGCATTAGTTCTGCCCAGAGCCCGGTGGGGCTCCAACGTTGGCCCCAGTAACATTGTCTTCCAGCTGCCCAGCACTTAGTGGGCAGCTGCCACGTTTAGGTTGGGAGTCTTTACGCTTTTGGCTTGCGCAGCTGGCGCAGTTTGACTGGGACAGGGCGTCCTAGCCCCGACAAGGCCAGTGGGCCTAGGGACTGCCACAGGTGGTGGCTCATGTGAGTTTTGCGCCAAGGTTCCTAACCTGCACCTCTGAATGTATTTTATGCGTCATGTGCCTTGCTTTACACCGCTGAATGTATTTCTATGCATCATGTGTTTTCCTTCCTTACACCTCTGAATGTTTTTATGCATCATGTGTTTTCCTAACCTGCACCTCTGAATGTGTTTTTATGCGTCATGTGCCATTGCTTTACACCGCTGAATGTATCTTGATGCATCATGTGTTTTCCTTCCCTACACCTCTGAATGTTTTAGGCATCATGTGTAATGTGCGTTTACCCCTACATGTATTGTGATACTTAGGTGGTTGTTTGTTTTCTCCTAGTACAGGTGGTGCTAGTGAGGTCCTAGTTCCCTGCGTGACATTCTCCTAAAGTGGTTAGGGTTGCGTAGGTGGTACTTTCTGGTTACCAGTAGTTACTGGTTGTGTTATATGTGTATTTTGTGCTACAGTAATTTTATATTCTAAAAGTGCTGATTCCTGACAGTGGTCCAGGTGGCCCTGTCCCCTGTATATATAATCCCTTGTAAATTCTGCCCGTGCCGGTTGGCACATTGTAAAGTGTGTGTTTTTATCTAATGTGTTGTGTATAATACAAAGGCTATTTTTATAGAATACCTTGTGTGGAGTTTCCTTTGTGGTGGGCCTTGGGTGTTGTTGCTGGGTGCGCGCGCAAACGCTTTACACATCGCCTCAGAGATAAGCCTGACTGCTCGTGCCAAGCTACCAAGGGGGTGAGCAGGGGTTATCTTTGGCGTGTAACTTCCTTGCCCTGACTAGAGTGGTGGTTTCTGCCTGACTTTGGCGCAAGCCTTAGCCAACCAGAAATCCCAGTTCTAACACTCTGAGATATGGATATTAGAAGTTTGGAAACGTTGGAAGACCCTTCATCCTTGGAGAAAGGCCCTCAGGATAAGGACCCAATGCAAGTGGCTGCCTCTTCTGCACTGGTACTTACCTGCCATGGAGATATGGGCACTTTTCTTCTTGGATTTTTTTTTCTCTCTCACTCTCATGGTCGAAGACAGGAAATAATGCTGCTTCTCCACCTTGACGTCAAAAATGTTCTGAAAGGGAATTGGGGACTAAATCAGCGAGGTAGGGGTTCTTTAAGGTAGTGCACACTGGAAGTTATCTATGCGATTCAAAGTAGGAAGTTTACACTGAGCGCCTCCATTTTGTGACATTAGTTCATACGCCAGAATCAGCAGTGCAATGAGATAACTAATTTGTGAGCTGAGTGAGTCCTTGCGTTGTAAATAGGAGCCTCCTATTCATGTGGAGCATCCAGAGGTTCCAGGAATTCAAGTGTCAGATTACGCCATGCATTGATATTGCCCTTGTGGAATACCTGACTTTAGGTCTAGACCCTGATCTATATTAATTTCTGGTGCCCTGGGGGCATAAGTAGCTTCTGAGAGGGAAAGGCAGCTCAGGATAGCATAATCACTCCCAAAGACACTGACGGCCATGGTGATACTACAACTTGTGGTGCAGTCTTTATTGAAGGAGTGTTTGCATCATTATGCCCCATCTTAAATATGTTTGGGCTGCTCTTTGTTCGGACAACAGGGATTATTTGCTGGGTGTGGATGTCTTTTTCTCGGGCAATAGGTGCTTATGCATTGTCAAGTGAAAAACATATCATACTTTCAGGAATATCCTTGATGTTATGCCCACCCTGGGTGCAGTGCCTTCAGCTTATCTTTTTTTCTGAGCTTTGTGACCTGCTCCCTCCACTCAATAAATTGCTTCCTAAAAAAGCCAAGTGAGCTGTTTGTTCTGTGCACCCCCCTCCCCATTGAAGGCTCAATATCCCTCCCAACTGAGCCATGCCAATTCCCTTTTATTAATAATGCAGATCCCCTCAGTGGGGTTGTTTACTCGTTTTCCTCCCTCTTCAGGTCTTACGCTTCTGCATTACCTTGCTGCAGGCCAGTCCTAAGTTCCACCATCATTTATCTGTGGATTTGCAGACTGAACAAAAAAAAAAGATCACTCTTGTGTCTGGGGATGTGGATCTTGAAGTCTAAAACTCTGCCTTCTGTTTGCTTCCCACCTTGGGTGAGCACCATTAGCTTCAAACATCAGGCACAGTGAAAGAAGCTGCAGCCAGATCAGTCTCCCTGTGAAGCCTGCTGTAGGCACTGACGACAAAAAAAGTGATTTTTTTTATTTACGCTTGAATAATATGTTAAGCCGTAACCCGCATTAATTTTGGCCTACATGATTTACACATAATATATTCATTATGTACTCGAACCTGTCATTTATTAGCCTCGCATTATTCACAGTAAGTTTGAGCAGTGTTTACCATAAATGTACATATATGTATTTACCCCTGTGCATTTAAAGTTAGTGTGAGTGGGACAAGGTGCTCCACTTCGTGTTGAATTAAACATTGTATCTCTTCTTGCTGTGCATAATATTTTTAATTTCAGATACCACGTCACTGTTTGCTCACCAGAATGGTATTCTTTCCTAGCTTGCATATTGAATGTCGTAGTCTACCGATAAGCTGGTGTGGGCGGAAACCCTAACACCTGCAGCCGACGAGAAAGCTAAGAAGTCCATTCTCCTTTGTGTGGTATTGAGAAGGGCGCGGTGAAATGAAGAGTTTTCATTGTACTATTCTGTGAGAAGGAGGCCAACGCCAGTATCAGAGAGAAAACTGGGTTGTGGTTGTTCATCGCTTTGTGGGAAACCGAAGATTTTAACTTTTTGGACGGAATGTTGTGTTTTAACTTTGTGAAGCTTGTTAGTTAGTTACATCACTTGCCCCTGCCCACCTTCGCAGGCAGACATCTTCTCATCTTCTGAGATTAATGCTCTTTATTCCCCTTCTTGCTGAGACAGTCTGAAGAGCAAGTGCCTCTCTTCTGTTATTAATTGGAATCTTTGTCGGCTTCCTCTTTCGATTCAATATTTGCTGATACCAACTGCTTCAGAAACTCTCTGACTGGCACACATCCTTAGCATAGAATTAGGGAAGTGTCTTTATCGAAACCAGTCTTTGCTTCCTTTGCACATTGAGCGTTTGATACTCTAAACCTCAGTATTGTTAATTGTGCTGCTTGGGTTATATTCATGTATGCTGTATCTCAGGATTGAGATGGCATTTTACTAATCTGATTAATAAAACCTGCATGGTTTGGAATCTACTCCTCTCTGAATTTACTGTGGGGCACACCCTGCTTCACTGTAATGAAATGCTGCTGAACTTTGTCATTCTAGCCTCAGTTTGAGACAAAGACCCCTCTGGGTATTGATAGTGGAGTTTTGAGTGGCGCCGAGGTTAGCAAGGCACAGAGAGGCCATCCTTTACCTTATCTAATCTTGCTATCAGCAATCACAGAAACATTTTTATCAAAGTATGAGAAAAGACCATCCATTGAAGATGGCTCATGGCATTACTTCAGCTCCTGGCAATGATTGTGTCAAACTCCCTGACATCGATGAATTATATCAGGCATTAGGTAGCCTTCTTCAAAAGGAGAAGATTGCCTGGAAAATTGGCTTTCCTCTTTCTCCCTCAATAAATATTAAGCTAGAAAGTCCACCCCTACCACTGTCAAAAATCTAATATATGTTTAACCAATTGAGAAGATGAAATCCTGGCTTGTTGACTCTTAGGCAACCTCACTACTGAACAGTGCAACTTATTATTCTTAAAAGAAAAGGTATTAACAACCAGAAACAATCTCAGGAATCTCAGTGTCAAGAAGGTGGAAAAATGGCTCAACCAGATCAGCCTTTTACCATTAGAGATGTTTCTTTTTTCCTCGCTCAGATGTCAATATCTGACCATGGGATAGAAGTGAAAGATGCACCAAACTGTTGAACCTTGCAATGCCTGTGGTTTAGCACGTTAACTCCAGAAGTTGGTCCTAGCTCAGAATTATATATTCAGGTCAATCCTGGACCTGCATACCTACAGCAGAGGCAAAAAGGCATGTTCTTATTCTGCCTATGTCCAATGTACTCTGCTGAGATATTGATTGAGTCACAGTTGTTTCTAATTTTCTCTTTATTTTCTCTGCTCCATAGTTAAAAGTAGTGATAAGTAAAAACGATGGTTTCCAGAGTAAGAGACTTAGAAGTATGCATGAGGGATGAGGGACACTGTTAACAATATACAAGACAAGATCATCGGGCACGTGCATCAACAATGCCATTTACAATTCCTTATCAGCAAAAAATAAGGATTCGCTAATACGGAATAGCAAAAGGCTATGCATGTAGAAATCGCTTAAAAAATAGCGATTTCTAAACATTCCTTAATTGCGACACGCAAATTGCGAGTCACAATTAAAGGAATACCTCCCCATTCATTCCTATGGCCCTAGAGGCACATAGGAATGAGTGGGAAGACATTCTCAATTAGCGATTCTCAATTAGAGAATCGCAAATTGAGAATGCAATTTCAAGGGTGCCAGGGTGTCAAAAGGACACTCTGTTGTACCCCTGAAATCTGCATATGAATACATCTTGCACACACACATGCCCCAAGGGCATGCGTGTGTGTAAAATGGAACTTTGAAAAATGAACTTTAGTGCATTTTTCAAAGTTTTTTGCAAATTACCATTAAGTTCAACTTCATGGTAATTTGCGCCCCCTATTAGTGAAATCGCTAGTTTTTTACTTTAATGCATTGCATTTAAGGAATCTCAATTTGCGATTCCTTAAAAGCAATGGCAATTTAAGTAATCGCAATTTAGAGATTACTTAAATTGCGATTTTTGCATTTGGGATGATGCATCCCAAATGCAAAAATACCGGTAGCAAAGAGGCAGATTCTGAGAATCTGCCCGTTTGCGACCGGTTTTTGCTTTGATGCATGTGGGCCAATGTCTCTCAGGTTTCAAATATCATTTTGGCCTGTGAAAGTGCTTAACTGTCAATCAAGTTAAATAATAATATGTTGCTTTGATGTAGCGTGCCAGGAGCAACGTAACCCTGGGTCATGGCGACATTAAGAATAATATATGGATCCATCCAAGAGAAGGAGTGAAAAACATATTATACATTCAGGCTCAACATGTTTTAACAAGTACATTCAGATGCCCGTGGCAGAAAATCATTGGGTGGGCATTTTATATTTAATCGTAATACCAAACACTGAGGTAGAAGGAGGGAGGTGTTCGCTCAGCCCTTCAGTGTGGGTGGTAGTATTGAGACCGTACAAGGAGGATGCAGTCAGTAATGGTGTGAAATTAATACATTCACGTTACTATAAAACAATAGGGTGCCAATTACGATCCGGTAAAAAATTTACCCGTACGACTTGTATCTGGTCTTTTTCTGTACGAATCGTACAAGTGCCGTACAAACTGGCAATCACGATTCGCATGGTAAAAAGTCCATACGAACCGCATTCGGAATATTTCCCCACACGTCCTCGGGTCGGAAAATGTGTCCGACACGTCCTCGGACGATTTACCGTACAAATGTGAAAAGTGAAGTCCGACCGAGGAATCACGATCCAACCCGTGAGTCCGATCTCACAACCGTATGGTAAAAACACCGTCCGCACCGAACTCCCATTGCAACCATGGAGACATGTACCCGCATACGTGCCCAACACTCCCCCCAGCACCCATACGTTCGAGTCGTACTCCCCGTTAATGTACACACCCCCCCTGTATGTACACCCGTGTACGTGTCGAACCCCCACCCGTGTATGTACACCCCTGTACGTTCGAGTCGTACCCCCACCCCTGTACGTGTCCTATCCCCGTGTATGTACACCCCTGTACGTGTCGTACCCCCGTGTATGTACACCCCTGTATGTTCGAGTCGTACCCCCACCCCTGTACGTGTCCTACCCCCGTGTATGTACACCCCTGTACGTGTCGTACCCCCGTGTATGTACACCCCTGTACATTCGAGTCGTACCCCCACCCCTGTACATGTCCTACCCCGTGTATGTACACCCCTGTACGTGTCGTACCCCCGTGTATGTACACCCCTGTACGTTCGAGTCATACCCCCACCCCTGTACGTGTCCTACCCCCGTGTATGTACACCCCAGTACGTTCGAGTCGTACCCCCACCCCTGTACGTGTCCTACCCCCGTGTATGTACACCCCTGTACGTGTCGTACCCCCGTGTATGTACACCCCTGTATGTTCGAGTCGTACCCCCAACCTTGTACGTGTCGTACCCCCGTGTATGTACACCGCTGTACGTTTGAGTCGTACCCCCACCCCTGTACGTGTCCTACCCCCGTGTATGTACACCCCAGTACGTTCGAGTCGTACCCCCACCCCTGTACGTGTCCTACCCCCGTGTATGTACACCCCTGTACGTGTCGTACCCCCGTGTATGTACACCCCTGTATGTTCGAGTCGTACCCCCACCCCTGTACGTGTCCTACCCCCGTGTATGTACACCCCTGTACGTGTCGTACCCCCGTGTATGTACACCCCTGTACGTTCGAGTCGTACCCCCACCCCTGTACGTGTCCTACCCCCGTGTATGTACACCCCTGTACGTGTCGTACCCTCGTGTATGTACACCCCTGTACGTTCGAGTCGTACCCCCACCCCTGTACGTGTCCTACCCCCGTGTATGTACACCCCAGTACGTTCGAGTCATACCCCCACCCCTGTACATGTCCTACCCCCGTGTATGTACACCCCTGTACGTGTCGTACCCCTGTGTATGTACACCCCTGTACGTTCGAGTCGTACCCCCACCCCTGTACGTGTCCTACCCCCGTGTATGTACACCCCTGTACGTTCGAGTCGTACCCCCACCCCTGTACGTGTCCTACCCCCGTGTATACGTTCGAGTCGTACCCCCACCCCTGTATGTGTCCTACCCCCGTGTATGTACACCCCTGTACATGTCCTACCCCCGTGTATGTACACCCCAGTACGTTCGAGTCGTACCCCCACCCCTGTACGTGTCCTACCCCCGTGTATGTACACCCCTGTACGTGTCGTACCCCCATGTATGTACACCCCTGTACGTTCGAGTCGTACCCCCACCCCTGTACGTGTCCTACCCCCGTGTATGTACACCCCTGTATGTGTCCTACCCCCGTGTATGTACACCCCTGTACGTTCGAGTCGTACCCCCACCCCTGTACGTGTCCTACCCCCGTGTATGTACACCCCTGTACGTGTCGTACCCCCGTGTATGTACACCCCTGTACGTTCGAGTCGTACCCCCACCCCTGTACGTGTCCTACCCCCGTGTATGTACACCCCTGTACGTTCAAGTCGTACCCCCACCCCTGTACGTGTCCTACCCCCGTGTATGTACACCCCAGTACGTTCGAGTCGTACCCCCACCCCTGTATGTGTCCTACCCCCGTGTATGTACACCCCTGTACGTGTTGTACCCACGTGTATGTACACCCCTGCACGTTCGAGTCGTACCCCCACCCCTGTACGTGTCCTACCCCCGTGTATGCACACCCCAGTACGTTCGAGTCGTACCCCCACCCCTGTACGTGTCCTACCCCATGTATGTACACCCCTGTACGTGTCGTACCCCCCTGTATGTACACCCGTGTACGTCAGAGTCGCACCCCCACCACAACCTCCTAAGTACGGAGCGCACCCCAGGCCCCAACATCACAACCGCATGTACGAGTCGTACCAAGCCACACACAAGGACAGCACCGTACAACCAAATGGCCCATGTACACACCGTACACAGGCTAAAAACGCACGTACACAACCAGGACAAACCAAAACAACACAAGAATACACCATTCGAATGGCACAAAGCCACAAAACATGTCCAACAAACACTAAAAAAACACATTCACTGACCTGCAACTGCCAAAAACAAACAGAGGCCCAAAACACCACCACTCCTTATAACACACCCACCCAAACTTCAAACACAGCCACACCCACCAATGGACCAATAAAAAGGGCCCACACACACAAACCATGAGCCTTTGCAACAGACTCACTGCTGCCAGACACCACAGACAACCTACAGCACCATACTACAAGCTTCACCACACCTTACACTTGCACACCTTCACACAACCACCTTCACAAACACCCCCTCATCACATTCACACACACACACACCTGCACAACCACACCCACACACCCACAACCATCCACACCCCCCCACCATCCACACCCACACCCCTCACCATGCCCACTAACAAGAATCCAAAGTTCAGTAACCGAGAGTTGGAGGTCCTTGTCGATGAAATCCTCAGAGTCGAGCCACAGCTCTTTGGAACATTGGTCAGACAGACCAGCATGGCAGCGAAAACAGCCATGTGGCAGACCATCGTCGATGCTGTGAATGCTGTTGCGGACACCAGAAGGACCAGGCATGAATTCCAAGCCAGGTGGTACGATCTGCGGAGGAGGGTCCGAGCCAAGATGCTGGAGGAACACAACCAGGCCAACGCCACTGGAGGAGGGCCCTCCCGCAGACCCGTACACTACCAGCCCTGGGAGGAGAGGGTGATGGCCATACAGCCGGTGGAGGCAGTCGAAGGATTAGGAGGACTCCGAGACCCGGGTGAGTACACAAACAACGCACCTCACATGGGGGGAACGTCATCCACAACCAAAATCACTAACAGGCACGCAACCACCACAAGCTATCGCATGACTCAACCACACTCCATGAACACGCACATGCCACTGGCGCCACCATGCCCCATGCACCCAGCTGGACAATGTCAAGTCACAGGCCACAGAAGACACCAACACCTGACACGGTAACCCGGATGGCAGGAGGGTGGGCCCCAAAATTCACATAGTGCAACTCAGAAGCAGACAACAATGCCCTCTGCCCATATGGCCTAGGTCACAGCCATACAAACACTGTGTCCCCACACAGGAAAGACTCGCCAGCAAATGGCGGACGCCTTGCATCAACACATGGGGGTGAAGGCACTGTTTTGCACATGACAGCAGCTAATGAACAGCCAACATTGTGAAAGAGTGGCAGCACACACCACCACAGCAGCAGCGCAGAGACAGACACTACACCCAATGGGTGCCTGGAGATCAGAAACAAACTCACATCAACAAGCCAAGGGCCATTCAAAGATCTGCTAACAGTGTGTGCCCAGGAAGCTGGGCTGAGGTGACAGAGGGTGACACACAGAGGAAGGGAGAGGGGGACACAGAGGGAGGGAGAGGGGGACAGAGAGGGAGGGAGACACAGGGAGACGGACAAAGGGAGGAGGCTGACACACGGAGGGAGGGAGAGGGGGACAGAGAGGGAGGGAGAGGGGGACAGAGAGGGAGGGAGACACAGGGAGACGGACAGAGGGAGGAGGCTGACACACGGTGGGAGGGAGAGGGGGACAGAGAGGGAGGGAGACACAGGGAGACGTACAGAGGGAGGAGGCTGACACACGGAGGGAGGGAGAGGGGGACAGAGAGGGAGGGAGACACAGGGAGACGGACAGAGGGAGGAGGCTGACACACGGAGGGAGGGAGAGGGGGACAGAGAGGGAGGGAGACACAGGGAGACGGACAGAGGGAGGAGGCTGACACACGGAGGGAGGGAGAGGGGGACAGAGAGGGAGGGAGACACAGGGACACGGACAGAGGGAGGAGGCTGACACACGGAGGGAGGGAGAGGGGGACAGAGAGGGAGGGAGAGGGGGACAGAGAGGGAGGGAGACACAGGGACACGGACAGAGGGAGGAGGCTGACACACAGAGTGAGGGAGAGGGGGACAGAGAGGGAGGGAGACACAGGGAGAGCAAATCAGCCGTGTGGTGTGTGGGAATGTCTGCTCGTCAGCAGGTAGACTGCGTGCATGTAGCCAAGGGTGGCCAGTGCCAGAACCCCCCCTCTTCCCCATGGCAAAACACAGGGCCATGTCACAACCTGTTCACGAGCACAACGACAGCTACCTGCATTATATAAGTGTGTGGATCCACTCCATGTGCACATGTACAGTGCTACACGGAAGGCGCCAATGCATGGCTCGCCACACCTGCCCACTCCACTGCTGACTGCAGTCACACTTGATGCAGCAAGTAAGACTGTGCCACACATAATTAAAGGGGCCAAAGTGGTGCCCAAGGGACACACCCATGCACAAGTGCACTGTGAGTGGAATGCAAGACAGATCCTAATTCCAAGAGGAAATGTGCCAACGTTGAAACTGATGAAACATGGATGTTGCATGGACCAAAATTAACATTGTCTCTCTCACACACAGGTCAACGTCGTGGTTCACCCCCCAACACTGGGGGGGAAGACTCACAGGACCCGGATCTGCGGGAGCCCGATCCCACCGGCAGCGACGACTCTCACCACTCTGTGGACGACCCCGACCAACCTGGCACCTCTGGTGTCCAACCACCTGCAGCACCTGCGTCAGGTACAACGGGGCCAACCACCACCCCCACTCCTGCCACATCCCAGGAGACACCCAGGATCCCTGCCCCACCACCACAAAGCAGCCAGGCTGGCCAGGAGGGACACGGTGTCCCGGGCACCCAGGAGGAGGCAGGCGACAACGCCAATGCCACCCCTCAGGGGTCCCAGAGACCTGATGTGCCCACAAGGGCAGGCCAGGTGTAAGTGGGCAGGGGTGGTAGGAGTGGAGGACGGCGGAGGCGCCAGCCTGACCAGTTGGCTGGGGAACCGGTATATTCCCATGTCCGTAACATCCTGGACACATACCGGCAGGACACCACGGGCATGGCCCAGGTTGTGTCCACCCTCAATGAGATCAAGGGGACCCTCGATGAGATAAAGACCCAGCAGGCCCAGCAACATGCGGAGCAACATGCCTGTCTACTGCAACACCAACGGAGGATGGAGGACAGACAGGCTGAGCAAGTGACGGTGTTCCAGGGGATTCACAATACACTCCGTCGGATGTCCGACAACATGGGCAACCCTCCCTGTGCCAGAAGGCGTAGAACATCACCACCCACAGGGAGGGATCAGGAGGAGGAGGAAACATCCGATGGAGCATCCCAAACATCGTCACGGCCTGCTTCTGAGGGTCCCCGCAGGAGGCCGGGTCGTCCACGGAAAGGACCGTGAGGGTCGGCGCTACATCACCATCTCCCAGGACACCTGGCCTGGCACCTGGCCCACTGGAGCAACAGCATCACAGCATCAAGAGACATTCTCTGCCACATGGCCTTGCTGGTCACTGTCTGACCAATGTGGACAAAGACTGTGGCATGGACTCTGAGGATTTCCAATGGCAAGGACACCAACTCCCCTACTGAACTTTGGATTCCAAACTCCCGGAAAGCCCCTCACGTCATACCCCCCCCCCCCCACCCCCCCACAAAAATAATAATTCACACCATGAAGAGAAGATGCCTGCTGGTTGCATTATTACCTTACATGTGTCTTGTAAAGTCTAAACATGCCTGAGTTCTCTTTTGACTTCAACCATCCACACCCTGGGGCCTGAGTCTGGCACAGGACACACGGGCCACAGTGTATTAGGCAAGACAGACATGGAGCACCATACACACCCGTGATGGGCCCAACCAGCTGAGGGGGTGGCCGCACAACCGTGCTGACAGACACATTGAGCACAGCAACAGTCATGCGCAGAGGTCAGGGATCCAGTCCAGTGTCCTGGGGGGCACCCAGGTATGTGTAGACAGGTGGCAGAACCATGTCCTGCAAGCTTGAGTCCGGTGGATGCAGAGAATGGGGGCCTGGCCAACGTTGGATGCATGGGGATGGCACATGTCACAATACCCACACAGTCATAGACATCATGCATAATACACAGTCTCAGCCCACACACACAGCTTGCATCTTGCTACTCGACACATAGACACATTGCCACTATCAGGGGAAACCATGCCAGACATGCTGGATGCACCGTGGCAACACACCAGCATTGACTGAGAAGAGGCAGCTTGGAGGCATAGGGACACCTTTATTAGTCATGTTTTCGGGATTGCAGAGGCAACTTGAAGTACACATGAACACTTCATGTGGAGTAACAAGTGGGTCCAACACTGGCACCCCCCTTCTGCAGCACAAATGCGTGATAGCCATGGAACTGGCACACAATTGTCGGCCAACAGCTAAACACCCACAGCTGCTCACGGAGAGACTGCCATACACCATTGATCCGCTGATGTAGAAGTCCCACACCATGTCAAGCCAATGCAAACCGTATGTGTCCGAGGGCAGTGTTACACACATTGATGCCATCATCACAATCCACTATCCCATCACTGATGACTGTCAACCAGTCAGACCATCTATTCAGGTGTACACAGCTGCATGTCGTGTCCCATGGTGATGCTACATGGCTGCAGAGGAACCAAACATCGACAGGGGCAGTGTGCATACATCGTGAACAACTGCCACACCCAATACACCCCTGATGCATCCCTTACCCTAAGGAGACTTCCAAACTTGTCCGTGCGTGTAACGCTGAGTCAGCACACGATGACGTGTCCATGAGGAATAGCAGTGCCACAACAATGCAACCAGCAGACGGCATGCGCAAGTACCTGGGGATGAGAGACACACAAGAAGTCAGCCACAAAAAGCACAGCCACTTGCATGTGCATGTACTCGACACATGTATGGATGACAACATGCTAGGTCACAATTATGACTGGGGAAATACAACCATCACTGCCACCATCACTCCAGTGACACACCCACACACACCTCTGACTCACGTGCCATACATGCAGGTGGAGACACACATCACAACACATGCCACACGTGGAGCAATGTGTGCACACTCAGACACTGGTACTCACCACTAAGCAAAGAAGTCGCGTATGAGCCGAGTCCGGATGTCCTCTTGCGGCTCCACATCCTCCACATCACTAGCCCCATTGCCAAGCCCTTCGTCCTCCACGGGTGGATGGTCCTCGTCATGTTGATCCAGGATGAGTGGCACAGCTTTCTCAACTGCCATGTTGTGCAGCATGCAGCAGACAATGAAGATTTTGCAGACCTTCGCAGGGGCATATGGGAGCGCGCCGCCGGTCTTGTGGAGGCACCGAAATCGGCTCTTCAGCAGGCCAAACGTCCTCTCTATCACTCGCCTTGTCCGGCCATGGGCGGTGTTGTAGCGGAGCTGGGCAGGCGTGATGGGGTTGCGGAGAGGTGTGAGCAGCCATGGCATGTTGGGATAGCCAGCGTCCCCTACATGGGAAGCACATGGACATCGTTAGAACTGGTGAAGCGGTCGTGCTGGTAGGCTATGCAAAATACAGGACAGACAGACTGTACCCACCAACAACACATGCTCATTCGTTGCGCAGCTGCATCATCATTTCAGGCACCCTGCTACGCCTCATGATGTAGGCATCGTGTGCTGATCCTGGAAAACGAGCACAGACATGTGAAATCACCATGTTGGACAGACACACCACAAGGGCATTGATGGAGTGGTAGTGCTTCCGATTGCGGTACGCTACCTCCCGTGCGTGTGGTGGTACCAAAGCTACATGTGTCCCATCTATGGACCCAATGACATGGGGCATCCCTCCCAGGGCATAGAATCCACGCTTGACCCCAGTCAACTGTTCAGGGGTTGGGAACTTGATGAAGTCATCCAGGTGAATCAACATGGCCTCTAAGAAATCATGCAGCACACAGCAGAACATGCTCTGGGACATGCCACCAACATGAGCTATGGTATTTTGAAAGGTACCCGTGGCTAGAAAATGTAGGGCTGCCATTACCTTCAGCTTGGGTGTCAGTGCCGTAGGATACCTGTGCAGCGGTTGCAGGTGTGGTGCCAGTCTCGCCGTCAACTCCAGAATCAACCGTTGTGGGAAGCGGTAGCACCGGATCCGATCATTCTCCCGCATGGCAGCCAAGTCCGGAATTGGTCGGGCAAGAGGCGGCGCTCTGCAGTAATTTGGAAGTGACAAGGAAGAGTGAGTGCACCACAACAATAAATCATTTGTACTGAGCACATGTTAATCTGTCTATACACATATGCTACATACGGAGTGAGGTATGTGCCACATGCCCTGGACACGTATGGCTGCCAGGTGACACTCCTACCAAGACCCAGCTACACACGGAGATTGAGAACCTCCCCATGCCATGCCATGGGATTAGCTGTGTCCCAGTGCAAGTGAACAGCCAGACGCAAGACAGGAGTGACATACACCCACACATCAGCAGAAGTAGGATGCCGATTGCAGAGACGGGTAGCGGAACACTAGAGCCACAGGTCACATGACATTACACTAGGACAGCCCACACACCTTGCCATGAAGGTGCACATGTCATGACTCACCACACATTCATTGAGAGGATGCAGACATGTCCTTGTCACGCTACTCCGTGTCCCATGCATACATGCGCACCTCACATCCGAAACCACATGTGGCATGGTGTGCGGAACAGTGTGCAATGTCAATCTACACACAGACACATGTTGGTTGCTGCAACAGCTGCAGCTTTTGAGGGTGCTCCAACATCAACCTAATGGGAAGCCCCCACACATACATGACATAGTCACATCGTGCACCGTGGGTAGTGACAAGTCAGGTGTGGTAACCCCTGTACCGGGCATCAGGGGACACTTCCGTGTGTTGGTGTCCGTGCCATGCCAGTGTCGGTCATCCCAAGTGTGCAGTACGACATGCACACATGTCCAAGGAGTCAAGGACATGCCTGGCACACATTGCACCGTCACACATTACATCTGTACACATCTCATCATACATCTGGTGCCTTCTCGACTCAGGAGTAATGTTCCACATCACAGCCTGTCACACCTGTGCCCCACACATGTAGTAATGCACAGACAATGCCTTGATGTCCCTTCATGGACAAGTATGTCCATCCATGGACAAGTATGTCCGCCCTATTCCTTCCTGTGTGCTGCCTGTCACCACTGTGATGTGTGAAAACCGCCGTACTGCTGCTAAGAGGGCCTGTGTAGGTTCCCATATCACTATGGGAGTGCTGTCGTATGTGTACCCATCGTGATGGCGAGCGTACAGGCATGTGTACGGTCCGTACCACTACGAGTACGCATACGCAAGAACACCCATAGTGGTAGGGCCGTACACACGCCTGTACGCTCCCTATCACCATGGGTGTCCTCGCGTAAGCGTACTCGTAGTGGTACGGGCCGTACACACGCCTGTACGCTCCCTATCACTATGGGTCTCCTCGCGTATGCGTACTCGTAGTGGTACGGGCCGTACACACGCCTGTACGCTCCCTATCACTATGGGTGTCCTCGCGTATGTGTACTCGTAGTGGTACGGGCCGTACACACGCCTGTACGCTCCCTATCACTATGGGTGTCCTCGCGTATGCGTACTCGTAGTGGTACGGGCCGTACACATGCCTGTACGCTCCCTATCACTATGGGTGTCCTCGCGTATGCGTACTCGTAGTGGTACGGGCCGTACACACGCCTGTACGCTCCCTATCACTATGGGTGTCCTCGCGTATGCGTACTCGTAGTGGTACGGGCCGTACACACGCCTGTACGCTCCCTATCACTATGGGTGTCCTCGCGTATGCGTACACGTAGTGATAGTGAGCGTACAGGCGTGTGTACGGCCCGTACCACTACGAGTATGCATACGCGAGGACACCCATAGTGACAGGGAGCGTACAGGCGTGTGTACGGCCCGTACCACTACGAGTACGCATACGCGAGGACACCCATAGTGATAGTGAACGTAGGCACGCGTGTACGGGCCGTTGCCATGCATTTGGGGTGCCCTAGGGCCCCGGAACGCACCGTACCTGTGTGTGAAGCTCCAAATTACATAGGGGACACATGAGGGACAAGTATTAAGGCCTACATGCATGCTGGTTGTCATGGAGACCAAGTTCAAATTTTGAATTTGTTCAGGAAGGTGCACAGCAGAAGTCAGTTGGAATGAATCTACTTTGTTGCAATGTGTTTGTGGGGCTGACATCATGCAGGAGAAAAAAACAGATTGAAAACCCACAGATTGCTAGGTTTGAAGGGGTTGGAGGAAACATAGGATGCAAATGTGAGTGACCAATCACTCTGTACTCCTGTGCATGAGATGGGCCAGCAAGGCAGATATAAGGCAGCCAGGTCCCATGAGGGAGCACTTGCCTGCATATCTCTGTATTCTACGACCCAGCTGCTGCTACTGATTCCCTGGAACCATGTCAAGGGCTGTGGAGAGGTCACAGCCATTCACCCTGGAGGAGAACATGGCTTTGGTGGATGTGATCCTCCCACGGTACCCCATGCTGTATGGGCGACCAGGTTATCAGGTGAGTGCAGTGTCCACTGGCACAGACTGTGTCCCTTTTTTGTGACTGTGACTTCTGCCATTGTGTCCAGGTGTGACACACATGCTATGTACTGTAGGGGAGGTCCCGGGGGGGGAATGCCTGATGTCTCCCAGCAGTGCCCTGAGACAGGAGGGGTGGGTGCCTATCACTCCCAGCAGTGCCCTGAGACAGGAGGGGTGGGTGCAGAGTCCTCCCAGCAGTGCCCAGAGACAGGAGGGGTGGGTGCCTATCACTCCCAGCAGTGCCCAGAGACAGGAGGGGTGGGTGCAGAGTCCTCCCAGCAGTGCCCAGAGACAGGAGGGTGTGTGCAGAGTCCTCCCAGCAGTGCCCAGAGACAGGAGGGGTGGGTGCAGAGTCCTCCCAGCAGTGCCCTGAGACAGGAGGGGTGTGTGCAGAGTCCTCCCAGCAGTGCCCTGAGACAGGAGGGGTGGGTTCCTATCACTCCCAGCAGTGCCCAGAGACAGGAGGGGTGTGTGCAGAGTCCTCCCAGCAGTGCCCTGAGACAGGAGGGGTGTGTGCAGAGTCCTCCCAGCAGTGCCCTGAGACAGGAGGGGTGGGTTCCTATCACTCCCAGCAGTGCCCAGAGACAGGAGGGGTTTGTGCAGAGTCCTCCCAGCAGTGCCCTGAGACAGGAGCGGTGGGTGCAGAGTCCTCCCAGCAGTGCCCTGAGACAGGAGGGGTGTGTGCAGAGTCCTCCCACCAGTGCCCTGAGACAGGAGGGGTGGGTTCCTATCACTCCCAGCAGTGCCCAGAGACAGGAGGGGTGTGTGCAGAGTCCTCCCAGCAGTGCCCTGAGACAGGAGGGGTGTGTGCAGAGTCCTCCCAGCAGTGCCCTGAGACAGGAGGGGTGGGTTCCTATCACTCCCAGCAGTGCCCAGAGACAGGAGGGGTGTGTGCAGAGTCCTCCCAGCAGTGCCCTGAGACAGGAGGGGTGTGTGCAGAGTCCTCCCAGCAGTGCCCTGAGACAGGAGGGGTGGGTTCCTATCACTCCCAGCAGTGCCCAGAGACAGGAGGGGTGTGTGCAGAGTCCTCCCAGCAGTGCCCTGAGACAGGAGGGGTGGGTGCAGAGTCCTCCCAGCAGTGCCCTGAGACAGGAGGGGTGGGTGCAGAGTCCTCCCAGCAGTGCCCAGAGACAGGAGGGGTGGGTGTGATGCACAGTGTGAGCCTGGCTCATTGATTGTGTAGTTGCCCTCATTCCACCTGTGTCCTTTCAATGGCACGTACTGCTTTTGGCCTTCCCCCAGAGGATCATGTCCCTATGACAAAGGTGCAATGCATTGGATGCACACTATGCCTTGTTGTAAACAGCAAATGTGTTCTAATCTGTGTCCCTGTGACATGTGCCAGGTGTATTGATGTAGTGTCACTTGTTCATCCTCACAGGTAGACGCCTCTGCCAAGGAGCAGATATGGCTGGACGCCGTCAGCGCCGTGAGGAGTGCGGATGGTCGGAGGCGGCACCTGTCCCAGGTGAGGAAACGCTGGCAGGATATCCGGTGCTGGACGCGGAGGATCGCACGGGTCCTGCTGGGGGACTCACCTGAGAGCCATAAGAACCGCGGGCGCCGCCGTCTCTCCCACATCCAGAAACGTGTGCTGGCGGTGGTCTTTCCAGACTTGGACAGGCGTCTACAGGAGATGCAGCAGCCGGAAGGGGGTAGGTACATGTGTGTGTTTGTTGTGTTTCACCAGCATTTGTAAGTGCACTGTTCCATGGATACACTTCCAGGGTTTATGGTGCTGTGCAGATCCTGTTCCCCACAGTATTGCAGTGCTCTCCTGCCTCCCTTCCCCTCCTTGCAATGTGTTCCCTGGTCTGTGTGTAGTCACTCCATCACAAGGTTGTGTAGCCTGACACCTTCTACAAGTGTACAATGCCTGCACCATCATGTGTGGGGGTGGTGTGTAACAGGTTTTGTGACCTTGCCTGTGCCCTGTCCAGTTCTGGACTTGTGGGTTCCATGTCAGTTGGCACTAATGCTGAGTCCAGACATGGGAGTTAATCTCTCGAGTGCCAGGCCTTCCAGCAGGCATGTCCCATGTCGTGGCCTGTGACATGATGTGCATGAGTGTGCGTTACGCATAGTGCAGGGATGTTAGCGTGTGTTGCAGTCATTCCCATTCAGGAGCATGGAGTTGTGTGGCCACTACTGTCCCCAGGGGCATATTTTCCTAGGTATCATGTGTGTAATCCGAGAATGTCGACAATCTCTGTGTCTACAGCATAGGTTGTGCTCTGTGCCATTGTCCCCTGGCTCCATGTTTATTGACGTGAGATGTATTACAAGTGTCCACTGTCCAGCCTGACCTGATTTTCCAAGTACATACTCACGGTGGCCATTGCCTGTGTGTCTTGTTGCAATCATCTGATGATGCCCATTTGTACATGATTATTTGGACAGGCGCACCTTGGGTATTTGGTGTGCAATCTTGAATTATTGCATCCCATGTGTATTTCACCCAGACTAAGAGATGTAAGTGCTTCCTGTGTCTCCACAGATTTGTCTCATGTAGGGGGTGGGTGGTGCGGGCATGGCCTACATGTCAAGACCTGTAATCTCCTTGCTAGGACTGGCCAGTGTGTGATGTTTGTCTGGACATACACTCAAGGTGCAGTGTGCCAGTCAGGGTGGGCATGTTATCAGTATTACCTATGCTGCATGTGCCTCTAGTTCCTGGATATGGTCCCTGCTCATCCCAATTTCCTGCCACGCTGTGTGGTGCAGATGCAGTGCTGTATTGTCCCCAGGGCCTTGCTCCTCAGTCAAAATTCCATGTCATCTCATTTGCTATTGTGTCATGCTCTCCATAGTTTTTCCATGGCATGGTGGGTCACACAACTGTGTCTTGCAGGGCCTACATATGTACCTTGTTTTGTAGTTGTAACTCTTCCTTTGTTTCAGGCTATGCACTGTAACCTAAGTAGATTTGACTCATGTGACATATGTATACAGGTGTATGATTAATTTCTGTCTCTTCACCCTGCCCACAGCATCGTCGGGGGACACGGAGGGAGACATGGACACAGACGGCGCGGAGGGACCGAGCACCAGTGCCAGCGGTGACATCGGGGCTGGCACTTCGAGTGGGACTGAGGCGGAGGAGAGTGAACCCGGGGACCTGTCGACTGGCACAACAGAGTATGAAGCTGACGGGTCCGAGGATGATCTCTCCGAGTGGGCGGTGGCTGCACCACCATCTGACAGCAGCCCTACATCTCGCACCGCCCCCTCCATTGGCATCAGCCGCCTCCCACGTGCTCGTGTCCCTTCCCAACGTGCCCGGTCACCACATGTCTCCTTCCTGCCAGGCACCGCACCCCCTGCCCCTGTCTCCACTGCTGCCGCCAATGCTGAGTCTGTGGACATCCAGCGGCAGTTGCAGATTGGTCAGACTGCGATCCTTAATGTCCTCCATGCCCACAGCCAGGTCCTCAACAACATGGAGGCATACTTGGAGGGCATTCATTCATCGCAGGCTGACCAACGCAACTTGCTGAGGTCCATAGACTCCACACTGACTGCAGCAGTGGGTCTCCTGCAGCGCTACGTCCCACCCCCTACCCCTGCCCCTTCCACACTTCCCACTCCCATGCCTGTCCCACATACACCCAGACGTAAGCATGCACCCACCACAACAGACACAGGCACCACACCAGCAGGGAAGGTCCGCCGCACACCTCCTGACACGCACACACAGGGTGAAGTAGGCACACCCACTGGGTCGGGGGGCAAACGTGTGACATGCAGCCAGAGTGGGAGTCCGCATTCCACCAAATCCACTCCCTCCAAATCCCCTCCCCTCAGCTCTCCTGGCCACATCTCCCCCAAAGACTCCTTCATGGCCGCTCTGTCCCTGAGCCCCACAGTGACACCACCCCGCAAGCGGTCAAGGAAGTCCACGGTCAGGGTGCTTGAGTCCCCCCCCCTGTCCACACCCTCCCCCAGTGGCGCTGCGACCCATCCCTCTGACCCCCCCTTCTCCTTGGGGCCTGTGGTTCCTTCGGGTGCAGGGGAGTCCCTGGAGGACCTTGCCGAGGTGTGCAGCGCGCTCCTAGAATCCACCTTTGGCCCTGCCCCACCCCCTGTGGTGGAGTCCTCCATCCCTGCACCCACGTCGCCTACCCTTCGCCCTCCTGTCCCTGCGGTGCCTGTTCCTTCCCCCCAACATGATGCCCTCACCCCTGTGGAAGACAACGGCTTGTAACTGTGCAGGCAAGCTAGGGGACACGCATCCCACTGTGTCCCCCATCCAGCTGTGACTCCTGGACTGCCCTATGGGCTTTGTAAATATTGGACTTACTTCATACTAGTTTTTTGCTCATGCTGAATAAAGCTATTTATTTTTTGCCCTTGGAACACTCCTGCTTTGCTGGCATTGCTGTTGGTTGGGCTGCTACATGGTTGTGGGTGTTGGTCATGTGTTGGGTGTGTGGGAAATGTAGTAGTGTGCTGCTCATAGGGGGGACCCTGGGATCTGTGTGCCATCACACGGTGTTAGCTACCTTTCTCCATTCATGTAAGCAGTTGCTGCATGTTGCAATTGTCCCAAGGTGTATTCCTTCCTCTGTGTACCCTGACTTCTTCCCTGCAGGGTGTCCCCTGACTTTAGCGCAGAGCTGTGTGTACATTAGCTGGGTGTGTGACGTAGTCCTTCACCTTTGCACATGCATGCTGAGCCATTCTCCACCTGCATCATTTGTGGCATCCTTGGTAGTCATTGTACTTGTGTATGTGGACCATTGACATGACTTCATGTGGACATGTTTTCTTTTTGGCCCTATGCATGCGTATACTCCCAGCCTCGTACACATGTGGTACATGTACTGCAGGGTCTTTGTGCACCTGACTGACATTTGTGGGCATGGTATCTGTGGCTACTCCACCCTTTGCGTTCCATGGGCACTGCTGGGAGTGATGGGCACCCACCCCTCCTGTCTCTGGGCACTGCTGGGAGGACTCTGCACCCACCCCTCCTGTCTCTGGGCACTGCTGGGAGGACTCTGCACACACCCTCCTGTCTCTGGGCACTGCTGGGAGGACTCTGCACCCACCCCTCCTGTCTCTGGGCACTGCTGGGAGTGATAGGCACCCACCCCTCCTGTCTCAGGGCACTGCTGGGAGGACTCTGCACCCACCCCTCCTTTCTCAGGGCACTGCTGGGAGGACTCTGCACCCACCCCTCCTGTCTCTGGGCACTGCTGGGAGGACTCTGCACCCACCCCTCCTGTCTCTGGGCACTGCTGGGAGTGATAGGCACCCACCCCTCCTGTCTCAGGGCACTGCTGGGAGGACTCTGCACCCACCCCTCCTGTCTCAGGGCACTGCTGGGAGGACTCTGCACCCATCCCTCCTGTCTCTGGGCACTGCTGGGAGTGATAGGCACCCACCCCTCCTGTCTCTGGGCACTGCTGGGAGGACTCTGCACCCACCCCTCCTGTCTCTGGGCACTGCTGGGAGTGATAGGTGTTAGACGGCGACCTCAGAGGAGCCTGGAAGGGGTCCTGACTACCCTGAGACCCACCCTCAAAGTATTGTAGCCGGGCACTGGCGGGAGACTCCCCAGGGGGAGGAATCTCGTATCTAGGATCGTACTTCTGGCACCACACGACACAGAGTGACCACACCGGGTATTCTGAGAAAACAATCTTTATCAAGTAGGTTATCACTGCAAATATGTACAAGGTGAGCACGGGCTCAAGAGTCTCGGAAGGGGTAGGGGGTAGCGGGACAGTCTCTGGTAAAGGTTCAAGCAGGGACGTATCCGGCGCACAGCTCACAACCCTCGAGCTGGGGGATATGATGTTGTAGTCGGGGTCCGGCGGGACCGTGAGAGTCGGTTGGAGCCGCTAGTCACTCAGCGAGCTCAGGTACAGGTTCGGAGGTCTTACGATCTTCAGGGAGCTGCGAGTCACTCAGCAGGCTCAGGTACAAGGTCGGAGGTCTTACGATCTTCAGGGAGCCGCGAGTCACTCAGCAGGGCTCAGGTACAAGTTCGGAGGTCTTACGATCTTCAGGGAGCCGCGAGTCACTCAGCAGGGCTCAGGTACAAGTTCGGAGGTCTTACGATCTTTAGGGAGCCGCGAGTCACTCAGCAGGGCTCAGGAGGGTCCAAGTTCCAGGAGCCGCGACCACGTCGGCAGGCTCTCGTTGTTCCAGCGTCGAATCTGCCGGACAGACCCAGAGCACCCCTTGTTATAGGTCGACCCCTCTTTGATGTCCGGAGTCTGTGCAGGCAGGGGTCTTGTCACCTGGGGGTCGCTTGTCGGGATTTCCTGCTATAGTCTTTTGATCCTTTCAGGGCCGGGTCGGGAGGAGTCCCAGACACCCAGCAGGCACGGAGCCAGCCCTCAGGGAGGCCGGAGGGCCGATCGAAACCCATCGTCCCGGGGGGAGTTCAGAGGTGCGATAGAAACTGCTCCTCCCTCTCTCATCCCCTGGAAGCGTGATGTCCTCCAGCCGGAGTGGCGCCTCTAGGCCCGGGTCGCGCTGGGGCCGGGCAGCCATCTTGGTGCATGAAGTGGGCACGCGGGCCCGGGGTGGCCGAAAGGAGAGAGGCCATGGACGGGGACGTCCGGGTCGGTGCGTGTGTCCTGGTGGGGAGGTTCGGCTGGGCCGTGTGCTTGGGCTGCAGGTACCAGGTTCCGGTGGTGCGGGGGCACGGAGGGCCATTCTACGAGGCCGGGTCCAACACGCGTCCCCCCCAGCTGAAAGCCGGAGAGAACTGCCCATCAGCTTGGGGGGTTCTCTTCGCTGAGGCGGAAGAACCGGGAGAGGCCGTCAGCATTGGCGTGGTCCGTACCAGGGCGGTGTTCTACGGTGAAATCCATCCCCTGGAGGGAGATTGACCACCGCAGTAGCTTGGGGTTTTCTCCTCGCATCTGCATGAGCCATCGCAAGGGCCGATGGTCAGTTTGGACTCTGAAATGGGTGCCGAACAGGTAGGGTCGTAGCTTTTTGAGTGCCCAGACCACGGCAAAGGCTTCGCGCTCTATGGTGCTCCACCTCTGTTCTCGGGGCAACAGCCGCCGACTGAGGAAGGCGACGGGCTGGTCTAGGCCTTGGTCATTAACTTGTGATAGGACGGCCCCAATGCCATGCTCGGAGGCATCGGTCTGGACTATGAACTCCTTGGCGTAGTCGGGAGCCTGGAGGACGGGGGCAGTACACATGGCCTTTTTTAGGGCATCGAAAGCTTCCTGGCAGGCAGCCGTCCACTGCACTTTCTTTGGCTGTCTTTTAGACGTGAGTTCTGTGAGAGGGCCGACAAGGCTGCCATACCCCTGAATGAATCTTCGGTAGTAGCCCGTGAGTCCCAGAAAGGCTCGGACCTCCGTTTGGGTGATGGGTGGTTCCCAGGCCAGGATGGCGTCGATCTTTGGCTGTAGAGGGGCGACCTGGCCGCTCCCGACCTGGTGCCCCAGGTAGACCACGGATCCTTGCCCGATCTGGCACTTGCTGGCTTTTACTGTGAGGCCTGCCTGGCGCAGGGCGGTTAGCACCCTCCGGAGGTGCTGGAGGTGCTCACTCCACTCTGAACTGAAGACAGCGATGTCGTCCAGATATGCCGCGCTGAACTGTTCTAGCCCGGCCAGGACCCTATTCACCAGTCGCTGGAAAGTGGCCGGGGCATTTTTCATCCCGAAGGGCATTACGCGGAAGCGGTAGTGCCCATCGGGGGTGGAGAAAGCGGACCGCTCCTTGGCCCCTTCGGTGAGCGCAATCTGCCAGTATCCGCAGGTGAGGTCGAATGTGCTGAGGAACCGGGCTGCCCCTAGTCGGTCAATGAGTTCGTCGGCTCGTGGAATGGGGTGGGCATCGGCTCGGGTAACGTCATTGAGCCCCCGGTAGTCCACGCAGAATCGGAGCTCGGGGGCGACACCGGGGGCCGCTGCCTTCGGGACCAGGACCACGGGGCTGGCCCAGGGACTGTCAGAGGGCTCGATCACCCCCAGGGTCAACATCTTCGAGACTTCCGCTTGAATGCAGGACTGGACCCGGTCAGTGTCTCACCGGCGGGCTGTCCCCGGTGTCCACGTCATGAACACACCAGTTGGTGACCCGGGGGGTCAGGGAGAAGAGGTCGGAAAATTGTCTTAGGAGCTGGCGGCAGTCCGCTTGTTGCTGGGCAGTGAGGGCTGGGGAGAGGTTCACTCTTTCTACGGAGCCATCCTGCTCCTTGACACACAGGAGGTCCGGGAGGGGATCCGACTCATCTTCGGCCCCGTCATCGGTGGCCAGCAGGAGGCTCAGTTCTGTCCGCTGGAAGTGAGGCTTAAGGCGGTTCACGTGCAGGACCCGGAGGGGATCCCGAGGCGACTGGACGTCCACCAAGTATGTGACTTCACTCTTCCGCTCAACCACTTTGTAGGGCCCAGTCCATCGGTCCTGGAGGGCGCCAGGCTTCACGGGGGCCATGACCCACACCTGCTGGCCCGGCTGGAACTCGACCAGAGTGGCATTCTGGTCGTACCAGCGCTTCATCTCTTCTTGACTTGCCTCCAGGTTGGCCTCGGCCAGTTCTCGGAACTTCCTGGTCTGGTTCCGGAGGGCCAGGACGTATTGGAACACATCTCGGGGGGTGGTCTGGGGTGCTGCCTCCCACCCTTCCTTAACCAAACTGAGGGGACCTCGGACGGGGTGTCCATAGAGTAATTCAAATGGGCTGAACCCCAAGGACTTCTGGGGGACCTCCCGGTAAGCGAACAAGAGGCAGGGGAGCAGGACGTCCCACTTACGCCGGAGGGGCTCTTCTAGGCCAGCGATCATCCCTTTCAAAGTCCTATTAAACCTTTCTACTAGGCCGTTCCCTTGGGGATGGTACGGGGTGGTGAACTTATAGGACACCCCACATTGTTGCCACAGGGACGTCATATACTTCGAGATAAAATTAGTGCCGCGATCGCTCACGACCTCGCGGGGAAAACCCACCCTGGAAAAGATCCCCATCAGGGCCCGGCCCACCACGGGGGCCGTAATGGTGCGTAGGGGAATAGCCTCAGGATAGCGGGTGGCGTGGTCCACGAGGACCAAGATGAAACGGTGGCCTTGGGAGGTGGGGGGGTCCAGTGGTCCCACGATGTCGATTCCGACTCGTTCAAAAGGGGTACTGACGACCGGGAAGGGTTGGAGGGGAGCCTTGCACTTCCCCCCACTCTTCCCACTAGCCTGGCACGTGGGGCAGGACTTGCAGTGGGCTTCTACCGCTGCTCTCATTCTAGGCCAGTAAAAATGGGTCACGAGACGGCTGTAGGTCTTGTCCTGACCCAGGTGGCCGGCGAGGGGGACGTCGTGGGCTAAGCCCAGGAGGAAATCTCGGAAGCGGAGGGGTACCACCAGTACCCGTCCGGATCCCAGCTCCACCGACTTCTGCTCACTGTACAAGATGTTATTTTCCCAATAGATTCGGTGTGTCCCGGTCTGGTCACCTGCGGCTTGGCCCTCGGCCTGGCGCCGCAGCCCGACCAGGGAAGGACAAGTGGCTTGCTCCCGGCAAAATTCTTCCCGAGTGGGCCCGCCCTCGTGGCGCCAATGGGCCAACTCGGGTAGATCTCCCAACTCGGGGACCGGGGCGGGGTCGGATGGTGCGGGTTCGTCGCGGGCGACGGACCCTTCTGATGGGGGGACGGGAGGACCCTCGGCGGGGACTGTACTGGTCTCTTCGATCGGGGTGTTCTCGACTTCTCTCCGGGGAGTGAGTCGGGCTGACATAGATCGGGTGGTGGCGCACACCCACTCGGGGAGTCCCATCATTCCTAGGTGGGCCTTGCGCTCGACGTGCTTCCAGGGAGAACTCTCCAGGTCGTTCCCTAAGAGGCAGTCGACCGGCTGGGAGGTTCTTACGGCCACCTTGAGTTTACCTATCACCCCTCCCCACTCAAACGGCACCAGGGCTACCTGACACATACTTTCTCTATTGTCTGCGGATATTACGGGGCAAAAGACGTTGGGGAGGATCTGCTCCTCGGGGACTAGGTGCCTGTTGGACAGGCCTCACAGACGGCTCGCTCCCTCCCCACTCGACAGGGCCCGAACTCCGGCCCACCTGGCATTTCCCCGCGACAAGCACCTGTACTCCGTCTCCCACCGGACCCTCTGCCCTCGGACCCCTACTCATCCCGGGGTCCAACCCCACCGGCTCTCCCGGCCGGGTCGAGCCGCCATCTTGGGCCCTGCACCACGCGGCCGCATGGCCTCCCCTCGACCCTAACCCCGGGCCTGGCCGGCCCCGACATCCCGGCACCACCATCCACCCAGGAGGTGAGCGGACCACTTGGCAGGTCAATGGGAGACCGAAGTGTCAAGGGCTCTCCCCCGCCAGGTGCCGATCGCCCCCAGCTCCCCCAGGCACTGGCTCCACCCCCTGCTGGGTGTCTGGACACCTTCATCCCGGACCCTCCGACCTCCCAGTGCGAGGGTCCGGACATCAAAGGGCACCAGCCCTATAACTGAGGCAGCTCCGGAGCAGGAAGGCAGTTGTATCCTGGAGTCGAGAGACACCGAGGGAACTCAACCCTGACGGTCTACTGGCGCTGCCGTAGCCCGCTCTTGTGAACCATCGTCTTGCCTGCTGGCGCTGCCGCGGCCTTCTGCAACATTCATCTTCCTGGGACCTGCTGGCGCTGCCGCGGCCCGTTGTAACGACCATCCTCACCGGGACCTGCTGGCGCTGCCGCGGCCTTCTGCAACAGTCATCTTCCTGGGACCTGCTGGCGCTGCCGCGGCCCGTTGTAACGACCATCCTCACCGGGACCTGCTGGCGCTGCCGCGGACCGTATATCTTCCGGGGACCTGCTGGCGCTGCCGCGGCCCGTTGTATCGACCATCCACACCGGGACCTGCTGGCGCTGCCGCGGCCCATACCACCTAACCACCAAGCTCGAGGATTGTGAGCTCATCATCATCACATCCGAACTACCTGATTGGTAAATAGACTGTCCCGCTACCCCCTTCCCTACCTTGCGAGACTCTAATCGAGGGGACCCCTGAGTCCAGACCTCCTTGTACCATTTAACCGTACCTTAAATAAGTGCTTATAAAGAACACTGAACCTTATCCGTGTGTGATATCTGTCTGTGGGGGGGAAGTTACTTGTCTGTACGATCGCTGGAGACGGCTCTCCCCGGAGACCTCTCCTCCTGACCCCGGCCGACCCTCCCGGTCCGTCTACCTTTTCTAACATTGGTGGCCAGCGGCGCGATCCGAATCAAATGGAAAAATTAGAAGAATACAACCACCGCGAACTGAGACAATTTTGCATAGAACTTGGCATTGCTACCACCGGCCTGAGCACCAAGGATGATCTGAAGCGCGCCCTTGAATCGTGGACAGAAACTGGGGTCGCAGGACCCTCCGACCAAAGCAGCGTCACACCAGACCAAAACAGCATCACACCAGAGGGGAACGCCACGGCTCCCGAGGAGCGGGGAACGGGCCCCTCACAGGAGGAGATCCGAGAAAGAGACAGAGTCAGACTACACGAATTAGAGATGGCACGACTCAAAATGGATGGGGAGCTCAAGTTAGCTGAACAGAAACTCAACCTCGAGCACATGCGGCTTCGAGATGAACGAGAAGAGAAGCAGAGACAGAGAGAGCTGGAGGAGAAAAAAATAACGCTCGAGCACGAGCGCCAACTAGCGGAGATAGAACTTCGGAAACAAAATAAAGAACTGGGGGTGCCTGAGCGACCACACACCCCGGGGCCAATTGAGAAAAAAGTTCATATCCCCAAGGACGTTGTCCGCGAGTATGTCCGAGAAGACGACATACAACAGTGGTTTAAAGCCTATGAGATCGCAATGACCTCCCACCGGATCGACCGGAGTGACTGGGGGGCCGGACTTTGGGGGAGATTTATCAACGAGGGTCGCGATGCCCTGCTGCAGCTCCCCGATCACCAAATGTCGTCCTACGACCATATGAAGGCTGCCCTCCTCACCCGCTACGGCCTCACGCCCGAGATGTACCACCAGAGGTTCAGAGATTGCACCCGGATCCCAGGTACAACTTGGGTGGAATACGTGAACTATTTCAGCCGAGCCTTCGAGGGGTGGATCAAGGGAAGTCAGGTCACCACCTACGAACAACTCTTCAACCTTATGGTATGGGAGCACCTGTCAAACAACTGTTTCGTCGAGCTCAGGCAGCACCTACTCGACAGTAAGCTGACTGACCCCCGGCAGCTCGCCGCCGAAGCTGACCGGTGGGAAAGCACCCGAGTGGGCCGGAAGGGGCCACACGACCAGAACAGAAGCAACCAAGGCCAGCACCGTCCTCGGGGAGGAGGAGGGGGCCAGGGGCGAGGGAGAGACGCCTTACCAGCAACACCCGTGGCCAGCACCCCGCCTTCGGCCGGCCGGGGCAACCCCCCGTTGCGACCTGGGTACCGAGCCAACGTCACGTGCCACCGGTGCCAGCGACTAGGCCACTACGCCAACGATCCGAACTGCCCGCTAAACCAAACCCCCAAGCCCCGCCAGGTAGCTGCCGCTGCTCTGGGGGAAGAGCAGTCATCGGAAGGACCCGAGGAGTATGAGCCGGACCAGCAAGGGTGGGAACCGGCCGCCATGGTCCTGGCATGCTTAGGGGGAAGAGACATGGTTCCGCGGGCTCCCCTACCCGCCAACACCAGAAAATACGGTCAGTGGGTGACCATTAATGGACAGAGAGCCGAGGCCTTGCGTGACACCGGCGCCAGCGTGACGGCCGTCCGCTGTCACCTGGTGAAGCCCGAGCAGATCCTGCCGAACATTCTCTGCCCCGTCCGCTCGGCAGACAACTCTGAAAGCATGTGTAAGATGGCCTGCGTCTCGTTTGAATGGGGAGGGGTCTCCGGCCTACTGAAGGTGACGGTCCGGGACGATGCCCCCGTGGACTGCCTCCTGGGGAATGACCTCGAGAGTTCCCCGTGGGCCACCGTCGAGAGAAGAGAGCACTTGGGGATGCTGGGCCTCCCGGACTGGGCTTGCATAACCACCCGATCCATGGCCGCCCGTGCCACCCCCCGAGCAGAGGAAACCGAATGGCCGGCACCTCCGCCCCCGGTTGCCCCGGTTGCCCCCGTAGAGGATAACGGCGAGTCCGACCTCCCGGACCCGACTACCGAAGAAGACGCGCAACCCCAGGACCTTCCGGATCTGGCTCAGTGGCGGCAAGAAGGGGGGCCCACCCAAGAACAGTTCCGCCAGGAACAAAAGACCTGTCCCTCCCTCGAGGGACTCCGCCAGCAAGCCAGCGCCCAAAACGCCGGGGACACCACCGGAACCCACTGGGTCTACTGGGATAACGACCTGCTCTACAGCGAGCAAAGAATCGCCGAGCTGGGGGCCGGTCGAGTTCTGGTGGTACCGCTCCGCTTCCGAGACTTTCTGCTCAACCTAGCCCACGATGTCCCCCTGGCTGGACACCTGGGCCAGGATAAAATGTACAGTCGCCTGGTGACCCACTTTTTCTGGCCGAAAATGAGGAATGACGTCCTGAACCACTGCCGATCGTGCCCCACATGCCAAGCCAGCGGGAAGAGTGGCCGGAAGCTGAAGGCCCCTCTACAACCCTTCCCGGTGGTCACCACCCCGTTCGAGAGGGTGGGGATAGACATTGTGGGACCTCTGGACCCCCGCACGGCACAAGGACACAGGTTCATCTTGGTACTAGTGGACCATGCCACCCGCTACCCCGAGGCGGTGCCCCTACGGACAGTGACCGCTCCAGTGGTTGGCCGGGCCCTGATGGGGATCTTCTCCCGAGTAGGCTTCCCCCGAGAAGTCGTCAGCGACCGAGGTACGAATTTCATATCAAAATACATGAAGTCCCTCTGGCAACAATGCGGGGTCACCTACAGATTCACGACCCCCTATCACCCCCAAGGGAACGGACTGGTGGAGCGTTTTAACCGCACTCTCAAAGGGATGATTGGGGGATTGGAAGAGCCTCTCCGTCGCCAGTGGGATGTACTGCTCCCGTGCCTTCTCTTCGCCTACCGGGAAGTTCCCCAGAAGTCCCTCGGTTTTAGCCCCTTTGAACTCCTATACGGACACCCTGTGCGAGGGCCCCTCAGCCTAGTCAAGGAAGGTTGGGAGATGGCCCCCCTAACGACCCCTCCAGACGTTTTCAAATACATCCTGGCCTTACGAAACCAGACCCGGCGCTTCCGGGAGATGGCCAAGGCGAACCTCGAGGCCAGCCAGGAGGACATGAAGAGGTGGTATGATCACAATGCCTCCTCCGTTGAATTCGAACCTGGGCAGCAAGTATGGGTGATGTCCCCCACCGAACCATGTGCCCTGCAAGATAAGTGGACGGGGCCCTTCAAAGTGGTCGAGCGCAAAAGCCCCGTCACTTACCTCATCGACATGGGGTCCTCCCGGAACCCCCTTCGGGTCCTCCACACCAACCGGCTCAAACCGCACTTTGTGCGCTCCGAACTAAGCCTCTTGATGGCTACGGACAGTGGCACAGAAGAAGACTCCGAACCCCTCCCGGATCTCCTGAAGACTCAGGAGAAGGACGGCTCCGTGGACGGGGTCCGGCTCTCTGACGCCCTCCCTTTGGAGCAACGCCAGGACTGCCGGGACCTCCTGCTGCAGTTCGCTGCCCTGTTCTCCCTCACCCCCGGGGTCACCCCCTGGTGTTTGCACGACGTAGACACCGGGGACAGTCCCCCTGTCCGGCACCGGGCCTACCGCGTACCAGATCGGGTACGGGCCTGCATACAGGAGGAAGTGGCCAAGATGCTCACGATCGGGGTCATCGAGCCCTCGGACAGTCCCTGGGCCAGTCCGGTCGTATTAGTTCCCAAAGCCGCTGCCCCCGGCTCCGCCCCTGAACTGAGATTCTGCGTCGACTACCGGGGCTTGAACGCTGTCACCCGGACCGACGCTCATCCCATCCCCCGAGCAGACGAGCTGATCGACCGGCTGGGGGCCGCCCGCTACCTTAGTATCTTCGACCTAACGGCGGGCTACTGGCAGATCGGCCTCACACCCAGGGCTCAGGAACGGTCAGCCTTCTCTACCCCCGATGGCCACTATCAATTTAAGGTCATGCCCTTTGGCATGAAGAATGCCCCCGCCAAGTTCCAACGCCTTGTGAACCAGGTCTTGGCGGGGCTTGAAGAATTCAGCGCTGCCTACCTGGACGATATCGCTGTATACAGCCGCCACTGGTCCGACCACCTCCATCACCTCCAAGAGGTCCTACAAGCCCTCCAGCGGGCCGGCCTCACCATTAAGGCCGGCAAGTGCCAGATTGGCCAAGGGTCTGTGACCTACCTTGGGCACCAAGTGGGGAGCGGGCTGGTGGCCCCACTACAACTTAAGATTGCTGCCATCCAGTCCTGGCAGCCCCCCGTCACCCAGACCGAGGTCCGAGCCTTCTTGGGGCTCACCGGCTACTACCGGCGGTTCGTGAAGGACTACGGCAGCATCGTGGGGCCCCTCACGGGTCTCACATCCAAGAACCAGCCGAAGCGGGTCAACTGGACTCCTGATTGTCAAGCTGCCTTCGAGGAGCTGAAGGCCGCCCTGTGCACCGCCCCGGTGCTCCAGGCCCCCGATTACAGTCGGGAATTTGTGGTGCAGACCGACGCCTCCGACCACGGCATCGGAGCCGTCCTCTCTCAGTTGAACCCCGAAGGTCATGACCAGCCGGTGGCCTTCATCAGTCGACGTCTCCTGGCCCGAGAACAGCGTTGGAGCACCATCGAGAGGGAGGCATTTGCAGTAGTATGGGCCCTCAAAAAGCTCCGACCCTATCTCTTCGGTACCCACTTCCGGGTACAAACCGACCATCGACCCCTGCAATGGCTGATGCAGATGCGGGGGGAGAACCCAAAACTCTTGCGCTGGTCCATTTCCCTGCAGGGAATGGACTTCACTGTGGAGCACCGACCAGGCCAAGACCACGCCAACGCAGATGGCCTGTCCCGCTTTTTCCGCCTCGACGGAGAGAGTCCCCAAGGAGGTGGGTGACTCTCCCCGCCTTCAGCTGGGGGGGACGCATGTTGGACAGGCCTCACAGACGGCTCGCTCCCTCCCCACTCGACAGGGCCCGAACTCCGGCCCACCTGGCATTTCCCCGCGACAAGCACCTGTACTCCGTCTCCCACCGGACCCTCTGCCCTCGGACCCCTACTCATCCCGGGGTCCAACCCCACCGGCTCTCCCGGCCGGGTCGAGCCGCCATCTTGGGCCCTGCACCACGCGGCCGCATGGCCTCCCCTCGACCCTAACCCCGGGCCTGGCCGGCCCCGACATCCCGGCACCACCATCCACCCAGGAGGTGAGCGGACCACTTGGCAGGTCAATGGGAGACCGAAGTGTCAAGGGCTCTCCCCCGCCAGGTGCCGATCGCCCCCAGCTCCCCCAGGCACTGGCTCCACCCCCTGCTGGGTGTCTGGACACCTTCATCCCGGACCCTCCGACCTCCCAGTGCGAGGGTCCGGACATCAAAGGGCACCAGCCCTATAACTGAGGCAGCTCCGGAGCAGGAAGGCAGTTGTATCCTGGAGTCGAGAGACACCGAGGGAACTCAACCCTGACGGTCTACTGGCGCTGCCGTAGCCCGCTCTTGTGAACCATCGTCTTGCCTGCTGGCGCTGCCGCGGCCTTCTGCAACATTCATCTTCCTGGGACCTGCTGGCGCTGCCGCGGCCCGTTGTAACGACCATCCTCACCGGGACCTGCTGGCGCTGCCGCGGCCTTCTGCAACAGTCATCTTCCTGGGACCTGCTGGCGCTGCCGCGGCCCGTTGTAACGACCATCCTCACCGGGACCTGCTGGCGCTGCCGCGGACCGTATATCTTCCGGGGACCTGCTGGCGCTGCCGCGGCCCGTTGTATCGACCATCCACACCGGGACCTGCTGGCGCTGCCGCGGCCCATACCACCTAACCACCAAGCTCGAGGATTGTGAGCTCATCATCATCACATCCGAACTACCTGATTGGTAAATAGACTGTCCCGCTACCCCCTTCCCTACCTTGCGAGACTCTAATCGAGGGGACCCCTGAGTCCAGACCTCCTTGTACCATTTAACCGTACCTTAAATAAGTGCTTATAAAGAACACTGAACCTTATCCGTGTGTGATATCTGTCTGTGGGGGGGAAGTTACTTGTCTGTACGATCGCTGGAGACGGCTCTCCCCGGAGACCTCTCCTCCTGACCCCGGCCGACCCTCCCGGTCCGTCTACCTTTTCTAACAGTGCCTGAGGACACCGGTGATACTGGCCCCGGTGTCCCGCAGGGCCTCTACCTGGTGGCCATTGATCTTGACGAGCTGCCCGTATTTCTGTGTGTTGGAGGGTAGGAGGCTACCAGGGATCATCTCCCTATCTCCCAGGGATACTAGGGCCATCGCTGCGGGTTCCCACTCCTCGGCTTCCTCAACCTCCTCCCCCAGAGCTACGTTGGCTATCTGTCTCACAGGGGTGGTAGGGGAGACTTGGGTGGCCATGGGGCACTCTGGGTAATTGGCGTAGTGCCCGGGTTTCTGGCAACGGAAACATGTGACGGTCACCCAGTGTCCCCGTCTCCCAGGGGGCCCTGTCACCGGTGGGGGGGGCGCCGGGAAAGGTGGAGGTTGTGTCTTCGGGGGGCTAGGCTGGGACTCTCTCGGCCCTCCCTGGTTCCCTCCCCCTCTCTGGCGGGGTGGTCCCTGACTGGCTCGGGGGTATTCTCCTACCATGCCCCGGGAGACCCGGGTGTTGGTCCAGCGGTCGGCCTCCACAGCCAGCTTCCGGGGATCTGTGAGCTTGCTGTCAAGCAGATGCTGACGTAGTTCTATGAAGCAGTTCGCAGCCAGATGTTCCCACAACATGAGGTCAGTGAGTTCGGCAAGGGTGGTGACTTTGCTGCCCTTGATCCACCCATCAAAGGCCCGACTGAAAAAGTTTACATACTCCACCCAGGTGGTGCCCGGGAACTTCCTGCAGTCCCGGAATCGCTGACGGTACATTTCTGGGGTGAGGCCGTATCTTGTGAGTAGAGCCTCTTTCATGTGGCTGTAGGAGGTCTGCAGGGAGAGGGGTAGGTCGAGCAGGGTGTCCCTTCCTTCGCTCAGAAACCGCCCCCACAACCCCGCCCCCCAGTCCTTCTGCGGGATCCGATGGGAGGTCATGGCGACCTCGTAGGCCCTGAACCATTGCTGAATGTCATCGTTTTTATAATATTCCTTGACCACATCCTTGGGGATGTGGACCTTCTGTTCCGCTGGGGAGGCCGTCTCTCGGTTTCCCGGGGGCCTTCCTTCCTCGCTCCTGGCCTTGAGCTCGATTTCTTTCAAGCTGTGTTCGTGCTCTAGTTGGAGCTTCCTTCCTTCGTGCTCCCGTTGGAGCTTCTTTTCTTCTAGTTCGCCTTGTACACGCATTTGCTCTACTGCTAGCTTTTTTTCCGCTAACTTCAATTCGCCCTCGATTTTGAGTTTGGCTAACTCGAGTTCATGATTGCGGCTTCTCTCTCTGTCCGCGAGCTCTTCCGGGGATAGGCCCCCGTCTGGTATGATGCCTCGCACCTGATTGCTACTGCTTTCCCTTTGGGGGGGTTCGGCTTCGTCCGGGTGCTCCCCCGTGCCTTCCGGGCGGGAGGCCCCGGTCTCCACCCAAGTTTTCAGTGCTTTCTGCAAATCCTCTTTAGTGTTGAGACCAGTGGTAGCGATTTTAAGTTCTTTGCAAAATTGCTTTAGCTCTTTGTGTGTGTATTCTTCTAGCTGCTCCACCTGGAACACCCTGTTGGCGCTGGTTTCTGCGGGGCTCACGGCGCTTCCTTCTGCCATCTTTGTCGGTAGTGCTTCCGTTGTTCACGGTACGATCTCTAGGTGATGGGCCCGAATCCCGTCGCTTGCCACCAATGTTAGACGGCGACCTCAGAGGAGCCTGGAAGGGGTCCTGACTACCCTGAGACCCACCCTCAAAGTATCGTAGCCGGGCACTGGCGGGAGACTCCCCAGGGGGAGGAATCTCGTATCTAGGATCGTACTTCTGACACCACACGACACAGAGTGACCACACCGGGTATTCTGAGAAAACAATCTTTATCAAGTAGGTTATCACTGCAAATATGTACAAGGTGAGCACGGGCTCAAGAGTCTCGGAAGGGGTAGGGGGTAGCGGGACAGTCTCTGGTAAAGGTTCAAGCAGGGACGTATCCGGCGCACAGCTCACAACCCTCGAGCTGGGGGATATGATGTTGTAGTCGGGGTCCGGCGGGACCGTGAGAGTCGGTTGGAGCCGCGAGTCACTCAGCGAGCTCAGGTACAGGTTCGGAGGTCTTACGATCTTCAGGGAGCTGCGAGTCACTCAGCAGGCTCAGGTACAAGGTCGGAGGTCTTACGATCTTCAGGGAGCCGCGAGTCACTCAGCAGGGCTCAGGTACAAGTTCGGAGGTCTTACGATCTTCAGGGAGCCGCGAGTCACTCAGCAGGGCTCAGGTACAAGTTCGGAGGTCTTACGATCTTTAGGGAGCCGCGAGTCACTCAGCAGGGCTCAGGAGGGTCCAAGTTCCAGGAGCCGCGACCACGTCGGCAGGCTCTCGTTGTTCCAGCGTCGAATCTGCCGGACAGACCCAGAGCACCCCTTGTTATAGGTCGACCCCTCTTTGATGTCCGGAGTCTGTGCAGGCAGGGGTCTTGTCACCTGGGGGTCGCTTGTCGGGATTTCCTGCTATAGTCTTTTGATCCTTTCAGGGCCGGGTCGGGAGGAGTCCCAGACACCCAGCAGGCACGGAGCCAGCCCTCAGGGAGGCCGGAGGGCCGATCGAAACCCATCGTCCCGGGGGAGTTCAGAGGTGCGATAGAAACTGCTCCTCCCTCTCTCATCCCCTGGAAGCGTGATGTCCTCCAGCCGGAGTGGCGCCTCTAGGCCCGGGTCGCGCTGGGGCCGGGCGGCCATCTTGGTGCATGAAGTGGGCACGCGGGCCCGGGGTGGCCGAAAGGAGAGAGGCCATGGACGGGGACGTCCGGGTCGGTGCGTGTGTCCTGGTGGGGAGGTTCGGCTGGGCCGTGTGCTTGGGCTGCAGGTACCAGGTTTCGGTGGTGCGGGGGCACGGAGGGCCATTCTACGAGGCCGGGTCCAACAATAGGCACCCACCCCTCCTGTCTCAGGGCACTGCTTGGAGGACTCTGCACCCACCCCTCCTGTCTCAGGGCACTGCTGGGAGGACTCTGCACCCACCCCTCCTGTCTCAGGGCACTGCTGGGAGGACTCTGCACCCACCCCTCCTGTCTCAGGGCACTGCTGGGAGGACACTGCACCCACCCCTCCTGTCTCTGGGCACTGCTGGGAGGATTCTGCACACACCTCTCCTGTCTCAGGGCACTGCTGGGAGGACTCTGCACCCACCCCTCCTGTCTCTGGGCACTGCTGGGAGTGATAGGCACCCACCCCTCCTGTCTCTGGGCACTGCTGGGAGGACTCTGCACCCACCCCTCCTGTCTCTGGGCACTGCTGGGAGTGATAGGCACCCACCCCTCCTGTCTCTGGGCACTGCTGGGAGGACTCTGCACCCACCCCTCCTGTCTCTGGGCACTGCTGGGAGTGATAGGCACCCACCCCTCCTGTCTCTGGGCACTGCTGGGAGGACTCTGCACACACCTCTCCTGTCTCAGGGCACTGCTGGGAGGACTCTGCACCCACCCCTCCTGTCTCAGGGCACTGCTGGGAGGACTCTGCACACACCCCTCCTGTCTCTGGGCACTGCTGGGAGTGATAGGAACCCACCCCTCCTGTCTCTGGGCACTGCTGGGAGTGATAGGAACCCACCCCTCCTGTCTCAGGGCACTGCTGGGAGGTCTCTGCACACACCCCTCCTGTCTCAGGGCACTGCTGGGAGGACTCTGCACACACCCCTTCTGTCTCAGTGCACTGCTGGGAGGACTCTGCACCCACCCCTCCTGTCTCAGGGCACTGCTGGGAGGACTCTGCACACACCCCTCCTGTCTCTGGGCACTGCTGGGAGTGATAGGAACCCACCCCTCCTGTCTCTGGGCACTGCTGGGAGTGATAGGAACCCACCCCTCCTGTCTCAGGGCACTGCTGGGAGGACTCTGCACCCACCCCTCCTGTCTCAGGGCACTGCTGGGAGGACTCTGCACACACCCCTCCTGTCTCTGGGCACTGCTGGGAGTGATAGGAACCCACCCCTCCTGTCTCAGGGCACTGCTGGGAGGACTCTGCACACACCCCTCCTGTCTCAGGGCACTGCTGGGAGGACTCTGCACCCACCCCTCCTGTCTCATGGCACTGCTGAGAAGACTCTGCACACACCCCTCCTGCCTCAGGGCACTGCTGGGAGGACTCTGCACACACCCCTCCTGTCTCTGGGCACTGCTGGGAGTGATAGGAACCCACCCCTCCTGTCTCAGGGCACTGCTGGGAGTGATAGGCACCCACCCCTCCTGTCTCAGGTCACTGCTGGGAGGACTCTGCACCCACCCCTCCTGTCTCAAGGCACTGCTGGGAGGACTCTGCACCCACCCCTCCTGTCTCTGGGCACTGCTGGGAGTGATAGGCACCCACCCCTCCTGTCTCTGGGCACTGCTGGGAGGACTCTGCACACACCTCTCCTGTCTCAGGGCACTGCTGGGAGGACTCTGCACCCACCCCTCCTGTCTCAGGGCACTGCTGGGAGGACTCTGCACCCACCCCTCCTGTCTCTGGGCACTGCTGGGAGTGATAGGCACCCACCCCTCCTGTCTCAGGGCACTGCTGGGAGGACTCTGCACCCACCCCTCCTGTCTCAGGGCACTGCTGGGAGGACTCTGCACCCACCCCTCCTGTCTCTGGGCACTGCTGGGAGGACTCTGCACACACCTCTCCTGTCTCAGGGCACTGCTGGGAGGACTCTGCACCCACCCCTCCTGTCTCTGGGCACTGCTGGGAGTGATAGGCACCCACCCCTCCTGTCTCTGGGCACTGCTGGGAGGACTCTGCACCCACCCCTCCGTCTCTGGGCACTGCTGGGAGTGATAGGCACCCACCCCTCCTGTCTCTGGGCACTGCTGGGAGGACTCTGCACCCACCCCTCCTGTCTCTGGGCACTGCTGGGAGTGATAGGCACCCACCCCTCCTGTCTCTGGGCACTGCTGGGAGGACTCTGCACACACCTCTCCTGTCTCAGGGCACTGCTGGGAGGACTCTGCACCCACCCCTCCTGTCTCAGGGCACTGCTGGGAGGACTCTGCACACACCCCTCCTGTCTCTGGGCACTGCTGGGAGTGATAGGAACCCACCCCTCCTGTCTCTGGGCACTGCTGGGAGTGGTAGGAACCCACCCCTCCTGTCTCAGGGCACTGCTGGGAGGACTCTGCACACACCCCTCCTGTCTCAGGGCACTGCTGGGAGGACTCTGCACACACCCCTCCTGCCTCAGGGCACTGCTGGGAGGACTCTGCACCCACCCCTCCTGTCTCAGTGCACTGCTGGGAGGACTCTGCACACACCCCTCCTGTCTCTGGGCACTGCTGGGAGTGATAGGAACCCACCCCTCCTGTCTCTGGGCACTGCTGGGAGTGATAGGAACCCACCCCTCCTGTCTCAGGGCACTGCTGGGAGGACTCTGCACCCACCCCTCCTGTCTCAGGGCACTACTGGGAGGACTCTGCACACACCCCTCCTGTCTCTGGGCACTGCTGGGAGTGATAGGAACCCCCCCCTCCTGTCTCAGGGCACTGCTAGGAGGACTCTGCACACACCCCTCCTGTCTCAGGGCACTGAGGGGAGGGCTCTGCACCCACCCCTCCTGTCTCAGGGCACTGCTGGGAAGACTCTGCACACACCCCTCCTGCCTCAGGGCACTGCTGGGAGGACTCTGCACCCACCCCTCCTGTCTCAGGGCACTGCTGGGAGGACTCTGCACACACCCCTCCTGTCTCTGGGCACTGCTGGGAGTGATAGGAACCCACCCCTCCTGTCTCAGGGCACTGCTGGGAGTGATAGGCACCCACCCCTCCTGTCTCAGGGCACTGCTGGGAGGACTCTGCACCCACCCCTCCTGTCTCAGGGCACTGCTGGGAGGACTCTGCACCTACCCCTCCTGTCTCTGGGCACTGCTGGGAGTGATAGGCACCCACCCATCCTGTCTCTGGGCACTGCTGGGAGGACTCTGCACACACCTCTCCTGTCTCAGGGCACTGCTGGGAGGACTCTGCACCCACCCCTCTTGTCTCAGGGCACTGCTGGGAGGACTCTGCACCCACCCCTCCTGTCTCTGGGCACTGCTGGGAGTGATAGGCACCCACCCCTCCTGTCTCTAGGCACTGCTGGGAGGACTCTGCACCCACCCCTCCTGTCTCTGGGCACTGCTGGGAGTGATAGGCACCCACCCCTCCTGTCTCTGGGCACTGCTGGGAGGACTCTGCACCCACCCCTCTTGTCTCTGGGCACTGCTGGGAGTGATAGGCACCCACCCCTCCTGTCTCTGGGCACTGCTGGGAGGACTCTGCACCCACCCCTCCTGTCTCAGGGCACTGCTGGGAGGACTCTGCACCCACCCCTCCTGTCTCAGGGCACTGCTGGGAGGACTCTGCACCCACCCCTCCTGTCTCTGGGCACTGCTGGGAGGACTCTGCACACACCTCTCCTGTCTCAGGGCACTGCTGGGAGGACTCTGCACCCACCCCTCCTGTCTCTGGGCACTGCTGGGAGTGATAGGCACCCACCCCTCCTGTCTCTGGGCACTGCTGGGAGGACTCTGCACCCACCCCTCCTGTCTCTGGGCACTGCTGGGAGTGATAGGCACCCACCCCTCCTGTCTCTGGGCACTGCTGGGAGGACTCTGCACACACCTCTCCTGTCTCAGGGCACTGCTGGGAGGACTCTGCACCCACCCCTCCTGTCTCAGGGCACTGCTGGGAGGACTCTGCACACACCCCTCCTGTCTCTGGGCACTGCTGGGAGTGATAGGAACCCACCCCTCCTGTCTCTGGGCACTGCTGGGAGTGATAGGAACCCACCCCTCCTGTCTCTGGGCACTGCTGGGAGTGATAGGAACCCACCCCTCCTGTCTCAGGGCACTGCTGGGAGGACTCTGCACACACCCCTCCTGTCTCAGGGCACTGCTGGGAGGACTCTGCACCCACCCCTCCTGTCTCAGGGCACTGCTGGGAGGACTCTGCACACACCCCTCCTGTCTCTGGGCACTGCTGGGAGTGATAGGAACCCACCCCTCCTGTCTCTGGGCACTGCTGGGAGTGATAGGAACCCACCACTCCTGTCTCAGGGCACTGCTGGGAGGACTCTGCACCCACCCCTCCTGTCTCAGGGCACTGCTGGGAGGACTCTGCACATACCCCTCCTGTCTCTGGGCACTGCTGGGAGTGATAGGAACCCACCCCTCCTGTCTCAGGGCACTGCTGGGAGGACTCTGCACACACCCCTCCTGTCTCAGGGCACTGCTGGGAGGACTCTGCACCCACCCCTCCTGTCTCAGGGCACTGCTGGGAGGACTCTGCACACACCCCTCCTGTCTCAGGGCACTGCTGGGAGGACTCTGCACCCACCCCTCCTGTCTCAGGGCACTGCTGGGAGGACTCTGCACACACCCCTCCTGTCTCTGGGCACTGCTGGGAGTGATAGGAACCCACCCCTCCTGTCTCAGGGCACTGCTGGGAGTGATAGGCACCCACCCCTCCTGTCTCAGGGCACTGCTGGGAGGACTCTGCACCCACCCCTCCTGTCTCAGGGCACTGCTGGGAGGACTCTGCACCCACCCCTCCTGTCTCTGGGCACTGCTGGGAGTGATAGGCACCCACCCATCCTGTCTCTGGGCACTGCTGGGAGGACTCTGCACACACCTCTCCTGTCTCAGGGCACTGCTGGGAGGACTCTGCACCCACCCCTCCTGTCTCAGGGCACTGCTGGGAGGACTCTGCACCCATCCCTCCTGTCTCTGGGCACTGCTGGGATTGATAGGCACCCACCCCTCCTGTCTCTGGGCACTGCTGGGAGGACTCTGCACCCACCCCTCCTGTCTCTGGGCACTGCTGGGAGTGATAGGCACCCACCCCTCCTGTCTCTGGGCACTGCTGGGAGGACTCTGCACCCACCCCTCCTGTCTCTGGGCACTGCTGGGAGTGATAGTCACCCACCCCTCCTGTCTCTGGGCACTGCTGGGAGGACTCTGCACCCACCCCTCCTGTCTCAGGGCACTGCTGGGAGGACTCTGCACCCACCCCTCCTGTCTCAGGGCACTGCTGGGAGGACTCTGCACCCACCCCTCCTGTCTCTGGGCACTGCTGGGAGGACTCTGCACACACCTCTCCTGTCTCAGGGCACTGCTGGGAGGACTCTGCACCCACCCCTCCTGTCTCTGGGCACTGCTGGGAGTGATAGGCACCCAGCCCTCCTGTCTCTGGGCACAGCTGGGAGGACTCTGCACCCACCCCTCCTGTCTCTGGGCACTGCTGGGAGTGATAGGCACCCACCCCTCCTGTCTCTGGGCACTGCTGGGAGGACTCTGCACCCACCCCTCCTGTCTCTGGGCACTGCTGGGAGTGATAGGCACCCACCCCTCCTGTCTCTGGGCACTGCTGGGAGGACTCTGCACACACCTCTCCTATTTCACAATATGTACGCTCATTACATACACGGATGTGGGTACGCTCCATGCATTCGAGGTGGGGGTACGTGTCGTACTTACACTGTTGGGGTGGGGGGTACGCTCCATACATCCGCGGGTGAGGGTACGGGTCGTACTTACACTGTTGGTGTGGGGGTACGCTCCATACGTCTGCGGGTGGGGGTACGGGTCGTACTTACACTGTTGGGGCGGGGGGTACGCTCCATGCATTCGAGGTGAGGGTATGTGTCGTACTTACACTGTTGGGGTGGGGGTACGCTCCATTCGTCCGCGGGTGAGGCCAAGGGTCGTACTTACACTGTTGGGGTGGGGGTACGCTCCATACGTCCGCGGGTGAGGGTACGTGTCGTACTTACACTGTTGGGGTGGAGGTACGCTCCATACGTCCGCGGGTGGGGGTACGGGTCGTACTTACACTGTTGGGGTGGGGGTATGCTCCATACGTCCGCGGGTGAGGGTACGTGTCGTACTTACACTGTTGGGGTGGGGGTACGCTCCATGCGTCCGCGGGTGAGGGTACGTGTCGTACTTACACTGTTGGGGTGGGGGGTACGCTCCATACGTCCGCTGGTGGGGGTACGTGTCATACTTGCACTGTTGGGGTTGGGGGTCCGCTCCATGCATATGGGTTGGGGGTACGGTCCGTATATATCCGTCCCCACGCTATGTGATGCTTGTGCGGGCCGTACCCAGGCCTTTGCCATGTGGGTACGAGACGTCCCGTCATTGTTGGGGTGACGTAGGTGTTGGCGTGGTACGACTCGTACCCACGCTCTTAAGGCGTGGGTACGGAACGTACCTGTCTGGTTGTGTTGCAGGTTCGCGTCGTCAAGGACTTCCGTTGTGGCGGTCGCTGGCTTGGCTGGACACGGCCCCACCCCCTCGTAGTGACCAGGGCCTGGGAGTCAGGTATGTCCAGGGCATGTGTGCTGTGTGACTATGGTGGGGGTTTTGTGGCCTGCCCCTGGTCCTGCCCCCCCCCTTTCCCCCCCTTTCCCCCCTCCCTTAGTTGTTCTGACCTTCTGCGGCGTCTGCGTCGTAACCTGTAGAGGAGGTCGACTGCTATGAGGGCCGGGATGACACGTAGGTTCGGGTTCTTGTCTGTCCGCCGCGTATGGGTACTCCTTGTTCGTGTCGTCCTGTCTGTCCGTCGCGTACTGGTACTCCTTGTTCGCGTCGTCCTGTCTGTCCGTCGCGTACTGATACTCCTTGTTCGCGTCGTCCTGATTTCCCGGCAGTTTTTGGCAGCCGGTAAATATTCACCGTGCGGGATGACGTCGGTGCGAACCGTAATTCCTGGTTCGTGAATGGCAGGCTGCGAGCGTCCCGACGTCAGGTCGGCGCTTTCCCGGATCGCATTTGTAGGTTTATTTTCGTCGGTCGGGGTTTTGTACGATTCGTACGGAAATGGTGTTTCCGTGCGAATCGTAATTCCATGTTGGTAGATTTTGACGACCGGGTACGCGTCGGACGGAGAATATGCTCCGTCCGACGGTTCGTACCCGGTTTTTACAGGATCGTGATCGGCGCCTAAGTAGGGAAATGTTGGACTTGGGTCCTCTCTGCAGGGTCACCCCCAAACCTTTTGCCTCTTACCTTCTGCCTTTTTGCAGAATTAGCCTTAGGACTCTGTGCATTTTACCACTGGTACCCAGTGCTAAAGTGCTTGTGCTTTTTCCCTAAAACATGGTCAAATTGGCTTATAGCCAATTGGCATATGTAATCTACTTATAGGTCACTGGTAGAATGATATACCATATACCCAGAGCCTCTAAATTAAATGCTAAGTGTGCCTGCAGCACTGATTGTGCCACCTATTTAGGTAGCACCCTACAACATTTCCCAGGCATGCCATTGCAGTCCGAATTCAGTTTTAAACTGTCATGTCGACTTAGAATGTAAACCCCCTTGCCTATCCTTAAACCTCCCTTTTAGTACAGACAAGTCACCCCTACGGTAGGCCCTAGATAGCCCTAAGGTCAGGGTGATGTGTAAGTAAAAGGTAGGACATGTAAGTTTTACATGTTCTGGTAGAGACAAACAGTATAATTCATTTTTTACTACTGTGAGGCCTACTCCTCTCACAGGCTAGCTTTAGAAATTCCTTAACAAAATTTTAAGCTGTAAATCCTGATCGGAAAGCAGCAGCTGCATCACTTATTATATCTTTGGAATTCTGCATTGCTATGCTGCCCTGCTAATCACTACCCTGCTGACGACAAAGACTGGACCCATCTCACTTGAGCCCAGAGCAACTCCTAGGGCTTGCTGGCTTGCAGCCTGCTCTGAAATATCAGGGCCATTAAAGACTTCCTTCAGCTCTGCAAGAGCACCTGGACTCTGCCATCGGTGAGTCCTGCCCTGTCAAACGGTGCCAATCCAGTCCTGGGCTCTTGAAAGGTGATTTCTTCAGTCCAGAACCATCACAATTGATGCAGTGATGACTTCGTGCCGTTCGGAACCGACGCAGTGCCCTCCAACGCAGGAGCCTATCAACAACATTGCCTCAACAGTCTACAAGGCTCGATGATGACAGACAGAGAGGCTTAAAGACGACGAAGTACCTGCATCATAAAGGGGTTCATCAACAAAGCATTCATTGCCGGCAGGGATCGGCATTGGCACATCAAGTCTTCTACAGAGACGGTTGCTCCATCCAAGGTACTTTTTCAGCAGGACCTGCGTGAGTCCTGTAGCTGGTCTGCCCTCCATTGTGGCCAACCTGAACTTTGGATTTATCCCGATCCAACGCAACAACAAGTAACCCCTAAAAGTTTGTTTGGCTCTAAGCGCTAGAGTTTGATATAATCCTTAAAAATTCATAACTCTGGTTCTACTTATTAGATGTTTGTTGTTTTGGTCTTGCTTTACTCGTACAAATATTAATTCGTTTCTAACCCTGGGTGGAGTATTTTTCTATTGTTTTCATTTTGTTACTGTGTGTGTGTGTGTTGCATAAATACTTTATACATTGCCTCTTTAGACAAGCCTGACTACTCTGCACCAAGCTACCAGAGAATGAGCACAGGTTATCTTTTAGTGTGTACCTAGCTTACCCTGACTAAAGTGGTGGTTCCTGCTTACACAGTGTGTATACTCTGACATTCAGAAACCCTAGTTCTAACACTTTATCTGACAGGCTTCTTTTAGGAGAGGTATTTTGCATTGAGATAGCCTTTGACCATGTTTTATCCAAATCTCTCTCAGCGATTTGGATAGCTGGAAAGAAAATATAGCAGGAATTTACTTAAATTCCAGTGGCACACTATCAAGTGTGAGCAAAGATTCAGGTGGGAGTGAATTCAGCAATCAGTTTTATATTGTGATGGCAACTATTTTGATTTTCAACAGTCTAACTCCATGTGCAGTTTGAATGAAGTTACCAAATTTGTAAACTGAGTGCAAACTGAATGCACATTGGGTGGATTTATTTGTTCAGTTTTTGAGTTTCGTAAGAAATGTAAGGCAACAATTTTTATACAGTTTTAAAGCAAGTAATGCATTATTTATACAATACCACCTTGCAAGCTTTAGATAATAGCAACATCTCAGGCTGATGTAGATTGCTGTTTCTGCCAGACTTCTACAACTATAAAGACAAAGAAAGGGATGAGGGGACAGATTAAAAAAAACATTTGTGCTGGGTTTGCATCACAAAAGTCATGCGAACAGCCACATTGGATTGACTTTCCAGAGCAAAACTTGTTTCTTGCTGAAAGGTTGCCCAAAAGTAACGCAACAGGACAAAAAGCTGCTTGCATTACTCTGTATCAAAGGGGCTTCACGTGGGTGGTACAGGGTGTTCCCTTACTCCCACCTATGCTTTATAACACAAAACCCTATCTACTAACAACAGAAGACAGGGGTTTGTTCGAAACAATAATGCCACTTTGAAGCAGGTGTTAAAAGAAGACATACTTTTGCTTCTACTTTCTTTTCAAAGTTTGCATGTGTGCTGCACTGTACATCACACATACAAAGTAGGAAAAGGTTTACAGTTTGTGTAGGCATAGTATTTTATACTGGAAACAGATGCTAGACTCTCACAGTTACTCTCTCACTATAATGCAAAGGTGTGTGCGTGGCACTCAGCAGTCTGATTGTGTGCCAACACTAGGGAGAGGGGAGGAGAGTGCCATATCTCTGTAGATATGATGCCTTCCTCCTATCCTAGATTCGCCCCCTGAGCTGCAGCAGGACTGACGCCTGCTCTGCCGTTGCCGATTCACCCCGCTTCCTGACTTAGACTTCAGCCATTCGCTTGCTGACGGAATTTCCAGACAGGTGCCACTTAGGGACACTTGCAGCCAGAACTTTTATCCAGACTGTGCTGTAATATATACACCCCCCCCCACACACAGTCCTGATGAAGACCCGTAGTGACTACCGAAAGGAGCACCTCGTGGGTTGAAACGTTGACGATACACCTAGGCCCAGACCAACCACGGCCCTGTATAACAAAAGGAGCATTAATAGCAACCAGGGCTCATGGTTATGAGGCTGGCCACTAAAAAACCTTGTCCTGTCCCCTGTATATAAATCCTGAACCACCCTGTATATACTGCACAAATTGTTTTTTCACTTGAGCACATATGTCACTTGAGCACCATATAGTTCACCCATTGCAAACAGCCGCTTTTTGTATCTTTGTAAAAAGAACATATTTGAATTAATTAATTCAGATAAAATGCAAAGTGGATATGCATTCAATGTGTTTTTGTGATTATTTCTGATCAATGTGTACATGTGTATAGGCGTGGGCGATATCCATGTCTTATGAATAGTTTGGTTTTGCGATACTTTGTGCGTATAAGAAATAACTCTTTAAGCACCCTACAGAACCATTTTTTTGATAAATGTCCTGCTATCCCTGTCATGCAGCACAGCACAGCAACTTTTGGTGTTGTGCTGGGTTGTGTGCCAGGGTCATAAATCTGACCCAAAGTTGTTAGCAGGTTAACTCTGCCAGAAAAGGTGGAATGGGCCTTGAAGTTACAGGCCTATGCACCAGACTGTGTAGACATTTAAACCAGAGAAATCTGTTGGAGGAAGGCAGTTTCTGTCACAGCAAATGACAGGTTATTGTTAAGCGAGGATTTTTTGCAGATAGGTAGCCTTTTACCGTTTTTCATTTAATCTTAATTTCTGTCTCAGATTTGGAATGCTGTAAAGTGAATCCCATAGGAATTTACTTATATCCCAATGGCATGCTCCCACATGTGAGCAAAGGTTCATGTGGCGGTGGATTCAGTAAAAAATCAGTTACTGTTACGTTAATGCATTAATAATGAAATAACCTAAACTGACTGCAAGACTATAGTTCAGCACTAGGTATTGGCAAGTGCGGCCTTTGAAAAAATAGTCATTGCTGCATACCTACTTTCTGACCTACTTGTGGGACAAAGTTTCCTGCTGGAGTAAGGTTGATATCTGGAGTGTGGTAGTTTGACTGTGTTCCACTCGTATGCCTTCAGGGACAACCCCTTTTTCTCCAAGCAAGATTACGATTCCAGGGCTCTAGGATTAGGCCGGGGTGAATTTTTAATTTTGTGGGAGTAATTGGAAAATTTCGGTAACTATGCATTACTCTTACTGAAATTATGCCATCTTGAGTAATTAAGAGTATTTTGGAGCAATAACCGACTGCAGGAGCAGAGAAACAATGAACTAAGATAGAGTGAGAAGTATCTGGCTATTTTGTGTCCTGTAGGATTTAGTTCTATTTTCATAGCGCAAAGTGCATCCTCAGACCAATTTTGGATGCAAGGGCGCATTTGGACTAAGAAAGTAGTGCTAAATGTTGGATCATGCTTCTCGCGTAATTAGGCATAATTACTAGGAATTTTACGGTTATTAGGAGTAATTACGCTACGGAGAATTACACCAGTTACTCTCACTCCTTTCTGAGATATGAACTAATGCATGACAGCTTACTTGGCTGTGATTTCCCATGCCAAACAAGGATTGCATGGTGACTGTATAGTTAAAATATGGAATTAAGAAGAATCTACTGAAATTAAGAAAGTCACATTGAGCAATAGTCATAGACAAAACTCACATACAGGAGACTGGCTTGGGAGCAAAAAATGAAATAATTATCGCAAAAGTGTATGTGCCACCATCCCAAATACTATCTGTAATCTTCAGTACTTCATTTCTCTATTCCTTGTACCCACACTTAACTAGGAGAGAGAGAGCAAGAGAGAGAGAGAGAGAGAGAGAGAGCGAGAGAGAGAGAGAGAGAGAGAGAGAGAGACACCATGTATGAGATCTTGCACCACTCATAAGCTCTTGCCTCTCTTTTCAGATGACTCTTGCCTTCACCCTGCCCTCTGCGGAGTCCGTAAAGGGTTCTTGTTTCACTGCACTTTCTGATTGTGCCAAACTAGTTCCTGGATGGGTGGTAATGTAAGAACTGGAATGAGGGATAGACAAACTGGAAACACATCCACTATTAGGGAGCTGAACTGGTGACAGATCTCCCGAAACACTGCGAAATTATCAGCAAATTCCTAGGAGGAAAGGATCACCCTTCTCGTGACCCCTTTATGAGTGATGCGGATTGATCCCCGTTATCCCTTTCCCAATTAATTAATTTTACCAGGGTCTTGGTACTTCTGGGAGGGTGAAATATTGGGGATTACATGTTTTAGGGAATAACCTGTGGGGACTGGAAATACAATGCTGGTGAAATCTCTTAATGGAGTACCAAAGGTGGTATTCTTGTAAATTGGGCACTCAAAGTATCAGGCACTCAAACTGGCCTGGATGGTGTCCACACCCGAATATGGACGATTCAGAGAAACAGCAAGACCTGTTCTGCCTAAAACAGAATTTTGACATACCAAATCATTCTGGCTCGAGGAACATGTCCCCAGCTAATTCAAGTAAGACAAAGTCAAGGGTTATTAGTATGGGCCATGCGATCTGACTATCAAATTGCAGGTTTGCAAGCAGGAGACATTAATTTGTGGATATAGGTTATGTAGAGGTAGAGCTTCCATTGGTGCAGCAGGTGCAGTGGCACCAGGTACAAGAGGCTTGAGGGGCCCACTGAACACTTGCTGTATTGTACAATTCAAACAGCTGCCAGTGCGCCCTCTTCCTTCTATGCACTAGCACTCATGACACACTGGCTTCCCTACTGAGGTGATCAGCTTATATCATCCTGAAATGCTGGGACTAGTTTTACAACCTCTGACCAAAAGGTTCATGGTAATCAGCCCTTAAGAGGTACAGATGGCGAGAGGTCTGAGTAAATGCATTCTAACACCTGAAACGCCTTACCTAGAATTTACAAGTCTAGTTGGGAAGACATTGGAGTTCTCATATTTATTGCATTTACATACGTAGGAGTGGGTGGATTAAATGTAGGTGGATATGTTATTGAAGAACATATTCTATTAAAAATGTTCAGGTAATGGGAAGACAGACATACCATCACTTTCCCTTGACAGGAAACTTCGAGCCTTCTATGCTACACAGATGCCAGGCACATCCATTTCAGGGCAAACACACACTTTTCGGAAAATGCTGAAAGCAGTAGATGGGTGTACATATGCAGTATCCTTCAAGCATTATGAAAGTGCATGTTATGCATGTTTGAATATCACACATGGGAAACAAGTAAAAAAAAAGAAAGCAAAACATTTTTACAAATTGTAAGCAGGCATACCCTGTGCATAGTTTAATGGCTCGAAAATGTATACGTTTGAAAATGGCGGGCATTCACGTCTCTAGAATTTCAGCTGAGTGCTTGAAATGGCAGTACTTCTGGGACAAAGATGGATGTATTTATCCTGCTGCTTATAAAAGAGCGTCAATTAATATTGGAAGAAGTGCCTGTCAGTAATGAGCCCTCCCCTTTCAATAGGCATACCTATATGAGCAGCAGCTAAAGCCCTGGGGTCTATTGGCATCCAGACATCAGCAGGTTTCAGCTTCAAAGCCATTATATCACTCTTGCATTTCCCCGCCTCTCTGCGTGATGCTAGGAGAGCGCGCGCGCTGTGCTTTGCCTTTCTGAAATTAACAAGCAGTCAAGGAAGTGTAAAATTCCCTCCCAGGAGGTAGCATGTGGCCTGCCGCAGCCTCACACCCTAGCTTCATGGGCTTGAGGCTCCTAAACTCTGCTCCCTCAGCCCATGTGTCACTGTCATCCTCTGGCAGCCTGCTGACACAGTGCAGCCCATCCTTCATCCATCATCCTTTCGGTCCCATTGGGGGAACCAAGGCAGTGTCTAGCAGAACACCACATCCCCAGACTCATAAGGCATTGATTCATTACGCCATTTTCATAATGTGCTTTACGAAGGGATCAGATACATTAGATACACTTCTCTTTGTTGAAGCGTGTCTTTAATTTTCTTGGAATTAAATGCTGTAAATTGTGTGTTCTATCTATAAATGGCTGTGCTTTTTAGAATATTTACTAGTGCAGAATGTATACAAAGAACTGTTTTACCAAATATTGCATTGATGTCGTACGGGGAAAACTCCAGTTTGTGGCGAAATCTGGTGCCAAATGTTGAAAGCAATTTTGAGATCGGAAGCCCTGCCGTTGGCCAAATCACAGCATTTGTGACCACAAAACAGCGGTTTCTTCTGTACAAAACCCATGTTAGCAGCGCAGCCAGAAAGGTGTGCCGACTAGCAAAATGGGTGTAGCAACCCATATCGAATTACACTGTGGAAGGGGCCTTAAAGAGAGTGCTTTTCATATTGCTGGCGACCCACGAGTGGGCCATGAGCCAGTTTGGGGAAAGCTGGCCTGGACTCTTTGGAGCCTGAATTCCCTCGTTCTGATGGTTGCCTGCCCCACAGTGCCAGTATTGTCTGCATTGCAGATAATAATACATGAAAAATCATCTTACCTCTATACCGCTTGTTTCTTAAGAAGTTTTGTTGAGATAAATATGTGATATGGGTGCCAGTCGCTCTTCCCAAAATCACAATCATATGGGCATAACCATAGAATTAATAGTATTGTTCTTGGATCCTCAGAGCCATATAATGTCAACTATATTGTAATCTTATATATTGCTTCTATGCCTTAGGAATGGGGAGCAATATTATTAGCACTAAGAAAAATGTCATTGCTTTAAGTCTAGAATGATATTCATGTCTATTCCCCATTTCTTCTGCTAAGTGAATATGGGTGGGTTTTGTGGTATGTTGAGAATCAAGTATTTTCAGAAGATTAGGGGCGTCATTTACAATATTTTGTGGTAAGTCGGTGCCGCAAGCCTTCCTGCTGCGCTGCCCTATACAAAAGAAACGGGCAGGAATGTGCCATATCTATCAAATGCGTCAACACAGGCACCCTTGCACCATGGGATGATTGTTTTTGTGCAGGAAGAGATGCCTTCCTGCACAAAAACAATCAATGGAGGAGATTTCCTCTTTCTATGTGTGCTGCATTCTGCAGCACACATAGAAAGAGGAAAATACTGAGGAAAAATATTGGTATTTAATGGTATTTCTAATGGTAAATAATGGTATTTCGCCTTGTTGCTGTGGAGGTGTAGGGTTTTGATGAATTCTCAGGTTTACAACTTGTTGTAAATCTGGGAATGTGTCAAATGGGGAACACCCAACATAATGCCCATGGCACGCCTCCCCAGAGTAGTGTGAGGCAACGCAGCCGCTTGTACAGTGTTGCTTCACTCCATATTACAAGGCAATCAAAAGCCACGGAGAGTGATTTTACGTGGCCTTGCAGATATGGCTAAGCTCTGTGTGCCACATTCTGGTGGCGCACAGGCTTGTAAATGAGCCCCTAGATATTTGATAATTGTCAAGTTTTGCAGGACATTTTTGAACCAAGTTGTCTCTGATAGTTCCTTCTTCAATCTTCTGTTGGGTGACCCATTGTCTAAGTTTGAAAGTTATGAAAACTTTCTAATTGTGGAATTGCATGATCCATGTTAATAGACTCAAATATTTAATCCAGACTTTCAAAAAGAGGTCAAATTGCCTAAAGGAACCCTCTCTGCCTCTAAATTTGGATTTCTTGAGTTTCTACTCATGGGGGAAAATCTAGGTTGCCGATCATCAATGTTAGTTGGGACGAAAATGTGGTTAGTAAGTCCTTTTTACAATAGAAAATCCAAAACTTGCTGTGTGAGTCTCGCTATCAGTGATACATGTAGATAGCATCCACGTTGGTCTGTTAGGGAGCCATGGAATCTCTCCCATTGGTCTATTGACTACATTTTGATTTAGCAGTATATGTGCAGCACTCCATGTTCCCTCTCTTTCAGGTGATTATCACAGTTTCTGGCCAAGTTTGTCCAGGCATTGAAAATGACTTGGAAGTGATTTAGCTCTTTTTTAGGTCTCGGCTAGGCTGCGCGCATGCGCTGCTCTAGGTGGGCCTTTAGCCATCGGTCTTCACTTTTCAAGCACTGCACTTGTGGCGGCATCCACCTTGCGCAAGTGAGCAGCGGTGCACCATAAGCACGAATTAATTGAGCACTGCTCTCCCAAGCGTGCACAAAACACACCACTCATTTTCTCCTTCTTTCGGACCCTGTTGTTCCTCCCGCTCCAGCGCTTCCCTCAGGCTGTCTCGGGGCTCTTTGAAACTCACAGAAAGATATAATCACCAATAAACGGCGGTCGTGATAACACGGGATGGAAGCAGCTCTCTTTGAAGCCTTCTTGCCCCTGTGTATGCTGTTCTTCCCTCCGTTCTTGACTCTGTTTTAAGCAGACGCCTTTCGTGTTCTTGAAACTGTTTTAAATGTAATTCGCTTGATTCTAAGGACGTTTTCCGTGGGCACCTTGAAGGATGCTCATTAGTTCACCGGTTCTTCGGAGAGATGGGTTGCATGATGCAGTGACTTGAGGAGAAGATGTACAATCAATTTCAAGTCTTTATTTCGATTTTCAATCATAAAAGACAACATTAAAATATATAACAATTTTTAAAAAAGAAGAGAAAAAGGGAATTTGGTTCCATCATAGAATATAAAGTGTAACATGCATAGCAACTACAGTTATAGATACACATTTCATTGTTAAAAGTCATATAAAATGTTAAAAAACTTTATGATATAAAAAGGGTTTTTACAAAAAATGACTGAGATATTCATATAGGACGTAGTTTATGTGCACGGATTGCCCATATCCTATGGAGAAATTTTGCAACAGCAATAATCACAGGTTGAGAGGTATTAGTTTTGAGACACCGCAAGGCCTCAACACCTGTCTGAAAGCCCAATTGAAGACAAATAGGTTTAAGCCACACCCGCCTGGGAGTTTTGTACTCCGGACAGATAAATAAAATGTGCGCAATACTTTCCCGTTGTGTTGGACAGAAGGGACAACCAGGGTTAAGGCCTTCTTTCCATTTGGCAACAAAGGAATTAATGGGAAGTGTGCCCACCCTGAATTGATGGTATCTCTTTCTGTCCTCCACAACAATACAGTCCCAATAGCTTTCAAACAGGGGCCTGTCTTTGAGTTCCATAAAATCAGCAGTTAATGACGGGCCAACGCATGAACCAAATCTTTTTGCTGAAACCACACGCCAGTATAAATCTTTTAGAATTTTTCTAGAGGGAAAAATATTTGCTGTTGGATCTTCCCATAGACTGGCTAGGCCCATAGCAGAATAAAGTACCTTGACCTCCCGCATCCATGAAATCTTTTGCACCTTATCAGCGCCTCTAACGTCCAGAAAAGCCCGATCATACTGTGAGAGTCCTGGGGTAACCCAGAGTCGCCTCCAGTAAGCCACTGGTCTATAACGGGCAATGTCCTCTAGACGTTGGACACCTAGGTCGTAAAAGAGGGGAATCAACGGAGTAGATACAGGGAGGCCAGTGATTATGCGTAAAAACTTATTTTGGGCCCTAGTCATCGGGGTGAGGTTACTAAAACCCCACAATTCTGCCCCATAAAGAATAGCCGATCCTATCTTTACGTCGTAGATTTTTAGTGCTGGTATCATAGGCCTGGTATGTGAGGAATGGAGCTCTTTAATTAATGCACCAGTTAGCTGAGCATGCTTTATAATCAGCTGGGTAGTGTGCTGTTTCCACTCTAACTTAGATGCAAGGACTATACCCAGGTATGAGAAGACCTTAGTCTGCTCTAGTTTAACCCCATTCATTTGCACATTCCCTCGTACATAATTGGACTTATGTAAATCTATAAACTTCGTCTTGCTTACATTTACAATAAGCCCATGATCTTTGCAGAAGACCTCAAACACATCAATAGCTTTTTGTAGGCCCTGTTGAGTCTTTGAGATTAATAAGGTATCATCTGCAAACATCAACAGAGGAATCAACTTGCCATCCAACTTTGGGGCGTCGGTAGGGGTTTGTTTAAAATAGTTGATCACTCTGTTGATGTATAAGGAAAAAAGGGTCGGGGCTAGTACGCACCCTTGGCGTATTCCCCTGGCGATTGGAAATTTATCTGTGACACTGCCTGATTGGTTCCATCTAACTTGGGCAAAATTATCCTCATGATGTTTCATTAAAAAGGATAGGATATCTGTTGGCATACCTTGATCTTTAAAAACTGCCCATATTTTAGCTCGAGGAACCAAATCAAAAGCTGATTTAAGATCAACAAAAGCTGCAAATAGCATACCCTCCCCCAACAGAACCACCCGCCAATATATTAACAAAAACCTAAAAACTTGATCTATGGTACTTGTATGACTGCGAAAGCCTGCCTGAAGTGGTGACAGCACTTCCTCCCCCTCAATCCACCCTTGAATTCTCTGTAGGACAAGCCTAGCGACCACCTTCTGAATGCAGTCTATCAAGCTTATAGGCCTATAATTTCCCGGATCTGAGCGCTCTCCCTTTTTATAGACCGGTATGATCAGTGCGCCCTTCCAGGTATTTGGTATGGGTGAGCCATTTGCAATTCCATTGGCTAGTCATTGAATGTAAAGTGCCCAGAGATCCTTATCATGCATAAACAAATCAGCTGGAACCGAGTCCAGGCCTGGTGCTCTGCCTCTGGGGATGGAATTCAGTGTCTTTCGCACCTCAATTAACTCAAACTTTAGGGGAGTTATATCCTTAATAGGGGAGATAATATCTTTACTTGTCCCCTCAGCAACTTCGATGGATGCAAACTGGGACGCGTAGTGCGAAACCTAGAGGTTAGGCGGGACATAGTTAATTGGTTCTTCCCTTTTTATCCCCCTGCCCCACTTAACCATATCCCAGAAGGTACACATTGATCATTCTTTACTAGCAGAGTGAAGGTCCCTCCAATAATCTTGGTCCCAGGCACGTTTAGCATCATACTGGGCATTTTTATAAGCTACACGGGCACTCTTGACACGATCTCTGTCTTTTGTTTTTTCTGCCTCCGACAGGGCCTGGTATGCAGTCCTACATGATTTACCATACCATTGATCCTCCTTTCTAGATGGCCTATTGGATTTAGCATGAGTCTGTTTCGTAAAAAAAACCCTAAGTTGATTAAAAAAAAATGGTGTGAATTATATTTACATTTGCCATGACCTCCTCTTGAGTGCTACAATTTTGTAGGGCATTTGTCACCATGATGGTTAAATTCTTGATAGTTAAAATCTGTCCCTCATTCCTTAAACAATTTGCCCATTTGATACGCCTTGTGTCATTTGTTCACAGGAGGAACCTCTAGGCAATTGGACTTGAATAGTTAGAATGATAGAAGTAAGGGGTCGTGATCACTTTCGACCCTTCCCACTACTACCATATCCTTGATACTGGGCCAATATTCTTTATTAATAAGTATATAATCAATGCAGCTTTTTCGTAATCCGTTATTAAACGTGAAAGCCCCATGTTTGTCAGAAACTGATCTGCCATTTATTGCACGTAGCCCTTGTCCGACACAAAGAACCTTTAACTGAAGTGCAGCCTCAGTCCATTTTTTAATGGGCAGAAGTGTCAGCTGGGAAATATTCCATGTACAATCTTCTTCTGAGGTGAGATCAATATCATTGATGTCTAAAGGTTCAAAGCAGCAGTTAAAATCACCAGCTACTATGATATTACCTTTTTTGCAATATATGTCGAGGAGTACATCTAGTTCCTCCACAGTATTTGAGGACTTGCCCCCCGGCAACCCTTTGGCATAAACGTTAAAGACAAAAAGGTCCTTTATTCCAGGACACTGAACTTGAATTAGTAATATATCATTACTTTTTGAGTCCAATTGAATTAAGTTATACCTACTATCTTGTTTGACCCATGTTAAAAGTCCCCCCTTGGCTCTTCCATGGAGGCTAGGAGTGGCAGGAACATAAAAACTAAGGTAACCTGGTCTATAATCTAAAACATTAGACCAAGTTTCCTGAAATAATATAATGTCCTTACTATCAAGAAACTTTGACCAATCTGATGACACTACTTTGTTTCTGAGCCCTGCCACATTCCAGGAGACTAATGATGAGAAGACAGAACTGTCATCCCAGTTGTGAGAACCATGTGATTCGACATCTTGTAGGTCTCCGCTAGCTTTTTCCCCTAGTTTAAAAACCTCTTGCACTGGACTGTTGATGTTAATTAGTCCACTTGTCTGGGCTATGTCTATTAATACTGGGGGAATTTTTCCATGTGGACCCTTTCCAGAAGCGATAATCGCTCTGGGGAGGTTAGCCATGTTAGTATCTCATGGGTCCTGATCTAATCAATGTACGAGTCAACCGTTGATATCTAATGTACTCAAAACCTCAAATCTATTGCTTACTGGTGTAAATCTAATATAAGGGTCAACCCGAGGAGCGTGATCTCTCCTTCTTGTGGTGGCAGTTGTACAGGGTGGATAGAAGTACCCCAGTGGCAATATATTGATACGATCTTGATGTATCCTCAGTGATCCTGCCTGTCTCAGGATATGGTCTACCAATTGGGGGGAGGCAAAATTCACAACACAGTCTCCCTCCATACCCTTTTTAGTCTCGCCCACCCAGTCCACCCTTCTTACCATCTTGAAATTGTTAAAAAGATGTTCACCTAACACTGTTCTGGTGTTCAAATAGTGGAGTGCTTTATTTTTGAGAGTAGACCAATGTTCCTCTTTACCATCCAGTGTTTTAGGGATGTTAGCCAAAATAATGGAATATGGGCACGACTCAGGAGGAAGATGGAGTTTTATATCTTTTTGGGGAATGTGGTCGATGCGGTTTAAACTACCCTTAAGGCCTCCACATCCAACCTTATCACCACTGGCTGTAGTTAAGATGTTAGGTAAATGTGTCGTCTGGGCGGCTGCGGGTTCTCTAGATTCATACAAACCAGCAGCCAAACTAGTGGTTGCTGGTATATGTGTAAGGGCACTAGCAGGGCATACTTCTATCGGTTTAATCCCAAAAGTGGGTCCCTGTTGGTTTAATGCATGTCTTTCTAGGGCTTTAAGTCTATAATCGATTGTAACAAGTTTTTCCATCATGGGATTAATAAGTGCCTTAAGGCGCTCCTTCAGATTCCCCAAGAATTCCAACAGTTTGTTACCCTCCATAGGGTTATCTGATACAGATGTTGTTATGTTACCCCCTTCATAAATCTTGGGGTGGTTAGCCTGAGTCATTTGACTTTATATTTGACAACCCAGGCCAAGTGTAGAATTCTTTTTCCTGGCTTGTTTAGCATTTGGCTTACTACCCTTTGCAGTACTGTTTGCCTTCCGCTTCCCCTGCAGATCTTTAACTCTAGTGTCGTGCTCAACCCGTGCCTGCCTAGTGCATGTGTTAGGAGGGGAAGGTAGGGGGCTAGGAACAGATGGGCAAGAAATATTTATTGTGTGTGACACCGATGTTAGAGCATCATTGGGTAGTATAATTGGACTTTGTAAAGGTTCAGTGGGAGCCTGAATACTTCCCGTTGAGTCTATTGTTGATATATGAATCAAATTGTGACCAGATGGATCAAGTGATAGCCTTCTCTCTACAAGTTCTATCTCCTTGGCCACAGATGTTTCAGCCCGTTTAAGATAAGCGTCCAAAGTCCCAGCCCCCCCTTTGGAATTAACAATGGATTTGGCCATGTAGCAGCGGAAGTTAAAGTCAAACGATTACAGTAACACAGAAAAATATGCCACCACACTATAATCACACTATTATTGGAGCAATAACATCACTAAACAACTTATCGAGCATATGAGTTCAGTGAAGCTCACTTGTATTGGTTTTATGTCCTCCACCCTACAGAGAAATGTCAAGGGACTGGCCCGGCCTGGCCTCCTCCGGCCTCGGACGGCCGCAGACGGCCCCGCCCTTGTCCCGGGCTTCTCCCGTCGCGTCCCACTCATGTCCTCGCGGGGCGAGGAAGTAGGCGGACCTTTAAGCACCTCCTGGCGCGTGTTGAACTCGCGTCGTAGCCCAGGTGATCCTGGGTGATGTAGTTTTCTGGGGCCGGCGGAGCCAAGCCCGGCCAGTCCCTCGTTGCTGGCAGGGGAGGCGAAGCAAAGCCCAGCCACAGGAACAGGAAAGCAACTGGAGGCAAATGGGAGAGAAATGTCCTCGCAGATAAGCACCAGGGGAAACAGGGGAAACAAAGGGCTCCGCAGTAGGCGGACCTTTAAGCGCCTCCTGGCGCGTGTTGAACTCGCGTCGTAGCCCAGGTGATTCTGGGTGATATAGTTTTCCGGGGCCGGTGGAGCCAAGCCCGGCCGGTCCCTCGTTGCTGGCAGGGGAGGCGAAGCAAAGCCCAGCACAGGAACAGCAAAGCAACTGGAGGCAAATGGGAGAGAAATGTCCTCGCAGGTAAGCACCAGGGGAAACAGGGAAACGTACTTTATTCCATACATAGCGCCTTCTGGTTAAAATGTAGCCACAGAACCAAGGCACTTGTGGGAAGCAATCACTCAGACTCTCGATCAGACAGATCTCTTGCGTCCTGACTTCCGAATAGCTACAAATTGAAGTTCCTGGGCCCAGTTATTTTTGACGCGTGCAGTACAGGCAGACCCAACTTCAAGAAAGCTGCCTCGATGCCTGCGTTTTCTGAAGTTACAGTCTTAAGTTCTGCTCATCTACACAGGACTTTTTTTGCACTATTTCCCCTGCCAGACAGTTCAGTGTACACGGTCCGGACTCCTCCAGCTCAGGCGGCGGGTTTCAGAGATGCGTTGCCCTTGTAGTCACTGTGGCTCCTCCGGCAGGCCACCGTGTGCTCCTGCATCAACCGGGCCCCGTCTGAGGAGGGTGTATGACACTTAGCATCAGGCGTGTCGTGTACTCATTCAGACATGTTTCTACCCCGCTGATGCCAAGGCTGCAGGCATCTACACTTGTAATATGTCTTGCGTGGCCACTCGAGTATACAGAAACCCGCCAAAGCCGCTGTCATCACCGGGACCAACGAGGTTTTGCACGTGTCGATGTGTCTGCATGGAGGCTCCGTGAATGGCGATCCTGCGCGGCACGGATGAGAACTTAGCGCATAGAAGTACACTGAAATGTAACTTTCCACCCTAGTGTGTCATCAACCCATCTGAACACAATTATTTCTTTTGTAGGGAAAGCCAAGGCCTGTAACCTAGTGTCCATGATGACATGGACACTTCCCGCAGCGTTCACCATGCCCCCGTCCCCCTCCCGTTGTCTGCATCTCCTTTCCTCTATTAGCCGTCCCACACCTTGACTCTGATCGCTATTTCTGCAGAGTGGCAGAGCACCCAGGATAATATGCAGCATGACTAACCACTTATACGGTCCCAAAGTCGAGACCTATTGGCTATGCCAATGCTTGCTCTTAAGTGGTAAGGACAAGGCTTGAAAAACATACATGATTCTTCAGAGAATGTTCGATTTGATTGCTGCTATCCTTCCCACCCAAGACAACATCCAGTTCCTCCATGAAGTTAGTGCCATTTTCAATTTGCTCAGGTTTATTATGTGGGTGAGTATGCCTAGATACTTAATGTCATCCGTTGGCAAGCAGAATTTTATTAAATGTTGAAGTTCCATTGCCAGCTCTTCACCTCCCACCAAGATTAAGCCTTCCAACGTGTTCATGCTCAAGCCGGGTCTGGTGGCTCAGTGGACTAATGCATCCACTACAGGGGCCTGTGTTTGATCTCATGGTCACAGGTTCAAAACCCGGCAGGTCCACTCAGCCTGTCATCAATCTGAGGTTGATACAATGGGTACCCTTGAGTTAGGTAACAGTAAATATCTGTTATTCAGCACCAAGAATCCTCCAGGTGAACGTACGATTTACAAATCCACATGTTATGCTTATCTGGAGGCCAGCTATAGCTTTATATTCTTCCAAAATAGGCACTAGGATTTGTAAGGAGAATTTGGTAGCTATTGTAAGTATTCTGTTTCCTTCAATTTAAAGGTACCTGGGTGAAAGGTTATCCCCTGTATCTGTGGTTGTTCTTTGATTTGTTTTGTGTAAGGAGTTTCAGAAAGAGATCGAATACCATGCAGGATAGGGGGCAGCCCTGGGGGGAACACCAAACAATGTGAATAAGTCGATCTGCTGCCCTCATCTAATCCTTGCTCAGGGACTGTTTCATAATTCAGCTATTCACCACTGAAATCTGTTTTAGAAACTTAGTTTACCTGAGACATCTTACATAATCTCCTAGCTGACCTTATCAAACTCTTTCTTGTTGCACAAATATGAATTTACGTTGAAAAAACAAAAGACAAGTGGTGTGGGGCAAAACAGGAACAGTTGGTTTAATTAAACACTTCAGATGGGAACACAGTAACGGAAGCGGGTCTGAGGACTGTCTCAAAGTACAATCAATCTGAATAGGGTTTTATACATATCTATGGGTATCATAAAGTACTTCCATAGAACCATTTTTGGTGAAAGAATGCAGGCCTTGTCTGTGGAGTAATAAATAAGGCCCTTATAAGAACTGCAGGTGGGCCTCGACCTTGTGTGCACACAATGTGGGCCAGTGGGTAACGTGTCCAGATGTTCGGCATGATGGGTGTGTGATCACAGTTATGTACTGTGTGTGCTGTGTCCTCATTGGCTTTGTGTTGCTAACTTCACGTGGCATCTGACTTTATAGTGTGCTGGCCTTGTGTGTTTTATTGGGGCCAATCTATCAAGACCATTGTGGTGTCACTGAGCTTATCTGCAGTGTTGGACTTGAGTTTCCTGTTCACATGTTTCTCTGCCAGCTATCTGCCACCCCACGTGTGACCTGTTAATCAGTAATCTCAGGCCTTGGTCACAGAGCCTGCCTCACCACGTATTTATGAGTTGGGGTTGATGGAGAGTTCATGACTGGCGAATTTGATAATAGTGATCCGATTTTGTTCTTATGTATGAATGGATCACTACAAACATTGTCATCAATTTTATCAAAAATAGTATTCTCTACAACGAGCAAGAGACAAACTGCCCCTTTGAATTGCTCACTGCTTTGCATATTATATGTGTGATGTTCTTCACTTCTCTTCCCAGAACAAATTCTCAGGATATATGAGTGGTATTTAAATAGATCTATTCCAAGTGCTCCCTAGTACAGCCATCAGTGCATTCATCAGGTTAACCACCATTTTATTCAGCCCATGACATCATCATACATTCTAGAATAACAAACACTAAAGGTTTCACTTGGAAATATGCCTACACTACAGTGTTTAGTGTCCATTAGGTATTACCGCTAGTCATGTCATTCAATATAAAACCTGCTTGGTCTGGTTGAATCAGTCTTGGCATCAGTCTGCCTAACAAATTACTTCAAGTACTTAAAGTATTTAAACATCAAAGTTTAACAAGAATATTGACCGGTATTAGAGGCCCACTGTAAGTTCCTTGGCAGGTTTGGGAGGTGCTTGCCTCTGCGATTGCATGTGGTACCCCACAGTCCCTACCAAACTCGGTAAAAAGTGCCATTAAAATTGGTTACAGTTGAGGGGGAAATCTCTTACTGTGGTTTATCAATTTTCCAGTTTTTAATTGGCCCCAGAATCTCATCTTTTGCTCCAGGTCAGTCAAAGAGCCAGGTCTTGAGGCTCTTCATGGAGGTGTGCAGAGTTGGGGCGCGTCTAATGTTGATAGGGAGCTCGTTCCAGGCCTTTGCCGCAATGTAGAAGAAGGCTCTTCCACCCGTTCTTGCTCTGCAGATGCGCGGGGTTTCAGCGAGGGCAAGGTCAGCGGATCAGAGGTTTCTCTTGAGTACTTGGAAGGAGATTCTTTTGTTGAGATATTGGGCTCTGGTGTTGTGGAGAAGGGGTTTGTTGATTTCGTTATAGAGGGCATTTCCATAGTCCAGTCTGCTGGTTATGAGTGTGTGGGTGATGGTCTTTCTGGTTTCAGGGGTATCCATTTGAAGGTCTTGCGAAGGATGCAGAGGGTGTTGAAACAGGTGGAGGTGACGGCATTGATCTGTCGGTTATTAGTGAGGAAGGAGTTGAGTATGATACTGAGGTTCCAGGTGTGGTCTGTGGGGGTGGAGGGGGAGGGTCCAATGACAAGGACTTCTGTCTTCTCAGGCAGCTGCTGCTCATCCAGGATGTGACATCCTTCATTCCTTCCTGGAAGTTGAGTCTGGTGGTGTGGGGATCCTTGGTAAGGGAGAGAATGAGCTGTGTGTCAACGGCGTAGGGTACTATGCTGAGTCCATGCTGTCTGATGATGTGGAGAGGGGGGCCACGTAGGTGTTGAAGAGGGTGGGGCTGAGGGACAATCCCTGGGGCACTCTGCAGTTGATCTCTGTGGATTCGGTGAGGAAGGGCATGAGTCTGATTCTTTGGGTTCTGCTGCGGAGGAAGGAGCGGAGACATTCGAGAGTGGCTCCCTGTATGCAGGTGTCATGGAGTCTGGTGTTGAGAGTGCGGGGGGAGATGGTGTTGAAGGCTGCAGAGAGGTCAAGCAGGATCAGGCCCGCGGTGTGGCCTTGGTCGAGGAGGGTGTGGATGTCGTCTGTGGTGGCGAATAGAGCGGTCTCGGTGCTGTGGTTGCTGTGGAATCTGGATTAAGAGGGGTTGAGGATGGAGTTCTCTTCAATGAAGTTCTTTAGTTGGGCATTGACGATCTATTCTGTGTCTTTGGCCATGAAGGGGAGGAGAGAAATGGGTCGGTAGTTCTTGAGGTCCGTCGGATCTGCTGAGGGCTTCTTGAGGAGGACCTTGGCTTCTGTGCATTTCCAGTCATCGGGGAATGTGCCTGCTTCGAAGGTGGCATTGATGGTGCATTGTAGCTCAGGTGCTATGGCAGCAGCGGCTCTGAAAAAGATGTGCGGAGGGCAAGAGTCCGTGTGGGCTCCTGAGTATATTCTGAAACAAACACAAAGTTCCCTTCTCCTTCTACTCTGAAAACATGAGGATTCGATCCTCTAATTGGTTTGGTTAACTTAGTTATAGTAAGGCCATACACTGTGATATAATAAGACAAATTTTACCAGGTTGCTAAATTTACAGACAAAAATATATAAAATCTTACATAGAATAATTAATTTCTGATCAAACATATGAATTCAAAGGAATGTATTATCAATATTTTATTCAAAAGATCATGTTCTATACAATTGATATTGACAAAGTTAAAAACACATTTAAAATCATATATTCATCATATTTTTAAATAAATGGTAAACAATATGTGCAATAAATACATGAAGAACAACTGTCGACGCGGCGTTTCAGTGCTAAGGTGGATCGTCACCTTCTTCAGAACAATAGTTCAATATTCAAAAATCTGTAATAGAATGTAAAAAACTTTATTAGAAAAACATTTGTTTAAAACATTCCTTTGTTACATTATTCATGATTTATATTTAGCAACCTAGGAATAAGTCTGCATGGAAGAAAAGTAGGCCAAAAATCCAATAGGCTTACACTCATTAATTTAAAACACAGAAAGATTACTGAAACATAAGTTTAATACACCGGGTCTCATTCATATTAATAGTAAACCCGTTACACACCTATTGATTTATATGGAAGCTCTAATATTTGCCTCCAATGAACTTTTGGACGGGTTTCTCGTCTGGTTTTTACAGTCTCATAGGTGCTGGATGATACTATGAGGGAAGAGTATTCCATTAGGATCAGAACCTCTGAATATTGTCTCATTTCAAATATGGAACGGCCTGAATAAACTTACCCCTTAAATTGCTAAAAGATAAAACCACTTTACATTACAGAGTATATTAAATGGAGAGCACTTAACTTCACTTTGACTATAAAATAACATAATATGAATGAGACCCGGTGTATTAAACTTATGTTTCAGTAATCTTTCTGTGTTTTAAATAAATGAGTGTAAGCCTATTGGATTTTTGGCCTACACTTTTCTTCCATGCAGACTTATTCCTAGGTTGCTAAATATAAATCATGACTAATGTAACAAAGTTATGTTTTACATTTTTTTTATTTTTTTTATTTTTTTATATTAGTCCTCATAAGCCTCTTTAGTGGAAAGAAAAAAAACAATGACGTTCTTCCACTTGCACATCTTGACGGGCACCTAAATGCCTGTACTCACATATGCCGTATATGAGATAGGGTAGGTATGAGTAGAGATGGAGGTCGAGATTTCTGATGGCCCTTGGACTCAACGCTCCATCTACCCTCTTGTCTGTTTGTCTGCTTTCTCCCTCACACTATCCAACCAGCAGGCAAATACTGCAAGGACCCAAACGCAAGCATCTGGTGAGGCTGGTAGGGCGTAATCATAGGACCTCTAAAAGATCTAGCTATAATCGTTTAGAGCATCACACCATTCCAAGAAGGGAAGCCAAAAATTAACATCTCTCGGACTCTTCCTATCTATGGTGGCTATATTTTTAATCGAGACCAACAAATTGTGCAAACTAGAAGAAAGTGGGGACACCCATAGGTTTCATATTTCCCTGCGCGTCAACAGTATAACGTAAAAGATTAACTTTGCCTGACTTTTAGTAGGCTTTATCTAAGGCTCCAACTGACCGAAGATGACAAGTAAAACGCTTACCTTTAGATGCAGTGTAAGCATTTGAGACAGTGCCTTACTCACTTCGCTCCGGTAGGTTTGCAAATTTATACATATTAAAAACATGTGGACGTCATCAGCATTCGTATTTCCACACTTTGGGCAGGGGACTTCACCTCTTCTCCCAACCTTTGACAGCTTCAAGGGTGACCAATATGCCCTATGAATGGAAAAGAGATGATTTCTCCTCAGATGCACGGGTTTAACTGATTTAAAAGCATAGCCATAGATACTTCCCAGTATTTTTCCAGTGATGATTCCGGTAAGTGTTTTCCCCACAACTCCACCAGCAGCGTAAAATTGCCATCCTCGATTTCCACCAGTAGCCAATAAATGGTCGCTAATTCCTTCTTATGACTCGGTTGCTGCTTCAGCTTAAACTCTAGATCATTTTGTCCACCTATCCTTGTTGATGGGTCGGAGAACCAACTTTGCATTTGCGCATATTTAAACCTGGATAGGCGACTCTCCGAGGAGATAAGCTCCGCATCACTTATTATCAAGAAGTGGCAATACAGGAGGAGAAGATCCGCTCTTTGGAAGAAAAATTAATTGATCCAAGGATAGATGAGGAAGTTAGGATAAGATGGCACCGAGAGGTGCCGCAAGTGAAGGATAGTTTGGCTACTATTTTGCAAGAACGGGTCAGAAAGAGATGGGAGGCCAGCCAAATGGCTCATTTTTACTATAGCGAAGGTTGTGGCAAACTTCTGGCGTGGAAGGTAAAGAAGGAACAATTAAGAAACAGAATCGAGGAAATTAGATGTGACCAATCGGGTAGCCTGGTGGGGGATAGTAGAGGAATCAAGCAGGTTTTTCAAAGCCATTTTACTAAAGTCTATCGAGAAGATCTTACGCCATCTAAAGACACTCTCAGTAGATGGGCAAGGGAAGTCCACTGACCACGGAAAGAGAAGAACTCTTAAATAGAGAAGTAGGCGCCCTGGAAGTGGGTAAAATAATGGCTCAGCTAAAACAAGCATTGGCATAGCCAATAGGTCTTGCCTTTGGGACCTTATAAGTGTTTAGCCATGCAACCAGGCGCGCAACACCCATTGGACTCAAAGGGCTTCAGCCCCCCCCGTCGTGTGGCAGCCCGGGATGAGACAGCTTCCCGGCTCACACACAGCCTCACCGGAGCACTTCACAGGTCTTTAAAAGACCATTTGCATGTTAATGAGGCCTTGCTGTTGTTTCACCCCTTCTAAGAGCCCCTGCAGCTCCACTCTGCCTATTGCTTAAAGATTCAGCACCCCCCGAAATGTTTCCTTAGCCCCCCCGAAATTTGGCTCCAGTTGCGCCTCTGCATGCAACAGTTGCATAACTAAATACTTATAAGGTCCCAAAAGCGAGACCTATTGGCTACACGAAAGTGAAAGTGATCGCGATCACGATCAAACATCAAAGCGGCCGTGCGGCCGCGAAAGTGAAAGTAATCCCGGTAAAGCACGGCGCGCGCGCCCGCGCACATGCACTGTAGCTCTAGGCTGGCCTGGTAGCACTTTTTGGAGGCCTCTCAATAAGTCTCGCCAGACCAGCGCATGCACTGGCTCAGGCGAGACCTAAAAAGGGAAGGCCCCAGGGCCAGATGGCATTCCCCAAGAGGTCTATAAAGATTTGGCAGATATTCTAGCTCCTATTTTAGTCAAGCTTTTTAATGAGCTATTTTTCAAACATATGGACATGCCATCCTCCTGGAAGGAAACCACAATTTGGCTAATACTGAAGCTGGGAAAATGCCCTAAAAAATTTGACTCTTATCGCCCTATCTCTTTTTTAAATAGTGACTATAAGATCTATACCAAGATCATGGCGGACAGACTGAATGGGTTGATGGCTGAGTTAATAAATGAAGACCAAAAATATTTTATCCGGGGAAGATTCCTGAAAGATCTGACCTTTTCATTGATCGGTACAATAGATTTAGCTACCACTTATAATCTTCCTTTTGCCTTTGTGGCCCTAGATGCTGCTAAGGCATTCGACCACGTGAACTGGGTCTATTTGAAAGATGTTGCCTCCTCCTTGAACGTAGGTACAAATTTTTGTAACGTTCTCGCTGGTCTTTGTCAAGCCCAAGAAGCCAGAATTCTAGTCAATGGTTCCTTATCTCAACCAGTTTCAATATCCATAGGAACTAGACAGGGTTGTCCTCTCTCGCCATTGGTCTTTAATCTATACATAGAGCCATTGGCAAGAAAGATCAGAGAGGACCCTGAAATTTTATCCTTTAGCTTTTTGGGCTGGGAAAAAAAACTGGGGCTTTATGCGGACGATATTATGATTTTAACCACAAATACCTCGTTAACATGGCCGCGCTTGAAGTCATTAACAACAGACTTTGGGAGGACATCAGGTTATGAGGTGAACGAAAACAAGTCTGAAACAATGTCCTGGAACATCGAAGGGGAATCTGGAAAGAAAGAGATCAGATATCTGGGAGTTAGGATACCTCAAGACATTAGTAAAATAACAAAACTTAACTTTGATATAGCCCGAAAGGAGATTATGAAACTTTTGAAATCCTGGGCTCATCATCAATTATCAATTTTCGGAAGAAATAATTTGATAAAAATGCTAATCCTCCCAAAGTTGACCTTCCTCTTTGATGCAATTCCCTTGCCGTTCAATACAGAGTGGATCAAAAAGCTACAAGGTGATTTGAGTTCATTTATATGGGCATGTAAAGGAACAAGAATAGCTTGGAAGAAGCTGCGGAGAAGGTTAGAGAAAGGAGGAGTGGCTCTCCCGGACTTACTTTTCTATTAATGGGCATTTCTGCTAAAAAATGGGAAGTGTCTCTTTAACTCTCCAAACACCTCTATGATAGGAGGCTTGTGGTCCACAGTTGCAAATCGGGAGCCGGGAGGCCAGGAGGGGTTTATCTTTAAATATGCCGACTCCATTTTTTTTTAAAAGGTCAGGTTGAAGATTCCGAGGGGGCTAGCAGAGACCTGGTATAAAGTAAGAAAAATCTTGAAAATTCCTTATCACAGTTTTTTAACCCCCATCTGGGATAGTCCCGGCTCCCTTGAGTGGACAAAAGACATTCTTGCCAAGCCTCTTATGGAAGGGGGTCTTAATCAATGGGACCAGATAATAAGTTAAAAAAATGTTTTTATAATAAAGTTTTTTACATTCTATTACAGATTTTTAAATATTGAACTATTGTCCTGAAGAAGGTGACGATCCACCTTAGCACCAAAACGCCGCATCAACAGTTGTTCTACATGTATTTATTGCACATATTGTTTACCTTTAATTTAAAAATATGATGAATGTATGATTTTAAATGTGTTTTTAACTTTGTCAATATCAATTGTATAGAACATGATCTTTTTAAGTAAAATGTCTGTAAATTTAGCAACCTGGTAAAATGTGTCTTTTTATATCGCAGTGCATGGCCTTACTGTAACTAAGTTAACCAATCCAGTTAGAGGATCGAATCCTCATTTTTTCAGAGTAGAAGGAGAAGGGAACTTTGTGTTTGTTTCAGTATCTATACCCATCCCTTTTCCGAGTACTAGGTTATCTCCCAAACCTTTTTGGGCTCCTGAGTAAATGTCTTTCATGGTTGATGTTGTCGTACTTTAATATTCAGGACCGCGTAGGGGACAGGGCCCTACCCCTGTCTATTCCGGTATTGGCGAACCGCAAATGGTTAATGCGGTATGTACAAGTGCTTTATATAACGTTCTAGCTATTAATGCACTATGTACACACTATTTTGCATCACTGCGCGGGTTCCATTTTGCATCAGTGGCCATCTTATGGTTGCCCTCACATAGACTATACTGCACGAAGTAAAAACGGGTCTTTAGAGCACATGTGCCTTTCCTTGACTTTTCTGTGACCTGGGCAGCTCGGCTCTGCTGCCCCAGGTCAAACTGGTCTCACGAGTTCCCCGTCCCCTGGCCACCTGTGATTAGCATCAAGGCTTGACACACCATAAAGTCTTTTCATCCTACACGAGCCTCCAGCTAATCTCTTTCACACCTGGCTGTTCCTGCTTTATGGCTTGTTTCCCAAAACAGGAGATGCTCATGTTTATTGGGGCCTATCGATATCTGATGTGGGATCTGAGCCTTACTGTGTAAATCATTACGGGCTGGTTTAACTGGAATGTGGGATGGTCATCATGACTCTGCCTTTTCGTTTGAAATGTATACATGTAATGGCCATATCATAAACCTAGGAATGTATGCCTGAGGCAGGGAAAACTGTATTTAAGATGAAGTCCGTTTCTATGATTTGCAGCAGTCTCCTGAGAACATACACGCTGTTGTACTTCTAGGATACCTGTAATTGGTCTGCAGCCAATAAATGAATCTTTGACTTCACCCAGAAGACTCTGTGTTTCTGTAGGTCTGGAACAGGGAGAACCCAGAAGTCATAGGGTGTGTGCCCCTGCACCGCTGGGTCTAAAATACCCAGTACTTCAATGTGGTGTCTTCGGTGGTGACTGGTGTCCAGGAGGATATGATAGGCTGGCTGTCGTTGCTGGAGGGAGGAAGGGGTTTGATGTACGGAGTCTGTTCATTGAAATTGGTGTAGAGGGATCTTATCTTCAGGTGGAAGTAGGAGCCAAGTTTGTTGCAGAGGTCCTGGGAAGGTGTGACATCCGTGGCTTTGCCTGGGGGCTTGGTGAAATCCAGAATTATGCTGAATAGTTCCTTGGAATTGCTGGCATTGGCGGGGATTTTGCTTCGGAAGAAAGGTTCTTTTGGTGGGTTCTAATGAGTTGGTGGTATTCCCTTATGGCGTTCTTGTCGGTGGTACAGTCTTCTGAGGTTTACTGTCTCTCCATAGTTTCTTGAGACCTCTGTGGGTGCATCTGCCTTCTTGGAGGTCAGCAGTGAACCAGGTGGTCTTACTGGGGTGCTGTCTGTCGGGGTTGCGGAGGGGGGCAAGCTTGTCTGCGCAGTTGGTGATTCATCTGTGAAGGTTTTGGGCTGCAGAGTGTGGTGTTGGTTGAGGTAGGTGGGTGATCATGGATGAGGGTGGAGTTGAGGTGCTCCTCAGTGACTTTACTCCAGTTCCTTTGCGGAGAGCGTGGGGTAGGTTTGGGGGCGGTGGCTTTGTCGAAATAGAAGTGTACGCAGTAGTGGTCTGTCCAGGGGGGTTGCATAGTGTGGCTGAAGTGGATGTTGCTACCACCTGCAAAGATGGGGTCAAGGGTGTGTCCTAACTTGTGGATGGGGTGATAACGAGCTGTTTCAGTCAGAGGTTGGCGAGTTTGTCCAGGAGGGTGGATGAGTTGTGGCCGCTGAGGTTGTTGAGGTGGAAGTTGAGGTGTCCAATGAGTATGTAGTCCATGGAAGCAATTGCGTGGGGCGCAATAAGGTCGGCGATGGTAGTGGTGAACAAGGTTTGAGGTTTAGGGGGTCTGTAGGCGAGGGTGCCACATATGGTCGTTCTGGTGCTGGTCTGGATCTGGAAATAGAGGTGTTGAGTGGTGGATGGGGAGTTGCTCGAACTGGAGGTGGAGAGTCGGAAGGAGCTCTTGTGTGGAATGGCGAGTCCTCCTCCTGGGCAGTTAGGGCAGTCCTTCCTCTGGATCGTGTATCCGTCAGGGATGGCGGTGGCAATGTCAGGGGCGGAGGTGGTGTTGGTCCAGGTTTCTGTGAAGAAGACGACATCTGGCAAGAGGATGTCAAGAGGTCGCAGATCTCAACAGCATGTCTGTGCAGGGAGCGCACATTGAGTAGGATGCATCTCAGGGCTTTGGGGGTGCTGGCATCTGACGTGAGGGCAGTGGTCGTGGCAGTGCAGAGGATGGTGAAGGATTGTCGGCAGTGTTGGCAGGAGAACTGGCCGTGGGTGGTGTTCAGCGTAGACAGCTGGCAGGTGTTGTTCCTTCCGGGGTTGAGTGCGTGGAGGTCAATTGAGTCATAGCAGTGGGTGGTCGGAGAGTCAGGGTCCCCGGCGCTGGTCGCGGCCGGGCATAGACGGGCTTGCCTTTGGTGCACCTTCAGCGTGCCAGCAGAATGCTCGCTGCGCGCCTCCACTGCGCAGCAGCCGCCATTAAATAGGGAAGGGGGCAGGGAAGCACAGGTAGGAGGTGGGAACTGGCAGGCGGAGGGGCTGCGGGGATAGCAGCAGTGGGAAAGGAAACGGGCACGGAGGACACAAACACGCAAAAATAAACAGAAAGACAGAAAATAACAAATACAAAGGCTCAATAACAAAAAGACAGATGAAAGACAGAAAACGGGCACAAACACAAATACAGACAACAGTGGATCAGCAGAAGAGCATGGCTCACCCATTGGACCACCAGGGATGAGGCGCAGGCAGGAGCCTGCGGGTGTAGGAGGGCCTCGAACACCTACCGTCTTAGAGAGGTTTAGGGGGCAGCAGCAGCAGCACAACAGCGGAGCTGCTGGGGCAGAGAGCAGAGCCCCTGACCAGGAGGTCAGAGGTCTTGCTGTATCATAGAAAGTTAAGCTTGAAGGACGTTTGGCCATCAGCATTTTGTAACTGTTGCACCTCGTCTAATTATTAGAGCTAAGTGTCACTCCTACTTTCCTTCCACTGTCACTGTTTCAAAAGGCAGTCGAGTTAAGGCACTATGTAAAGGTCACATAGCCTTCTAAGTCCACTTTTCCAGAGTCCATATGTCTTCTTCAATGGAACTCCTACAGTAACCCCCAGCTATAAACCTGAAAGGAGTATTTGATTGCAAATGGCTATATTGTGCAAAGACTTTTTCTTCTTCATTCGGTCTGCATGGGATCGATTATTCTTTTGCGAGGTCATCAAGACCTGATTATTTAACCATTGAAGAACAATCAGAATGAGTCTGTGCTGAAAGTGAGATGGTGCTTATTTGCTAAACGAGCACAATAAAATACCCTTAAAAACAACATAAGGTAACCAAACGTTGGTCCAGTTCATTGAATGTGAGCTGTGCACGCTTGCACTTCTGTTCAGGTTTGTAGGGCTATCTAAAGCTGGACCATAGGTGACAGACCATAGTTCAATTTGGTTCATTTAATTTGGACAGTGATTTCACGTGATGATCATGCATTTCAAAAGATTTAGCGAGACCCGAATTGTCGAGCAATTACAAACTTAAAGTACCAAGACAGTCTCAACCCCAGTGTGCAGCATAGGAACATATGAATAACGTGGCAGAAATCCTGTCCCAGAAGTTTAAGGATTCACTATTTTTTAATTCTGTTCTTTCAACCTGGGAATCACCATTACCAGTATCAGACAAAGCAGCTGGAGCTATTTATTAGATGGCCAAGTAAAAACAACAATGCACTCTATAAGCTACTTGGATCTATATCATTCCTTGCTATGGAATGTATTTGAAATGAGTTTCAGAGGTCTTCCTAGAATAATTCTGTTTACACAGTAAAAGGATGATTCTTGGTTTGTTGTTTACTGAATATTGGGATTACTAAGCATAGTAGGATGTTACTGTGAAGATCTTTCTTACAATCCCATGGTTATGGATTTGCTGGGCATGTAACTCAGTGTATTATGATGGATGTTTTTTTTGGATCTGGACTACAGTCAGCTTAAAATGTCCATTGGCAGAACTTCTTTGTCCAGTACATCATTTATTATAGGTGTTGTATTTTACATATAATTGAAATAGGTTTTGGGTCAACCTTTTGCTCATGATGTGATGGCCTTTCTCTCTATTCATGTGTCTGTCCCTCCCAGAATCATTTAAGTCTCAAAGTATTTTGAGTCCACAGCTTGCCAGAGGGGAGTCTTTTTCCTTTTCTGAGACTGGCCTTTTTTGACTTTCATTAATCCAGTTTGGCTCGGAATTGTGCTTGTCACACAGTGTATATGTCATTTGTTGGTATGTAATATTTGTTAAATGTATTCAGAATTGTTACTTTCGCACTGTGTTTGAATGCGATATGTTGATCCAGGTGTAATTTAAAGTATAGCAAGACATATGGAGACATTTTGTTCGAAACATTGTGGGTGTGATAGCATTAGGTTGAAGGTGGATTAGCCATGTAGTGCAGAGGATAGCAAACTAAATCAAGATTCCTATTTTTGGGTTTGAATTTCAGGACGTTTTGTGACATGCAGCACTGAAGACATATGGGATAGAGTACATGAAGGCAGGGTTAATTTATAAGGTTATGGAGCTCCAAGGTGACTTACAATATCCTTATCATGTATGGCAAATCGAACTTTATCCCTTATTATGCAAGGTCACATATTCATCTTGTATATTGAGTCGCTAGAGCACCCCAAACATTTATTCCAAAACGTATTCAAATTGAACTGTTAAACATGCTAGCCTGGATGGTTCTCTGCCCTATGCTCACTTGTTATAAATTACTGAACATTCTGGCCCGGATGGCCCTCTGTCCTAGGGTCACAGTACATATAAATTCACCTTTCCCACAAACCACTTAAATTCTTGATGTTTAGCTATTTCTTATGAAAGAGAGAGCATGCTTGCAAATATGAAGATAAAAAATAGAATCTCTAGTGCAAAATTAAACACATCAAAAAATGTTAGATATGTATGGCAAGAAGATATTAGAATCAGTTTAATACAAGTCAGTTATAAAAAAAAGTCACTGTAGCTTGAAATGTGTAAAAACAGACAAAAACCTTTTATATAATTACCTAAGCAGTCCAAAAAATAAAAATGCTTCCATAAATATCTTCTTTCTGCTTGTCACTTAGCATCTGGAAAAAGAAAGCAGAGGAAATAGAAGCAAGATTGTGTTTTCATTCTTAAACAGTTGCTTTAATTAAGCTTTTTGACTTGACATGCCTTTACCCCGACTGCGTGCTCTGGCACTTGACATTGTGATGTCAGAACTTTACTGTAATAACAAGTTTATATACAGGGATTGCATGTATTATTGCAAGATATTTTCTGAGTTGGGCAACGGCATTTACTTTTGTAACTTCAGCTACAGCAATTTATTATCTATTTATTTATGCACAGAGGCCTCTAGACCTTCTATAACAAGTCTGCAGGTTTTAATGTAGAAATGCAATAGTACTGGGGAGAGAATGGATCCTTATTGTGCCCAATTATGGAGTTGGGGTGATGTGGATTTTGATTCTTTGTTTTTAGGAATTGTGACAGACTATCCAGTACAGATGCAGTTCAAATATGTTTCTCCTATATCTACGCATGTATCCATGATGTTCAGTGTGAAATGCAGATCTGCTATATCAAAGGCAGCAGACAAAACGTTCCTATCATTGAATCAGGACACATCTATGTAAATTGAAACAAACGGTCAGCAACTGAAAGCTAAGGTAAAACAGACATCCCTTTCACTCCCATGTCTTTTTTATGAGGACCATAATCTTTTTCATGTCCTTGGGTGGCAAAACATATTAAAGATCTTCTGTTAGGGTTGCCTCATGTAAAACCTGCACCAAACAGTCATTTTGAGTAGTTAAATCACTAACAGTGGTTTACATTTAGGTGTTAGACCTGTCATCCTTAGGGTGGCCTTTCCCCCAAATTTGTGCCTCCCATTTTTGCTGATTCTTTTTGTTGGCCTTACGACTCTGACCACTTTACCACTGTAATCCAGTTCTAAAGTGCACGTGTTTCTCTCCTAAACATGCTGACATTGGTGTATACCTGATTGGCATATTTGTTGTACTGGTAAGTCCTTGTAAAGTGGTATACCATATACCCAGGGCATGTACTTCAGATGATACTAGTGGGCTGCAGCCAGGGCCGGACTGGCCATAGCGGGCTCCAGGCATATCCCCGGTGGGCCGCCAGGGTTGGAGGCCGGTTTTGGGCCCCTGGGAGCCGATTTTGTTACAGGGCCGTTTTTGCAGCATAGCTGCAATATCGGCCACTGTAACGAAACGTCTGAAACCGGCCCTGGCAAACTGCCCAGCCGCTCCCGCAAACCCCCGGGGGGCCGACCAAGCACTTTGCCAGGGCCGGTTTTGGGTCCCAGTCCGGCCCTGGCTGCAGCACTAATTGTGCCACTCACAGAAGTAGCCTTTCAAACCTGTCTCAGGCCAGCCACTGCAGTGCCTGTGTGTGCAGTTTACTAATACCTCGGCTTGGTATTTAAAACTACTTGCCAAGCCTTAAACTACCCTTTTATTATAAATCAGTTACCCCTAACGGAAGCCTTAAGTAACACTTAGGCCAAGGTGCTATGTAAGTAAAAATTAGGACATGTATCTTTATGTTCTGCATGTCCTGACAGTGACAAACAGCCTATTTCACTTTTCACTACTGTGCGTCCTACTCCTCTCATAGGCAAGAATTGGGAATTTCTTAATATACTTTTAAGCTGTAATTCCTGATAAGAGAGGATTAGCTTTTGGTATGTTTGGAAAGGCAATGGTAAATCCTCCTTGCTGATGAAGTTGGATTTAACTTTACTGTTGTAAATATGCCACTTTTAGAAAGTGAACATTTCTCTGTAGCCTGTCTTCAATACAAGTCCGGGTTGGGTGACTACACTTTATTCATTCCCTCTAGAAAGCCCCAAACACAGGAAGGTGAGGATCATCTGCATTCTGAGCACTCATCTGCATTCATCTACATTCTAATGAGTCTTACTTGGCAGGGTGAAATGGGAGGGACTGACACTTACACATTAATAGGTAGTGTCCTGTCCTCACACAAAGCAATGATTTACCTTCCAGTTTTATCTTGGCAGACAGGACTGGGTTGAAAGGGATCCTTGTGCACTTCAGAGAGTTCCTTTGAAGTCACTCCCTACATCTAAGGCACTTTTGGGTAGAAGTACTATGTCTCTAACCCCCTAAAATCAGACACTTCTGGATTTTGAACTGAACCTCTGTCAGAAGAACGGCTGTGCCGCTTAAAGGACTCAACTGGACTGCTTTTCTGGAGCTACTGCTTTTCTGCTTGTTGCCCTGCTGCCTGCTGTTCCCTGTCTCTGCTAGAAGGACTCTGTCTCCCCTCCAAATGATCTCCAATGGCTTGCTGGCTTGCCTCCGGTTCTTCTGAAGTCACAGGGACACAAAAGACTTCCTAGAATTCTAGTGGTGCAGCTGGAATCTACCTTCTGTGATTCCTACCCTTGCCTGAGGTGTCCCCTCCACACTCTGTGCCTCAGAAGTGGGTTCTGCAGCTGTTTTCATCAAAAACTGATGCATTGCATCAACTGCGTGAGGACGATGCAGAGGCTGCCCAATGACAACGGTTCCACAGCCCATGGTAAGCGTTTGTCAGTCTTTAATTAATATTTACATTTCCCTCTTCTCTGATTTTCTATACCACTTTTAAACTTCAGTTATTAATACGGAATGGTTCAGAGATTAGCAGGAGTTGTGAATTCTCACCACTTGTCACTTTGAACCACATAATTGACACTTTTATAGAAGTAACGCATGAATCAATGGAATTTTCTGATATTAGCCTTATGTGTGATATGGCTGAGACAATATAAATGGGATGGTGGTTGGCCTCTCCCTGGCTTAAGTCTCTATTACTGGCTAGGCAGAGGCACCTAATAGATGGACCTGATGTGTCAAATGTCTCCCAGGCACAAAACTACTATTAGTGGGTTCAGAAAAGCATACTTCTGGAAATGTAACCCCACAATTCTTTGAAACATATACTTGAGTTATGTAACATTTACCAAGATTTATCTCATCTGACTGTGTCCACGGTACGGCACCATCAAATACTGTCTCATGTGGCACTGTATAATGATCATTGCTATAAATGGCTTCTGCTTAGTGAGTATATCGTATTCACCTTGACCAATGCTCAAGCCAGGTGTAAGAACATCACAGCTAGATATGAAAGCATTGATAGTAGAATGAAAACATTACTAGGGTCAAACATTCACCCTAGAGGCTATGTTTGAATCAAATAATCTTACACAGTATGGGTCCATCCCTCACATCACAGCTTCCAAACTATAATGATTATGTAATATGTCCTATACTTTGGTCTTGCTAAACTGGATTGCAAGAAGCGTACTTCATCTGCCCTTGTTTTTTGACACCTTTGCTAACTTAATTCATTGGTTTGTCTCACACAGAGACAGGTTCGGACTGGTACAAAAATACGCCTTGTTACCAAACAAATGTGGTCCTCATTAGCAAAGCAGATAGCTACAAAAGTGGTAATATCTGGGAAATCAACCGTAAAAACCATCCCACCCGGCCATAAAACCAGCCCACAACTGTTAAAAAAACTGGCCCTCACATAGATCCGTCATACCCGCCCTTTGTGCACTGCGTGATGGCCCCATAGACCGGCCTGACCTTGCACACAGAAATTCCGGTTTTTGGGGAATCTATAGGCTGAAGGCTCTCATAGATAGTGCAATGTTACATTTGAGCCTTTTCCGGTTTTGTTATGGTAGACCACGAAGACCAATCCAGAAGCACATAGTGAGAAGAAAATCTCCTAGCAGCAATAGTGCCATGTCAAATACTATTTTCTAGGGTTTGTGAAAGAAAGTTTTTCTCTCGCTTAGCCAGTGGTATTGTAAATGTAGTCATTGTTATTTTAATGAGGACTGATATTGACAACATGAACATATTTTGATACAAGTTGTGGGCTGGACAATACCTTTAGTGCTAGATATACAAGAGGACTTCAATTTGTGGGGTCACTTTGAGAAGAATGCTTTGTCTGTTGTCAAATTGCAAAATTTCCTAATGATTTCGATATGAATTACTGATCTGGTGTATTATCATTTCGAATTATATTAGATGTTAGCTTCACAATTTTTGAGTGCTAAAAATATGATTTGCCTCAAAAGGTGATTATCAAATATGACTAAGTAATTAAAATGATGTTAGCAGACTCTGCATGAGATTGCCCCTATAGCAGTATTGAGAGGAAAACGAGAAGGGGCTCAGATTAACACACTTAAAATATCATGTGCATGGTTTGATAGGAAATACAGGCGTTTATTTATTAATTTGTTATAATTTGCAAAAAACGAGAACAGAGAAAATCTAAATTGAGATAGATAAACTTTTGAAAATATTACAGTGGAGGAATTGTAGTATTAGTGGAGGAATTGTAGTATTTGCGAGGAAGTCTAATTGTTTGTATTTGTGCGACATGGTAATCCTAAATTAGGGGCACACCATCATTGAAGGAGGACATTTAACTAGATGGAGAAGCTTCACAAAATCGTCATTTCTTAATGACAGAAGAGTATATAACCAAGATAAAGAATTTGGTTGTCTGCTTATAAAATTTGACTCGAGACCATACAATGATCATTTGTGCTTATCAGGGAATGCACCACCTAAAAGAAGAAACTGATCATTAATTAATTGAGAGGAAATTGAAAAGAATTGGATGATTGCTGGCAACACATTCATTGAAATGGTAAGCTCCACAGCAAATACAAGACATGATAAACAAAATGTGAAAGTTTAAATAACAAAGAGTTTAATACTGTTTAGTTTCTTGTTCCCTTCTTTGAAGATTAATATGAATAAGAACGTAAATGTTTCGCAAATAATCATAGAATACGAATTTATCTTGGGGAGAAATTGAAAACATATGTTCAAGTGCAACTATTTGATAAAGAATGCTGGGGAAAAAAGTAAAATTATTAGAACTTTTAAAGTTAGAAAATGGGGATATCAGTCAAAAGAATAAAATACCTATGAAAGATTTTTAAAACCATATAACAGAATGAATGGGATTATTGGCAAAATAGTTGCCACCTTCTGGATTACTACTCCAAGCGCATGTGTGTTCAGAAAGAAGCATGAATTGGTAGTGTTATAAACACAACAGCTTGGTTAAACTATTTAGCGCGAGAGAGAGAGAGGGCAACAGGTGACTTGGCAGCGTTTTGAGAGCGATTTGTTATTGACGATTTCTTTGCACTGGTAGCAGCGATATCTGCAGTGGTGAACCCAGTTCCGCCTTCCTGGAATGCTTTTCTAAATTCCTGGCCGGAATACATTGAGTTATTTACAGCCACAAACAGATGCTTATGGCCAAAAATAATGTGTGAATTGATCCCTGATTATTTTGAAAAAGAGTAAAGGATCACAAGGGATGGCAACTTCTTATAAACCCTCTAATAATCAATACATTAATTTTAATTTTTGTTGTTACATTTGCTGCACTTTTTGTCATCTGCTAATTCCTCAGCCCTCTTCCTGGACTTGGCAGTGATTGTGCACCAGCTACTACATTTTACAATATATTTGAGAAATTTCAAGCCACCAGTTATTAATTTCTCAGGATAGATATTGTTCTGCAGTGGATCAACAGAAACAGAATTTAAGCAGAAATACAAATGTAACTACCTAAACTGCCAAGCAATGAAAAAACATTTACAGTTCACAGTTTTGCTGAAGTGCGGTTATGGAATGAAATACAAGGAAAGATACCTTTATCTCTGGTAATTGCACGCCAATGTTTTTTACTGTAGTTTAAAATTTGATGTATTTATTTATCTTCAAACATGGGAGCATTTCTAAACCAGGGCATTTATTGGACACTCCATTGTAGCTATGCAAGGCATTCCATGTTTCACGTGAATCACTTTGGGTTGAATTCAACAGAATATAAGTAATTGCAATCAGTCTGTTTGCTCACTCTTCTGCATTTATTCTGCACACAGGCATCTTGAGTAGTTCATAGCTGCCCATTCAGTAGAATGCTGACTGTGTAGTAATTATTATGCCAAAATGACACAGTTGTACTTTCAATGCCAATGCAAATGCAGCACGGCGGAGCTCTCCATCTTCACACCACCAGGGAGGCCGACTTCAAAGGTACTTAAATAGACTTTTTTTGCATTGCGGCCCTGCATTATAATTTCTGCTGATATTGTTACTACAGCCAATGTAGTTACCTTTCAATATGTCATTAGTACTTTATTTTTGCTTATGCTAATGACGCCTACTATTCCCCAAACCTCCAGCTGAAAATAGAATTCCACTGAGTTAATTATATTTTGAACATAATGTCATTCTGCACACCCTGGGTTAGAAATACTTTTGAATTTTCTATAATTGCACATTTGCAAAGTCACTCCTCAGGGGAACTAAGCTGGCTCAATTCAAACAACCTTCAGTTTTAAGTTTCTTTGTGTTTAAACTATATATGCCACATAAATGTTGTAAGCACTTTTTTTTAGAGATGACTAATGACCATTTTTGTTAAGGACTCTAAGCGTTGAAATGCCTACATTTACTTCTTGCCCGAATGCAGTGGAACATTTTTCTGTGCACTTTTGAGGCTTGCAACTTCTCTTTCCAGTTGCATACACTTTCTTAATCAAAATGAAATGCTGACACTCCAAATGCATGCTTAATTTCAAGAGAACCAATTCTAATGATCAGAAAATACAGGTCTCTATTTTCTCATCATGTAAAATTAAGAGGTACGAGTCAACCCACAGACTAGGTATACATTGCTCGTGAAAAAATGTTTGAAGAATTCCTCTTCAGCATTTTCTAAAGTGATGTGAGAAGATGGCCCTGCTAACTCAAAATTCACACTCATTTCTCAAAGTTGGGCGCCATTTATCATAGTCAATCACCAGTTGTCCTTGAAAGAGCAAATGCATGAGTGGATACGTTGGCCAATGGACTCTTCTGTGTCATGCACTACCTTGAAACTTACTGCAATTGTGAACACACACATGTAATTGGTATATTTAACTTGCCTGTAAATCCTTATTATATGTTACCAAGTGTACCCAGGCCTGGATGTTAAATGCCATTAGTGGACTGCAGAACATATTGTACCATCCACTACAGTGGCAGAGCAAACATGGCTTCATGCTGACCATTGTAGCCTGACTGTGGCAGTGTAAACAGTGATATTCAAACTGTAAAAATAAACCTTTTTGACAGGTCAAAACCTTTCTTTTGAATAACAACGAGCCATCCCTATGTAGGTCTTGAAGCCCACAAGACAGGATGCATGACATTTAAAAGTATGCCATGTAGAAATTTAATGTTAACAGCCTTACAGTGTCTAGCCCCCAACAGTTATTTTCACTGTAAGAAGGCTGGCAATAGAAAAACACTGGGAAGAAATATTAAATATTTATTCTGCTATTTTGGGGTGGGGACCAGATAGAAACATGATTAAACAACTTTTAAGATATTTATTATGGGCCCAAATCAATAGTGAAGTTTGATTCCTAATGGAAGTTACCTTTCCTTTGCCTGAAACTCCTGTCAGCTAATTTAAATTGACCTTCCAACTGTCACCCAAATAGTGAATGGCCCTGAAGGAGGTGGGAAAACTGCTCTCAAAGGAAAGACAAAGGTATGAGTGCGGGGAGGTGTTTCTTCTCTGTCAGGATGACTATTTGGGCTAAGCCCATACTTAATGTACTCCAAAGGAGTCTCTGCTGTCACAAACAGATGTCAGATTATACCTGGACAGGTCTCTTCTTTTGTCCTACGAGCCAGTCAGGCACCAAATTCAGAGGGGAGAGAGCTGTCCACAGAACCACATTTTAAGGACCACAGAGGAGGGCTTGCACATTAGCCTGGCCACACCTCTGGGTGGGCACACAGGCTTATCACAAGAGGAGAAATGTTTCAGCATTTTGGATTTTAGCAGTGAGGGTCTTTGTGGGATTGTTTGTGGTTGGGGAGGTACAAACTGAAGTAAAAATGGGTAGGGGTACAGCGGGGAACTTTTACCACATCAGTTAGGGAAGGGGCAGGAGTCATCCCCACCCAAATTCAGAGCACTACTGGACCCGTGGCAGCTCAGAGGAGGATTGAATCTGCTCTCTGTGACATGAGGGTAGTCCTGAAGGACAGAACCTGCTCCCTCTAGTGCCCAAGAAAAAAAAGTGGACTTCAAGTTTCATAAGACTGATATCCTGTACGAGCTACAGGGTCACAATAAGCTGCAAGAGGTCTTTTCTTCCAACGGCACAGACAACCATTTCTAACTGGACCAGCTTGGACCCTGCTGATGGCCTTTGCTGGAGAGAGACCTAAACCCCCAAGTGCTGTTCCTAATGTCCAGGAACCCATGGCTGTGCTTGGCTGGGCTTCTTCTACCATGCCTGGAAACATGAGACATGAAACCTTTTCAACTGCAAGATCTCTGGAGGACCAGGACCATCCAGTCAATTTGCCGCTTGTCTGGAGATTCTGGTGACTCCCACATGAAGCTTCCCTGCAGTAGCAAATCTGATTCAGCTGGACCTCATTGATAAGCTGTTCTGCCTTATGGGGCCATGAATGTTTTACAAAGTCATCTAGTCCATGTTAAAAACCTGCTTGTTTCACAACTAAATTGAAAAGTCAATTCTCGCAGCATATTTTGTGAGGCTGAGATCTTTCATTCACATTATGTATTAAAATAAGCAGGCATTGCCAATTATTTTGTCCTTTCTATACTGAAAAGTATAATATCATGCTTTGCAATGCAAAAAAAGGCACAATATGCAGTAGCAATGTCAGTGTGTCATGGGCCCTGGTGCCAAGAAGGAAATGGGCCACCTGATCGCTGTTTTGAACTGTGAAAAACAGCTACCATCAGGGTTCAGTGGACCCCTCAGGCTTCTAGGTCTGGGTGAACCTGCACCTGCTGTACCAACGGAAGCTATGCTCCTAACAACATGGGCAGCAGCAAAGCAAGCATCGTTTATACAAGGAATAAGTAACAGACAGGTTGCTAAAGCAGGAGAGATAGCACATGGTTCTCTCAAACATAAAAAACACCACCAACTCAGATGGCTAACCCACTAAAGAGGACATGAGAGGAGATAACTGTCTGTTTCATGCTGTTCATAACAAGACATAAACATACAAGACAACAGTCCTGTAAAAAACAGACAAACCTCTTAGGGAATTACCATTTATTCATGTACTTACATACATAGGATGATGATTCCTCACCTACCTAGTGTGGTATGCTTCATCAATGGGTTGCACAACTAGCAATGAAAAGCATCTGAGAGTACTACTTTTTACTGGTTGTGCAGTTCCTAGTTATGGGTTCCATAGAGTTGGTAAGGTTTTGTCCCTAACGTTATTATTTATGTTCTCCATTTGTTACACCAAGATGTACATTAAAATTATGTATGGGTGAGCTAAAATATTTTATTGGTGTATCCCTACTACAAGAGTAAACACAGGAGTGTTGAGCAACAAACTTGTTTCTCTTTTCCGTCACCATGTTTTGCTGCTCAAAATTAACCTCTTCTGGGTCAGGAGCCTTCCTCAAGATGACCAGTCTTAGTATGTCACATCAAATCTTGTGAAACAACCCCTGATTCATATGCGATATTATGCAACTATTTCATTATATCTTTTAGTTAGATGGGGCAACAGGAGTACAAACAACCCTTCTTCATTGAACAGGCATATCTTGGGTAGAAGCAGTGTCCTTCAGAGGACATGTATAGCTAGAGCAGCAGTAAAGTAAGCCTTCGCTATCACAGGACACGTACAACTCAGAAATCAGCAGTACTAGCTTTGCTTCCTCACAGAAGAGGTACAGAATGGCAATAACAAATTAGCTTTCTTCTCTCACAGAAGGCAGCGAGTGCAATTTTCCATTCCCCGTAGAACAGAATCATAAGGGCAGGCTAGCTCAAACTTTCATCGCTCATAGAAGATGCACAGTTGTGCCATGAGTGGCATGTAGGTCTCAAAGTTAAGCACTCCAAAGTGGGTGCTTAACTCACTGAGAAGAATGTATATGTGGTTGGGTGAGCAAATATATGCCTTTTGATGCCATTCTTATTCAGGTGATATTCCATGTCAGCTGCCTGAAATTCTGCTGCTGTCACTCAGAGATCTGCTGCCACTGCTGTAAATCCTAGTTTCATATCCTGCAGCCTTGCTGTTGTCACTTCCATTAGATGCAACTGCTGACATTCACACAGATATATTTGTCAATTGACCTTAGTCCTCTACGGCTGTGCCCTTGCTGTAACAATACAGAGACCTTTCCAACTCATGGTGGGAAATGGAATAGAGGGAGCAACAGATGCCCAGTATAGGCTGTTTAATGACGACATGATGAAAATAAAAAAAATGCCTCAATGTTGCTCTTTTGTTCTCCCTAACAATTTTCTCTTCTATCTCTTAATCCCCTTCTCTCCTCTAGATATTCATTTCTATTTCTCACTCTCTCTCTCCATCCTCTAACTCTATCCATTTTCTTCATTCCTACCTTCTCCCACTTCCTTATTCTCTTTCCCCTCTGCTCTCTCAGGTGCACCCATTTGATTTACATTTCTATTTCTTCTCAGTCTCTTCTCACTGTCTCTTCCTTCACCGTCATGTATCTTTTTACACTTTTTCGTCCTTTCAACACCCTAACACTCTTCTGTGACAGCTGCCCCTTTCATTCTCTTCTATACAATTTAATCTATTACACATTTCCCATGTTTTCCACTCTCTCAGCCCTTCTACCTCTCACTTACTCTTTCACATTTTAGTTGCCTCTACTACTCTATGCACATCTCTTTTAATTTTTCCCAATTTCTCAGCCCCTCTATCTCTGATATACTCCTTCTAATTCTCAGCTGTCTCTGTTAGCTCTATTTTCATCTGCATCATCTATAGCCATACATGGTTCAAGGTACATTTTCTGTACCATCCATTTTAGCAATGGTACCCCATTTCCTGCTTGTACTGGAAATATGAACCTTCCCACTCCCCGCTTGTGGCATCCTAGTCACACATCTAATATTCTCTTCCCGAAAAATTGCCCTGGCTCTCATCTCTCAGGCTGTCCTCTGTTCTCTCAAGTACTCTCTTGAACTCATTCTCACCCTTTTTTAAATGCATGAGCCTCATACTCTTTTTTCAAACCTCCGCCTACCGTTCTCTATCTTACATACCCTCCTCTCTCACTTTTCATTTGCATGCCTATTTCTGTCCATCTTCTGAAACCCTGCTCTCGCTATCCTCCTGACTACTCTTAAGTTCAAAACACACTACTCTTTCTGACAATCATCTCATTATTGCCTCATACATTTTGCTTTCACATATCTTCTTGTTTAAACTTTTCAAACCCTTCTTTCAAAGCCCCTCGTTTTTGTCCCACACATGCCTCTTACTCACCCATTTCACTCTCTCCTCAATTACATGCTCCTCTCACAAACACATGCACACAGTCTATTCCCTCTTTTAAATCCATTCCCTTGCAGACCCCACATACTTGTACTTCTCCCGCATTCAATCTCCCAGTCACTGTCTTCTTCTGCTCATATCATTCTCTTTCTTAGCTCCTGTTTCCCACGAGCACTTTTAGTTTTTTGCCCATTAACTTTCACATATGTAGACAATCAAAGGATGTCTGTTTTTATGTTTCTTATTGCCAGTTTGAATGTTTAATGATAATTTTTTTAAATGACTCTAGTGAAAACAAAGCTGTGTTCCTTATTTTGGTAACCTGAATTTAGAGACAGAGTTGACGAGGTAGGAGGAGAAAATCTTATGCAGGACTGTAGACTTTAAGCAACGAAGTGATGATTTCAAGATATTTCGTTGGTAAAGTGAAGGAACATGAAAGTTTGTGGCCATTTACAAAATACTCAGTTTGTGTTGATTATTTGGTTTTCCACATATCAGTCAGTCAAATTCACTTTATTCGTTTAATTAAAACCATAAAAGCATACTACATAAAGAACATAAAATGCTACAATAGCACAAACACCAACAAGGTACAAATAATGAATCTAGATCATCAATCTACAAAGAAACAATTCATTGTAATTGATTAAAATTCACCATAAATAATTAAAAATGTTCTAATTCATAGCAATCCTTCTCTTTTTCTTTATTCTGACCGCTGCAGTCAGAAAACTAGCTATATTAAAATTTCCCCCACATTAGTCAGCATCTGTAAATATATTGAGGCAGGTCTAGACTGTAAAAAACCTTTGCCCCGTAAAATAGGTCAAATGAACCAGTTCCGGATATGCATAAAGTGCTCACAAAATAAAACAAAGTGCAATGAGTCCAGAGTGGAGAAATTATCACATGTAAAAACACCCAGATCCTCAATCTTTTTCCATCCCTTTGGTTCAGCAAGAAGTTAATGCAATTGATTGAATCTAAACATCACTAGAAGGAAACGATGGTGCTGATTAGTTACTATGTTTAAATAGGGTTCAATTGCACACGAAGTGAATAACAATTGATGTGTCCGCACCAATGGCTTTCTCAGTTCCCTGGCCTCTCTATCCGTCTGTGACACCTGCAAGTACGTATTTTTAGCCCAAAGAATATCTGCCTTTAAAAGCTTCTCTGGGGAGTTAAATATCTCTGGCCTTCCTAGATAAGTGGCAAGCCTTTTCACATAGCTCAGTCAAATAACTTTATTTCGGCCATTACGGCCATAAATGTAGCACTTACAAATTATAAAAGACAAACATACTAAAAGCAATCAGATTGGAATAACAGTCCATACTAGCATATAGAATTTCATTCTTATAATCAAATTTTCATAAGAGACCAAGGAGGGAAAAAGAGAGACCACAGAGATGCATATACCTTCGGTATAATAGGCGAACAATCTTATCCTAAAAAACAATACAAAATTAACAAAATCTATCTTGCCCTCCCCACCCCGGATTCATTTCCTGAACTTTTAAAGTGCAAATGCCTAATGTACAAAAATTGAACAAAAGCACTAAAATTGGTTTAAAATCTTATCCAGGACGATGTTAGCAAAAGCCTATGACGCCAAATTTAACGACTTGACCCGTCATGCAATACAGTTCATGGTTAATAGAATACTATTATATAATATTGATATATATAACACTTGTTTTAAAAGAAATAGAAAAAAACACAAAAGCTAAGATTGCATGGATATCGCGTACCATCTACTGATCCACATTTTGCCTAAAAATTTGGCAATAGCACAAACAATTGGCGTGCTGGGGTTAGTTTTCAAAATACGCAGTGCTATGCCATGACTACAAGTGCCTAGTTGTTTACAAATAGGAACTATCCACCTTGATCTTAAGTGACGATACCTAGTGCATGCAAATAATATGTTGCAAGAGAACAGCCGGGGCAGATCAAAGAAGCCGAAGAATGTTGGGACCAGGCGGCTACAAAAGTATTAAGAGGGAGAGTGCCAAATCTAAATTGCATAAAAAGGTTCCTATCCTGGGCATTGGTAATAACTTCCAAATATGGCTCGAATGCACCTTCCAGTTTAAACTCCATAAATTCGAGGGTAAAATGGATCCCAATCGGGTGGATAATAAGGGACTGCGCCACCCAGTCCCAATACTGTTTCTTGACCTGGGCTTTCGTTGGAAGGGATTCTAGGGTGTCAGAGTGCCATGTGCCTTTCATCCCTATGGATGATATCAGTAGCTTCACCCTAGTCACCCAGCCAATTTTCTTATTACAATCTAGCGCATAGACCTCATCCAGGGCAGCAGCATATGGGTGTAGTTCGGGGGTAGTTTTTAAGCATAGCCAAAAGAGTAGGGGGTGCAGCTGGGCTTTTTGCACAATTGTGAACCTACCCAAATCAATTCTCAATGGTTGTAATGGTGTGCTCTGCGGAAGTGAGCAAAGAGATCTAAAAAATGTATTTTCAGTCACTAGAAGTGTGTTCAAATTTTCAAACCCCCATTGTTTTGCCGTTTATAAGGCTGCTCCCAATGCTTTGTGGTCATATATGCAAATTGGGGCCGCTACTGGCTTGCTCACTGACAACTTATGCTCCTTTATCAATGCCCCTGTGATACGCCTTAGCTTTAAGTTCTGTCTCAAAATTTGGATTCTCCAGGTAAGATAATCCAAAAGAGCGACATCCAAGTATTCAAAATGCTCACTCTTTCTAGTGGATGTCCCTCTAGGAAGATCTTGCCTTTAAAAGATCAGTGGGGATTGATCATTAATAACTTAGTCTTTGCAGTCTTTATCTCGAGCCCTCTTAGTGCACAGAAAGACTCAAAACGTTTAAGTAGAGTTTGCAGGCCACTTGCGGTCTTGGAGACTAACAACGTAACATCAGCAAAGAGTAGGGTTGTCACCTTGAGCTCCCCCCAACGTCGGCGCATCAGCAGGACTCTCTGCAAAGTACTGAACAATTACATTTATAAAAAGTGAAAAAAGGGTAGGAGCCATTACACATTCTTGTCAGACACCTCTGTCTACCCTAATTGGGTCTGTCAACTGGCCTTGGTCCCCCAATCTCACCCTTGCATAGTTATTCTCGTGGAAACGAGTGATCAGTGATAACATTTCTAGTAGAAGGCCAATCTCCTTCAGAGCATTCCATAGTTTGTGTCTCGGGATAAGTTCAAAAGCAGACCGTAAATCAATAAAGACTACATATAGACTTCCCTTAGAGAGTGTTACTGTCTTCCATGATAGAAGTAGGAAGAGAAAAACCAGATCGACAGTGCTAACTTTCTGTCTGAACCGGCTTGAAAGGGAGTTAGAATGTTATTCTCCTATCTACAAGATTGAACTTTCATGAGAAGCGCTCGAGCAAAGACCTTTTGAGCACTGTCGATAAGGCTGATGGGCCTATAATTCATGGGACGTGAGCAATCACCCTTCTTAAACACTGGGATAACCTCAGATCCTTTCCATGAAGGTGGAACTTCTGAGACAGCAGCTATTCCATTAGCCAGTGTCAAGATGTATGTAGACCAGGTCTCAACGTCACTAAGGAATAGGTCAACAGGAATTGCGTCCGGCCCAGGGGCCTTTGATCTAATAATTGCATTAATACTTGATTGTATTTCTGCTAAGCTGAACAACCTGCCAGGTGAACAGCTATCTTGGGCATCTGTTGGGTCTGAATTGGCATCGATAGGCCCTCCCGTGTATAGGGCTGAAAAATGGCAATGCCATTCGTCAGCTGGGATATTGTTACTAAGAGATTGGGATCTTTTGTACTTTCCCCCTTGTTACTAAAATCCAAAAGCGCTGTGTATTTTTTTTCCACAGGCTTCATTAATCAGTGACCAGCGCTCCGCTTCCCAATACTTTTTGGCCTTAAAAGTCACTTTTTATATGCTCGCCTTAATTCCCTGACTTGGCTTACATTATTCAAACGGATTGATGAGGCGAGCTCGGATCTAATGTTCCTGCATGCTTGTGTAAACCAGGCAAGATGCAATTTTGCACTTGCATTCTCTTTTTTCTGTGGTACTTTAAATGAGTAGCCAATAAGTTAAAAAACTTAGTATGGCAGTCAGCATCCTTTGCAGGATCTTTCTTGGTGTCAATGAGACCAGTCTAGTGGTGGCCTCCAGGTTGGTATTAATGAGAAAAAACTTTTCCGTGTCCATTGCTACCCACAGCCATTTAAGACGCCTACTATTGTTAGTTGCAAATGTATCAATGGAGGAATTAGGGTGTCTGGTCCACGGAGAGTCTAGAGTTAACTCTAGGGGGTTATAATCACTATCTGTGGTAGACCCTACCAACATATCAATAATTTTAGGCCATAGTCTAAAGTCCACCAGAAAATAATCAATTTGACTCATATTAGTCGTTCGGTTGAAGGTGTTTGCTCCTAATTTGTCGGAATTGGTTAGTCCATTAGTAGCCCTCAGACCAAATTCGAGTGTTATAGCATTTAACTGGAGTGCCATTTTGGACCATTGTTTAATAGGGGTAAGATCCAGGGAGGGGAATATTGCATAACTCGTCCTCTTCTGTCCTTCCACACAAATCCTCCTGCCCCAAAGGTTCAAAAGTAGTATTAAAATCACCTGCAACTATTAGTGGTACTGAGGATTCCCTGGCGTCCAGGTGGTACTCCAGCTCCTGGAGGGTAATAGATGTACTTCCCATCTTCGTCCCTCTGACATATACATTGAAAAGGTCTGTCACCGACCCATCTTCTCCCCTTAGTTGGACCGCCAGAATATTCGGGTTATTGGTCTTTAGTTCTTTGACCGAACAGTGGAGATCGATTTTAATTGAAGTTAGTAAGCCTCTACTTGGGCGCCCAGATTTACTAGCGATCGCAGAACGATGGAATGTAATATACCCAGAGATAAACATAGGGGACGTGCACCAGGTTTCTTGTAGAAAGCAGATGCCATGCTTTTCTATGTATTGAACCCAATGTGCGAGAGAACGCTTAGGTCGAACCGTGGCTACGTTCCAAGACAATAGAAAGAGTGTAGTCCTCTGATCTTTGATACCTATAGGTACAGGGTTTACACACTCTCCTAAATCTCCTCTCTGGTACCCCATTTTATGTGCCTCGGAACTACCTGCCTCGTTACGGGAACTAATTACAGCCAGTTTCACTTTGCTGGTTAATGAATCCTGAGCCGTTGGTGTAAACGGGGTTGAAGGTGATGACAGCAATAGTCAATCACAGGTCTCCAAGTTCGACAGAGCGGCAAATCTATTTTGTAGCCTAATCCCTGGATTCGTGATGGGACCCTCAGTCAAAGAAATACAAGGATTCGGATTTCTAACTGTTAAACTCCTCCCCTCAAATATACCCTGACCAATGTAGAAGAACTCCAGAGATAAAGGTATTATCTGGGTGTTCTTTAGAGCAGGGCTGTGAAGATTGGCTAAAAGGGAAGCACTTGTAAACGCATTGATAAAATTAATTACCACACAATCGCCACCAAACAATCACCTTTCCCATCCAACCTACTCTCCTAGCCATAATGATTTCATGGGCCAAGAGCCTCCTCCCCCGCTTGGACACATTGACATTACCTAATAACCAATGAAGGCATTTGTCCATTAATTGTCTGGTGGATTCATTCTGGTTTTCACGAAGGGGGGGAGCATTTGCCAAAACTAAAACCAATGGAGAGGTGGCAGGTGGAAGATGGAAAGTTTGTTGCAGCAGGTGCTCTTGTGCTCCATTGTTATTAGCATGGCACCCTTCCTTTTTTTTATTGTGCCTGTTGATCCCTCCTGGGGTAAAACTAGTTGACTGGTTAAGCCCCTTCAATCGGCCCCGGGGGGCGATGAGCGGCCTGTGGGAGATTAAAATTGGAGGTAACATTTGGAGGCTTGATTGCGACATTTATAGGTCCACCAAATGTTTTAGGTGTTGATGTAACCTGCGAGGTTGTGGCAATTAAATGCAACTCCCGTTGAACACTCGATGGTGTTGGGTCACTATTTGTAGGTGTTATCGTGGATCATGCCTCGGGGGAATTCGAGAAAGTAAGGTCTGGTTCTGTTCTTCTAGCTTCACCAGGCGCAGTTCTATTTGGGACAATTTGGTAAAAATAGGAGCCACTATATCATTTAGCCTCAGTGTGATTTCCGACCAGATAGTATCTGGTTGAGACGTCAGGGTAATTGGTGGTGTTTGGGGTGCTGGTGGTATAATGTTCGTAGTGTTCACCCTTGTTTGGATGACTTTCAGTTTGGATGTACATGTATTTTTAGTTATTTTGGGTTTTGCGCCATTGGTGGCCCCCCTGCTCTAGCTCGCTTGGCGGGTGGGAGAGGCGAAGAAGAATCCAGTAGGGAAGCATTTTGAGAAAAGTAATCTACACTGCTTCCTGAGGCCCTCTATATAATACTGTTCGAAGGAGAGAAGCCGCTTTGATCTGGAAGAGGGGCTGTTACAGTTACAAGTGCTGGTACTGGCAATGAAATAGCTGGGGAAATTACAGTCTCAGGGGCTAATGACAAACCCAATGATAAGGAGGACAGGTCCATAGAGAGACGTCTCTCGGTCAGCTCTATCTCATGTGAGAGAACGCTGGCTGCTCTGACAAGGAAGGAGTCCAGCGTAGCTCCGACCTCCCCCTCCAGTCTTCTCCTTTAATCCCTTTCCTTTTCACATGGCAGTACCAAGGAAAACAATCAAGCAAGCAGAAAAAGCACAACAATTGTTTGTACAGGTGCGGATGAAAGAGAGTGGGCCTAGCCCAGCCTCCTCCAGGCTACAATGGGTGTGGACGAGGCCGCCCTTGGCCCGGGCAAAACCCGGGCGCGGCCTGGGCACACCCGCATACGTCCTGTGCTGTGGGAGCCTGCGGCCGCTTTTGAAACACCTCCGGGCGCTAAGAAGTGACGTCGGCGGCCAGGCGCCGCAGAGAACAACAGGCCGGTTTCACACTCCCCCTAGGACCGGGGAGCAACTGACAGGCAGCAGGAACAGGCAGCAGGAAAAAGCAGGACCCACGCTGAGGAAGCCCTTGACCGCTTTTGAAGCGCCTCCTGGCACTAAGAAGTGACGTCGGCGGCCGGGCGCCGCGGAGAACAACAGGCCGATTTCACGCTCCCCCCAGGACCAGGGAGCAACTGACAGGCAGCAGGAAAAAGCGGGACACTACTTACATTACCTAGTAGGGCATTGCTAATTTGATAAGTCCAGCCACATCCTACTTAACAATGTTGTAGAAAGGTACACACGTGCCAACCTTTTCAAAAAAGGTTTGACTGATATATTTAGGCAAAGTAGTTTGCAGGAGTGCTTTACACTAGTTTTAAGTTTCAATAATTATTTATTAAACTTACCAAAAAGGAGCAATATGTGTGTAAAAAAGTAATTGCAATAACAGTCCTACATGCAAAGAAAATCACCAGTACTATCTTTCATCAGAGTTTTTAGTTATTGGCATATTTCAATTTTAAATGGCCTTTTGAAAATGGGCCATTAAGTGACGGAGAAAAGACTAATATACAGCAAGCAAAAAATATCAACTAAATAGCCCTACATGAACTAAAAAACATCTTGATGGATTCAACTCACAAAAACTCCTTCTATCTGTTATATTCTATTACATGTTATATGTTGTGATCAGCTCCTAGCAACAAGGTTCTGTGGTTGGAATCCAGAATTGTGGAGTCCAGAGAGAAGCTTGGCTGTGGAGCAGAGAGGTTGACTCTGGGGGTTGTTAATGGATATTCATAAATAAATCTTCTTTCAACATCATATGTGTCCTATGATCACAAAAATGGCGACGAGGGTGGGATGAAGTGATTGATGAGGACCATCACAAGAAGATTTTGGATATAAAATTGTACCTGTGCGGACTTTTCACTTTTGTTCTGGATTTAGTAGAAAAAAACGTAACCGGAGGACCCCCAGTTTGATCAACAGTATTCATAACGGTCAGTTGTGGGGATGTTCTGACAATTGAGGATTTTACTCTGTTAAATCGAGTTAATTTGTCACGACCAGAAAAAAACGAGACTGTTGTTATTTGAATCTAACTGTACCTTGGCAGCACTGCCTGTGGAGAGGATCGCGTGCTGGGTCTACAGAGAGTCAAAGTCGCGTGCTACATCCACGAAAGGCATGCCAGCTCTGACTGTGTCCACGAGGATTGAACGTCCAGTGTCCTCGTGTGTGGTCTCGCTACGCGGAATTGGAGAGACTCACAAGAGGATTACACGGAAGGAGGCTTGCATTTTTTGACGTAAGACGCAGTGTGTGGACAAGGGTTGCTAGGGAGACAACTGTATCCAAGAAAGTCGACGTACATTGGTGCATGTGCAGTGCGTTGAAAGAGAATTCAAGGAAAAACAACTGTCTCCGAGGAAGTCGGCGTGACGCTCCACGTACGGCGTATGACCTAGTGGTGAAGCGTCATTAACTGTAACCAATCAAGTCCAGCGTGAACACGCACCGGAGAAGGCTGGGAGCGTGTGTATATCTTCTGGAAATGTTATAAGGGTAATGTGGCTCACAAACATCATTTTGGGTCCATTAAGAAGAATTTAACTCTGCCGTGTGGTGAGTGACTTTGGATGTGCCAACCACTTCGAGTTATCTACGAGTGACATTGGAGGGACAAAATATTACTGTGAAGCCATTTATTTATTATTCCACAAGTCATAAACGTGAGATATAAACGAGGTGGAGCTTTCTATAATTTAAATTACACAAACATTTGTAAATGTGACATATGTATGATTTTTTTTTAGGTGACGTTTCATTTATATGTTAATATATTATAGAATAATCACATAATAATAGCGTTTTATTCATCAGCGTTTTACATTTCATCTAAGTATGGCTACACAATCATCCAGTCCTATTCCACCTACATATCTTCCTGAACCTGGTTCTCCATGCATGGACTGGGAAGATTGGAAAGAAGCTTACACAACTTATCTAGAAGCTATTGGTGGTGATGTGTTCATTTCAAAAAGGAAGTTAGCCATTTTAAAAGTATGCTTAGGGGTTGAAGGTAGGAATGTTTTAAAAACCTTGCCTAATTTCCAACCAAATATTACGAATGTTGATAATTCTTCAGATGAAGAGGAGGAAGACGTTTATGAAATGGCTTTGACAGTGTTAGCTGATAACTTTGGTAAAAATGTTAGTATAGTTGTAGAGAGCCATAAGTTTTTTTCTCTTTCCCAAAAGCAAGGAGAAAAAATTGAACAAAATGTAGCAGCGTTGAGGAAATTGTCTATTACATGCAAATTCAATGACTTGAGAGATGATATTATTAGAGATCAACTCATTAACAGAACTGGTAATAAGAGGATTCAAGAAAAGTTGTTGGATTTAAAAGATCCATCTTTAGATAAATCTTTCGAAATTGCTAGACGTATTGAAAACACTTCATTATACGTGAAAGGCGATGTAGAATCTAGCAAGGTATGCATGTTGAATTCCAATTTAATGTAGTCTGTTAAAATTAATAGTGATGAAAATACTAATGTGGGAAAGAAATTAGAAGGAAACAACAAAAAAGGTTGTTACAGATGTGGCAGTTACAGGCACAATGCTGATGCTATACAGTGTCCAGCCACAAAGAGTCGTTGTTATATGTGCAAGAGAATTGGTAATTTCTCTCGAGTATGTAAAACTAATAGATGCCTCCAGCTTAAAGAAAACAGTTAACACTATAAATGAGTCCAATATGAAATGCACTAGAGATGAGGATGAACATTACAGTGATATTGAAGTTATGGTAGTGGAACATGTGAACACCTTACAAGATAGTCAAAGGGACACTTATATTCATCCTAAATGCGTGGTATCTATTAACAATTTTGAAGTGCAAATGTGAGTGAAATCATGCTCCCCTTTTACCTTAATAGATAAGAATAATTGGCAAAGTTTAGGGTCTGTCACATTAATTCCCACAGATGTTGAACCACTTGGATATTGTGGTGTTAAATTACCAGTGTTGGGATATTTTAATGCTAAAACACAATTCAAGAATCGATTCACCATAGCTAAAATCTATGTAGTGGAATCGGGTAGAAGCCGATTGGGGTGGAGGGAGCAGAAAAGTTTAGGTATTATCCTAATCCAAATCATCCTCTACAAGTGTTGTCGACGGACGTTGATATGAGTAACAAATGGGTTGAGGACTTCCCTAATCTGTTAAAGGATGAACTTGGGTGTCTTAAAGGGTTTGAACACCAAATTATAGTAAAAAAAGATACCATTCCTAAAGTGCATAAGGTGTGCAATGTGCTCATGGCTTTGAGGGAAAAATTGAAGGAGGAATTGCAAAGACTGTGTAAGGAAAAGATCATTGAACCGATAGAAGCATCATATTGGTTACGTCCAATAGTGATCGCGCACAAAACCCAACGGCAAGATTCGCATGTGTGTGGATCTGAGGGATTTAAATGATTGTATTTGGGTGGATAGATACCCATTAACTCGTATTAATGAAATGTTATCAGGCATTGAGGGTGGGAGGTATTTTACTACCTTAGACTTATCAAGTGCTTATCACCAAGTACGTTTACAAGCTGAATCAAAACATCTAACATCCTTCATCACACCTCAAGGTGCGTTTCAATTTGTCAGAATGCCATTTGGGTTAGCCTTGGCGTCTGCCGGCTTTCAAAGAATAATGCAAAAGATATTGAAGAATGTTAAAAATGCATTGGTGTTTCAAGATGATGTGCTAATTTGGGGTAAGAATGAAGTTCAACATGATGATATTCTAAGAAGTGTGTTGACGAAACTTGAAGCTGCTGGTCTTACTATAAGTCTGAATAAATGTAAGTTTTGTCAACAAGAAGTGGAATATCTAGGACATACGTTGTCTCACAATGGCATAAAACCGAAACTGAATTTGATAGAAGATTTGGAAAAGGCTCCATCACCAGTGGATAAAGATTAGTTAAGATCATTTCTTGGCCTAGCTGAGTATTATGCTAAATTTGTACACCATTTTTCTGACATTGTACAACCTTTACGCAATATAATGAAAAAAGGTGTTAATTTTAAATGATCAGAAGAGTGTCAAAATGCTTTTGACACTGTAAAAAAAGCTGTAGCTAATGCCACTACTTTAACATTTTTCAATCCACGATATAACTCCATCATTGTAACTGACACTAGTGAGTACGGTTTAGGAGCTGTATTGATGCAAGAATATGATGGTGAGGAAAATGTAATTGCATTTGCATCACGCACTCTCAAAGGTGCTGAATCGTCGTACACCACCATTGAGAAAGAAGCATTAGCTTGTTGGTGGGGAGTACAATATTTCCGTGTCTATGTTTGGGACACCAAATTTGAACTTCGCACAGATCACATACCTTTGTTAGACCTTTTCACTCCCACAGGTGCAGGAAGAGCTACTCCACGCATAGCGAAGTGGTTGTATAGATTACAAGAATACTCATTTGAGTTGAAATACGTACCAAGGGTGAGAAATATTAATGCTGACTGTTTGTCACGTTTGCCAGTGGATAACAAATTTGATAATGACAATGAGGATGATGATTTGTTAATTGCTAATATTTAAGAAAATCATCAGGCTATTAGTGAACATGAATGGAAAGAACCTATTGCTTCTGATACATCCTTAGTTAAAGGAATAAGAATATTGCCTTCTGTGGTGTGTGGTAAAATGGATGAGGATATATCAATGTATAAGGATGTTTGGGAAGAATTGTCTGTGGTGAGTGGAATAGTCAGATGAAATGACAACTCGGTGGTAACAGTCTCATTGAGGTCCAAATTAATAAGTTTGTTACATGGAGGCCATGGAGGAATGTCAGCTGTCAAAAGGAAGGCCAGAATAGATTTTTGGTGGCCAAATATGGATAGGGACATAGAAAGGTTTGTGAGGAAGGGCCCGATTCACAGAACTAACTTAAGACAAAATCCTAAACGTACTACCATTTTGGTATTCACAGAAGGCACTTACTCATTTCGGTATTCACAGAAGGCACTTACTCATTTCGGTATTCACAGAAGTTAGGAGTCCTAAGGTTAGGAGTCCTGACTTTACTACTCCTAAACTGAGAAAAAACCTAACTTTAGGACTTTCGGTATTCACAGAAGGCATTTAGGAGTCCTAAAGTTAGGAGTCCTAACTTTACTACTCCTAAACTGAGAAAAATCCTAACTTTAAGACTTTCGGTATTCACAGAAGGCATTTAGGAGTCCTAAAGTTAGGACTCCTAATAATCTCTTGTGTTCAGTCTAGCGACTCTAATTACAACAGTAAAAGGCTTAGAGCCCAGCAACTCAGTCTGAAGAAATTCCAGACACTTTGCTCCCAATCCACATCCACAGCAGGAGAGGGTACACTCAGTATCCATAGGATGGAGGCTAGCTTCAGTCTGCTAAGCACATTTCACTTTGCTTATTGTGCATTTCAAAAGTTTCTACCTTATTCTCCAGTTAGAATAAGGCTGCTATAGTGCTTTTTCCAAAGTGCTCACTTAATGTGACATTGGTGGGAATAATGGCTTGATTTACTTCTAGCTTTGAATTACGCTGTTCCAAGTTGGCCACCACTCTCTTTGCCTTGGTTGTACTTGCCTTAACCTCTTCCAATGCACTCCATGTCTTAGATCCCAGCCACAATTCAAGTGTTAGGTTTTTGGAGGTCACCAGCTGCCTTCATGAGCACGGACTTACCCTTAGTGAGCTCTGAGCCCTCCAGGTCCCTTTCTCCTGTACAATCTATTTTCCTTCTCTTACAGCCTCCAGATTGCAGGATAATAAAGTCTTCCATCACCTTATTGGTGCACTGCTTAATCTTCTTTGCGGACAACACTCTACTATCAAGTGTCCAACTAAGACACTCCTATATTATAGCCGACCTTTCAGGGGTCACCATTCTCTGTCATTGTTTGTCACACTGCTGTGGCTAGGAGTGTGTTCCCTATCTACCCCACCAAAAGCTTATCCAGTTAGGTTTCCATAATTTAGATATCACAATAACACACAAGGTTCAAGTTGTCCCATGGCACCGGTTCTGCCAGAGAACTCAGGTTCACCATTTCTTTGGTCAAGACATTAAGCTGTTGCAGCACCATGTCTTACTCCACATCTACCTTGACCTTCTTTTCAGCAGTACATCCAAGGAGTGACACCACCTCTAAATTGTCAGGTGTCGTCCTTCTGATATGAGGGTCAACTCCCAGGAGGACTGATATTTTTTCACCCAGGATTATTTGCCATCCACAATTTTACTGCTGCAACTTCTTTCTCATGCAGTGTAAGAGCTCAGTTCAAAAACAACCTGGACATACTAATTTTCAAATCTACTACCTGAAACAGTATTTTTAATACCACTAACCCTTTCAGGCACTTAAAAATATTCTGTTTGTGGACATTCAGTTGTGCTCTTATGAAAAGGCAATTCAAACCATTTTACCCTGAAACAAAGTAGAGCTTCATCAAACAAAATATATCTTCTAGCATAAATATCCTGGCTCCAGTCAAACCACAAAAACCAAGCATTTAAACGATGTTTCACTGGACAACTGGCTTAATTAAATCACCCTTACTGCAACCTGGAATGACAATGGCATACGTAACATGCAGAAGACATCGAAACTTGGTCAATGATACATATTACTGAGCAATTGGGAGAGTCAAAAAAGCTGTCTTCAGCAAACATATCAATGAAGACGCCAAGCCAATGTAGGACATCTTGAGGATTTTGTCATTAAAGGCCCAGTACTGATGCTCTGAAAGGCAACATATGTGCAGACCAGCATCACTATGGAGGTCTACTTTAGTTCCTTAAGTCTAAAATTGATAAAATAAATAACTCACTCCACAACACATCGACACAACCTTTCTTCCTACTTGTATTATCACCTCTATGACATGCTGCCTTCTCATTAAAATCACTGGAGACTACTGAACATCTAAGCCTGCCCACAAACTTGCCTATGGAGCTCTGTTCAGTTTGATGTTTTCTAACATGTCCTCTCAGTTTGCAACAGACAGCACTAACATGACAAGTGCTTACCTCAGCTTTAGAGTTGTGGCAGGCTTTTGAAATAGCCATCTGTTAGACTTGGCATCCTTGGCATGGTTTCCCTGACTTGTGGCCTCTACCCCCTGTATTGTTGATGGTATACTGGATTTCGTTTTTCTGGCTTAGATGCTATGGGCACTTTGCCACTGCTGATCAATGTCAAAGTGCAAGTGCTCCCTGTATAAATTGTTTTCGTAATTGGCTATCCATGATTGGCATATCAGATTTACTGGTAAGTCCCTAGTGAAGTACACTGAGTGTGCCAGAGCCTGTAAATCAAATGATACTAGTGGGCCTGCAGCACTGATTTTGCCACCCACATCAGTTGCCCTGTAAACGTATCTCAGATCTGCCACCGCAGTGTATGTGTGCGCAGTTTTAAACTACCATTTCAACCTGGCCAGTGCACCCACTTGCCAGGCCCTAACCTTTCCTTTCCTTACATGTAAGGCACCCCTAAAGTAGGCCCAATGTACCCCCATGGGCAGAGTGTACTGTATGTGAAAGGTAGGACATGTACTGGTGTGTGTGTGACATGTCCTGATAGTGAAATACTGTGTATTTTGTTTTTCCCTATTGAAAGACAGATAGTACCATAGGTTAACAAGGGAGTTGCTTTGTAACATCTCACAAACAACTTTCCATTAGGTCTAGATAGAGAAGTGGAGTTTATACTCTATGAACTCAGAATTTCATAACAGATCTTCTTAGGAAGGTGATTTTTAAAGTGTGTGTTTGAAAAAGCCACTATTAGAAAGTAAGCATTTTCTTATTTAACAATTCTGTGTGCCTCTGCTGCTTTGTGTGCTGACTGTCTGGTTTTAGAGTGACAGGAGCTGGGGATGTTCATTCGGTCTAGATAGCCACTAGGGGGGTTTGTGGTGTGTCCTTAATTTCCTGGGTGACTCATAGATAGGCTCAATAGCCTTTGGCTGCATTTAGAGTGGTAAGAGGGGTTTCACTAGCACCTGAATAGGCAGTGTCTCCTGTGCACAATACTGTCTCCACCTCCTGTAGTAATGCTGCACCAGAGAGGACATAACTGGTTAGGACTGGGCTCAGCAATCCTTGCTGCAAAGAGAAAATGGGGTAAAAGCATTGGACCTTAAAGCGCAGAGAATTAGATCACTCCTGCACTCAAGAGGAACCTTCTCCAAGGAGATGAGCTGGAGGGCTGTGAGGAGGAGTACTGCCCCTTTGCTGTGTGATTTACTGGGTTTGCCTAGAGTTGCTGCTTCTTCCAAGGAGAGAACAAAGACTGGAACTTTGCTGTGAACCTGCTTGAAGGAGAATCTCCAAGGGCCTGTGTGTGCTGGCCTCCTGTTCTGCTATCTCAGGGGCACAAAGACTTCACCTGCAACTCATTGACTAGCACCTGGACTCCTTTGTGGACTACTGTATTCAGAAGGGTGCCAATTCCTGTTACTGGCCCAGAGAATTGTGTGGTTGGTGCTGCAATACAAGAAAAAAAACTCTGACACCATCAGCGACGCCACTAGTGATGCCGTGACCTGCACCAAGGCTGGGGGCACCGTTCGTGGAGTGCACAATTTACCGTCTCACATGCACCACAGTTCTGATGCCTGCAGAAACCTGCAGTTACCGGCCTTCCTGGAGCCAGCACTCGCACCGACACCCTCACCGCCAGCGCCAGCGTCCCGTTATCACGGAGCCGATAACTGATTAGGGTGACTTCATGCACTCTCTGACTTTGTATCTCCTCACTGGAACTGATGCCTCACTGCCAACGCTGCCTAACTTCCCCTGTCCTGGACTTGATGCATCACCTCCCCACAGACACAACACCTCCCCTCCTCTGTGGCAACCAAGAAACCAGCCTCAACCTCGGCACCGACACCTCACCTACACGATACCTTGCATCATCCGTAGACTTCATTTTTCAAAGGTATTGTTGTTTGGGGGTCTGTGTGATTCCGTGCCCGATGCCGCACACCTTGTGGTCGGTGCCTCACATTGGATTTATGCCTGTCACTATGTCATAATAGCCCCAGGTAGAGCTATTTATTTCTACAATTGCTGTTTTTGAGATAACTGTTCTAAAATTCATATTTTTATACATGTATGTTGGATTTTTGTCATTTTGGTCTTGTTTGGTTTAGATAAAGATACTTTATTTTTCTAAACTGGTGTGGTGTCCATTTGTGGTGTTTTCACTGTGTTACTGTGTGTCTTGAGTACAAATACTTTACGCATTGCCTTTGGAATAAGCCTTTCTGCTTGGGCCAAGCAACCACGGGGGTGAGCAGGAGCTATCTAAAGTGCGTAACTCCCTTACCCTGAATAGAAGCACAGGTCCCTACTTGAACAAAGGTATGTACCTCTGTCAATTAGAGACCCCCATTTCTAACACCATCATCAACAACAGATCCTAGTTTTTGTCACACTACTGACCAAGCTCTTTCCTCCCCTTACACAGCAAGATCATGGAAAGGCAGCTGAAGAGATAACTCCAAGAGTATATTGAACTAAAGTATCTCCACCATGACCATCAGTCTAGATTCAGACCTCGAGAAAATATCTTCTTTATGACCATGGGCCTTATTTATGAGGTCCTACAGGCACTATTGCCCTGCTGGAACGTCACTTTTTTGACGTTACGGTGGCGCGATGTGTCACTGGCTTATTTATAAGGCACTTACCTTGCCGCCGGGTCCAGTGTCTCTGCTCCTGCTCGCCTCATCTTGGCTCAAGGAACAGGAAGCACAGCCAGGCTCCCCTGACCAATCACACTTCTGCAATGAAGCGTTGTGGTTGGTCTGAGCGTCATGGTTCGACATTCAGCCAAGGAATGGGGGCTGGGCATTTTCTACGTGTAGGCTGTAATGCAGCCTGCGTGGAGAACAGGGAAAGTGTGCATGACAGTTTTGGATGGCCCAAGAGGGCCGGCCAAACAGTCATGTGCACTTAGGAGTGGGCAAACCATTCCTCCCCTGCTCTGAAGCAGAGCAGCCCCGTCCACCCTCTCGCCGCACAGTAGCACAGACACCTAAAATGATAATACCTCAAAGTTATCATTTTATGTTTCCTTTACGTTGCACTGCTTAAAAGCTGTGGGGCGACGCTCCTCTGCCATAGCGAAGGAGCCGCCACTGGTGATAGGCAACTATCATCACATCCGATACATTCTGAACACCTCGGTGTCAAATTGTATCATGTAATAATTTTATCGTCCACTCATTTCACAAACGGCATAATGATAATTTCAAACTTAAAACTAAGCCTATTCTTACCCAAACCTCACACTAAATCAAACCATAGGGCTAAACATTTCCTCTTACGCTAAGCCTAACCTTAACATTTAACTTTGTATTTAGTTTATTCGAGTATTTATCAATACCCCTCCAAGAGGAGCCCAGGCTTCTGAAAAAAATCAGAACCCTCCATGACCTGTCGGGGTTACGGAGAGCGATGTAAATGATTCATATAAAGACGGTCCATAGTCAGGAGCCGAAAAACACTTAGGCCTCGCAAGGGGGATGGAAACCGACATATAAATACTAATACCACACAACAAAGAAACAAGAGAAAACAAAGTTGAATTTCTTTTAATACATTCTATGACAATTATATGAGAATACGAGGAGGTGCTAGCAAGAAATGAAGACAAAATTGGAAAAGAAACCAAGTCATGGCCATTGGGTCGCTTGTGGTCAGGTTAAATTCCATCTTGTTCTGTAACGTTTGAAATAAATTCACTTCCTCCCGGAGAATGAGAATTGCCATTAAGGCACTACATGTGGGTGAGGTGATAAACTTTAAAAGCAATGCGTTTTTGTGGTCCCACCTAGCCTTGTACTGCGTGACATCGGTGGAATTCATTACTCGTATAAGGTTGCTACAGATGTTGTTTATAGCATGCACCTCTGGATAATAACTTTGCAAGATCAGTCCTCACACGCCCAGACCACAGCACCCCCTTATTACATGACAAAATCATGGGAACTGAAAAAATACCTGTTACCACATCTGGGTGCTCGCAAGGCCAATAAAACGACACTGTAACGCCAACTTCGCTATTGTAGTTTAATAGAGGAATCACCTGAGGAAACTGAGTGAAGTAAAGCGTGCCTTTAGTTTTCACGGCCCTGTAAGTACGTGCTGCTTTAGTCGTCATAGCATTCCCACATTTTGTGAGAGCTTGTTCTTTCTGAAACAGTTTACAGATTATCCATTTCTAAAATTAAGCGACGTGCTCGTGTACTTTAACCAGGACCAATAATGGCCCCACACTCACTACACCAACAGGTTTCAGAATGTGGCTCTCATTACTTCTGAGAGGAAAATCTGAGCTGCTCAGTCCTGGCCATGGGCAAGAACACTGGGCTGTTCCTGCCCCATAAAGCGTCATGGGCCTTTTTAGCTGAGGTGGCTGAATAGAATACCGTGAACACGTGCTCAGCCAAGTCCAAGAGTTTATTAGTCCGCGTCAGACACGACTCATTTGCTTTTAAAACACCAGATCACACCGAATCTGTAAAATGTAAGCTGGGCTCAATTATTTACAGATGTTGTACACAATTCGTCTCCTGTCGCCTTCAACTCCACTCTCCTGTAGGGCATGATTTCTGAACAAACCTCGAACATTGCAGAGCCCACGAGTGATGCAAAGTAGGGCCAATCCTTGCTTTCATCCCCAGGGGGTGAAAAAATGAGTATCGCTGAACAAAGGACACTTAAGGGGTTATCTGGTAATGTTTTGTGTGGGCGTTTGCGTGGAAAAAAGTACCGCAGAATGATGTAAAGTTACAATTTACTCACTAATGAAAAGGCCTGCAGGTGCCTCGCAAAATTGTGCAGTGCCGACTGCCGAGCCAGCGCTCAAGCAAACCTCAGTAAATGAGGAATTTGTTAAGAAACCAATCCCTGAGCTATATGCAAGAAGAAAGCTAAGCTAAGGTGTAAAATCTAGGGGGCATATCATCAAGGGCTTTATCTCCGTTTTTCTGGCTTTAAAAGCCAGAAAAGCGGAGATAAAACCAACACCCTATCAGCAAAAGGGTGCTAACATGCGTATTCACATGTTAGCACCCTTTTACAGTAGCCTACCTTTGTATCTCTAATGAGATTGTCAGGAGAGCAATAACGCGTTTTTTCGCTATCAGCAAGGATGCCCTTGCATTTTAGCAGACGTTCGTTTTTGGAGAAAACTGCTGTTTTCTCCAAAAACTAACGTCTGCTAAAATCCTGACTAAGCCACCCCTAACATTGGGGGTGGATTATGCTGATACGACCACAGGGTCGTATCAGCAAGGTTATCGCCCTTTTGCAGGGAACATCGCTGGAGAACCAGCGATGTTTCCTGCAAAATGACGATAACATCGCTATCTCTGGAATTTTTATCGCCCTGGAGCAGCGCGTTGATGATAACGCGCTACCAGGGCGATAAAAAGCAGAGATAGCCAGTGATAAGAAAATTATCGCTAAGTACGGCCAGCGATAATTATCGCTGGCCGTTGCTGATATGGCCCTAGGTCATTTCCTACACCACAATTTTTCCGATCAGGCCCATGACGCACTCACAATGACTCGTCGTTGAGGAGATTACAAAGAATCTGGGGGCAGATTTACAAGCCCCTTGAGTCATTTTTGCGCCGCCGTTGCGTAACTTTTTGTGAAACAGCAGCAGTGTAAAAATGCAGCCCATTTACAACGTGACGCATCTAGGGATATGCGTTGCGTTGAAAAGCCCTGCGTCACATTTTGTATGCAGGGTGGGCGTTCCAACACAAAAAAAGCCTTGTAGAAGTGACGCAGTGAAATCTACAAGATTTCACTGCGCCAATTCTAGGACGCCACTGCATCAAATTCTTACGCCTGCTTGAAGCAAGCGTAAGGAGTGATGCAGCACAATGAGTATAGACCTCTCCCTGCATTGCTGGAGTTGCGTCGTACTTGTGACACGACTCCAGCAATGCGTGACATTTGCATCAACAGATGCGTCAGAATTTCTGACACATCTGTCAATCCTTGAGCCATGGCGCGCTGTATTGTAAATACGGTGCATCCATAGTGTCGCAAGGGTTTCTCAGGGTGGCGCAGGGAAAGTGATGCATCTTTACAGATGCGTCACTTTCTTGTTAATCTGCCCCCTGTACTTTTAGGATCAATATTTGAAGCAAATAGGCCTGTGTGGTGAGTTCCGAGGTAATGCCCCGTTTCCCAGAAGCCACTCGTCAAAGGTATTGTTCATCTCAGAAAGCAGGAATATTCATTTGTATTCCTAGTCCACTTGCAATGGGATATTTTCCTGTACATTAGTTTGTAAATCAAATCTCAGTTTTGAAACTTTGGTGAGCTACATTCATGTGTAAGTGAAATAAACACTGAAGTAATTAAGTAAACATTTCCACAAAATCAACGTGGCATTTGTCGGGATATACTCCTGACGATCCACTGAGTCATATTAATTATAGGGCAGCATGTTACTCCGTGGAAGAGGATGCAGCCTTAGGGCTAGAGCAGCCGACCTTCGTGTCTTGGCAACGACGCTCAACATCCTGTGATTCTGGTAAATCACTTAATCTCCCCGTGCCTAACAAAAATTAATGTGTCCACCTGTAAGAAACTGGTGCTCATGTAAAGCGCTCTGATACCTGATATCTCGGGTCTAGTTTGCGCTATATAAAACTCTCCCAAAAATGAAAGTGCTATGCATGGAGGAGTAAATGCCTGTCATGTCTTCTTTATGGGTAGTGTTTTGACACTGTGTGTAAGGAACAGAGAGCCAAATGTTTTAACACATTTCCCCATAGACACAGAATGGGTAAAACCCTTTGATACATCTGGCCAAGAGTTATGTTCTTACTGTGTTTCATTGCTAGGCCTACACATTAATTTATAGTGTGAAGTAGTGAGAGGTAAGGTGATTAAGTATTAGATGCTGGCCTATTGATGGATAGAAATGAGTGAGTTCAGCGTGAAGCTGGAGTGTGGGATGAGGTTTGGTGACACTGCTCAAAAGGCTTTGCAGGAAGATTTTTGCTGTGCCTCAACAGAGGTGTAAGAGAAAGGTCTGAGATAAGAGAGCAATTCATGCAGCTTCCTGTCATTTTGATGTGGTCTCTGTTGCACATTTTAAATCACATTAAATATGGCATGGAATGTGCCCAAAGGTGACAGATACTACCCTGGGAAGTGCAGTCCTCCATCAACTATAGTTTATGTACTGAAGACCACACAGGAGTGGCAGATTATAAACCCATTGATATAGACATTATGCATGCATCTATGGCACATGTTAGTGAGGAGTGAAAAAACAAAGTGAGTCCCTAATCAACTTATATAAACCTCTGGATCATGTGTTGAATCTGCAATTTTACATAGTAATAACAGCTATGCAGCATGCAAAAATTATAAGTCAAAATACTTAAAAAAGAAGAAAACTTAAAAAAGATAAACAAACAAACAAATATGACAGTATCGAAAAAGGTATTACAATTAAAACAATATGGTCATACATGGATTAAAAACATATCGTGTTACTAATACATTATTTATGATATACATCAGTATAAAACTAAAAAAGTCGACACAGCGTTTTGGTGAGATGTATCTCCTTCACCTTCTTCGGGACAGAGTTTTCTAAGTGGTAAGAGACAGTATATTATTTTCACTTTGAACCCAAGATGGTTAATCAGTTAACAAAAGATTGTACACCAATTTATTTAATGAAAACAACTACTGCTATACGTTTTGCTGCATTCAATGAAAACTGTTCCTCCCTCTCTTTCTTATCATGTTCTGAGGAGGCCTATGATAAGTGGCAGGGAGCAACCCATATGAAAGGGCATTATTCAACTATCTGTGATATAATCCCGGACAAATCCACAGAGGGGAGATGTGAAACAATGCGTAGGAATGGGCATTATTTAACCTGCCATATTAGATGCTCTCCTAAGTCTGTACAGGTGTGGCAAAGAAGGAGGCAACTTGCAATTAGTCATAATAAATGTTCTAAGGAATCCACACAGGAGTAGCATAAGAGCAACACATGGAGCTAGTTATTTACCCAACCATGCTGTATGAGTGTTGAATGACCATACACAGGAGCAGCCGAGGAGAATCCCATAGGCATGTGCAGTACCCATCTGGGCATGATAATCGGTACATGCTCACTGTTCAATTTGTGCCGGTGGTTGCCAGTGGGCTCCACTGGCACTTAGGTCTGAGGTCTGGGACTGTTTCACTGTTCCAGTCCTGGTCTTTCAACAGGAATAGCAATAGAAGAACAAAAGGATTTACCATAATCTTTCACAAATAAAGTGTATTGAAAGCCCCTCTCTTTTCCTGAACCGCAATGCAAAATCAATGTTGGACTATATCTCTCACCGTCTGTCCCCCAGCCAGCAGAGATGCATTCGTATGTGTAAGAAATTGTGTTGCTGGTTGAGGAGAGTTAAACTCTACTCAAGCAGCAACCACAATACTTGTCTGGATGAAGTAACAAACATACCCCAAATTAACTTTGGTCAATATTAAAAAGATGAATATATATGTGAGGATATATTGTGTGGTACTATGTCAACACTGTGAAACTATAAATGGTTTGGTTTAAATTTGGTTATCTACAAAATTGTCAAATAGGCATAATTATGAATGATGGATATTTTCTTTCTTTCATGACTATTGGAAATGAATACTTGCATAGTATTGTACAGTAATGTTATGTTTTTTCTTTTTTTCTACAGCCCTGATGATGTCCTAAATAGGAAGAAACGCGTTGGCTGTGTGTGTTTAATAATATTATTTGCTCAACGGATGGCAAATGTTCAAGTTTATGTAATAATTTCAAGAAATTGATTATGTATAAATCAATGCAATAATTTGTTGGAAAATCATATCTGGAGAAGAGGAAAAAAAATTTCGACAAAGAGAAAGAGTAAAAATAAGAAAGAATTAAAGAATTGAATTGGAAGGTACTTTTTGGACTGCATCTTTTGGATTACAATATTTAATTGTTTAATCACGTATTATTATTCCGCTCCTTCCTTTGTTTGTATAATTTATCTTTTGTTTGAGTGGCTTAAACGGTGGGCTGCTGGAAGTAGAGTGGGAAACTCCAAATTGAAGGTTCACAGTAGTAATTACACGGATTGTACTCTTTTGTGCACACGGAGCTGTAACCCTCATCATTGTAATTGGTTGACTTGATTTATAGGGTGTGTGGCACAACAGTAGAGTGTTTAATTGAAAATATGGAAGATGATCGAGAAAGATTAGCTGCAGAATTATTCCAACAAAGTAAATCATCAAAATCAATAATTAGGAAGGATGTATCCAATAAAAGTTTGAGGGATAGATTTCTAAGACTGGAGAAGTTGAAAAAATTGGAACTATCGAAATGGTGGGATGGGGTGACATTAAAGAACTACTTGGATCAAAAAAGAATACCTAGGGGCCTTAGGATATTAATTTTTCCCACCTTTGACGACCTCGAAGAGGATCATCTCAAGGAGTGGGAAGAGAATTTGTATGCATCATCTTTCACAATGATGGGAATACTGGTAAAAAATGTGGAGAGAAAAGTTGAGAAGCTAAAAATTCAGATTGCAGATTTAGAAAAAGAAATTAAGGAGATGAATTTACCGGAACTAACTGATAAGAATTATGCCATATTAAAAGACGTCATTGGCAGACATCAGCTACAAATCAAGGATAAAAAATTGAGTAAACTACGCAGAGATGAGAGAGACTATAATCAGGGTAGAGTTTTTACATTTGCTAAAGGCTATGATGAGGTTCCTAAATCGAAACAAGTAAAGGGAACTGCAAATCAGGGGGAATTGAGTTCGGTTCATTACAGTAGTTCAAGTATTTCTTCTACTGATGAACCACCATTAGTAGGGGCAGTGGGAGGTGCACCAATGAAAAATTCATCTTTTTCCGAGGAAATAATGAGGATAAAAAGAGGAAAGACAAAAATTATTATAGAACAAGAAGGGGGAGGAAGCACAGGAAAAACCAGGATTGGGACCCACAGTCAGGACAAGAACAGGAAGTAGGCATTTTGTTGGATGAGGGAGAAATCATTAATGATGATTGTGGAGAGGAATTGGAGGTTATTAACCTCTCTAATAGAATTTTGAAATCAGAAGAGCTAAGTGTTCTTAAGAAAGGATTGTCATATTGTCCTAAAAATTCATGCAATTATACGGAATTGGAGATTGACTTATTCAGATTTTCTAGATTATTGAAATTGAAAAGTTTCTTCTCCACATTTGAGAAAAATGTAAATGTAAAATCTACCATTAAAAGTTCGGATATGACTACTGCAGAGCTGTATGATGTTCAATTACTTATGTCTTTGACTGAAGGGGAGAGATTTGGAGTAGATGATATTGCTTCACTACTAAATGTACCAATGGATTATAGTTGTACGAGCGGTCTCAAGTTGAAATCTAAGTTTATTCCACAGGGCACTCAATTTGCTGCTATTGATATGTATGTCAAACGGACTAAGGAAGAATTTCATAGATTAGAGGATCAAAAACGAAGGGGTGGTTGGCAATTTCAAGAGAAGGATAATTTGACACATGAACAACGAGTAGCTCTTAAAAGTTTAAGAAATGATAACAATATAGTTATCCGTGAAGCCGATAAGGGCGGAAATATTGTTGTTATGGATAGATTAGATTATTGTAAAGAAATTAATAGACAATTGAGTGATTTTAGTTGTTATGTAAGGCTACATGCAAATCCTATAGGACAAGCCAATAACTAAATACTTGAGAGGCTATGTGTTTGGAAAGAGGAGGGTTTGATAGATGAAGCTGAATTTAAGTACTTGTATGTAAAAAATCCTACCTACCCTTTAATATACACATTACCTAAGGTGCATAAATCCAGACTCAACCCACCATGGAGACTGATAGTTTCGGGCATTGGAAGCATGATGGAACATTTATCAGAATTTGTCGATTTATTTTTGAAACCACTAGTTACCAATTTGCCGTCCTACATAAGAGACACCATGGATGTCCTGAATAAATTACAGGACATCATATGGGAACAGGATATGAGTCCAGTAACATTAGATATGGTAGGATTGTATACATGTATCGAGCATGATAAGGGTGTGCAGGCATTGAACCATTTTTTGGGAAGCTGAAGTGCTAGTTTAAGGGATCACTCTGCAATGCTAGTGGAAATGAGCCAAATAATCTTGAATAAATATTTTTTCCTTTTCGAGGACATATGGTTCCATCAGATCAGGGGCACAGCAATGGGCGCCAGGTTTGCTCCCTCTTACGCCAATCTATTCATGGGATGGTTTGAGAGGGAGCATGCCTGGGGACGTGGTGCCTCACAGTGGACAGATCACATTTTATTTTGGGTTCGTTTTATTGATGATGTCTTAATGATCTGGAGAGGTAATCGAGGGGAATTGGATGAGTATTTGGACTATTTGAACTCTAACAGTTTCAATATCAATTTTACCATGAAACATAGTTATGAGAAAATAGAATTCTTGGATGTGGAACTGTTTATTGATGGGGAGACTATTAACAGCAGATTATTCAGAAAAAGCACTGCCACCAATTCTATATTACGAGCAGAAAGTGCTCACGCTGTATCAGTAACTAAGGGAATCCCCTATGGGGAAATGATAAGGATTCGTAGAAATTGCAGCACGGAAAATGATTTAATTAAGGAATTGGATAATCTACAGAAACGCTTAATGTGTAGGGGATATCACAAAAGGAATTTAATGAAGGCTAGGGAATGAATAATGAAGGTTGATAGAGCTAATACCTTAGCACAGAAAAAGAAAAATCGTACTACAGAGCGAATTGCATTTGTGACAACGTACTGTTCACAACAAAATCAAATCTTCAAGGCTCTGGGAAAAAATTGGGGTCTTCTGAAAGGAGTGACAGGTTTAACAAATATAATTGGAGAAAAACCTGGGGTGATATTTAAACGAAGTCCCACTATTAAAGAAATGGTGACTAGAAACTACATAGAATCAATTAAAACTGTAGATAGGATTGGCTACCACCACCATGAGTGGTTTTTATACATGTGGTTCATGTAACGTTTGCCGTTTGGGTATAAACAAAATTAAAGAATTTGTCTATAATACTAAGAGGAGATATTTCATTAAGGAATTTATAAATTGTAACAGCACGGGAGTCATCTATATTATAATTTGTGCATGTAAGAAAATACACATAGGTGGACTAAACGGAGTTTGAAATTGCAGATTCAAGAACATAAACGTTCTATAGTCAATGGGGATATTAGATCACCACTTTATCAGCATATTAAGGATGAACATCCAATGGAAAATGATATAAAGTTTCATGGTATACAAAAAATTGTGCCAGGAGGTAGAGGAGGGAATTGGGAACTTAAAATCAGACAAGAGGAAGCACGATGGATTAGTCGATGCAGAACAGTTGAGCTCGGATTGAACAGTGATTCCGAGCTCCATTATTTTTTGGAATGATAGTATGGTGGTATCCACAACAGCGGCGTTCCAACTATTTTTAGTTTAGATGGTTTTTTCAGTAAAATTCATTATGAACTCAAATGGGTGAAAGGGGTAGTGATGGTAGAGATGGTGGATATGTTATAATGCCATTTATAGAGTTCTAGTGTTAATTGGAATTGCACAGCATGGAATTTGCCATTACAATTTAGCATTGAGGACTAGTGAAACGCATTCGTAATGTTCTCGATTCTTGATTGGTCTTATTTGTTAATACAGTGATATGTAACCGGTTGAATTTATTAGGATTTGGTTTTATGAATAATTCAGAAGGATCAGAGAGGAGAAAAGATAAAAACATTTAATTTAGCGCTGCGGATCGTATAAGAAACAAACACGGAATTTATAGCGGCGTGCTATTGGTTAATCCAACGGGTAGCTGATGAAGCATTTTAATTGGACCATGTATTATTATTGGATCGGGTATTATTTTTGGGATTGCAGAGCTGTTAGAGAATTCTCGAGACATTAGATAGGTTACTCCGATTTCTTTATGCCCGGTTTTCATGTATAGTGAATACGGAAATAGGGAATTCGATTGGTTGAATTAATAGCGGACCAGATGGGAAACATTTCAACGAACATGTCAATAGGACAGCTATGAATGGGTAATGGTGATTGGTGCGTCGCATTCTTACGTGGAGTGCTGGCGGGATACTAGTCACGTAGGAAATACACACATAATATATATCAGCATAACATTGGTCAAATAATCGGGGCTTACCGGTGGAGTATTCTCATTGGATAAGGTATTATATCCGGTTTTGAAAAGGTGTTTGAAAAACTTTAGATGCACTTGATAGGTTATTCCGATCTTACTATTTCTGGTTTTCATGTGTAATAATTATAGAAATAGGGTATCTGATTGGCTGAACAATAGTCGGACTAGATGGGAAACGTCCGAATCTATATGTTAATAGGATAGCTTTGAATCGAGAATGGTGATTGGTGCCTTGCTATTTTAAATAGAGTTCGGGCGGGACACCGGTCACAGAGCAGGGCTATCATACCGGCTGCGGAGGCTACGGAAATATCGGTCAAGAAAGGTATGTTTTTAGAAGGGGGCGTTTTACTTTCTCTTTAGATATATGGAAGCAGCGTTATTAATGGTGTCCTCGTTTGCTATGTTCTTAGGTGTATTGACTACTATTTGGAGGATATATTGGGACGAAATACTTTAGAAGTCAAACAAACGGATGGTTTCAGGAAGATCGACCTCAATAGGGATGATTGGTTTGGGAAAAGCGACCAAATCTTAACTTAGGTGAGAAATTGAGCCAAAGTAATTGTATTATTCAAGGAGTACTTAAATTTCTTATCGTTTGTATATAAAAGGTGTGGAAATAATTAGATATTATGTTTTCACTTATAGAAAACACTATTTTACGGAACAAGAGGTGATTCAATGTTGGAGAAGTCTCATATTAAATGAATTTTGGTATCCTCCAATGATATATAAAAAGTACAAGTCGAAATATTTAAAGTGACGGCTGAAATTTGTAGGAGGTATGTTATAACACAATGTGATTAATGTGGAGTTACTAGTAGGAATAACTTGGCGAATTTGAGTATTAAAGATATTTTATCTTAATTAAAGGGATTGAGGGAATCAGGATCGGTTAACAAAAACTGTGCAAATAAACTGTAATGGGACAATTTGGTCAATATTAAAAAGATGAATATATATGTGAGGATATATTGTTTGGTACTATGTCAACACTGTGAAACTATAAATGGTTTGATTTAAATTTGGTTATCTACAAAATTGTCAAATAGGCATAATTATGAATGATGGATATTTTCTTCCTTTCATGACTATTGGAAATGAATACTTGCATAGTATTATACAGTGATATTATGTTTTTTCTTTTTTTCTACAGCCCTGCTGATGTCCTAAATAGGACAAAACGCGTTGGCTGTGTGTGTTTAATAATATTATTTGCTCAACGGATGGGAAATGTTCAAGTTTATGTAATTATTTCAAGAAATTGATTATGTATAAATCAATGCAATAATTTGTTGGAAAATCATATCTGGAGAAGAGGAAAAAAAATTTCGACAAAGAGAAAGAGTAAAAATAAGAAAGAATTAAAGAATTGAATTGGAAGGTTCTTTTTGGACTGCATCTTTTGGATCACAATATTTAATTGTTTAATCACGTATTATTATTCCGCTCCTTCCTTTGTTTGTATAATTTATCTTTTGTTTGAGTGGCTTAAACGGTGGGCTGCTGGAAGTAGAGTGGGAAACTCCAAATTGAAGGTTCACAGTAGTAATTACACGGATTGTACTCTTTGGTGCACACGGAGCTGTAACCCTCATCATTGTAATTGGTTGACTTGATTTATAGGGTGTGTGGCACAACAGTAGAGTGTTTAATTGAAAATATGGAAGATGATCGAGAAAGATTAGCTGCAGAATTATTCCAACAAAGTAAGTCATCAAAATCAATAATTAGGAAGGATGTATCCAATAAAAGTTTGAGGGATAGATTTCTAAGACTGGAGAAGTTGAAAAAATTGGAACTATCGAAATGGTGGGATGGGGTGACATTAAAGAACTACTTGGATCAAAAAAGAATACCTAGGGGCCTTAGGATATTAATTTTTCCCACCTTTGACGACCTCGAAGAGGATCATCTCAAGGAGTGGGAAGAGAATTTGTATGCATCATCTTTCACAATGATGGGAATACTGGTAAAAAATGCGGAGAGAAAAGTTGAGAAGCTAAAAATTCAGATTGCAGATTTAGAAAAAGAAATTAAGGAGATGAATTTACCGGAACTAACTGATAAGAATTATGCCATATTAAAAGACGTCATTGGCAGACATCAGCTACAAATCAAGGATAAAAAATTGAGTAAACTACGCAGAGATGAGAGAGACTATAATCAGGGTAGAGTTTTTACATTTGCTAAAGGCTATGATGAGGTTCCTAAATCGAAACAAGTAAAGGGAACTGCAAATCAGGGGGAATTGAGTTCGGTTCATTACAGTAGTTCAAGTATTTCTTCTACTGATGAACCACCATTAGTAGGGGCAGTGGGAGGTGCACCAATGAAAAATTCATCTTTTTCTGAGGAAATAATGAGGATAAAAAGAGGCGAGACAAAAATTATTATAGAACAAGAAGGGGGAGGAAGCACAGGAAAAACCAGGATTGGGACCCACAGTCAGGACAAGAACAGGAGGTAGGCATTTTGTTGGATGAGGGAGAAATCATTAATGATGATTGTGGAGAGGAATTGGAGGTTATTAACCTCTCTAATAGAATTTTGAAATCAGAAGAGCTAAGTGTTCTTAAGAAAGGATTGTCATATTGTCCTAAAAATTCATGCAATTATACGGAATTGGAGATTGAATTATTCAGATTTTCTAGATTATTGAAATTGAAAAGTTTCTTCTCCACATTTGAGAAAAATGTAAATGTAAAATCTACCATTAAAAGTTCAGATATGACTACTGCAGAGCTGTATGATGTTCAATTACTTATGTCTTTGACTGAAGGGGAGAGATTTGGAGTAGATGATATTGCTTCACTACTAAATGTACCAATGGATTATAGTTGTACGAGTGGTCTCAAGTTGAAATCTAAGTTTATTCCACAGGGCACTCAATTTGCTGCTATTGATATGTATGTCAAATGGACTAAGGAAGAATTTCATAGATTAGAGGATCAAAAACGAAGGGGTGGTTGGCAATTTCAAGAGAAGGATAATTTGACACATGAACAACGAGTAGCTCTTAAAAGTTTAGGAAATGATAACAATATAGTTATCCGTGAAGCCGATAAGGGCGGAAATATTGTTGTTATGGATAGATTAGATTATTGTAAAGAAATTAATAGACAATTGAGTGATTTTAGTTGTTATGTAAGGCTACATGCAAATCCTATAGGACAAGCCAATAACTATATACTTGAGAGGCTATGTGTTTGGAAAGAGGAGGGTTTGATAGATGAAGCTGAATTTAAGTACTTGTATGTAAAAAATCCTACCTACCCTTTAATATACACATTACCTAAGGTGCATAAATCCAGACTCAACCCACCAGGGAGACTGATAGTTTCGGGCATTGGAAGCATGACAGAACATTTATCAGAATTTGTCGATTTATTTTTGAAACCACTAGTTACCAATTTGCCGTCCTACATAAGAGACACCATGGATGTCCTGAATAAATTACAGGACATCATATGGGAACAGGATATGAGTCTAGTAACATTAGATATGGTAGGATTGTATACATGTATCGAGCATGATAAGGGTGTGCAGGCATTGAACCATTTTTTGGGAAGCCGAAGTGCTAGTTTAAGGGATCACTCTGCAATGCTAGTGGAAATGAGCCAAATAATCTTGAATAATAATTTTTTCCTTTTCAAGGACATATGGTTCCATCAGATCAGGGGCACAGCAATGGGCGCCAGGTTTGCTCCCTCTTACGCCAATCTATTCATGGGATGGTTTGAGAGGGAGCATGCCTGGGGACGTGGTGCCTCACAGTGGACAGATCACATTTTATTTTGGGTTTGTTTTATTGATGATGTCTTAATGATCTGGAGAGGTAATCGAGGGGAATTGGATGAGTATTTGTACTATTTGAACTCTAACAGTTTCAATATCAATTTTACCATGAAACATAGTTATGAGAAAATAGAATTCTTGGATGTGGAACTGTTTATTGATGGGGAGACTATTAACAGCAGATTATTCAGAAAAAGCACTGCCACCAATTCTATATTACGAGCAGAAAGTGCTCACGCTGTATCAGTAACTAAGGGAATCCCCTATGGGGAAATGATAAGGATTCGTAGAAATTGCAGCACGGAAAATGATTTAATTAAGGAATTGGATAATCTACAGAAACGCTTAATGTGTAGGGGATATCACAAAAGGAATTTAATGAAGGCTAGGGAAAGAATAATGAAGGTTGATAGAGCTAATACCTTAGCACAGAAAAAGAAAAATCGTACTACAGAGCGAATTGCATTTGTGACAACGTACTGTTCACAACAAAATCAAATCTTCAAGGCTCTGGGAAAAAATTGGGGTCTTCTGAAAGGAGTGACAGGTTTAACAAATATAATTGGAGAAAAACCTGGTGTGATATTCAAACGAAGTCCCACTATTAAAGAAATGGTGACTAGAAACTACATAGAATCAATTAAAACTGTAGATAGGATTGGCTACCACCACCACGAGTGGTTTTTATACATGTGGTTCATGTAACGTTTGCCGTTTGGGTATAAACAAAATTAAAGAATTTGTCTATAATACTAAGAGGAGATATTTCATTAAGGAATTTATAAATTGTAACAGCACGGGAGTCATCTATATTATAATTTGTGCATGTGAGAAAATACACATAGGTGGTACTAAACAGAGTTTGAAATTGCAGATTCAAGAACATAAACGTTCTATAGTCAATGGGGATATTAGATCACCACTTTATCAGCATATTAAGGATGAACATCCAATGGAAAAAGATATAAAGTTTCATGGTATACAAAAAATTGTGCCAGGAGGTAGAGGAGGGAATTGGGAACTTAAAATCAGACAAGAGGAAGCACGATGGATTAGTCGATGCAGAACAGTTGAGCTCGGATTGAACAGTGATTCCGAGCTCCATTATTTTTTGGAATGATAGTATGGTGGTATCCACAACAGCGGCGTTCCAACTATTTTTAGTTTAGATGGTTTTTTCAGTAAAATTCATTATGAACTCAAATGGGTGAAAGGGGTAGTGATGGTAGAGATGGTGGATATGTTATAATGCCATTTATAGAGTTCTAGTGTTAATTGGAATTGCACAGCATGGAATTTGCCATTACAATTTAGCATTGAGGACTAGTGAAACGCATTCGTAATGTTCTCGATTCTTGATTGGTCTTATTTGTTAATACAGTGATATGTAACCGGTTGAATTTATTAGGATTTGGTTTTATGAATAATTCAGAAGGATCAGAGAGGAGAAAAGATAAAAACATTTAATTTAGCGCTGCGGATCGTATAAGAAACAAACACGGAATTTATAGCAGCGCGCTATTGGTTAATCCAACGGGTAGCTGATGAAGCATTTTAATTGGACCATGTATTATTATTGGATCGGGTATTATTTTTGGGATTGCAGAGCTGTTAGAGAATTCTCGAGACATTAGATAGGTTACTCCGATTTCTTTATGCCCGGTTTTCATGTATAGTGAATACGGAAATAGGGAATTCGATTGGTTGAATTAATAGCGGACCAGATGGGAAACATTTCAACGAACATGTCAATAGGACAGCTATGAATGGGTAATAGTGATTGATGCATCGCATTCTTACGTGGAGTGCTGGCGGGATACTAGTCACGTAGGAAATACACACATAATATATATCAGCATAACATTGGTCAAATAATCGGGGCTTACCGGTGGAGTATTCTGATTGGATAAGGTATTATTTCCGGTTTTGAAAAGGTGTTTGAAAAACTTTAGATGCACTTGATAGGTTATTCCGATCTTACTATTTCCGGTTTTCATGTGTAATAATTATAGAAATAGGGTATCTGATTGGCTGAACAATAGTCGGACTAGATGGGAAACGTCCGAATCTATATGTTAATAGGATAGCTTTGAATCGAGAATGGTGATTGGTGCCTTGCTATTTTAAATAGAGTTCGGGCGGGACACCGGTCACAGAGCAGGGCTATCATACCGGCTGCGGAGGCTACGGAAATATCGGTCAAGAAAGGTATGTTTTTAGAAGGGGGCGTTTTACTTTCTCTTTAGATATATGGAAGCAGCGTTATTAATGGTGTCCTCGTTTGCTATGTTCTTAGGTGTATTGACTACTATTTGGAGGATATATTGGGACGAAATACTTTAGAAGTCAAACAAACGGATGGTTTCAGGAAGATCGACCTCAATAGGGATGATTGGTTTGGGAAAAGCGACCGAATCTTAACTTAGGTGAGAAATTGAGCCAAAGTAATTGTATTATTCAAGGAGTACTTAAATTTCTTATCGTTTGTATATAAAAGGTGTGGAAATAATTAGATATTATGTTTTCACTTATAGAAAACACTATTTTACGGAACAAGAGGTTATTCAATGTTGGAGAAGTCTCATATTAAATGAATTTTGGTATCCTCCAACGATATATAAAAAGTACAAGTCGAAATATTTAAAGTGACGGCTGAAATTTGTAGGAGGTATGTTATAACACAATGTGATTAATGTAGAGTTACTAGTAGGAATAACTTGGCGAATTTGAGTATTAAAGATATTTTATCTTAATTAAAGGGATTGAGGGAATAAGGATCGGTTAACAAAAACTGTGCAAATAAACTGTAATGGGACAATTTGGTCAATATTAAAAAGATGAATATATATGTGAGGATATATTGTTTGGTACTATGTCAACACTGTGAAACTATAAATGGTTTGATTTAAATTTGGTTATCTACAAAATTGTCAAATAGGCATAATTATGAATGATGGATATTTTCTTCCTTTCATGACTATTGGAAATGAATACTTGCATAGTATTGTACAGTGATATTATGTTTTTTCTTTTTTTCTACAGCCCTGCTGATGTCCTAAATAGGACAAAACGCGTTGGCTGTGTGTGTTTAATAATATTATTTGCTCAACGGATGGGAAATGTTCAAGTTTATGTAATTATTTCAAGAAATTGATTATGTATAAATCAATGCAATAATTTGTTGGAACATCATATATGGAGAAGAGGAAAAAAAATTTCGACAAAGAGAAAAAGTAAAAATAAGAAAGAAATAAAGAATTGAATTGGGAGATACTTTTTGGACTGCCTCTTTTGGATTACAATATTTAATTGCTTAATCACTTATTATTATTCCACTCCTTCCTTTTTTTGTATAATTTATCTTTTGTTTGAGTGGCTTAAACGGTGGGCTGCTGGAAGTAGAGTGGGAAACTACAAATTGAAGGTTCACAGTAGTGATTACACAGATTTTACTCTTTGGTGCACACGGAGCTGTAACCCTCATCGTTGTAATTGGTTGACTTAACTGGTGTTCAGCCCTCTGGTAGCTTGGCACAAAGCAGTCAGGCTTACATTAGAGGCAATGTTTAAAGTATTTGCGGCAATACTTTAAACAGGATGACAGTGAAAACACACCACAAAAGGACCCCACACCAGATGTAGATAAATAGATTACTCTTTAATAAATAAAATAAGACCAAAATGGTTTAAAGATTTTTGTGAAAATAGTCCCAAAAAGCACAAATCATCAACTGTGGATACCTGGCCACACCAGACTGGGATAAAGTCACAAGTTTAGGCTGATCGCTATGAACTGTGGTCCGGCTATAGGGACCCAGTTAGGCCCGCCGACAAGAGTACCTTCGGACCTGGTTGTGGAGTGTTGTGAGGTCCCCCGCCAAGAATGCATTTCACAGCAGAGGAGATGTGTCATTACTGAGGGGCCGCTGAGCTGTGATGCGAGGTTTTGCACCATCGTCAAGGATTCTGTAGATGAGGGTTTGCTATGCAACGTCTGGCATCAAGAAAGTGACTTACAGTCTAGAAGATGCATTGATTATGAGGAGCTATGAGGCTGCGATGTGAGAAACTGCATCTACATCGAGGCTGCCATTGACGAGGTTGTGCTATGCAAGGGCCTGCGTCAGGAAAGCTTTGCACAGGCCACTGTTCTGATGTGGCCTTCAAGGTTGATGCAGAGTCCTTGCATCAGGAGAACCCTTGCAGCAGCGGGAATGCATTGTTTCTTCCCGGGGTTGTGCTGCAGGGCAGAGGAGATGTGTTCGTTCTGTTGGGTCCTCAGATAGGTTGGCAGGCCCACTTACAAGGGTCTAGGACGGGGATGGCACCACCGATGGCATAGTCCAGGTGCTGTGTTCAAGGTTGTTGGAGGAGTCTGTCCCTGAGGCTCTAGTCAGGAAGCTAGTTAACTAGCCCTTGGAGTCACACTGTGGTCCTGGATTCAACAGATGCAGGTCCAGGCCTTCTCACCCAGGCAAGAGGGAAAAGGGAAGCAGGTCAGCACGGCAGGACAGCAGTCCTACAGAGCAGCAGCCAAGCAGAGGAGTAGTCCTTTCAGCAGCACAGCAGTCCTTCATCCTGGTCGAGTATCCAAAGCTCCAGAAGTGTACTGAAGAGGTGGTGTCTGAGGTATAATGTTTATACATGGAGCCCTTCTTCCGGAAGATGGAAAGAGCTTCTAGAAATTCTCTTTGAAGTGCACAGACTTCCTGCGCTCCCTGTCCTGGCTCCAGACTAACAGCATGGGGTTTGCAGTATTTTTTGTGGAGGCAGGATGTAGTCAATTTAAGTGCAAGTAGGGCTGTGCCCAGCTCTGCCACCCAGTCCTGCCAATAATGACCCATCCAGTCACACCTAAGCTCTCTACTATGTGTACAAAGCCCAACTTTCAGCTACACTCAGCATGTGACCCAAACACAGGCTACAGGCACTAAATGGCTAAGGAAGGAAAATGCCACCTTTCTAAAAGTGGCATTTTCAAGTGTGTAATTTAATGTGTGACTTTACCATGAGATAGGAGTTTTCATTCCAATTCCAAAGACACCCAAAATTAACTGGTTAGCTGTTCCCATTCAGAAATGAAAGCATATTCAATGTAATAATGTACCTCCAATGTACCTCCAATGTAATTCTGAGGGAGAGGTAGGTCTTGCAGTAGTAAAGTATGAATTTGAGAGATTTTCACTGCCAGGACATGTAAAACTTAAAAATACATGCCCAAGTTTTTAAGACACTGCACCCCGCCCTCTGAGCCATCCAGGGCCTACACCAGGCGTGACCTACATCGCGTACTCCCGGCCTTGCGGCGGACATCTTCAGAGCATGCATGCAAGATCTTGCTGCCTGGATGTCTGCCAACTGCCTTAAACTTAACGGCAACAAGACTGAGGTGCTGGTGGTAGGGGGAGACCGGGCGGCGTGGACGTCGGCGTGGTGGCCTCCTTGCTTGGGACCAACACCTACCCCCTGCCTGGAGGCGAGGAATTTAGGTGTCTGGTTCGACTCCGATCTTACCTTTGGCCCCCAGGTCAACCGGGTGGTCGGCACCTGTTTCGGGATCCTTAAGACTCTCAGGAAGGTTTTGGAGCTCCTTCCCGTTAGAGCCCGCCGAACATTAGTGCATGCTTTAGTCACGTCCAAGATGGACTATGGCAACCTTCTCTATCTAGGTATCCCCGAGAAGAATCTGAGCCGCTTACAGGTCCTGCAAAATGCCGCTGCTCGGCTAGTTCTCAAACTTCCTAGAAGATCAGCCTCCAAAGCCGCGCTCCAAGCCTTGCACTGGCTTCCGGTCAGGAGCAGGGTAGAATTCAAGGCCCTCTGCACCTGTCACCGGATCATTAATGGCAGGGCACCCCCTCCTCTTCAGGGTCTCCTGACACAATACGAGCCATCCCGCGCGCTGAGATCCTCTGGTTCAGGGCGCCTAACTATCCCAAAGGTGTCCAGAGCAAGGATGGGTGGCAGGTCCTTCAGGTACCTCGCCGCATCATGCTGGAATAAACTTCCAGTAGCACTGCGTCTGGAACCATCAGAGCTTATCTTCAGAGCCAAGCTGAAAACATATCTGTACACCAGATAGTGGCCCTCCCCGCAGGACTCCCTCTGAACACGCTCACACTCTCAGCGCGGGGACACGCCGTTGTGCGTCACCATTGCGCTCTACAAGACCCATTATTATTATTATTATTATTATTAAAATGGAAGAATTGGCCCGGGCAAAATGGTTTATTTTGCCATATCAAATTGGCAGTTTACAATAGCACTCACAGTCTGCAATGACATACCTGAGACATGTCTACAAGGCTATTTTAGTGGGTGGCACAATAAGTCCAGCAAGCATTTAACTCAGAGGCATTGGCTACGCAGAATGGCACTTTGATAGGGACATTCTTTCCACACTTAAGGAAGTGAGAACAAGCACTTTAGTACTGGCAAGCAGTGGTAAAGTGCACAGAGTCCTAAGGGCAACAAAAACAAATTCAGCAAAATGGTAGAGAGCAAAGGCAAAAACGTTTCGAAATGACCCTGCAGAGAGAGCCATGTCTAGCTCCAACAATAGGTGGTTGACCCCCACGGAGGGGACAGAAGTTCCTCAAGAGGAAAGGCCTGAGGAACAGCACATACGTTTTAGCAAATTAAACACTGTAAATACTTAGGACCCACACAGAAGTGGCAGTGGAGCCATCAATAAGAATGGTTATTTTAAAACCAGTTGTAGTATAGGCTCTGATGGGTCCAAAATGGGGCGATAAAAGGCAACAATTTAGTCGTCCAAATTATATGGCAGAAGAGTTCACCCACGCTCTCGAGTGCTGGAACAATTTTTAGTAGGCATCACCCTCTAACATAGATGAATTAAAATTCATAGTAAGAGACTAAAATCCTTCCTCACACTGCGGAGGGCCAGATTTGCTTTGGCTTACACGAAAAACGTGTAATAAAAAGACTGCACGAAGGAGCCCAAAGACGTAATATAGATGTTAAGTAATATTGTACACAGTGCTGTCTCCACATGACCCCTGCAGACTAGACAGTGAATGGGTGACTCATATGGGAAGACGAAATGGCTATCGACTGCTTATAAGTGATGAAATCAAATCCAGGTCAAGGTTAAGTCTCTGATCTATGTTTTGTAAAGTCCAACATGTTAGCAGCAGCTGATGGGCAAAGGTCTCAAATACAGCAAATATGTTTAGCTGACAAATTCAGTCACTCCTGAGCCTGAGATTTAGTTGATCCAGAGGGTCAACTGCTGAGAAACGATAAGCACTTCTGGATGAAAACAGGTTTCAAAACTGTGTACAAGATCACTGAACATATTAAAATAATTGAAGTTTTCCAATAATCATTTTCTTCAAAGTTTTTGAAAAGAGTGGCTCCTGAAGAATGAGTTGGTAGCTTGGTGGCATTCATGGTGAGAGTTTTCAAGAACTGTCCCCTGTCTCCTATATTATTTACTTTTTTTATCGAACGACTGGCTGTTAGCATTAGGGTCAATATGGGCGGTAGAGGCACCGATAGAGGGAATGTCCAAGCTTAAACTATTTGCGGGCGATGTAATGCTTTATCTCAGGGCAGAAGAACAAAATATTAAAGCAATACTATCAGAATTAGAGAAATTCCAACCAATTAGGGGATATAAAATAAATCACAACAAAACAGAATTTCTTTTATTTAATACTCCTCTCAATACTCTTCGTTTTAATCTCCAATCGCAGGCTTCCAATCACGATCCAATTCGCTATTTGGAGATAAAAGTAACTAATCAATATACAGAACTGTATAGATTAAACTATGAAACAATGATGAAAAAGATCAAAGATTTGCTGGATAGATGGCTACTTCTTCCTCTTACGTTACTAGGGCGTGTAGCAATGATAGAAATGTCTATTCTACCTCTATTGATTTTTCTTTTTAAAAAATGTCTCAACCAAAATTAATAGGGCATATTTTAAGGAATTAGAGGGACTTTTTAGATGCTTTATCTGGAACTAAAAGGTTTCAAGAGTTACAATTCTCGTGCTTCAGTTAGATACCAATCTGGGGGATTAGCATTACCTCATATGCATATATATATATATCTATATATATCACCTACTGGCTGTCACCAGTAGGTAGTTATAGTTAGGACCTAGTTTCCATAGGAAAAGCGTTTTTTGTTTTCCCAATAACCTTGGCGCCGGATGACGAACCATTGCAAAATTTTCAAAACTAGTGGGGCGCTCCGGTCAGCTCCTGTCTTGAAAGTTTCAGGGTGATTCAGCAAATGGGGGCTGAGAAAAAAGGGGGTCCCTCTGTTTTCTCCATGTTAATTCCCATAGGAAATTTAGACACGGCTACAGCCTGAACTGCTGAACGGAATTACACCAAATTTGGCAAAAAGGTAGCGCTTGGTTCAGAAAGCGCCCTTTTTTTTAAATGGTGTAAATCCGTTCAGTGGTTGCAGAGAAAATAAAAAAATAGAGATCAAAAAATCAAAAAATCAATTTCCCATAGGAAACTTTAGACACGGTTACAGCCAAAGCTGCTTACCGGAATTACACCAAATTTGGCAAAAAGGTAGTGCTTGGTTCAGAAAGCGCCCTTTTTTTTAAATAGTGTAAATCTGCTGAGAGAATCAAAAAATAAAAGTTTCGATATCTATGGCGGCGGTGGATCCCCGTACCCTGCCGATCACAAGCTGCATTCTAATTGGCTGTCAACACTTCAAACCAGGAAGTGTTGGCAGCCATCTTGTGCCACGGTAGAACTGAGGCACAAGAAAACAGTAAAACTTACATGCAAAACAAGAAAAGGGGGCAGGGTAGAAACACCCTGACCCCCTAGGCCTGCTCAGGGGGTCCCACAAGGACCCCAGGGCCAAAAATAGTATTTAAAAAAAAAAAATCGCCAAAATCCGCGGAGGATCCGTGGATCCTACCACAAAATAAAATTTTTAAAAATGAAGCGCGGGGGCCCAGGCAGGCCCCCAAAGCCCCGGGGACCGCCACCCCGGGGATTTCATTAAACATTTACCCCCACAGCCCTGGGGATCACTGCTTTTTTAATCTGTGGGGGGCCTTGCAGACCCCCCCAAGCCCCGGGGACCGCCACCCCCCAGGGCTTTTATTAATTATTTAGCAGGGGCACACTTCCCCCCACTGCCCCGGGGACCGCCACCCCTGGGGCTTTAAAAAAAAATAGACCTGTGTAGGGGGCTAAAGCTCCCAACATGCCCCAGGGACCGCCACCTCTCTCTCTGTGCGGCCCCCCTCCTGGAGCCCTTCATGGCCCTGGGGATCGCCACCCCCCAGGCCCGCCTCCTGCAGTGTCCCGGGGTGCCCACCCCTGGGACACTGCTGTTGGCAATGACAGGGCAGGAGCATTTTAAGTTGGGGGATTAAGTCCCCTTGAATCCTGAGGGTACTTGTGGTCCAGCTAGCCCACCAGGTACCTCCGGTAGGCACCACAGAGCTGTGTTGCAGAGAGGTGTAAAAAGGGGCATGACCTAACCACCTCTCTGCAACACACTGCAGTGGCGCTTACTGGAAGCACCTGGTGGGCTAGTTGGCCCCCAGGGGCCCTCAGGATACAAAGGAAATTAATTCCCCAACTTAAAACGTGCCACGGGGTGTACCTGGTGGGCTAGTTGGACCCCAGGGACCCTCAGGATTCAAGGGGAATTAATGCCCCAACTTAAAATGTGCCACGGGGCGCGTTTGCACAGTGGTGAAGGGAGGGGGCGGGGCCTGAGGTGACGTGTGCAAACACGTCCTGTGGTGCGTTTTTAGTTGTAGAGAGGTGGCCCAGGCCATGCCCTTTTTTACACCTCTCTGTAATGCAGCTCTGTGACGCTTACTGGAGGTACCCGGTTGGCTAGTTGGACCCCAGGGACCATCAACATTCAAGGGGACTTAATCTCCCAACTTAAAACGGCCACAGGGCGTGTTTGCACACATGTCACCTCAGGCCCCCACCTCCCTTCACCACTGTGCAAAAGCGCCCTGTAGCGTATTTTAAGAGGTAGTTTTAATCCCCCTGCCCTATTATGTACTAGGGTCTTACAGAGAAGGTCATGCTAATCACAGGGGTACCCCGACACATAGTGTTCCCTAGTGTATGTAGGTGTTTTCACTGTATTCTAAGTGTCTTTTATCATAGCACTGGCTCTAGGCCTGGTTAGTCAGAGTCAGTAACCACCAGTACCCATCTGAAAAAGTTGTGGTCACAGGATGAGTTTGCAACAAGGCCTTTTTCTGCTCCTCTGTTGGTTCTTTCTGCACATGTCTTGCTTCTTCCTGCACTTTTCTTCATCTTTGTGGACTTCTGTTGCTTCTTTCTGCATTTCTTTTGTTTCTTTCTGTGCGTTGTTTCTTCTTTCTTCACATGTCCTACCTCTGTAGGCATAGTTAGAAACTAACATTTAAAAAACCTTTGAAATTCACTTAAAAAACCATAGGTTTCAGGCACGTTATAGTTAGAAAATAGCATTTTAAAAACCTTTGAAAGTCACTGAAAAAACCATAGGCTTCAAGGCACGTTATAGTTAGAAATTAGCATTTAAAAAACCTCAGAAATTCACTGAAAAAACCATAGGTTTCAGGGGTGTTATAGTTATCTGGACTTTTCACTTGTACAAAACCATTGAAATTCCCCCGTTATAGTTAGTACAGCTAACTATAACTCGCGCCCCCGCAATGCACTGCTGATGATGTCACATATTACATCACTCATGACATGGTCAGTGACATCACTGATGACATCACTGATGAGATCATCCTGTGACTGTGTCTTTCTGTAAAGTTCAAATATGTTTAATATATATTGGGAAAGGCGTATTGAAGAATGAGTGGGTGTATAAGTGTCTGAATGGATGATTTAGTAGGTGTGTGAATGACTATAAGTGAGTGGTAGAATGTATCTTACTGAATGCATGGGTTAGTGACTAAACTGTGTGAATGTCTGTATCCGTCTGTTGGTGTGTAAGCGGCTGCATGGGTTTGTGAATAGCTACATGAGTGTCTATATGGGTTATTGATTCGTTGTCTGAGTATCTTAATGGGTGCCTGAGTGTTTGTGTGGGTGGGGTGTGTGTGACTCTGTGCATAGCTGTGTGAGTGGGTGATTCACTGGGTGCATGGTTTCAAGAGTGCATCTGTGATGGACTGTATGGGTGGGTGAATGTGTGTATAGGTATGTTGGTGAGTGAATGTATATCTCAGTGGTACATGTGTGAGTAAGTACATATGTGAAAGGCAGTATATATGTGTGTTGGAGTATATAAATGGCTATAACTGAGAGTGTGTGATTGTGAGAGTGGCTGTATGGTTGAGTGTGTGCTTGTATCATTGATTGTATAAGAGCGTAAGAATGTGCTAGTATTTGTATGAGTAATTGAGCTGGTGTGTGTATAACTGTTTAAGTGAGTAAATGGCAGTGTGATTAATTATTTGCATGACTGACTAGAGGTGTGTGTACCTCTATGGATGAGTGGCGGTGTGTGAGTGTCTATATAGGTGTATGAGTGCATATGATAGTCCTGTACTAAGTGACCATAAGTATGAATGACTGTATGGGTGAGTGAGTGGATGTGTGTGTAAACCTAAGAATCATTGAGTGGGTATGTAGTTATTGGTGATGGGGTGTCTATGGTTTTGAGAATGGCAGTCTGTAATTTAGAGTGGATGTATCACAGTTTATATTAGGGTTTGAGAAGATGCATCTAATTATCACATGGATGATGTCATCAGTGATGTCATCAGTGATGTCATTTGAGATATCATCAGTGATGTCATCAGTGATGTCACTGACCATGTCATGAGTGATGTAATATGTGACGTCATCAGCAGTGCATTGCGGGGGCACGAGTTATAGTTAGCTGTACTAACTATAACGGGGGAATTTCTATGGTTTTGTACGAGTGAAATGTCCAACTAACTATAACTTTCCCTAAAACCTATGGTTTTTTCAGTGACTATCTATATCTATCTATATCTATCTATCTATCTATCTATCTATCTATCTATCTATCTATCTATCTATCTATCTATCTATCTATCTATCTATCTATCTATCTATCTATCTATCTATCTATCTATCTATCTATCTATCTATCTATCTATCTATCTATCTATCTATCTATCTATCTATCTATCTATCTATCTATCTATCTATCTATCTATCTATCTATCTATCTATCTATCTATCTATCTATCTATCTATCTATATATAGATATATATATATACATCACAAGTTGCCCTGCATAGAGACGCCAACGCGAAAGTAAGTATCACCTTCTTTATTGGCAGGCAGTAGGCAAAATGTGAAGAAGCATTTCCAGCAAGACGCCAAACGTTTCGGGCTCCATGCCCTTGTTCACTGGCGTATGCTGAACGTCCCGGCATCTGTGTGGACTTATTACCATATAACTCCACCCATATTGGGACTTCGAATTGCAGAATTGCTTTGTGGGACAGGTAGTCCTACTTAACCCAAGGTGGGTGCCTCGGGACTTTTCAAACACTAAAAATGTCTGTCCCAAGTGGGTGCCAAAAAAGAAAAAACACACTGTGCCTGCCAATGTTCATTTCTGCAAAAATTGGCACTTACTTCACCTCAAAGCGCCCGTATTATCAGGCGCTGTAGGCCCGCTGAATATGCGGGGGGGCATCTCTGCGGCGAGAAAGTAAGTATCACCTTCTTTATTTGCAGGCAGTAGGCCAAATGCGAAGAAGCATTTCCAGCAAGACGGCAAACGTTTCGGGCTCCATGCCCTTGTTCACTGGCGTATGTTGAAAGTCCCGGCAGCTGTGTGGACTTATTACCATATAACTCCGCCCATATTGGGACTTCGAATTGCAGAATTGCTTTGTGGGACTCACATACGCCAGTGAACAAGGGCATGGAGCCCTAAACGTTTGGGCATATTCAGCGGGCCTACAGCGCCTGCCAAAACGGGCGCTTTTAGGGTAAGTAAGTGACGATTTTTGCAGGAATGAACATTGGCAGGCACAGTGTGTTTTTTCTTTTTTTTGGTCCCCCTTTGGGAAAGACATTTTTAGTGTTTGAAAAGTCCAAGAGCACTCACCTTGAGTTAAGTAGGACTACCTGTCCCACAAAGCAATTCTGCAATTCGAATTCCCAATATGGGCGGAGTTTTATGGTAATAAGTCCACACAGCTGCCGGGACTTTCAATATATGCCAGTGAACAAGGACATGGAGCCCGAAACGTTTGGCGTCTTGCTGGAAATGCTTCTTCGCATTTTGCCTACTGCCTGCAAATATATATATATATATATATATATATACATATATTACCTACTGGCGGTCGCCAGTAGGTAGTTATAGTTAGGACCACGTTTCCATAGGAAATCCGCAACATTCTATTTTGAATAACTTTGGCGCCGGTCGACGAATCCTCGCGAATTTTTCAAAATAGGTGGGGCGCTACGCTCCGCTCCTTCCCTGAAAGTCTCGGGGGGATTCGTCAAGCGGGGGCTGAGATAAAAGGGGGGTCCCAAAACGCGTTTTTCCCATGCATTTTTCCATAGGACCTTTAGACAGGGCTACAGCCCGAACGGCTGAACAGAATTACTAGAAATTTGGCAGAGAGGTAGTCCTCAGGTCAAGGAAGTGCCTTTTGTAGGTTTGGTGTAAATCTGTTCAGTAGATTCTGAGAAAATAGCCTTTAAATCAATATATATCTCTGAGCCAGCTTACGGTGCGCTTACGGTACGCTTACCGTACGCGTACGGTGGCGTGCGCGAGCACGATTCTGATTGGCTCTTAGATCTTAGTAAACATTCGAATCGGTCGAAACCAGGAAGCGGCGGCCGCCATTTCGTGTGTTTCACTCAGAAAAAAAAGAGTGATAACAAGAAAAGGGGGCAAGGAGGAGAGTTACAGACCCCCTAACATTTGTAAGGGGGTCAAAGAAGGACAGAAAAGTACAAAGAAAACATTTATTGATTTTTAAAAAAATCGCAGGGTACGCGTACGGTAAGCGTATAGTAAAAAAAAAAAAAAAAAAGAAATGAAATGCAGATTTAAGTGTTTAGATATTAGGGGGCTCTAAAAAGAGCCGTTGTGTTTATGAAGTGATTTTTTAGTGGTACCTACAAGTAAGTACCGATGCAGAGTCTAAGGTTCAAGAGGAAGACTCTGTTCCCTTCATCATTGAAGTGCACACCATCTCCTCTATAAATGTCTTGCATGTCGTAACGCAAGTTGTTGTGGTAAATGGAACCCATACCATAGTCACGGAGGAAAGCAGAAACAAATTTGTTGACGTGCTTTCTTGCTTTGTCAATCTGTGGACAGAAATGATTGGACCAGTTCCATTTTTGCCTTTGGCATATGTTAGAAAACACAAAGGCAGTTTTAGGGAAAAGTGAAAACAGTTGTGCAAAGGTGTCCTTCATAAGCATTTCCAGACCTACCCCAGTCAAAGTGCCTAGGTCATTGCCACCACAGTGCACTATTATGAGGTCAGGGTGTTGGTTTTGCATGAAGGATTTCACCAATGGCATCAATTGGTGCCACTTTAACCCTCTCTGACCAATCCATTTAATGTCTACATTTGGCAAAGCAAGGTCTCTCACCATACCTGTTTTCTCTGCAAACTTTTCACTCCAGAAGACATAGCTGTGTCCTACAATCCACACTGTGAACATCTTCAAAGGAGATCTGGATGCACTCAGGAGGTGTATTTCAGTAGAATGGTAAAAATAAATGAAAGACAGTTTGGAAATGGAGGCATACATATTTTTTTTTTTTAAAAAGAACTGATTGGCTGTTTCATACCATTCTACACTAAAAACTAGGCTGTATGTGTAAATTTATAGAAGCATGGTTTGTATTGGTACAGAAAAATGTGTTACCAAAGAACAGTACTATGGATTTGCTGTTAGGTTAGAAAAGTCAAGCACTCTTGCTCTGTGGAATTGAAACATTGTTTGGCGAACTTCTGACCTAACTCCACACAGCAGTGTTCCATGAGCTGTTGCTATGGTAGCAGGCAGAAGTCAAGTTGGGGGAAGGGTACTAGGCAGAAGTCAAGTTGGGGGAAGGGTACTTTTGGAAAAGGGTTGGTTTTCAACCAATATAAATGTGTGATTACATTTGAAAAAAAGGGGGAAGCACTGAGATTTGAAATTAACATGTATATATGTGGAAAAAGAGAGGGAAAGTTTGCCATTATCTGGTTCTGCTGAGAGGAGAGAGGTGTAAAGAACAGAGATCCTGGCTCTGATAATCTGCTGTTTGAGTGCCACATTTCTTTCACAACTAACTAATTTTAAAGGTGAGTTTAGAGTTTGAGAGGGGATGTATATGGTAAATTAGGAAATGAATAATAGAAATGCAATTCTTTTTGTTGAAGTTGTGTTTATTATTTTCTGTTTTGGGAGAAAATTAAATGTGAGGAACATGTAAAATAATATGGACTATGTTTTCACGATAAATTAAGGTGTACTGGTATAAAAAAAGAATAGTTTAAGGGTTTGAGGTTGGACTCAGTAATGCAAATACATTCAGCATCACTAAGGCTGGTTGCCCTTGCTGGAGTGTAGGCAGTCACCCAGGTTACAGATGGTGCTGGTCTGAAAAAGCAGTTAGGACATGTGCTTTTTAAAAAATCTGAAAAGTGGATTCATAATGTGTCAGTCTGTAAAAGTGATTATCACTTGCCAAAAAAAAGAGCAGTAAGTGTGCTTTCAAATTGGCAAAGAAATTTCGTTTTGTGACTAATGTGAAAACATGACTCTGTGTGCAAAGAGGAATTATAGACAGAGATTTATTGCGTATTACTCTGGTGATTTCACAGTTGCATTAGATGGAAAGGGGGAGCCATTTTTTGGTGCAGAAGCAGACTCTTAGCACATACCCAGCTGCTTACCATGTGGAATCATGCACAGTATTCACAAGCGAGTGGGGTTTGAGGTTTCAGTCAATAATGCAAATACATTCAGCATCACTAAGGCTGGTTGCCCTTGCTGGAGTGTAGGCAGTCATCCAGGTTACAAATGGTGCTGGTCTGAAAAAGCAGTTTGGACATGTGCTTTTTTAAGAATCTGAAAAGTGGATTCATAATGTGTCAGTCTGTAAAAGTGTTTATGACTTGCCAAAAAAAAGAGTAGTATGTGTGCTTTCAAATTGGCAAAGAAATTTCGTTTAAGGGCCTAATGTGATAACATGACTCTGTGTGCAAATAGGAATTACAGGCAGAGATTTATTGCGTATTGCTCTGGTGATTTCACAGTTGCATTAGATGGAAAGGGGGAGCCATTTTTTGGTGCAGAAGCAGACTCTTAGCACACACCCAGCTGCTTACCATGTGGAATCATGCACAGTATTCACAAGCGAGTGGGGTTTGAGGTTTCAGTCAGTAATGCAAATACATTCAGCATCACTAAGGCTGGTTGCCCTTGCTGGAGTGTAGGCAGTCACCCAGGTTACAAATGGTGCTGGTCTGAAAAAGCAGTTTGGACATGTGCTTTTTAAAAAATCTGAAAAGTGGATTCATAATGTGTCAGTCTGTAAAAGTGATTATCACTTGCCAAAAAAAGGAGTAGTAAGTGTGCTTTCAAATTGGCAAAGAAATTTCGTTTTGTGACTAATGTGAAAACATGACTCTGTGTGCAAAGAGGAATTATAGACAGAGATTTATTGCGTATTGCTCTGGTGATTTCACAGTTGCATTAGATGGAAAGGGGGAGCCATTTTTTGGTGCAGAAGCAGACTCTTAGTACACACCCAGCTGCTTATCATGTGGAATCATGCACAGTATTCACAAGCGAGTGGGGTTTGAGGTTTCAGTCAGTAATGCAAATACATTCAGCATCACTAAGGCTGGTTGCCCTTGCTGGAGTGTAGGCAGTCACCCAGGTTACAAATGGTGCTGGACTGAAAAAGCAGTTTGGACATGTTTTTTTATAAAAATCTGAAAAGTGGATTCATAATGTGTCAGTCTGTAAAAATTTTTATCACTTGCCAAAAAAAAGAGTAGTATGTGTGCTTTCAAATTGGCAAAGAAATTTCGTTTAAGGGCCTAATGTGATAACATGACTCTGTGTGCAAATAGGAATTACAGGCAGAGATTTATTGCGTATTGCTCTGGTGATTTCACAGTTGCATTAGATGGAAAGGGGGAGCCATTTTTTGGTGCAGAAGCAGACTCTTAGCACACACCCAGCTGCTTACCATGTGGAATCATGCACAGTATTCACAAGCGAGTGGGGTTTGAGGTTTCAGTCAGTAATGCAAATACATTCAGCATCACTAAGGCTGGTTGCCCTTGCTGGAGTGTAGGCAGTCACCCAGGTTACAAATGGTGCTGGTCTGAAAAAGCAGTTTGGACATGTGCTTTTTAAAAAATCTGAAAAGTGGATTCATAATGTGTCAGTCTGTAAAAGTGATTATCACTTGCCAAAAAAAGGAGTAGTAAGTGTGCTTTCAAATTGGCAAAGAAATTTCGTTTTGTGACTAATGTGAAAACATGACTCTGTGTGCAAAGAGGAATTACAGGCAGAGATTTATTGCGTATTGCTCTGGTGATTTCACAGTTGCATTAGATGGAAAGGGGGAACCATTTTTTGGTGCAGAAGCAGACTCTTAGCACACACCCAGCTGCTTACCATGTGGAATCATGCACAGTATTCACAAGCGAGTGGGGTTTGAGGTTTCAGTCAGTAATGCAAATACATTCAGCATCACTAAGGCTGGTTGCCCTTGCTGGAGTGTAGGCAGTCACCCAGGTTACAAATGGTGCTGGTCTGAAAAAGCAGTTTGGACATGTGCTTTTTAAAAAATCTGAAAAGTGGATTCATGATGTGTCAGTCTGTAAAAGTGATTATCACTTGCCAAAAAAAAGAGTAGTAAGTGTGCTTTCAAATTGGCAAAGAAATTTCGTTTTGTGACTAATGTGAAAACATGACTCTGTGTGCAAAGAGGAATTATAGACAGAGATTTATTGCGTATTGCTCTGGTGATTTCACAGTTGCATTAGATGGAAAGGGGGAGCCATTTTTTGGTGCAGAAGCAGACTCTTAGCACACACCCAGCTGCTTACCATGTGGAATCATGCACAGTATTCACAAGCGAGTAGGGTTTGAGGTTTCAGTCAGTAATGCAAATACATTCAGCATCACTAAGGCTGGTTGCCCTTGCTGGAGTGTAGGCAGTCACCCAGGTTACAAATGGTGCTGGACTGAAAAAGCAGTTTGGACATGTGCTTTTTAAAAAATCTGAAAAGTGGATTCATAATGTGTCAGTCTGTAAAAGTGTTTATCACTTGCCAAAAAAAAGAGTAGTAAGTGTGCTTTCAAATTGGCAAAGAAATTTCGTTTTGTGACTAATGTGAAAACATGACTGTGTGCAAAGGGGAATTACAGGCAGAGATTTATTGCGTATTGCTCTGGTGATTTCACAGTTGCATTAGATGGAAAGGGGGAGCCATTTTTTGGTGCAGAAGCAGACTCTTAGCACACACCCAGCTGCTTACCATGTGGAATCATGCACAGTATTCACAAGCGAGTGGGGTTTGAGGTTTCAGTCAGTAATGCAAATACATTCAGCATCACTAAGGCTGGTTGCCCTTGCTGGAGTGTAGGCAGTCACCCAGGTTACAAATGGTGCTGGTCTGAAAAAGCAGTTTGGACATGTGCTTTTTAAAAAATCTGAAAAGTGGATTCATAATGTGTCAGTCTGTAAAAGTGATTATCACTTGCCAAAAAAAAGAGTAGTAAGTGTGCTTTCAAATTGGCAAAGAAATTTCGTTTAAGGGCCTAATGTGAAAACATGACTCTGTGTGCAAATAGGAATTACAGGCAGAGATTTATTGCGTATTGCTCTGGTGATTTCACAGTTGCATTAGAAGGAAAGGGGGAGCCATTTTTTGGTGCAGAAGCAGACTCTTAGCACACACCCAGCTGCTTACCATGTGGAATCATGCACAGTATTCACAAGCGAGTGGGGTTTGAGGTTTCAGTCAGTAATGCAAATACATTCAGCATCACTAAGGCTGGTTGCCCTTGCTGGAGTGTAGGCAGTCACCCAGGTTGCAAATGGTGCTGGTCTGAAAAAGCAGTTTGGACATGTGCTTTTTTAAGAATCTGAAAAGTGGATTCATAATGTGTCAGTCTGTAAAAGTGATTATCACTTGCCAAAAAAAAGAGTAGTAAGTGTGCTTTCAAATTGGCAAAGAAATTTCGTTTTGTGACTAATGTGAAAACATGACTCTGTGTGCAAAGAGGAATTACAGGCAGAGATTTATTGCGTATTGCTCTGGTGATTTCACAGTTGCATTAGATGGAAAGGGGGAGCCATTTTTTGGTGCAGAAGCAGACTCTTAGTACACACCCAGCTGCTTATCATGTGGAATCATGCACAGTATTCACAAGCGAGTGGGGTTTGAGGTTTCAGTCAGTAATGCAAATACATTCAGCATCACTAAGGCTGGTTGCCCTTGCTGGAGTGTAGGCAGTCACCCAGGTTACAAATGGTGCTGGTCTGAAAAAGCAGTTTGGACATGTGCTTTTAAAAAAATCTGAAAAGTGGATTCATAATGTGTCAGTCTGTAAAAGTGATTATCACTTGCCAAAAAAAAGAGTAGTAAGTGTGCTTTCAAATTGGCAAAGAAATTTCGTTTTGTGACTAATGTGAAAACATGACTCTGTGTGCAAATAGGAATTACAGGCAGAGATTTATTGCGTATTGCTCTGGTGATTTCACAGTTGCATTAGATGGAAAGGGGGAGCCATTTTTTGGTGCAGAATCAGACTCTTAGCACACACCCAGCTGCTTACCATGTGGAATCATGCACAGTATTCACAAGCGAGTGGGGTTTGAGGTTTCAGTCAGTAATGCAAATACATTCAGCATCACTAAGGCTGGTTGCCCTTGCTGGAGTGTAGGCAGTCACCCAGGTTACAAATGGTGCTGGTCTGAAAAAGCAGTTTGGACATGTGCTTTTTAAAAAATCTGAAAAGTGGATTCATAATGTGTCAGTCTGTAAAAGTGATTATCACTTGCCAAAAAAAGATTAGTAAGTGTGCTTTCAAATTGGCAAAGAAATTTCGTTTTGTGACTAATGTGAAAACATGACTCTGTGTGCAAAGAGGAATTATAGACAGAGATTTATTGCGTATTGCTCTGGTGATTTCACAGTTGCATTAGAAGGAAAGGGGGAGCCATTTTTTGGTGCAGAAGCAGACTCTTAGCACACACCCAGCTGCTTACCATGTGGAATCATGCACAGTATTCACAAGCGAGTGGGGTTTGAGGTTTCAGTCAGTAATGCAAATATATACAGCATCAGTAAGGCTGGTTGCCCTTGCTGGAGTGTAGGCAGTCACCCAGGTTACAAATGGTGCTGGTCTGAAAAAGCAGTTTGGACATGTGCTTTTTAAAAAATCTGAAAAGTGGATTCATAATGTGTCAGTCTGTAAAAGTGATTATCAGTTGCCAAAAAAAAGAGTAGTAAGTGTGCTTTCAAATTGGCAAAGAAATTTCGTTTTGTGACTAATGTGAAAACAAATGTAGTAATATATTTAAATAAAATAAAGGAATTTTTTTTTAGTTTTTTTCAGGTATTGCTGAAGAGCAGTGAACAAAATTTAAGATGCCTACAAAATCCAGAGTAAAAAAAGACCACAAAAAAAACCTATATTTGAAGACAACTGGAGGACCTAAGTTAGTTGAAGATGCTCATGTTGGGAAAAAGAAAAAATCTTCTGGTAAGCAGACAAAAAATTTTCTAAAGAACATATTCAAAAAAAGGAAAAATGTACAAAATGTCTGTACTGGAAAGAATGTTTTCAATAGAAAAGGACAGGAAAAAATTGAGAATTTAGTTAATGCAAATATACCTTCTGCAACTAAAAAGATTAACTTAAACAGAAAAACAGCGTTTAAAGAGATACGTAGAAAAATGTTTCAGAGAAGAGTTATGTCCAATTTGATAAAGGATGTGAAGAAATATAAGCAAAAGGCTAAGTTTTATAAGAGAAAAAAAGAAATTGAAGCCATTGCAGCAAAGGCATTAGAATTAAAAAGGAAACTATTCATTTTAATTTTGAATAGGATGCGTACATTAGACAAAATGGTTAATGTACTGAAATCACATAGCAAAAGGAAAAGAGTAGTGAACAGAACAAACTTTTCTAAAGTGTTTTTAGGAAAATGGATGCATAGTTCAAGTAGTGAACCTTTTTTTAATGAAGAGAGTTATTTTCAAAGTAATAGTTTGCTGCATACAGTTGACACCAGAGGTCGTGCTTATGAAGTGAAAAATGGTTGCATAATGGAGAAGGAGATAATGGTTCCAAGAGATGAGGTACAAGTGATGGCGGATGAGGCTATGGGGAGACGTCCTAAAGCCCCAGTGTACACTTGGAATTGTAGTAGTATTTGCACTGTGCATCAGGAATCTATTGATCCAATTTCGTGAGTTTCAAAGAGAATATAGTAAAAAAAGTGTAAAACTGAAGATTAAGGTGCTTCAAAGTCTGGATCCATGCAGAGTGAGAGAGAATACTGGTTTGCAGGGTCATTCTCTGGCTTGTCTATCTAGAAAAGTGTGTAATAGTGTTTTCCATCATTTTAGGATGCTGGCTGTTCATCATACTGAAATGAGAAAGTTTGTGAGACGGTTGTATTTTGCTAAAAGTCCAGCAATAAAGTTAGATGAATTGAATAGGGCTCTGTTCCGTGGAACGGTATCAGATGTAGAGAAGGTTGTTGATGAAATTCAGTTTTGTTACTTTGGTCCTGAACAAAACAGTGCAGAGAAGGACACAGTAAATGAGGAAGAAGTGGAAGTGAATGTAGAACCCTCTGTAAGTAAGACATTTAATGATCACATAACAAAATTTGCAATAATCTCTAATGAAAGACCAAATATTACTTGTATTTGTTGCCGCAGAACTCATTATAGAAAACAAACTAGGAATGTTGATCTCTACAGAAAGAGTGAAAATGAAGATAATTATAAGTGGAAGGATTTTGCCACATATATATTTCTTGAAAATTGTTTTGAATTGGGTGAAGATCAGCGTATTTGTAAATACTGTTACAACAAGTTAGAGGAAAATAGAATGCCGACCAGAGCTGTACATAATAATTTAGAATTGGATGCTATTCCTGCTGAACTTTCTGAATTAAATACATATGAGTCTATACTCATTCAATGTGTTCATCCGTTCCAGACCATACTACGTATGGAGCCCAAAACTGGTAAATTACCTCCTTCAGATTTACTGAGAGGTTTAAAAGGTAGAGTGGTGTATTTGCCCTTGGATTTGAAAAAAAATATGGAAACTATTGATGCGGATACTTTGGAAACTGAACCATTAATTATTCTGGTTAATGGTGTACCTACAAAGAATAAGAAGATTTGGCAGGAGCTGGTAGATGTACGGAAAGTACAAAGAGCAAATTTGTATTTGAAAAGGAATAACAAATGGTATGAATCAATTTATATAGAAGAAGAAGAAGAAGAAGATTTACAAGAAGACACAGAAACACCAACTGGACAAATTGAAAAAGTGGACAAGTCAAAGGGAGAAGAAATTTATGAACATTTTAGCATACATCCTCTTCATTCAAAAGAAGTTATGGGAGACAATATTGATCTATTTCAGATGAAGAAAGCAAAAGGAACTCCCGTGAGTGTATGGGAGGAGAGCTTGGAAGCTCGATGTTTTCCCCAGCTGTTTCCTAAAGGAAAAGGAGGACGATACGATGAACCTCCGGAACAGATTCCAGCTTCTGAGTATCGGACTACAAGACTATATGCTGAAGATCCCAGATTTCGACAAAGTATTCCTTATTTGTTCCATCTTTTATTTGAAAGCGACTTGTCTGCATTGTCTTATGCAGTAAATCACATTTTAAAAAGTGGAGTACATTTACAAAATGTGTCTGCTAAGGATTTTATGGAGAAAGTGCAGCACCGAGATGATCATTTGGAAACACAACTGATCAATCTGATGGCTTGTCAGCGTGGGACAAATGAATATTGGTACCGATGCCATGGTGAATTAAAATGCATGTTACGGAATTTAGGAACACCAACATGGTTCGTTACCCTAAGCTGTGCCGAGTACGCTTGGGATGATTTACTGGATTTTCTACGAGAGGCAAATTCAAACATTAAAAACATCGAATACAAGACAGCAGGAGAACTGTGCTCATTGGATCCGGTTAATGTTTGCAGATATTTCAATCATAGATTTGAGGCTATGATGTCCTTCATCTGCAATAAAAAAAATCCACCTCTAGGAGAAGTAGTGGATTTCTTTTGGAGAAAAGAGTACCAGGCAAGAGGTGCTCCTCATATTCATATGCTGTTGTGGATCAAGGATGCCCCAAAGTTTGGAACAGATACTGATGAAGCAGTGTTATCTTACATTGAAGAATATGCAACATGTGCTATACCAAAAAGCACAGAAGAGAAAAAGTTAAAGGAGCAAGTTTTACGTTTCCAAAGTCATCGGTGTGGAAAATACTGTCGACGGAAATACAAGAGCAAAGATAAATACTACACTAAATGTCGATTTGGATTTCCTAGACCTGTTCTTTCAAATGGAAGAGTTAACAGTTTTATGTCATCTGTGAGACATACTATCACAAGAAAATCACCTAAGAATACCTACAACCTTAAAAGAAAAGAAGAATCAAAAAATATAAATGACTACAACCCAGTGATTTTATCCATGTGGAACGCTAACATGGATATACAGTATGTAGCTGACAATTCCATTGCTGTTGCTCGATATGTAACGTCTTACATTACGAAATCAGAAAAAACAGAATTGAAGGAAATGTGGGAAGAGATTTCTCACGAGAAAACTGTCAGTAAGAAGCTGTACAGTTTCAGTTTAAAGATGTTATCGCATCGAGAAATTGGATCCTACGAATGTTCAGATAGGTTATCTTCTGCAAGTCTCTACTCGAAATCAAGAAGAATTATTTGGGCAAGTTTAGGCCTTGCAGCAATGAGAAATCGGGTACTGAAATCTGTTGGAGAAATTGAATATTTGGCCGAGAATGACCCAGAAAGTACAGATATTTTGAAATCAAACATGTTGGACACATATTATCCCAAGAGAAGTCATCATCTGGAGAACATGTGTCTCTATGAAGTGCTGCAGAACTACATTTATTCACGGAAAGCCACAGAAGACATCAACAATGGAAAATATAAAGTCATTGGTGAAGAAGGATGTTTGGTGAAGCAAACAAAAGGAAGTTTGATAAATCACAGGAAGCTGAGTTGCGACACTACTGAAAAAAAGGAATTTTACTACTTGGCTCTTTTACAGCTGTTTAAACCATGGCGTACAGAGGATGAACTACTGGGAGAATTTCAAAGCTATGAAGATTCTTTTAATGCTTGCAAAGACAGCATACAATGCAGTACATTCTCAAGTTATCTGCAAATGTTAAATGAAGAAATTGAACAGGAAACTACAATTGCAGCAGAAATAGCTAGAGACAGTTCTCAGGACAGCCAAAGTTCAGGAACACTCAGTCAAGATCCCCTAGGACAACCAATCGTTGAAAATGAAGCATCAATAGCCATGAATGAAGTGGAAACGGCTATGAATCAAGCTCAAGAAGAATTTATAGACTTACAAAATTTGGAAAGACAACTGAACGAAGAGCAGCAACAAATTTATGAAGAGATCAGAAACAAAATTGATCACGGATTTCTACATGAAAAAAAAGAGTGCTCATGCACATCATTTCATCCAATCAGGATGTATGTAAGCGGACAAGCTGGAACTGGAAAAAGTTTCCTAATAAAAGTCATCAGAAGCTACCTACAGCAAAAAACGGATTCTACTTTGTCTTGTGTGGTTACTGCTCCAACTGGGTTAGCAGCATATAACATAAAAGGAATCACTTTACATCGTTTGCTAATGTTACCAGTGGAGCATGAGAACAAAATACAATACAACAAGCTAACTGGAGAAGCATGCTTGGAAGTTTCAAGAGTATTGAAGAAGATGCAAGTTCTCATTATGGATGAGGTGAGCATGGTATCAAACTTAATGCTTGCCTTTGTGCATTTAAGAATGCAGCAAATTCTGAAGACAGACTATGACGTGTTATTTGGAGGAAAACACGTCATAGTTTTTGGAGATCTTTTGCAACTTACTCCAGTTAAAGGACAACCAGTGTTTAATACTGTGACACATGAAGACACGAAGAAATCATTGGGAAGCATCGGTAATACAAATATTTGGTCCTTCTTTGAGTACAAGGAACTTACTACTAATATGAGGCAAGCAAACGATGAAGAATATGGAAGTATTCTGAAAGATATCAGAATTGGACTACTCACTGAAGCTGGCAAAAAAGCATTACAGAGTCGGCTGCTACATAATTTATTTCCAAAGGAAGAAATAGTTGCAGAGAAGATATACAAGAACATTGCAGAAAAGAAAAGTGTCATCTGCTTAATGCGAACTCTACGTGAATGCTCAATATTCAATGAGGAGCTTTTGAAATTGGAAAAGGAAGATATCAGGAAATTGGAAGCAGTGGACAAAATTGAGGATGGAAGAATTACTGTCACATTAACAGGCACACTGAAAAATAAATTGGATTCACTAGAGAAGAACATTTCCAAAACAGCTGGATTAGAAAAAAATCTATATGTTTGCATGAACTGTAGAGTATTTTTAAGGAGAAATTTGGATGTTGAAAAAGGTTTGGTTAATGGAGCTATGGGAAGAGTTGTGGGTTTTATTAATTATCAGAAAAAAGATGGAATTGAAAATATGTTTGGTCTCTCTTATAAATGGGAACATAGTTGTGAAAACTGTTATAATATATGTGGCTCTAATGTTGATAATGAAAGGTTTATTTATTTAACATTGCCAGAGAGTAAAACAGTCACTTTTGCTAAATTAGTTAAAGATGCTAATCATAGCATGCAATGCGGTGAGTGTAAATCTGACATGTTTTCAACGTTAATTTTAAAGGAATACGGACAGTATGTAATTTTAATGATGCAACGATGTAGAGCTGATGGTTCAAAATTGGATACTTTAATAAAGAAGTTTACAGGACAGCAATTATCAATTTCAGGAAAAACTTTTGTAACAGTTGCAATAATTTTCCATGATGGACCTACTGTAACTTCTGGTCATTACACAGTTTATCTTAAATGTGAAAAAGGCTGGACACTGTGTAATGATTCCCAATTGATTTTTAAGCAACGTTTGCCTTTTGATTTAGCAAATTCCTATCTAATCTTCCTGAAACCTAAATTTTAGAGAGATTTGGCAACATCTGGACAAAACAATTTTACCATTTTATTGGATTTCCATTTGAAATTTACAAATAAAAAGATTTAACAAATTATCATTTGGCCTAATGGAAAGGTAACCAATTGTAATGTGGAATTTTTCCATTTTTTAAGGAAACTTTGGAAAACCAAAAATTTAGAAACAATCGGTAACATCTGCACAATTTAAATTTTGGAATGTTATTGGATTGCCATTGGAAATTTTTTCAAAAAAGATTTTTAAAATTACTATTTGGCCATGCGGAAAGGTAAACAATTCTATTGTGGACTTATTTAATTATTAATAAATCTTTCGGTAACCAAAATGTTACAGAGAATCGGTGAGATCTGTACAATTTAAACTTTAGATTTTTATTGGATTACCATTGGAAATTTAACCAAAAAAGAATTTTAAAATTACTATTTGGCCTAAAGGAAATGGAACCAGATGTATTGTGGAGTTATTTGAGATATATTATTGTGATTATACTTATGAAACAAAAATATCAGACGGTATTTTAAAGAAATAAGTATTGATATTAGATGATATTTTTTAAGAATATTATGCATTTCTATAAAGTTATGTTCATGCAAAAAGAGATTGTGGGCTTTTTTAAAACAATCTTTGAGATTGTTAATTTTTTTTTTGCCCGCTGTTAAATGATGAATGCAATTGCTTTCACATTTTATAGTGAAATGCAATATATTCTGAAAACAGCAAAAAAAGGCAAAAATATTTTTTGAAAAATATGTAAATATGTGTACTGTATTATAAAATGTTTTATTAAATATTAATACTTTTTTCTTTTTTTTCAGATTGAGATATAAAATTTTCGAAAACTAGAACCATTTTTAAAGCAATTAAAAAAAAATGTAAATGAATAAATATTTTTTTGAGTGGGTATGGTAAGTCAATAATATCATGGTCCCTTTTTTCCACTTCTCTACAATCACATTTTCAGTTTTTAATTGTAGTCTCTCAAGGACCTTGTAATGTGATAATTGATTTTTAGTGTTTTAAAAAAAAAAAAAAAAAAAATTACGCGTACCTCGCTGTTTAAAAGACTAAGTATGTGTAAGTTTCTGTAAAAGTAAGTGTGGTGGTGTGTGTATAACTGTATATGCAAGTAAATGGATGTTTGATTCTTTATTAGCATGAGTGACTATGTGTGAGTAACTCTATGAATGAGTGGCATTGTGTTACAGGATGTTTAGGTGTATGAGTACATATGATGTGTGAGTACATGTATGAGTGACTGTATAGGATTGTTGGTGGATGAGTGGATGTGTATGTGGATCTTAGAATTACTGAATAGGTTGTTGTAACTGTTATTGGTATGTCCATTTTTTTGAAAATTTCAGTCTCTATTTTTAAATGTGTGTATCAAAGGTTATATTAGGGTGAGAGGAGGTCTACCACTCTGTCACAAGGATAATGTCATCAGTGATGTCATTTGAGATGTCATCAGTGATGTCATGAGTGATGTCACTGACCTTGTCATGAGTGATGTAATATGTGACGTCATCAGTAGTGCATTGCGGGCGCGCGAGTTATAGTTAGCTGAACTAACTATAACGGGGGAATTTCAATGGTTTTTTACGAGTGAAATGTCCAGCTAACTATAACATGTGTGAAACCTTTGGTTTTTTCATTGAATTTCTAAGGTTTTTTAAATGCTAATTCCTAACTATAACGTGTGTGAAACCCATGGTTTTTTCAGTGAATTTGCAAGGTTTTTTAAATGCTAATTCCTAACTATAACGTGAGTGAAACCCATGTTTTTTTCAGTGAATTTGCAAGGTTTTTTAAATGCTAATTTTTTTTTTTTTTCTTCTTTTTTTTTTTACATATTTTTATTTTAATTGTCTATCCTTTTTTAAAGACTATGGTTAAATTTTAAAAATTCTACAATATGTTTTTATTTTACAATTTTTTTTAAAATAAACAGGTAAAATTTATTAGCAATACATTTTTTTTTTTTTTTTTTTTTTAGCGTGCGCGTACGGTAAGCGCACGTCTTGCTGTAATTACGTTAGATTTCTACGCTGTTTGCGTTCATTTACGCAATTTGCGTAGATGCACGTCACGCGCGCATAGCGCGTAACGCGTACGCTGCACGCGCACGTTACTCGGAAGTGAAGGGGCGTGCCTGTTTTGCGCATGCGCGCGAGCGCGTGTCTTTTTTACGCGCATGCGTACTTTTGCCGTAAGCGCACCGTAAGCGTAACGTACGCGCACGGTGGGTCATGTGATCAAGAAACAAAACTTTTGATTGGTTCAAAGTAGTTTCAGTTCTAGAACTCTAGATACGATGGCAGACCAGCACTCCTCTGCTGAGAGTGAGGCTAGCAGCACCACCATCAGGCAGAGAAGGAGGAAACAGAAGAGCTCTTTTATATGGGAGTATTTTACTTTTCCTGAGGGCGAGAAAAAAGTAAATGCTGCTTTGGTGACTTGCAAGCTGTGCCAGCGTGTACTTTCTAGAGGTAATCCTAACAAGAAGTATTCCTTCGGGAATCACACTATGTTACGACACCTTGAGGATGTACACCCTAGGACACATGCACGACATACTAGAGGAAACCCTTCAGTAAGTCGAGCAAGCACATCCACAGCAGCTCAGCCGAGTCCATCTTCGGAAGCTCAGCTGAGCCCTTCATCTGTGGGGGCAGATTCACCTTTTTCTGGTCCTGTGGAAACTAACCATCGGTTTGCGAGGGTTACAATGCGGTTCTCAAATTGCCATGGTCTAATTGTTCATAGGGAGACCAGTCTTCCCCTAATTAACAACAAAATAGACCAGCACATTTGTCCTTCCAGCTAATATTCCCATTCTTCCTTTCCTCTATCCCTGCATGAACACAACGGCTCTTTTAAGAGCCAACCTTACCTCTCAACTTTTTTAAATTTTTTCTTAAAAACTTTTTTTTTTTTTTACCGTACGCGTACGGTAAGCGTATTTTTTTTTAAAAAAACACTAAAAAACAATTACCACATTACAAGGTCCTTGAGGGATTAATAACGAAATACTGAAAATCTGTTTGAGGAAAAGTGGAAGAAAGGGACCATCTAATTTCTGACTTACCTGACCCACCCAACAATTTAATTTTTAATTTAAATTTAATTGAAATTGCTTGTAAAAATGTTTTTTTTTCGAAAATTTTCTTTCACAATCTGAAAGAAAAGAAAAAAGTATTAATATTTAATAAAACATTATATAATACAGTACATGTATTTACATATTTTCCAAAAACAATTTTTTGCCTTTTTTTGCTGTTTTCAGAATATATTGCATCTCACTATAAATCGTGAAAGCAATTGCATTCATTACTTAACAGCGGGCAAAAAAAAAATAACAATCTCAAAGATTGTTTTAAAAAAGCCCAGAATCTCTTTTCACTTAAACATAACATTATAGAAATGCAAAATATTCCAAAAAAATATCATCTAATAACAATAACTATTTCTTTAAAATACCGTCTGACAATTTTGTTACAGAAGCATAATCACAAAAATAATATATCTCAAATAACTCCACAATACATCTGGTTACATTTCCTTTAGGCCAAATGGTAATTTTAAAATTCCTTTTTGATTAAATTTCCAATGGTAATCTAATAAAATTCCAAAATTTAAATTGTACAGATGTTACCGATTCTCTTTAAAATGTTGGTTTCCGAAAGATTAATTAGTAATTAAATAAGTCCACAATACAATTGGTTACCTTTCCTTAAGGCCAAATGGTAATTTTAAAAATCTTTTTTGATTGAATTTCCAATGGTAATCCAATAAAATTCCAAAATTTAAATTGTACAGATGTTACCGTTTCTCTCCAAATTTTTGGTTTCTGAAAGATTCATTAGGAATTAAATAAGTCCACAATACAATTGGTTACCTTTCCTTTAGGCCAAATGGTAATTTGAAAAATCTTTTTATTTGAAAATTCCAATGGTAATCCAATAAAATGGTAAAATAGTTTTGTACAGATCTTGCCAATTCTCTCTAAAATTTAGGTTTCAGGAAGATTAGATAGGAATTTGCTAAATCAAAAGGCAAACGTTGCTTGAAAATCAATTGGGAATCATTACACAGTGTCCAGCCTTTTTCACATTTAAGATAAACTGTGTAATGTCCAGAAGTTACAGTAGGTCCTTCATGGAAAATTATTGCAACTGTTACAAAAGTTTTTCCTGAAATTGATAATTGCTGTCCTATAAACTTCTTTATTAAAGTATCCAATTTTGAACCATCAGCTCTACATCGTTGCATCATTAAAATTACATACTGTCCGTATTCCTTTAAAATTAACGTTGAAAACATGTCAGATTTACACTCACCGCATTCAATGCTATGATTAGCATCTTTAACTAATTTAGCAAAAGTGACTGTTTTACTCTCTGGCAATGTTAAATAAATAAACCTTTCAGAATCAACATTAGAGCCACATGTATTGAAACAGTTTTCACAACTATGTTCCCATTTATAAGAGACACCAAACATATTTTCAATTTGTACCCCTTCTTCTTCCAGTACCTGAAGAAAATATATCAAGAATTCCTGTGCGTCTTGCTGTACATTTTGAGAAAACTGTGTTCGTCCTGAACATACATCTAAAAGTTTTCTAATTTCAGTAGCACTTTCTATTTGAGTTTTATCATTACTCAGCTTTTCAAAAAGGAGACTCAACTCAGAACAGAATCTTTTTCTCTGATTTACTATTATCTGCTCTTGCAAACTTTCCAGATAAAATACAACATTCAGCACTACATTAGCGTAGCAGTTGACACCAGAGCTATTTTCAAAATGACAACCTACAACCTCTTCAACATTTTCCTTTTTCTTTTTGCTTGCAATTACATCACTCCTCTTTTCTTTTCTCCTCTCTACATCCTCATTACAGATATTCTCAATTCTCCTTTTTCGAGAAACTACACGTTTCTCCAACACAGGATACTGACCTAAATGAGGAGCATAGGTTCTTCTTAATCTATTATACTCCTTTACACAGTTTGTATCAGCACTAACCTTTGAATCATCAAAGTCTATCATGAATAAACCAGATAATGTTTTCACTCATGACAAAGCAACATAAGCCATACCTTCTTTGAACACAGTTGAACCAATGTTTACAAATGCACAATCTACAGTCAATCCTTGAGACTTGTGAATAGTTACAGCATATGCTAGAGAAAACGGAAACTGTTTCCTACGTACATATAAGTCTTTCACAAGCATGAAACGAACTGTACAACGACAAATGTCTATAACTTCTTCTATCTGATCAAATTTTATTTTTAAACATTCAATTCCATCTTTTTTCTGGAAATTAATAAAACCCACAACTCTTCCCATAACTCCATTCACTAAACCTTTTTCAACATCCAAATTTCTCCTTAAAAATACTCTACAGTTCATGCAAACATATAGATTTTTTTCTAATCCAGCAGTTTTGGAAATGTTCTTCTCTAGTGAATCCAATTTATTTTTCAGTTTGCCTGTTAATGTAATAGTAATTCTTTCATGCTGAATTTTGTCCACTGCTTCCAATTTCCTAATCTCTTCCTTTTCCAATTTCAAAAGCTCCTCATTGAATATTGAGCATTCACGTAGAGTTGGCATTAAGCAGATGACACTTTTCTTTTCTGCAATGTTCTTGTATATCTTCTCTGCAACTATTTCTTCCTTTGGAAATAAATTATGTAGCAACCGACTCTGTAATGCTTTCGTGCCAGCTTCAGTGAGTAGTCCAATTCTGATATCTTTCAGAATACTTCCATATTCTTCATCGTTTGCTTGCCTCATATTAGTAGTAAGTTCCTTGTACTCAAAGAAGGACCAAATATTTGCATTACCAATGCTTCCCAATGACTTCTTTGTGTCTTCATGTGTCACAGTATTAAACACTGGTTGTCCTTTAACTGGAGTAAGCTGTAGAAGATCCCCAAAAACTATGACATGTTTTCCACCAAATAACACGTCATAGTCTGTCCTTAGAATTTGCTGCATTCTTAAATGCACAAAGGCAAGCATTAAGTTTGATACCATGCTCACCTCATCAATAATGAGAACTTGCATCTTCTTCAATACTCTTGAAACTTCCAAGCATGCTTCTCCAGTTAGCTTGTGGTATTGTATTTTGTTCTCATGCTCCACTGGTAACATTAGCAAACGATGTAAGGTGATTCCTTTTATGTTACATGCTGCTAACCCAGTTGGAGCAGTAACCACACAAGACAAAGTTGAATCCGTTTTTTGCTGTAGGTAGCTTCTGATGACTTTTATTAAGAAACTTTTTCCAGTTCCAGCTTGTCCACTTACATACATCCTGATTGGTTGAAATGATGTGCATGAGCACTCTTTCTTTTCATGTAGTAATCCGTGATCAATTTTGTTTCTGATCTCTTCATAAATTTGTTGCTGCTCTTCATTCAGTTGTCTTTCCAAATTTGGTAAGTCTATACATTCTTCTTGAGCTTGATTCATAGCCGTTTCCACTTCAGTCATAGCTATTGCAGCTTCATTTTCAACGATTGGTTGTCCTAGGGGATCTTGACTGAGTGTTCCTGAACTTTGGCTGTCTTGAGAACTGTCTCTAGCTACTTCAGCTGCAATTGTAGTTTCCTGTTCAATTTCCTCATTTAACATTTGCACATAATTTGTGAAAGTACTGCATTCTATGCTGTCTTTGCAAGCATTAAAGGAATCTTCATAGCTTTGAAATTCTCCCAGTAGTTCGTCCTCTGTACGCCATGGTTTAAACAGCTGTAAAAGAGCCAAGTAGTAAAATTCTTTTTTGTCAGTAGTGTCGCAACTCAGCTTCCTGTGATTTATCAAACTTCCTTTTGTTTGCTTCACCAAACATCCTTCCTCACCAATGACTTTATATTTTCCATTGTTGATGTCTTCTGTGGCTTTCCGTGAATAAATGTAGTTCTGCAGCACTTCATAGAGACACATGTTCTCTAGATGAAGACTTCTCTTGGGGTAATATGTGTCCAACATGTTTGATTTCAAAATATCTGTACTTTCTGGGTCATTCGCGGCCAAATATTCAATTTCTCCAACAGATTTCAGTACCCGATTTCTCATTGCTGCAAGGCCTAAACTTGTCCAAATTATTCTTCTTGATTTCGAGTAGAGACTTGCAGACGATAACCTATCTGAACATTCGTAGGATCCAATTTCTCGATGCGATAACATCTTTAAACTGAAACTGTACAGCTTCTTACTGACAGTCTTCTCGTGAGAAATCTCTTCCCACATTTCTTTCAATTCAGTTTTTTCTGATTTAGTAATGTAAGACGTTACATATCGAGCAACAGCAATGGAATTGTCAGCTACATACTGTATATCCATGTTAGCATTCCACATGGATAAAATGACTGGGTTGTAGTCATATATATTTTTTGATTCTTCTTTTCTTTTTAGGTTTTAGGTATTCTTAGGTGATTTTCTTGTAATAGTATGGCTCACAGCTGACATAAAACTATTTACTCTTCCATTTGAAAGAACAGGTCTAGGAAATCCAAATCGACATTTAGTGTAGTATTTATCTTTGCTCTTGTATTTCCGTCGACAGTATTTTCCACACCGATGACTTTGGAAACGTAAAACTTGCTCCTTTAACTTTTTCTCTTCTGTGCTTTTTGGTATAGCACATGTTGCATATTCTTCAATGAAAGATAACACTGCTTCATCAGTATCTGTTCCAAACTTTGGGGCATCCTTGATCCACAACAGCATATGAATATGAGGAGCACCTCTTGCCTGGTACTCTTTTCTCCAAAAGAAATCCACTACTTCTCCAAGAGGTGGATTTTTTTTATTGCAGATGAAGGACATCATAGCCTCAAATCTATGATTGAAATATCTGCAAACATTAACCGGATCCAATGAGCACAGTTCTCCTGCTGTCTTGTATTCGATGTTTTTAATGTTTGAATTTGCCTCTCGTAGAAAATCCAGTAAATCATCCCAAGCGTACTCAGCACAGCTTAGGGTAAGGAACCATGTTGGTGTTCCTAAATTCCGTAACATGCATTTTAATTCACCATGGCGTCGGTACCAATATTCATTTGTCCCACGCTGACAAGCCATCAGATTGATCAGTTGTGTTTCCAAATGATCATCTCTGTGCTGCACTTTCTCCATAAAATCCTTAGCAGACACATTTTGTAAATGTACTCCACTTTTTAAAATATGATTTACTGCATAAGATAATGCAGACAAGTCGCTTTCAAATAAAAGATGGAACAAATAAGGAATACTTTGTCGAAATCTTGGATCTTCTGCATATAGTCTTGTAGTCCGATACTCAGAAGCTGGAATCTGTTCTGGACGTTCATCGTATCGTCCTCCTTTTCCTGTAGGAAACAGCTGGGGAAAACATCGAGCTTCCAAGCTCTCCTCCCATACACTCACAGGAGTTCCTTTTGCTTTCTTCATCTGAAACAGATCAATAGTGTCTCCCATAACTTCTTTTGAATGAAGAGGATGTATGATAAAATGTTCATAAATTTCTTCTTCCTTTGACTTGTCCACTTTTTCAATTTGTCCAGTTGGTGTTTCTGTGTCTTCTTGTAAATCTTCTTCTTCTTCTGTATAAATTGATTCATACAATTTGTTATTCCTTTTCAAATACAAATTTGCTCTTTGTACTTTCCGTACATCTACCAGCTCTTGCCAAATCTTCTTATTCTTTGTAGGTACACCATTAACCAGAATAACTAATGGTTCAGTTTCCAAAGTATCTGCATCAATAGTTTCCATATTTTTTTTCAAATCCAAGGGCAAATACACCACTCTACCTTTTAAACCTCTCAGTAAATTTGAAGGAGGTAATTTACCAGTTTTGGGCTCCGTACGTACTATAGTCTGGAACGGATGAACACATTGAATAAGTATAGACTCATATGTATTTAATTCAGAAAGTTCGGCAGGAATAGCATCCAATTCTAAATTATTATGTACAGCTCTGGTCGGCATTCTATTTTCTTCCAACTTGTTGTAACAGTATTTACAAATGCGCTGATCTTCACCCAATTCAAAACAATTTTCAAGAAATATATATGTGGCAAAATCCTTCCACTTATAATTATCTTCATTTTCACTTTTTCTGTAGAGATCAACATTCCTGGTTTGTTTTTTATAATGAGTTCTGCGGCAACAAATACAAGTAATATTTGGTCTTTCATTAGAGATTATTGCAAATTTTGTTATGTGATCATTACATTTCTTACTTACAGAGGGTTCTACATTCTCTTCCACTTCTTCCTCATTTACTGTGTCCTTTTCTGCACTTTCTTGTTCTGGACCAAAGTAACAAAACTGAATTTCATCAGTAACCTTCTCTACATCTGATACCGATCCACGGAACAGAGCCCTATTCAATTCATCTAACTTTTTTGCTGGACTTTTAGCAAAATACAATTGTCTCACAAACTTTCTCATTTCAGTATGATGAACAGCCAGCATCCTAAAATGATGAAAAACACTTTTACACACTTTTCTAGATAGACAAGCCAGAGAATGTCCCTGCAAACCAGTATTCTCTCTCACTCTGCATGGATCTAGACTTTGAAGCACCTTAATCTTCTGTTTAACACTTTTTTTACTATATTCTCTTAGAAACTCATGAAATTTATCAATAGATTCCTGACGCACAGTGCAAATACTACTACAATTCCAAGTATACACTGGGGCTTTAGGACGTCTCCCCATAGCCTCATCCGCCATCACTTGTTCCTCATCTCTTGGAACCATTTTCTCCTTCTCCATTATACAACCATTTTTCACTTCATAAGCACGACCTCTGGTGTCAACTGCATGCAGCAAACTATTACTTTGAAGATAAATCTCTTCATTAAAAAAAGGTTCACTACTTGAACTATGCATCCATTCTCCTAAAAACACTTTACAAAAGTTTGTTCTTTTCACTAGTCTTTTCCTTTTGCTTTGTGATTTCAGTACATTGACCATTTTATCTAATGTACGCATCCTGTTCAAAATTAAAATGAATAGTTTCCTTTTTAATTCTAAAGCCTTTGCTGCAATGGCTTCAATTTCTTTTTTTCTCTTATAAAATTTAGCTTTTTTCTTATATTTCTTCACATCCTTTATCAAATTGGACATAACTCTTCTCTGAAACATTTTTCTACGAATCTCTTTAAACGCTGTTTTTCTTTTTAAGTTAATCTTTATTGTTTCTGAAGGTATATTTGCATTAACTAAATGCTCAATTTTTTCCTGTTGTTTTCTATTTAAAACATTCTTTCCAGTACAGACATTTTGTACATTTTTCCTTTTTTTGAAGATATTGTTTAAAAAATCTTTTGTCTGCTTACCAGAAGACTTTCTCTTTTTCCCAACATGAGCATCTCCAACTAACTTAGGTCCTCCAGTTGTCTTCAAATATAGATTTTTTTTGTGGTTTTTCCTTAGTCTGGATTTTGTAGGCATCTTAAATTTTGTTCACTGCTCTTCAGCAATATCTGAAAAAAACTAAAAAAAAATTCCTTTATTTTATTTAAATATATTACTATATATTACTATATTTTTTATGATCTTTTCAAATCTTAAAATACTATGTACCCCTTTCCTACAAGTGAAAATCACAATAACACCATCACAAATTAAATATCTAAAAACAATTCCTGTGTGCACACAGATTCATGGTTTCATATTAGTCAGAAAACGAAATTTCTTTGCCAATTGGAAAGCACACTTACTACTCTTTTTTTGGCAAGTGATAAGTACTTTTACAGTCTGACACATTTTGAATCCACTTTTCAGATTCTGAAAACAGCACATGTCCAAACAGCTTTTTGAGACCAGCAACATGTGTAACCTGGGTGACTGACTACACTCCAGCAAGGGCAACCAGCCTTAGTGATGCTGAATGTATTTGCATTACTGACTGCAACCTCAAACCCCACTCGGTTGTGAATACTATGCATGATTCTACAGGATAAGTAGCTGGGTGTGTGCTAAGAGTCTGCTTCTGCAGAAAAATAGCTACCCCTTTCCTACTAATGCAAATGTAAAATTACCAGAGAAATACGCAATAAATCTCTGTCTATAATTCCTCTTTGCACACAGAGTCATGGTTTGAAATTAGTCAGAAAACGAAATTTCTTTGCCAATTGGAAAGCACACTTACTACTCTTTTTTTGGCAAGTGATAAGTACTTTTACAGTCTGACACATTTTCAATCCACTTTTCAGATTCTGAAAACAGCACATGTCCAAACTGCTTTTTGAGACCAGGAACATGTGTAACCTGGGTGACTGACTACACTCCAGCAAGGGCAACCAGCCTTAGTGATGCTGAATGTATTTGCATTACTGACTGCAACCTCAAACCCCACTCGGTTGTGAATACTATGCTTGATTCTACAGGATAAGCAGCTGGGTGTGTGCTAAGAGTCTGCTTCTGCAGAAAAATAGCTGCCCCTTTCCTACTAATGCAAATGTAAAATTACCAGAGTAATACGCAATAAATCTCTGTCTATAATTCCTCTTTGCACACAGAGTCATGGTTTGAAATTAGGCAGAAAACGAAATTTCTTTGCCAATTTGAAAGCACACTTACTACTCTTTTTTTGGCAAGTGATAAGTACTTTTACAGTCTGACACATTTTCAATCCACTTTTCAGATTCTGAAAACAGCACATGTCCAAACAGCTTTTTGAGACCAGGAACATGTGTAACCTGGGTGACTGACTACACTCCAGCAAGGGCAACCAGCCTTAGTGATGCTGAATGTATTTGCATTACTGACTGCAACCTCAAACCCCACTCGGTTGTGAATACTATGCATGATTCTACAGGATAAGCAGCTGGGTGTGTGCTAAGAGTCTGCTTCTGCAGAAAAATAGCTGCCCCTTTCCTACTAATGCAAATGTAAAATTACCAGAGTAATACGCAATAAATGTCTGTCTATAATTCCTCTTTGCACACAGAGTCATGGTTTGAAATTAGTCAGAAAACGAAATTTCTTTGCCAATTGGAAAGCACACTTACTACTCTTTTTTTGGCAAGTGATAAGTACTTTTACAGTCTGACACATTTTAAATCCACTTTTCAGATTCTGAAAACAGCACATGTCCAAACAGCTTTTTGAGACCAGCAACATGTGTAACCTGGGTGACTGACTACACTCCAGCAAGGGCAACCAGCCTTAGTGATGCTGAATGTATTTGCATTACTGACTGCAACCTCAAACCCCACTCGGTTGTGAATACTATGCATGATTCTACAGGATAAGCAGCTGGGTGTGTGCTAAGAGTCTGCTTCTGCAGAAAAATAGCTGCCCCTTTCCTACTAATGCAAATGTAAAATTATCAGAGTAATACGCAATAAATCTCTGTCTATAATTCCTCTTTGCACACAGAGTCATGGTTTGATATTAGTCAGAAAACGAAATTTCTTTGCCAATTGGAAAGCACACTTACTACTCTTTTTTTGGCAAGTGATAAGTACTTTTACAGTCTGACACATTTTGAATCCACTTTCCAGATTCTGAAAACAGCACATGTCCAAACAGCTTTTTGAGACCAGCAACATGTGTAACCTGGGTGACTGACTACACTCCAGCAAGGGCAACCAGCCTTAGTGATGCTGAATGTATTTGCATTACTGACTGCAACCTCAAACCCCACTCGGTTGTGAATACTATGCATGATTCTACAGGATAAGCAGCTGGGTGTGTGCTAAGAGTCTGCTTCTGCAGAAAAATAGCTGCCCCTTTCCTACTAATGCAAATGTAAAATTACCAGAGTAATACGCAATAAATCTCTGTCTATAATTCCTCTTTGCACACAGAGTCATGGTTTGAAATTAGTCAGAAAACGAAATTTCTTTGCCAATTGGAAAGCACACTTACTACTCTTTTTTTGGCAAGTGATAAGTACTTTTACAGTCTGACACATTTTGAATCCACTTTTCGGATTCTGAAAACAGCACATGTCCAAACAGCTTTTTGAGACCAGCAACATGTGTAACCTGGGTGACTGACTACACTCCAGCAAGGGCAACCAGCCTTAGTGATGCTGAATGTATTTGCATTACTGACTGCAACCTCAAACCCCACTCGGTTGTGAATACTATGCATGAGTCTACAGGATAAGCAGCTGGGTGTGTGCTAAGAGTCTGCTTCTGCAGAAAAATAGCTGCCCCTTTCCTACTAATGCAAATGTAAAATTACCAGAGTAATACGCAATAAATCTCTGTCTATAATTCCTCTTTGCACACAGAGTCATGGTTTGATATTAGTCAGAAAACGAAATTTCTTTGCCAATTGGAAAGCACACTTACTACTCTTTTTTTGGCAAGTGATAAGTACTTTTACAGTCTGACACATTTTGAATCCACTTTTCAGATTCTGAAAACAGCACATGTCCAAACAGCTTTTTGAGACCAGCAACATGTGTAACCTGGGTGACTGACTACACTCCAGCAAGGGCAACCAGCCTTAGTGATGCTGAATGTATTTGCATTACTGACTGCAACCTCAAACCCCACTCGGTTGTGAATACTATGCATGATTCTACAGGATAAGCAGCTGGGTGTGTGCTAAGAGTCTGCTTCTGCAGAAAAATAGCTGCCCCTTTCCTACTAATGCAAATGTAAAATTACCAGAGTAATACGCAATAAATCTCTGTCTATAATTCCTCTTTGCACACAGAGTCATGGTTTGAAATTAGTCAGAAAACGAAATTTCTTTGCCAATTGGAAAGCACACTTACTACTCTTTTTTTGGCAAGTGATAAGTCCTTTTACAGTCTGACACATTTTGAATCCACTTTTCAGTTTCTGAAAACAGCACATGTCCAAACAGCTTTTTGAGACCAGCAACATGTGTAACCTGGGTGACTGACTACACTCCAGCAAGGGCAACCAGCCTTAGTGATGCTGAATGTATTTGCATTACTGACTGCAACCTCAAACCCCACTCGGTTGTGAATACTATGCATGATTCTACAGGATAAGCAGCTGGGTGTGTGCTAAGAGTCTGCTTCTGCAGAAAAATAGCTGCCCCTTTCCTACTAATGCAAATGTAAAATTACCAGAGTAATACGCAATAAATCTCTGTCTATAATTCCTCTTTGCACACAGAGTCATGGTTTGAAATTAGTCAGAAAACGAAATTTCTTTGCCAATTGGAAAGCACACTTACTACTCTTTTTTTGGCAAGTGATAAGTACTTTTACAGTCTGACACATTTTAAATCCACTTTTCAGATTCTGAAAACAGCACATGTCCAAACAGCTTTTTGAGACCAGCAACATGTGTAACCTGGGTGACTGACTACACTCCAGCAAGGGCAACCAGCCTTAGTGATGCTGAATGTATTTGCATTACTGACTGCAACCTCAAACCCCACTCGGTTGTGAATACTATGCATGATTCTACAGGATAAGCAGCTGGGTGTGTGCTAAGAGTCTGCTTCTGCAGAAAAATAGCTGCCCCTTTCCTACTAATGCAAATGTAAAATTATCAGAGTAATACGCAATAAATCTCTGTCTATAATTCCTCTTTGCACACAGAGTCATGGTTTGATATTAGTCAGAAAACGAAATTTCTTTGCCAATTGGAAAGCACACTTACTACTCTTTTTTTGGCAAGTGATAAGTACTTTTACAGTCTGACACATTTTGAATCCACTTTCCAGATTCTGAAAACAGCACATGTCCAAACAGCTTTTTGAGACCAGCAACATGTGTAACCTGGGTGACTGACTACACTCCAGCAAGGGCAACCAGCCTTAGTGATGCTGAATGTATTTGCATTACTGACTGCAACCTCAAACCCCACTCGGTTGTGAATACTATGCATGATTCTACAGGATAAGCAGCTGGGTGTGTGCTAAGAGTCTGCTTCTGCAGAAAAATAGCTGCCCCTTTCCTACTAATGCAAATGTAAAATTACCAGAGTAATACGCAATAAATCTCTGTCTATAATTCCTCTTTGCACACAGAGTCATGGTTTGAAATTAGTCAGAAAACGAAATTTCTTTGCCAATTGGAAAGCACACTTACTACTCTTTTTTTGGCAAGTGATAAGTACTTTTACAGTCTGACACATTTTGAATCCACTTTTCGGATTCTGAAAACAGCACATGTCCAAACAGCTTTTTGAGACCAGCAACATGTGTAACCTGGGTGACTGACTACACTCCAGCAAGGGCAACCAGCCTTAGTGATGCTGAATGTATTTGCATTACTGACTGCAACCTCAAACCCCACTCGGTTGTGAATACTATGCATGATTCTACAGGATAAGCAGCTGGGTGTGTGCTAAGAGTCTGCTTCTGCAGAAAAATAGCTGCCCCTTTCCTACTAATGCAAATGTAAAATTACCAGAGTAATACGCAATAAATCTCTGTCTATAATTCCTCTTTGCACACAGAGTCATGGTTTGATATTAGTCAGAAAACGAAATTTCTTTGCCAATTGGAAAGCACACTTACTACTCTTTTTTTGGCAAGTGATAAGTCCTTTTACAGTCTGACACATTTTGAATCCACTTTTCAGTTTCTGAAAACAGCACATGTCCAAACAGCTTTTTGAGACCAGCAACATGTGTAACCTGGGTGACTGACTACACTCCAGCAAGGGCAACCAGCCTTAGTGATGCTGAATGTATTTGCATTACTGACTGCAACCTCAAACCCCACTCGGTTGTGAATACTATGCATGATTCTACAGGATAGGCAGCTGGGTGTGTGCTAAGAGTCTGCTTCTGCAGAAAAATAGCTGCCCCTTTCCTACTAATGCAAATGTAAAATTACCAGAGTAATACGCAATACATCTCTGTCTATAATTCCTCTTTGCACACAGAGTCATGGTTTGAAATTAGGCAGAAAACGAAATTTCTTTGCCAATTTGAAAGCACACTTACTACTCTTTTTTTGGCAATTGATAAGTACTTTTACAGTCTGACACATTTTAAATCCACTTTTCAGATTCTGAAAACAGCACATGTCCAAACAGCTTTTTGAGACCTGGAACATGTGTAACCTGGGTGACTGACTACACTCCATCAAGGGCAACCAGCCTTAGTGATGCTGAATGTATTTGCATTACTGACTGCAACCTCAAACCCTAAAAGTATTCCTCATTTATACCAGTACACCTTAATTTATGGTGAAAACATAGTCCATAATATTTTACATGTTCCTTACATTAAATTTCTCCCAAAACACAAAATGATAAACACAACTTCAACAAAAGGAATTCCAATTCTATTCTTCATTTCTTAATTTACCATATACATCCCATCTCAAACTCATAACTCACCTTTAAAATTAGGTAGTTGTGAAAGAAATGTGGCACTCAAACAGCAGACTATCAGAGCCAGGATCTCTGTTCTGTACACCTCTCTCCTCTCAGCAGAACCAGATAATGGCAATGTTTCCCTCTCTTTTTCCACACATATACATGTTAATTTCAAATCTCAGTGCTTCCCCCTTTTTTTCAAATGTAATCACACATTTCTATTGGTTGAAAACCAACCCTTTTCCAAAAGTACCCTTCCCCCAACTTGACTGCTGCCTAGTACCCTTCCCCCAACTTGACTTCTGCCTGCTACCATAGCAACAGCTCATGGAACACTGCTGTGTGGAGTTAAGTCAGAAGTTCACCACACAATGTTTCATTTCCAAAGAGCAAGAGTGCTTGACTTTTCTAACCTAACAGCAAATCCATAGTACTGTTCTTTGGTAACACATTTTTCTGTACCAATACAAAACATGCTTCTATAAATTGACACATACAGCCTAGTTTTTAGTGTAGAATGGTATGAAACAGCCAATGAGTTCTTTTTATTTAAAAAAAATATGTATGCCTCCATTTCCAAACTGTGTTTCATTTCTTTTTCCCATTCTACTGAAATACACCTCCTGAGTGCATCCAGATCTCCTTTGAAGATGTTCACAGTGTGGATTGTAGGGCACAGCTATGTCTTCTGGAGTGAAAAGTATGCAGAGAAAACAGGTATGGTGAGAGACCTTGCTTTGCCAAATGTAGACATTAAATGGATTGGTCAGAGAGGGTTAAAGTGGCACCAATTGATGCCATTGGTGAAATCCTTCATGCAAATCCAACACCCTGACCTCATAATAGTGCACTGTGGTGGCAATGACCTAGGCACTTTGACTGGGGTAGGTCTGGAAATGCTTATGAAGGAGACCTTTGCACAACTGTTTTCACTTTTCCCTAAAACTTCCTTTGTGTATTCTAACATATGCCAAAGGCAAAAATGGAACTGGTCCAATCATTTTTGTCCGCAGATTGACAAAGCAAGAAAGCACGTCAACAAATCTGTTTCTGTTTTCCTCCGAGACTATGGTATGGGTTCCATTTACCACAACAACTTGCGTTTCGACATGCAAGACATTTATAGAGCAGATGGTGTACACTTCACTGATGAAGGGAACAGAGTCTTCCTCTTGAACCTTAGACTCTGCATCGGTACTTACTTGTAGGTACCGAAAAACACTTCATAAACACAACAGCTCTTTTTAGAGCCCCCTAATATCTAAACACTTAAATCTGAATTTTATTTCTTTTTTAATTTTTTTTCTACCGTACGCGTACGGTAAGCTTACCGTACGCGTACCCGCGATTTTTAAAAAAAAATTAATAAATGTTTTTTTTGTACTTTTCTGTTCTTCTTTGACCCCCTTTCAAATGTTAGGGGGTCTGTAACTCTCTTCCTTGCCCCCTTTTCAAGTTATCTCCCTTTTTTTTTCTGTGTGAAACACACGAAATGGCGGCCGACACTTCCTGATTTCGTCCGATTCGAATGTTTACAGTCATGTGACAACCAATCAGATTTGAGCTCGCGCACTGCGCCGTACGCGTACGGTAAGCTTACGGTAAGCGCACGGAGCGCGCTTACAGATATATATATTGATTTAAATGCTATTTTATCAGGAACTACTGAACAGATTTACACCAGACCTACAAAAGGCACTTCCTTGACCTGAGGACTACCTCTCTGCCAAATTACAAGTAATTCTGTTCAGCCGTTCGGGCTGTAGCTGTGTCTAAAGGTCCTATGGAAAAATGCATGGGGAAAACGCGTTTTGGGACCCCCCTTTTTTCTCAGCCCCCGCGTGACGAATCCCCCCGAGACTTTCAGGGTAGGAGCGTAGCGTAGCGCCCCATTAGTTTTGAAAATTTCGCGAGGATTCGTCGACCGGCGCCAAAGTTATTCCAAATAGAATGTTGCAGTTTTCCTATGGAAACAGGGTCCTAACTATAACTACCTACTGGCAACCGCCAGTAGGTAATATGATTCCTCACTTTTAGATATGATAGTTTGGCTCTTAGATACTACGGGATCTCAGGACTGGTTTTTATTGAGAGAATGGTCAGTCCTTCCTTTGCAATTAAACGAATGTACAGTGCTGGGCCGTCAAATACCAAATAGCCATATAAGGTATTGGAGCACAAATGAATTTAAAGAACCGGGACATTTTCTGGTTTGAGGGAACTGCATAACTTGGCAGGATCTTCAAGCCAGGGGCGGAGATCGCTGAAAGCGTTTTTTATTTTGGATACCGGTATATTGCACACTTACAAAAATAAATTTGTGTTCAACCACATTTTGTCTCCTCACCAGTAACAACTGCTCTGTTTAGAACAAATATGAAAGGGGTAGGAAATTGTTATAGGCTATTACGGAGTCAAGGGGACTGCCATTTGGTGAAAAGATTCTTAGAAAAGATCAAGTTGAAAATGCAGTGCACAGTTTCTGTGACCAAATGGCAGACAATCTCAAAATTAGTACATTTTAAGATAATGTCCTTTTTAGAGCATTGGATAGCATATTTTATTCATAAAGCCCAACAAAAAATGTATCCGGAATTGGAGGATCGAAGCTTCGCTGTAAGAAGCTGGGGAGGGGGGCAACTGGTTGCATACGTTTTTTACCTGTCCAGTGATTGCACGGTTCTAGGAACAAGTATTTGATGCCTTAAGTAGAGGATTGCACAGGTGGATTGAACCAGAGGCAGGGTGGGAACTTTTTGGATTCTTTAGATAGCAGCAAAATTAGACACCGAGAAAAGGGTCTGATGTATTTATCACTATTGCTTCTATAGTTGCTCGATCCTTGATCTTGCAGAATTAGAAGACAAATAAAGTGCCAACCTATCAGGAGTTTATCAACAAAAGGGGTTAGGCCCAAAGGACAAGGAACAGGTGGGGCCATGTAAATTAAGACACAAGAGGGGTAAACCTGAAACCTTTATCATTTATACAGCTAATTCTTGAAATCAATGATCAAATGCAATCCTTTTGGTTTGATCGGGTTATTTAATTAACCTTTTCTTTTATAGATATTTATATACTTTTTAGAAAATTCTAATGTGAAAAAGAGTAACTTATTCATTCCAGAATTATATACAATAACCAATAAAACATTTAACTATTACAAAAAACATCACAGATGACCCACATTCACAATATGACATCACTACATAACAAAAATGACATACATATTCTTATACCATTTCATAATTTCCCAAATTGGCAACCATTGAAGCTGCTAGTTCATCAAACTCAAGGGAACGTTAGTATACAGGGTTAGTATACAGGGAACACAATTGTACATACGACAGGGGATAATTACATTGCTCTCAATCAGAATGTATATTTAATTCACAGTTCCTCAGTGTAAATAAATGCCAATGCGTTTCGAGTCCCAGGCGAGAAGTACGGGGGCTCCCATCAGGGCTTCCTAATTATGGGTATTGGTGTGGTCTAAAAAATAATGCAAATAAACGTTTCATTAATTACTGGACTCTCGGTGCTCCAACCGAACTATCAGTTATGTACTTCTATTTAAACACACAACATTACCTGATGGAAGATATTGTCACCATCTGGAATGTTCTCAGTCAGTCGTAAAGGGGCTTTGAATGAATCTTATTTGGAAGAAGAAACACTATCAATGCCCAGAGGTCTGTAATGTTTACATAAGTATGGCTTATTCTCAATTTTACTGCGTACCTTCAAGAATTCAATGTAACTCCTTCTTGTGTTCATTATGAGTTGATTCACGAGAAAATGCCCGACGGCTTCAGATCTGAAAGTTTTGAACGCCCAAAGTTAAAGCATGTTTCTCTTTTACAAGCCGCTCTGTTATGAATATTTACACCACACGTTGTAAAAGCTAATTCAGCACGTACCTGCAACGGAAGCAATCTCACGCAGCAGATTCAATTCCAGCACGTTATTCTATTCTTATGTTTTCCTGCGTGCCTGCAAGGAAAGGCCCATGTAAGTTTCACATGAATCTCGGTTCCTAACAATACTGTGAAGTGCTCTTTAGCGATTACACACTCACTTGAAGTTGGATTAATCCCAATTCATAATTCCTACCTTAACGGCCAGCAACACTGCATGTGAGGCGGAGGCAGGGCATTTCCTGATGAAACTTATCACGCACGTCATTGTGCAAAGAACCATGGACCATGTATTATAAATGAAGGAGCCAATTGAAATACAGCCTTGTAATGGTTCACTCTGGCAACCACTCTAATGCATCTTGGTTATTGTAGTTTTTGTTTTTTTAATGTCAAAGCCATTATGTTTTTAATAATTCTGTCATGCCATTCAGTCCAGTGTCAGCACTGTTATATTTCAGAATAAGGTAGGCTCCCTTTTGCAGCAAAGCAGTGCCAATATCAATCAATCGTTGTGTTGTATTTAAAACTGATAAAAATGTCCATTTGAATTCTTTTTCACTGTGTGGTTTTTCAATAAAGTGTTCAACCATGGGTGCAGCTACAACCTTCTTTTTAATTCTTGATCGATGATGGGTAATCCATTGATTTATCTGCTGATTTGTTTTGCCTCTGTAAACTTTTGGGCATGGGCACACAATGGCATACACAACGTTTTAATTTTTATAATTCGTGAAATCTGTATGCCTCCACTTGATACCATTGTGAATAAATTCTGTACCTTCAATTGCAGAATCGCAGGCAGCACAATTACCGCACTTGTGGTGAACTTCGACGGGTTTTAATTGCCACTGCGATTGTAGGTTACTTTTTGATTGTGTGGGAAAAATATCAGCCCTTACAATTTGTTGCACGATACTTTGATTTTTATTCATAGCAAATAACGGCTTTTGGAAAGGACATTCTAAGTTCTGCAGCAAAAGCCAATTTTTTTTAATGATTGGCCGAAATTTGTTAGTATGAGGACCAAATGTGGAAATGCACACCAATCTCTCTAATGGTGGTTTTACTTTAGTCTTAAGAAGTTCTTCTTGGGGTGTGTACCATGCTCTTTTTGTAGTGTGTTTTAACATTTTAAGGTATCCTCTCTTGGCCATTTGGTCACAGAAAATTGCTGCATGCTCTTCAAAGTCAGTTTTTCTAGAACGGTGTCTTTGTATCCGCAGTAGTTGACCATACGGAAGGTTTTCTTTTAAACTTCTTGGATGAGCACTCTTATGGTGCAATATGGTGTTTTTGTCAGTGTATTTTCAATGTCTCATGCTTTACTTTATTTTAGATATAAAAATATCTATTAAAAGATCACCTCAAAGTCACACAGCAAAACATTTTAAAAACAGAACCTTAGCATAAAAACAGTAATTAATAGAACTTCAAAACACAGTAAAAAACTTCACCAGTCTATCAATGGAAAAGGACTTAATGTGCAAAGTGCAATGACCGGTATAACATTTAAAGTGCATTTAGATTCAAGTCTTTGGCAAGGACCATGATTACTGACCATGGACCATAAAGTGACAGCCAATTGTGCAAAGCAACAGTCCAATAAAAAGGTATAAGCAGCAGTTGAGAAATCACAAAATAGAATGAAAAAGCATAAAAGTGAACCAGCCCGTAACTACTTAAGAGAGCGGTAAGCATTTCGTAAGAAAATTGTAAAAGCAATGTTTAGACCTATGTTTTCTGGCATTAATGCTGCAATAATTGCTTGTCTGCACGTTCGGATTCCCAGCCTGTTCCACTCAATTTTCAATTTATGTCTACGTTGTGACATAAAAGATGGGCAAAGACAGACTATATGCTCCATGGTTTCGGGAGACAAGCCGCACCCCCTGCAGATTACGGGCTCTGACGGACGGCGCCAGAAGGGAAGATCTTTTAGAAATTGCCATTCGCCTAGTCTGCCGGCCATAAAGCTAGTTTTTAAGTGCAAGGAGTAGGTGCAGGATAGGTAAGAAGCGGGAGCTAACCGACCATATGAGGACATTGTAGCCCAGGCGTGTCTGCGTTTGGCAAATTGGGCTTTATCAATGATCAGGGACCTCATGCGAATACAGTTCTTAATGCTAGTTTTAAATGCTGATTTACTAGGGTTGAGGTCCCATAATGCACCAGCAGACATTTCACGGATCGAATCCTTAAAAAGGCGGCTGTAAGGGCCGCTTGGATTTGTCTGGGAAATATCCAGCCAAATTAAGGACTCCAATTATCCTGGCTTTGCCTGTCTCAGTTTGTGGCACAGGTTTAGATACAGACCAGTGGCTGAAATTTCATAATTTAATGGACCGAATTCTAGTCTGATCTTTTTTTGTAAAGTTTTGTCACGTGTTGGTTAAAAGAGGAATTTAGTTTCCCCCTAAAAATCTCAGCACCATAAGTCAAAGTGGGCCCAAAGTGGGCCCAATTTTTGCTCTCATGACTTCCAGTAATGGGGACAGGCTTGGGCCAGACAGATTTCTTGAGAGCTTACAGAAGTAACGAGGTTGTCAACTGGTTCTCATGAGGGGATACTTCCACATCCAATAAATTCAGGCTTGTTTTACTTTGATGAAGAAAAACTTTTATGTCTTTATGTCTTGTGTTCAACCAGCCATGAAAGGTCACCAATTCTTCTTGAGAGCCTTGCCAGAGGCACCAAATGTCGTCAATATACCGTAGCTATTGTAAGATTTTCCCTTGGAAAGGATTGCTATTGAAAATACATTTTTCTTCATACTGGGCCATGTAGAGGGCTGCCATTTCTGGGGCGAAGGGACAACCCATGGCGGTCCCCTTAACCTGGATGTAGAACTGATCTTCAAACTTGAAACAGTTTTTCTTCAGAGCAACCTCGGCAAGTTGTACAATGAATGTTGTGGGCACCCTATGTGGACGCGATCTACTCTCCAAGTAAAGTTCAATAACTTGCAGTGCCTCATCTTGGGGTATCAGCGTATATAGAGAAGTTACATCAAAGGTCGCCATCAGTTGCATCTGACCATCAAATTCCTGGCCTTCCACTCTGGTGATAAACTCCATGGTGTCTCTCAGATACGGTGGCACGTCCGCCAAGAAAGGCTTCAGGAAAAAATCAGAATATTTCGAGATTGGCTCTAACAGGGAATCACACCCGGACACTATTGGTCTCCCTGGCGGATCGTTGAGTCTTTTATGGATGTTGTGCAAAATATAAATTATCGGAATCCTTGGGAATCGTGTTGTTAACAAATCAAATTCTTTTGATCCCAAGAAACCATCTTCAAGACCAGATTTTAAAATCTCCGATATCAGTTCTTGTGTTGACCTTGTGGGATCTTCTCTGACATGGCGATACCATGCTTGGTTGTTGACTTGATTCCTGCCTTCTGTCAAATACATGTCTCTTGGCCAAATCACAAGGGCTCCGCCTTTGTCTGCCTGCTTAATGACCACCGAGTTGTCCTTCTTAAGGTCATTTATAGCCATATGCTGTTTGGAAGATATATTCCTCTTTAAGAACTAATTATTTTTCTCCAATTGATTAATTGAAGATAAAACGGTCTGTTCATAGGCACAGATCTCTTTAGGAATGTTAGAAGTTGGTGGAATAAATTTAGATTTATTGGTGAGATCTGTCACCTCTTTGCTGCTGGTGGGTTCTTTACCAGCAAAAAAACGCTTTCAAACGAATCTTTCAGCAAAATTCAATAGCTTCTAGTTTGAGTCATGTATCAGTTGGTTTATTAGGAACAAACTTGAGGCCCACTTCCAAAACTGCTTCCTCGTCTTTAGTCAGTTGTTTCTGGGACAGGTTCACTATTGTTTTATGATTTGTAAAATTGGTGCCTGGTCCTCATTTCCCATGGTTGTTGTTTGAATCTTCCTCTTGGTTTGTGTTTGCCTTTGTCTTAAAAAGACACCTGTGTTTTTTGAGGATCCTTCTCTGGAATCAGAGTCACCTGATGAATCCGACGATGAAGTTTCAAAAAGAGTGAGGAATTGATTCCTAGAGTGCCCCTTATAATTTGAGAGTACTCGACGGGATTTAATAGAGGTGTAAAAATTGTACGGAAACAGATAGACCTGTTCGATATTAAATGATTTTGTATCTTTCTCAAATTTTTACGTTTTGAAATTAATAGTGTTGTCCTTAAATGTTTGGATCTCTTTCTCAATCTTTTCCAATAGTGTATTTGCTTCCAAAACTGAATGGTTATCCTTTATCACCTGGACATGTTGTACTAATTCATCTGCTTCTCTTTTGCACAGACTTTGCACTGTTTCTATCGTGGAACCATTAAATCTCAGCTCCACTTAGTATTTATAAAGCTGAATCCCTTCTTATATTCGGGATCATCAGTAAATATAACTGGTCTGTTCTTTATATGAAGACCCCATCAGATAGTGCCTGTTTTCAAGTGTTCTAACAGGATATGTCCTTGCAGTTCTCTTCGAGTGGGTTTTTTATATAACTGGGTTAGTATCTCAACCTTGTTTTGTTGTTTAGCAGAAGTACTCAATGACACTGTAGAGAACGGAGAGGGAGCAGATATTGAATTCTGAATATGATTTTCCGTGAATGATAGTGTGTCTTTATCAGCCATTATATGCAGGAGGGTGGTCGCCAAACCTTTGCTGAACAAAGGACAATTACTGTTACTAACTGGGCACCAGTGCCCTGGTGTCCAAACCCTCAGGGTAAACTCCCGCTCTAAAGTTTATCAACAAAAGGGGTTATGCCCAAAGGACAAGGCATCAAGTGGAGGCATACAGATTTCACGAATTGTAAAACAAAAAAAATTGTGTATGCCATTGTGTGCCCATGCCAAGTATACATAGGCTGGAGGGGACACAGGTTAGACCTGGTACCACTGGCGTGGGTCTCCCTTCCTCTTTTTCTGACGGATTGCCTCCTCTGTTTTTTTATGTTTGCTGGTTTAGACGCTTTGGGCACTGCGCCACTGCTATCCAGTGCGCAGTGCAAGTCCTCCCTGAGAAAAGTAATGTTGAATTTGTGATTCCATGATTGGTATTTTGATTTACTGTCAGACCCTTGTATCATGCACAGGGGTGCCTGGGGCTTGTTATTCAAAAGCGACTGGTGGGCTTGCAGCACCGATTGTGCCACCCACCGGAGTAGCCCATAAAGTATGACTCGGGCCTGCCAGCACAGAGCGCCGTACGCAGCCTGTGCCGCTGTGTGACTCGGCGATTGCAACCACTCGCCGGTCTGTGACCTTTCCCTTTGTGACATGTTAGTCACCCCTACAGAAGGCCTGCAAGCAGGGTGCATTGTTTGTAGAAGGAAGGTCATGCCTGGTAGTGAATGACCCACAAGCACATTTTTCACTATTGCAAGGCTACCTGTTCCCCGTAGGCCAGACTGGGCAGTTTTGATTATAGCATCCTATAATCCTAACTGGCTCAGGGAACCAGGTAGAGAGTTGAGTTTAGTATGCCTGAACCCAGAATGGGAAGATGCATCTTTTAGGAAAGATGATTTTAACATTCTGTGTTTGAAAATACCTCTTTTAGAAAGACGGTATTTTCTTGCCTAACCATCCGGCCTGCTTCTGCTAGAGTGTGTATTGCATGTCTGGGTTTGTGAGTGACAGGGCTGGGGGGACCCCAGGAGGTAGGGCGCAACGGCACTAGGCCGATTGTTGCGAGAATGAGGGGGTGAGCAGGTGCCTGGGTCTGAATAGAGCAGGGCCATCTCCCCCGGTGCTTGCTCCACTTCCTGTGGAGCGTCTGAAGACCCTAGCCTGCCCTGACAAAGGAGAAGAGCTCACCTGATCGAAGGCACCCGTAACTGGTTTGGTCCAGGCACAGGACCCTCTGCCCTCGAGGACAAAGGGATGTACGAGTATAAATATTGGGGCCCTGACCCCAACACTTTAGGATCACTTTGGAAATGAACAAGACGACCCTCTGCCAAGGAAGAGCACCCGTAGACCGCAGGAGTTGTACTGCCCCTCTGCCACAGTGCTGTAGTGAGTTGGCCTGTGGTGGTGTCTCTCGTGCCAAGGAGAGGTAAAAAAGACCAAGGAAGAAACTTTCATCATCTTGCCGAATATTCTCCAAGGGCTAGAGTCGAGCTAGCCTCCTGTTTGAAGACGCAGGGATACCAACGACTTCACCTCTCCTGTTTGAGCGAGGGCTGGAACTGCAGTTTCAGCTGCTACAGAGGAACTCTGCAACTCAAGCCAGCCAACGACACAGCTTTCTGCAATGAGACCATGAGCGCCACTCCGACTTGCCCCCTATACCTACTCCTGCCGCTGTGCTGCACCGGCTCCGAGATCGCCATCTGGGCGGAGTCGACCATCGACAAGAATGAACCAACATTTCACTGACTCAATGACCTCAGCAACGACCTGTGGTGACAACACTGCCGTAACGTAACCTCCTCTTTGGTAAGGACTGAAGCCACCCCCTGCCTGCATCCGCATCCAGGGCCTTGCTGCATCGCTTTCCTCTGAAGTAAGGAACCAATGCTACTGTGTGCCGCATGACATCAAAGCTCCCTGACGCCGAGTAGAGCCTTTGTCTGTTTTTCTGGAGGTACTGTCCCGAAAGAGTCTAGTTGTGACTCCGAGCCCGATGCTGCGCTCCTTGCAGGCGGGCTGTATCCCCGAGAATTCTTTTGTGTGCTGAAGCGATAACTCCCGTTGGAGTTATCTGTTGCATGAGACACTTGAAGCCAAAGCTTATTTTTGAGTAACCGTAAAGCATATTCGTACTGTGGACTCCTTTGCCGTTACGGTCTTGTGTTAATTATATAAAGCTTACTTATTTTTGATACATCCCGGTATGGTGTCTGTTTGTAGTGGTTCATCTATATTACTGTATGTGTTCACAAATGCTTAACACACTGCCTCTGAGATAAGCCTGCCTGCTCGTGCCAAGCTACCAAGGGGGTAAGCAGGGGTTATCTACACCGTGTAACTCCCTTGCCCTGACGTAGACGAAGGGCCCCTACTTGACAAAGGTGCATACCGTTGCCAATTAGAGACTAGTTGCCGTTTATGATTACCGAAAGTCTTAAAGTTAGGATTTTTCTCAGTTTAGGAGTAGTAATGTTAGTAGTCCTAACTTTAGGACTCCTAAATTCCTTCTGTGAATACCGAAAATCTTAAAGTTAGGATTTTTCTCAGTTTAGGAGTAGGAAAGTTAGGACTCCTAACTTTCCTACTCCTAAACTGAGAAAAATCCTAACTTTAAGACTTTCGGTATTCACAGAAGGCATTTAGGAGTCCTAAAGTTAGGACTCCTAACTTCTGTGAATACCGAAATGAGTAAGTGCCTTCTGTGAATACCAAAATGAGTAAGTGCCTTCTGTGAATACCAAAATGGTAGTAAGTTTAGGATTTTGTCTTAAGTTAGTTCTGTGAATCGGGCCCTGATAGTGTTTCTTCTTCCAAATAGGATTCATTTAAAGCCCCTTTATGACTGACTGAGAACATTACCGATGGTGACAATATCTTCCATCAGGTAATGTTGCGTGTATAAATAGAGGTACATAACTGATAGCTCGGTTGGAGCACCGAAAGTCCAGTAGTTAATGAAACTTTTATTTGCATTCTTTTTTAGACCACACCAATACCCATAACTAAGAAGCCCTGATGAGAGCCCCCGTACTTCTCCCCTGGGACTCGAAACACTTTGGCATTTATTTGCACTGAGGAACTGTGAATTAAATATATGTTCTGAATGAGCACAATGTAATCATCCTCTGTCGTACGTACAAGTGTGTTCCCTGTGTATTAAAGTTCCCTTGAGTTTGATGAACTAGCAGCTTCAAGGGTTGCCAATTTGACAAATTATGAAATGATGTAAGAATATGTATGTAATTTTTGTTATGTAGTGATGTCATATAGTTAATAGGTATCATCTATCTTTTTTTTTTGTTATTTTTTTTCACATTAGAATTTTCTGAAAAATATATGAATATCTATAAACGAAAAGGTTAAATAAATCTCCCCTTCAAATCAAACGGATTGCATTTGATCATTGCTTTAAAGAATTAGCTGTATAAATGATAAAGGTTTCATGTTTACCCCCTTGTTTGTTAATCTATCAGGAGTGGCATAACAAGATGTGTCGAACTAAGAAGTTAGAGGAGGCATATGCAAAAAGGGTAGGCGGTACCTAAAGATTCAATGACTCTTGGCAATTTATGGAGGAGATGGAAAACGAAGCAGAGTACAATTCTGACAAACAGCACTTGACATCCTTTTTTAGCCGAGGAGGAAAATAATACACAGAAATATTTTATGTCCCTATTAGAGGGACAATGGCACCTTGGTGAAGAACATTTCAACGTATGGGAGTTTCTTACTTTTCAAGAGATGGTTTCTTGAAGAGATCGAGATTGAAACTTGGAGAGATGCACTTTGAGTTGTAATGATTTGCTGCTAAATTATGCACAGTTGATCTTTTATTGAAAGTATACCTAAGCATTTGTTAAACACCGGAGCGTTATGATTTTACTTGTGTGTTTAATATAGCCTAACATGGACAGCTCGATGAAGAGGTAAAAAACACACCAACGTAAAGAAGGTGTACTTCTTAATAAGAAGGGTTCATAAGAGATCAAGATAGAAATTCAATGAATTGCACTTTGAATAGTAACGTCTGGCTACTAAATCTAGCACTGTTGCAATTTATCAAAAGTATATTTGACTATCTGCTTTTTTGGCACATCAGCACTTTGTTGGACATAATAAGGATCTAATATAATGATCATACGACAATTATGAATATGGTGTATCCTTTGTATCTGCTTCATAAAAGAAATAAAAATGAATTTTCAAGAAGCTGAATAGTATTGGCTCTATCTAGGATGGAGGCATCAGATTCCTACAAAGCACACACCTGCAAAACCTGTACATGAGAGATTAGAGTTTCTGTAAAGAAGTTTTTTCTTTTGGGAGATACACTGCTCAAGTGACATATTTCTGCCAATGGACATGGCTTTTGTCATTCACATCGAAACATACTGAAACTACAGACATGTATAGCTAAAGTAATATCTATTGTGAAAGTTATCTTCATGACCGTAAGAAAATATATTATCTGTTTTTGAAACTACGAATTTTAATATTTATTTGACAGTTTTCTGTTTCCAAAGTTTTGTTTCCTCAACGGTTATACACACTACCTCAGTATCAAGCCATCTATTGCTGGTTTCTCTAAAAGGCAATCTGAAACTAATATTCCCTGCAATGAAAGGGATAAGTATATGATGATCCGCCTTTCTGAGAACCTCCATGGAACATCATTTCTTGGGATTTTGTTAACATATACCACTTGAAACCAATCAGACTTTTGAACGAAGAGCCAAATTAGGTTTTACCCAAATTTAGAGATTTCTTGTATTTTGAAATTAAAGGAATTCAAATAGTCGATGTTTAGTAGCACACATGTCAATTTCATTAGATTTTGTTGATGTCACTTGACTATATAAATAGGAGCCGTTTTGATTAGGATAGCTTATCCTTGCTATCTTGAGGTTTAAACTATGAAACAATAGTAACCCGGTGTTTACTAGTGCAGTACAATCTTAGATCTAACTTAATTTTGCAGCAGATCTGAACATGGTGACTCTGATTCCTAGGAAAGACTATTCTCCTGTGCCAGATGTTTAGAAGGATTGTGCCCTATGTACCAGTGTTTAACCAACCAAATTTAACCCTATGAATAATGGGTTAGTGCTGCCCATTGCCTTTCCATTCTCGCTTTTATTGGGATAATCAAGTGCTTGAAACTCATGAAGTGAACTAGAAGATTTGAGGCCTAAGATGGCCAAGAAACTGCAGTTGACAGCTATCAGGTATGGAAGACTGGGAGTGCTTCCAGTATTGAGCCGCTACTGTGTGGGAGTCTGCACTTAACGTAAAGAACTTGTGCCAAATTTTCCCTCACTATGGATTTATAACATCGTTTGCATGCTGTGTGGATAAATGCATACAGTTTTAACATACAAATAGTTTTTGAAATAAAGAAGAAAGAAAGAAAAGTGAACTCATAACACCTCTTTAAGAGATGGTGGTTGACCTGATTCCAGAAAATAGGCATTTGGAGACCCAAAGGTTCAGCCCATATCCAGAGCTCGTGAAAAAGAAGCTGAAGATGAGTTTAACAAACTTGACAGATGTAGTGAAACAGCACAGGTAGACTTGCTCAAGGCACAAAAGAAGCGTGCCACTCATGAAATATTTAGAACACCGTCAGAGCAGAGGTAAAGTCTACAGGTTTTTAATATTTTACTTAGAGAATACACTCATGTGTAATGTGCCAGTGGTCACACAAAGATTACTCTACCCCACTGTTGCAAGAAATTCTTATTGGATTTAGATAATTAAATTCCTTAATGCAGCATATTGGTGTGGCTACCAGTGGTAAGAGCACACTTTAAAAGGGCGACAAAAGTAATTTTGAAATACCAGAACTCAAAAGCTACCTCAATGGTCTTACCTGCACACTATGTCTACAGCAGGAAGCCTGTGTCTATCAGGATATAAGTCTATCTGGGATAGCCTGTACCATGATTTGCATATTTAAAAGAGTGAGATTAAGTAATGTAACTGTCTCAGTCTTCTATCAGGACTGCAGATACCCGTGAATATGAGGACATATTCTTCTTTCTGTCCCCCACTAATGAAGGGCAGGGAGTTTTGTTTTTTTCCCCATAGAGTCTGTAATAAAAATCAACTAGCTCCAACGTCTACACTGACAGAACACTGAAATGGTGTTTACTAAGGTCTAATTGTTAAACACTCGCTGCAGAGTGAGAAGGCTAGTTAGAGACAGTGCTGAGAAGCAGGTATAAATAATAAATAATCCGGTATTTATAAAGTGCAAACTAATCACCCCTTAAGGGTCTCAAGTTGTTGGGGGGCATCAGGGAGATTAAATGTGCTATTGACCAGAGTCACATGATTCTGAGCTGAGCTGGAGCCGGGAATTGAACAGTGAACCCAGTGCTCTGGAGTCAGCCACCCTGCACCACACCTCTCCCGGGTGTCAGTGGGAAAGAATACCGGATGAAAAGGAGAACCTGAAATACATATTAATGCAGATTGTAGCACCATTTAAACACAGGATTTATAGTTTAGAAGGATTTTGTCAGTATCATATTAGAGCAATCTTGGCAGTAAATGCATCTGTAGTCAATAAGTGGGTTGCATCAAAGGGCAAAGGACTAGAAAACTCATCAAGCATCTGTAGTGTCTAGTGTATCATAGTATGGTGCAGGACCCCTATGGGCTTTAACAAATTCCATAGTCTAGTGACGTATGTGATTGGTAGATGTTAATAAAATTCATGATGCAGTACATTTCAGTTAATGGTTAAACTCTAGAGAATAAAGAAGTGTAATACTGAGCTCCGTGTGGAGTAATTCATTTACATGCTACCTGGCTCAAGAGAATGCTGCAGCTGGTGACAAGATAGGGGATACGTAAACTAAACTAAGTGAAGACTCAAGAGTGTGCTCACAGAGAGTATGCCGATGTCCAGCAAACTGCTGATGCTTGCCACATGTGCCTGGCAAGGTGAGAATTGATGGTTGGCGTATGTGGAGTCATAGATGGTTGCCTTTCCGATTCCTTCATTTGTCTAATGTTGAGAGAAGTGCTCAGCCTGGAGCATGTGTTCATGGTGGCCAGAGCAGAAGAACATGCCAACAAACAAGCCAGTGACATAGAGACCAGAGGGGCCCAGAGTGAAACAGTGTTGAATGTGAGGAGCAAGAAAAGGCACAAGGTAGAAGGACACAAAATTATGTCTCTAAAGAAGAAGTTGTAAAACCGATATGGATTTTCCTTTCTGCATGAAGGTAAATGTCCTGGCATTGGCCAAATGTGTAAAGGCTGTGGGAAAGACAGCCATTTTGGACAAGTTTGGAAAGTGAGAGAAAAAATGAGTGCATCACCTCATGAAGAAAAAATGGCTACCAGAAAGTTCTAGAAGCACTGCAGTGGCACCCACCAAAGTAAACGGCAAAATCAGTATGCTGCAAGCAGCAACTGAAATAGGCAGATTGTCATCTAATGCCTCCTTGAAAGGTTCTTCGACGTCACCGTCGAGGGACAGCGAACATGATTGGTGTGTGATATTGATGCTGCCTACTGAAAGATGAGCGCATGTAGGTTTGGTTTCTTGCAAAAAAGAATACGAGCCAGTAAAGGATCAACAAGTGAAATCACAACATTCATTAGGAAACTGTCCCAAAATAAAATTGAAGATTAATGGCAGCTATATACCATTTATCACAGACAGTGGTACGTTGACAAATATCATGCCAGCTGAAAGTATCATGAACTGTTCCCAGTGCCCCGTCTTCCACCATCAAAACCAAAGTATGCATGTGGACAACTTTGAAGCCATTGCAAAGTCAAGGTTTATTCATGGTGATCATAAAACACAAGAAGAAGAGGGTACAAGCCCCAATCCATGTTCATAAAGGGTACTTTGTCAAATGAATGTTTGCTCAGCTTCAGCACTGCTGCTGACATGGGACTAATTTCTGTGAATTACATTACCAATACTCATCATAACATGATGAATCAGTTTCCGTCATTGTTCCATGGAGTAGGAAATCTTAAGGCAATGAAAGTGCAGCTTCACATTAATGGGCACATATGTCCTGTTGCTCAATGACTTCATCAAATTGCATTTCATCTACAAGAAGCTGTTGAAAAAGAAATGAAGACTTTGCTGAAACGTAATATCATTGAGCGCTCTACTGGTTCAAGGCCATGGGTGTCACCATTAGTGGTGGTACCTAACAAGGAAAGTGGAGGGTCTGTGCAGATTAGTGTTGACAGGCATCACGCAAACAAGGTGGTTCAAAGGCATCCAGGTCAGCCCATTGCTGATATGATTACCCAGTTGAATTGTGCCAAAGTCTTTTCACGCCTTCACAAAGGATATCATCAGCTCAATTTGGAAGAAAATTGCAAACTACCTGTTCAACTCATGTTGGTTTGTTAATATGAAAAAGATTGAGTTTTGGAGTGTCATCAGCTGCAGAACTTTCCCAAGATGTAATTCCTCGCATTATACAGCCTTTCACACATGTTTTCAATTACAGTGATGATATACTAGTATTTGGGGCCACATGGAAAGAAAATGATAGAGCTCTTATACAAGTGTGCCATCCACTTGGCTGATGCAGGTCTCACATTGAATGCTGAAAAATGTGAGTTTCACAAACCAAGACTAAAATTATTTGGGCACATTTTCTCAGACGTAGAAATGACTCCAGATCCAGCCAAGGTTCAGGCTTTGAAATCTGCCTCCACTCCACAAGATGTAACTATGCTGCATTCTTTTCTTGGTATGGCCAGCTACTGTTTCAGGTACATCCGTGACTTTGCCATTGTGGGTGCCCTATTGAGAGAGTTAATGAGATGGAATGTTTCATTTCAGTGGTCACGAAAGTGTGATCAAAGTTTCAAGACGATTAAGCATGCAACTGAAAATGCTACTGAAATGGCTCACTTTGATCTGAAATTGCATACATATATTGTTGTAGATGTCATGCCAGTTGGTTTGTGAGAGATTCCTGCCCTACATAGTGGACATTCAAATGTGCAAAGACATATTGTAGCCTATGCTAGCCGGGTAAGTTTGTCACAGACTGAACAAGCTTAGTTGCAACCTGAGAAAGAAAGCCTAGCTGTTGTGTGGGTTTGTGAACACTTTCATGTGTTTCTGTATGGGAAACATTTTATGCTTGTTACGGATCACCAAGCACTGCTCACAATTTTTTGGGATCCAAACGCCAAAATGCCCCCTCACACTGAGATGTGGGGGCTGCGACTGCAAAAGTATGACGACACCATTGTGCACAGGCCGGGAAAAGATCAAAACGCTGCTGATTACTTTCCTTCAGTGCCCATACAGTGTCAGGGTACCCCTTCTAAGGTGGCAGAGGCCTACGGTAACTTCATTGTAAGGTCCAGCATTCCTGCAGCTAGGTCTGTGGAGCAAATAAGTACTGCTACCTATGCAGGTAGGAATATGCTCATCCTCAAAGACATTATTATGCATCATTCCTGAAGGACACATGCTCGATATCTTGATAACAACAGTGAATATCAGAAATTCAAGAATGTCATGAGGAACTGTTAGTATTTGGAAAGAAGGGGACCCCTACATAACTAATAGACTTGCTATACACAGGGAAAAAGAACCACATTAAGTAAAATACTCTAGCAAGTAAATAAACAGGTGACACAACATATTCTAGGTGTAATACATAAACGTAACCACTTATAATAATCTATAAATAGAGCATTCAAACACAGATATAACTAGAAAAATATATATTTTTTATTTATTATGTAAATCTCATTTTATCTTTTTTTATTTTCTTTGAGGAACTGTTAGTTACACAAGAAGGGATTATTTTGAGAGGGTTGAGAATTGTCATTCCTAAAAGTCTATGACAGCAAGTCATTGAAGTGGCACATGAGGGAAATTGTGGAATTGTCGCCACAAACTGAGCCCTCCGGGACCGTGTTTGGCTTCCTCATCTTGATGAGCAAGTTGAAAGACAGCTCCAGGCTTGTCATTTGTGTTATCTCCCAAAACAACACAGTATCCTTTGAACATGTTGGATATTCCAAAACATGTCTGGGAGAAAATTGCAATTGACTTCTTTGGACCTCTTGAAAATGGCCATTATATCATGGTAATCATGGATGAGTACTCCTGTTTTCTTCTGGTGGAAGGCCTTTTGTCAATCACTCACGATCGAGTAATTGAAAGACTAGAAGCCGTATTTGTAACCTGGAGTGTTCCATCAATTCTAAATTCTGACAATGGTCCACCATTCAAAGGCCGGAAATTCAAAGACTTTATTACTCATTTGAATAACAGAAGATAAGCTGTGGGCCAAACTTTTACACCATGCAAAAACAAACAACAGTGCTAGGTTTTGGTGCACAGTGAACAGCCTACAGAACCCAAGGGCACCTGGAATTATTTCACACCTGAATGAAGAAGCCTGGGCTAACTAGCTCCGGCATAATTTTAACACTGAACAACACGATACTACGCACGATGCACAAGGAACTGGGAGTTACTTGCCCGACCTGGACAAACCAGCAGAGGAGGTTAACTATGCCTTCTCGAACAAAAAGATCGTCAACAGGATCACAAAAGGCAGGGCAGAAGGGGCGCCAGGCCCTAATGGCATCCCACCAATTTTATAAAAGCAAGACCCGGATTACTTGGTGGCAGCACTATTACCACTCTTCAAACAGATTATGGAAGTGGAAAGAATACCAGACTCCTGGAAGGGGTCAATCATTTCTCCAATTCACAAGAAATGCAGCAAGAATGAAGTGAAAAACTATAGGCTTGTCACTTTAATAGATAATGATGCCAAATACTCTGCAGGCCTTTTACTGGTATAACTTACAGACAGGGCATCTGAAATGGCAATAATCCCTATCAATTAAACGGGATTTAGAAAACTTACGGAACAACAACAAACATACTCTTCTAATAGATGACGCCAAAAACATCAATCAACCATTGTTTGTTTGCTTCATAGACTATTCATTTGCCTTTGATAACATCAACAGGAAGAAACTATGGGACAAACTATCCAAAAGTTTCTTGACCCAGTTGATTCTACTCCACACTGATACATGGGTACAAATAAAGCTGGGAGCTGGTGATCCCCTATCTAGGAACATACCAATGACAAAGTGGCTGAAACAAGGTTGTGTTTTGGCCCGACTCTGTTTAATCTTTTTATGTCTGATCTCTCATTCGAGCTAGATAACTGCAACTCCCACGTCCCAAATTTGGGAATCTCAGCCTCTTGAATTTACTCCACGCCGATGACCTTGTACTAATTAGCCACACTCCGTTTGGCTTGAAGCATCTAATAGACACCACAAACAACTTTTCTGCCAAGAACGGAATAAGCATAAATTTAGACAAATCAAAATGATGGGGCTAAGCCAGAAAAAGAATGTACACAGACACAGCTGGGAATTGGGGGGGCTCCCACTTGATACTGTTGAAGAGTACAAGTACCTGGGCATACTATTGGACAATAAATGCACATTATCGCAACAAAAAGCAGCCAATACAAGAAGAGGTACTGCAACGGCGGTTGTATATCAAAAATCCTTTGCTACAGGTAATTCGAGAGAGGCTCCTCCCCACTATCACCTACGGGAGTGAGTGCCTACAAGGAAGAGTCGCAGGCGCTTTGGACAGCACAGTGGCCAGGGCAATGAGAATAATATTCATCCTACCCAAATACACCTCGCCGGCACAAATAAGACTAGAATTTGGCCTACAGAAACAACAGATAGCATGCAAGGGAGCCTTTGTTAAGTGCAGGCACAAAATAAAGGGAGCAGAGTCAGGGACTCTAAACGTGCACCGTTGCAGCTTAAGTTAAAAAAAGGCAGCGCAGCCATGACCTACCTACAAGACTCAATAGACTCTCTGCCCTACGAGATGTTTGGGAGAGTACTGGTTCCCACAAAAGCTTTAAAGCAATGGTAAATAAAACGGTAAAAATTATGTACCTTGTGGAGGACAAAGCCTCTTTAAAGAAAAGGGCACATGGCTGGTTTGTCATACAGAGTTACTCCAGATGTTCAGTCCAGCCATACTTAGGTGCAGGCTTTACAAGAGCAATAAAGGAAAGAATCTTGCATATGCAGCCTGCCATCATTGCTGCATTTGCCCCCATAGAAACAACCACAGTCAACAACCCAGTGGCGAATATGTGATGACTCAAAAGAGGACGTGCTACACTTACTGTACATATGCGGGAGAAGAAATAAGGAATGAAGACTCGTACTAAAACCGGCCCTGAAGAAAAAGGGGATGAGAACATGCAGGCAGTGAAAGCATGCTTTGAAGGAGGGGATATCCAGCTAGCCTGCCGCCTGGTCTCATTCACGGGTACAGCAGGAATAAAGTTAAACACCAGCACTTAGCTGACTTATTGGACACTATACCAGGCACCGAAAACTAAGCCACTGCCATGCCAGCACCCAAGAGAATCACTCCAGAGGAAGATGGCGGCCGGTTAACACTGCCGGTCGGGAGCTCTCAGCCACCAGCCACCAGTCCGTAAGGAATGTTAGTCCACCACTATAGCCCTCTATAGTGATCTCAAGCTGTTGTGGATAGCTTGAACTGCACTGCCGTTCCGATTTAAAAAATGAAATTTGACTTACGCGCGGAAATCGTGAACGCAGCAGTGAGAGCTACGGAGATCCCGCTGGCGCCGCACTCGAACTGTGACACCTCGCTCGGCGTCTGGGCGGAGGCTCGTGAGGCAAGGTCCGGCTTCTGGCGGGCAGTAGCGGGGTTTTCCTTCCGGGTCGGCCAAGGCAGAGCAGCGGAGCCTGAACCAGCCCCTGCTTTGAAATTGACACAGAGACGGGTCTTGGAGGACCCATCAGGATTTCAGAGCCAAAATACCGGCGATATTAGAAAGAAAACTGTCCCTGTTCTAGTAAGAGGGGATTCGACGAACAAGGTAAGAGCAGAGGGCTGTATGAGGAGGGTAAAGAGATTCGAGGGAGTTCCCCCTGTGAAGGCTGCAAGTACTAAACCCTCTCCCGTAGTTAATAAGCAAACGGAGGTTGGAACCCCCAATGTTAGTTCACTTCCAGCTCTAACTCCTGTCCTAAATTCGCCCTTGCAAATAACACTATCAGTACCAGCACTAGTAGGCAGTGGTGCAACTTTGGGGAATACGGAAGAGGTCGATAGTGATTTTGGGGAGTTAAATAGGGGAATTAATTACTGTCTAAGGAATAAGCAATTCCTAGCAGATTGTCCTCCAACCAGCCCTAACCCAGATACCCCGCAGATTACCCCTATCAGTACCAAGAAAGTTAAAGGTAGAAAGAGAGGTATCGTGACAAAGCCACTATCATCAACCTCTTGTTCGAAACCAAAAAGTAAACAGCACAGAGGAAATAATTCCCTCTTAGAGACAAACCTTAAACCCAAAGTTACACCCTCTCTTCGATCTTTTTTTAAAATCCAGACCCAAGAGGAAAAACGACTGGGTAATCAAAACGCTGTAGTCACCTTGCATGCTAGTGTAGATCACGCTACACCCGTTCAAGATAACATCTTAGCAGAAACCCAAGATATGGCCGATATGAATTCGACAGGGAACCGAGCCAATGTCAGGAGTAGCTCAAGTGAGACAGAAACAGCGACCATGAATGAATCTAGTTCAGACCTAAGCTCTCTACCAAAGACCAGGGCGGAGAAGAGTCCAGTTTGCACGCCTTCTGGTGTCACAGCTAACGAGCCCTCACAGGTCGATTCATCCGAAGGGAGGTCTTTTGCTCCAAATATGGTTGACCATCAGTCATTAATGGCTCCCTCGAGTAGCCTCCTCGAGACCGTCTTGGCAGAAATGAGAAACAATTTTGCAGTCTCAGAGAAGAATCAACGAAAAATCCAAGAGACGTGCGATGCCTTCGACACCAAGCTGAACGCTCTGGGAGAGAGAGTTAAAATAGTAGAAGCTACGGTAGAAGTTCTGAGCAAGGAGGTAGCATCCTCGCAAAGTGAGATCAGCACTTTGAAATCTAATGAAGCCGCCCTTCGCGATAAGTTGGAGTCGCTTGAGAACCAAGCTAGAAGAAACAACATAAAAATTCTCAACATTCCAGAGGGTCGTGAGGGTGGAGATATGAAAGGCTTCGTTACAGGGCTACTTAAAGAATATTTCCCTTGGTCAGACCCTATAGTGCTAGCTGAAGATATACAAAGAGTACATCGAGATCCCTTTGGGAAAGATAAACTCAAAAAAACCCCGAGAAAAATCCTTGTTAATTTTAAAACTTACTCTCTCAAAGAAAGAATACTGGGCGAAGCTTTAAAACAGGGGGTCTACAATAAGGACGATTGGTCCTTTAGAATCAGATCTGATGTCGCTAAGGTCACTCAAGACAGACAATGGCAACTCGGACAATATATGTCCGAACTAAAATCTCTTGGAGCGACGGTCCAGATGAAATTCCCGGCTTCCTTAAAGATCATGTGGAGAAATAAAATGCACAACATTAGAGATCCAAGAGAGGTCGAACGACTACTGACACAAATGAAGGAACAACAATAAAAAAAAAAGGAAGTAATGGGCTGGTGGGCTGGTGGGCAAAGAGCTCAAAACGGGCAAATCCAATTTGCCAAATGGAATTAAGGGAGGCTTCCTCGGGGTGGGTTTCTAGAGTCACTGTAATTCTAACAAATAAAATAATGCACAAAAAGGGTGGGGAGCAAACTAGGGAGAAAAAAAAAATGTCCTCATAATGCGAACAGGAAGGTGGAAGGTGGAAGGGGATCTAAAGGCAACAAAAATTCTTCTCAGCACGAAAGAAAAGAAAAGGTAATATCTAATGGATGATTTTTTGACTGTTAAAATCTTATCCTGGAATGTCAACGGCCTTAGAAATAGAAGTCGTAGGAGGGTGATTTTAGAGTATTTGAAACTGTCCGAGTGTAACATCTTGATTCTCCAAGAGACTCATCTTCTCAAGGAAGAATGGGCAGACATTATAAAAAACCACAGATGGATAGATTCATATGTTTGTACGGACCAGAAACACAATACAAAGGGAGTCATTATTATATTTAAATCTTCCGCCAAAGTATCTGTAACAAAGAGCTTAGTTGATAAACAAGGGAGATGGGCTATAGCTAATATAAAACTACAAAGCAACGCGTTTACAATAGTAGGCTATTATGGACCTAATTGTGACGACTCTGAACCCCTGCAAAACTTATATACCCAGTTGTTATCATCTACAGCCCCCATAATCTGGGGAGGGGATTTTAACATCATTTTAGATCCAATACTCGACAGGCATCCTTCAAGGAAAGAATTAAATCTACCAAATATGAGGCAATGGATATCACTGTGCATAAAAGATCTGGGATTGGTCGATATTTGGAGAGGAAAAAACCCCGGAAAAAAGGGATCTACCTTTCACAATAAAAGACTGGGCCATTTTTCTCAAATTGATTTCTTCCTCCTGGACTCCAGTCTTGGGCCATGTACCTCTCGAGCAGACCACATCCCTGCTCATTTATCTGACCATTCAGCAATAGCCCTGGACATACAGGTGAAAAAAAACAACGTTACAGGGCGCTGGACAGTAGATCGTACGATCTTTCTGGATAATCAGAATATAGACCTTCTCACGTCTGAAACAACAGAATTCTTTAAGATAAATAAGAAGGAGATGACACCACAAATTGTTTGGGATACTTACAAAGCAGTTATGAGGGGTAAAATCCTAAACATTGCTGCCTGGAAAAATAAAAAGAGTAAATTCACGATTAAATCTATGGAGGATGAACTAAACATTCTTGATACCAAACTGGCAGAAGAAACATCACCCTTAAACAGAGCGCAATTGATGGCAGAAAGGGCTCAAAAAAAGTCAAATCTAGCCGACCACTTAGAGATTAAATTAAAGGAGAAATGGGAAACTAGCAAATTGTCACACCATGAATATGGCGAAGGCTGTGGGAAACTACTAGCATGGAAGCTAAAATCTGAACAAACTAGAAATAAGATTCCTAAGATACGAAAGGGCCAATCGGGAACATTAACAATAGAAGACACAGAAATCAGAGAAGAATTTCAAAATTTCTTCAATGAACTATATAAAGAAGACTGCTATCCGACCGAGACCCAACTTCAAAATTATCTGGAGTCTATAGATCTTCCATCTATTAGTGAGCAAGAAAGGAAAGAAATAAACAAAGAAATAGGTGAAGAAGAGGTCTCAGAAGCTATTAGGAATCTAAAGAGAGGAAAAGCATCCGGGCCGGACGCTCTACCAAACGAATTTTACCAGTCACTAAGTAAAACACTAATTCCCCACTTAACTGAACTAATGAACGACATTTTTATCAATAAAAAGAATCTTCCCACTTCATGGAATGAAGCGACTATCAGTATCATCTTGAAACCCGGAAAAAATCCAGAACAGTGCGAATCATATAGGCCCATTTCTCTTTTAAACTGTGATTATAAATTTTATACGCAAATTCTGACAACAAGACTAACCAAAGTAGTCAATCCCTTAATTGGAAACAACCAGAAGGGTTTTATGAAGGGCAGACAAATCCAAGAATTAACCCAAGAACTTATTACAGCTATTGACATAGCAACCGAGGAAAAACTTCCATTAGCTATCATCACCTTGGACGCAGCCAAGGCGTTCGATAGAGTTAACTGGGCATATTTGAACAGGGCTCTGAGTAGATACGAACTTGGAGACAATTTTCAAGATTCAATTAAATCAATATATAAAAATCCCACAGCCAGAGTCCTAGTTAACAACAATCTCTCAAATAAAATACAAATCATGAGAGGCACTAGACAAGGCTGTCCTCTGTCGCCACTTCTTTTCAACCTGTACATAGAGCCTTTAGCAATAAAATTAATGAATAACTCTAACATATCCTCATTTTCATATAATGGATGGACAAAAAAAGTTGCCCTTTTTGCAGATGATTTGATGATTTTTACTGACAACTTTTTAACTTCCCTTCATGATATTGAGATCTCTATTAACCAATTTGGTGCACTCTCTGGATATATGGTCAACCAGGCCAAATCTGAAATCATGATATGGAATTGTACTAACACTAATAATCATCCCCTGATAAAAACAAAAATAAGATACCTAGGGCTAGACATAATTACTGACATAAATAAAATTGCGGAAGTAAACTTTAAGAGGGTACTCAGCGAAACCAAAAAGCTCCTAAGAACTTGGAGTGGCTTACAGTTAACTTTTATGGGCAGGTCAAATATCATTAAAATGATGATACTACCGAAATTCACTTACATTTTTAGCACGATCCCGCTAGAATTTAACAGAATATCAATAAAGTTACTGCAGGGAGAGTTAAATTTGTTTACTTGGGCCAATAAAACCCCTCGCATTGCATGGAATAAACTTAGAAAGAAGAAAGATCAAGGGGGTATTGCTAGCCCAGACCTATTGCACTACTGCTGGGCCTTCCAGTTTAAATACGCAAGAACCTTATTAAACGATTATAAATTTTACCCACCACACCTGCAAGCTATAACGAGTCCTGTGGGAAAATATTTATATAAATTTGGTCACCCAAAATTTTACAAGAAAATAAAACTAAAGATCCTCCTATCTGCTGTCAAACTGTGGACACAAGTAAGAAAAACAATTAGAATTCCATACTACAGTGATTATTCTCCAATCTGGGAGTCCCCGGGCACGCCAGAATGCCTCCGAGATAGTCTCTCAACTCCTCTTTTAACAAATGGGATTACTAGATGGGGACAACTGATAAAACAGGGTAACATCATTAGCTGGCCACTCCTGAATGACAACACGGGAGGGACTTTATCTAAATTCAAGTTTTACCAGTTATCCAGTTGGATCAAAACTTTGAAGGAACCCTATGAAGGAGACAGAGAAATAGAAATCAAAATGCTCAATATCGGAGCGCAAAAGAAAGAAGTCTCCCTATGGTACTGGACACTTACAGAATCAGGAGAAGACAACCTCAAGACACTAGAAAAGATCTGGAGAAACGCACTGCCGACAAATGACATCGAAAACCTATGGCAAGTATCTATGGGGAAATGCTGGGGTGTTATAAAATCTGCTGCCCTAAGAAGAAACCACTTGTTTACTCTACATAGAGCGTATTGGACGCCGAAAAAACTTTCAAAATTTAAAAATTCAACTCCGAAAAAATGCCCGAAATGCGATGAAGACGAAGCAGACGACCTGCATATGTTTCGGCAGTGCCCTCAGATCGATGTCTTTTTGAAAGAAGTGTCCAAAACCCTGGAGGAGGTATTTAAACTCCCAATCGAAGTAAGTACCCACTTGGTTATTTTTGGGATTAGAGAAGAAGAGGCAAATCTTCCTAAATTAACGAAAGAGCAAGAAAACCTGCTCTTCACCTTAATTCTTCTCGCTAGAAGAGAAATATGTGTGAATTGGATAAGACCTGTAACTCCTACACATATGGGGTGGATAAACAATGTACATAGAATTTCACGTTTGGACAGGAGTGGGAGTGTAAATAAAAGATTTAAATTTTGGGAAATTTGGGAAGAACAAAATGGTTTGACTAGCTAAACTATAGGCTGTTGCAATTGAGTCCAATGATTAAGCATTAGCAATACATCTGATGTCTAGAAGACTGGAGTAGCCTGAGGGGCTATCTCTCCCCAGTTTCCAAAAAAAAAAAGGGTTAAAGAGATACAGTACCCTTGACAACTCTCTACAATGGGTGCCACGAAAGAGAGTAACTCAAACGTCAAGAGATCCCTGAGAAATCTCAAAACCCAGTATTGCATAATGAGGACTAAAAAAAAAAAAAAAAAAAAAAAAAAAATGATGTACCTTGTGGAGGACAAAGCCTCTTTAAAGAAAAGGGCACATGGCTGGTTTGTCATACAGAGTTACTCCAGATGTTCAGTCCAGCCATACTTAGGTGCAGGCTTTACAAGAGCAATAAAGGAAAGAATCTTGCATATGCAGCTATGCAGCCTGCCATCATTGCTGCATTTGCCCCCATAGAAACAACCACAGTCAACAACCCAGTGGCGAATATGTGATGACTCAAAAGAGGACGTGCTACACTTACTGTACATATGCGGGAGAAGAAATAAGGAATGAAGACTCGTACTAAAACCGGCCCTGAAGAAAAAGGGGATGAGAACATGCAGGCAGTGAAAGCATGCTTTGAAGGAGGGGATATCCAGCTAGCCTGCCGCCTGGTCTCATTCACGGGTACAGCAGGAATAAAGTTAAACACCAGCACTTAGCTGACTTATTGGACACTATACCAGGCACCGAAAACTAAGCCACTGCCATGCCAGCACCCAAGAGAATCACTCCATTCGCTGTTGACCTTGCACTCTGCTTGTTCAAGCTTCCGGGACCCCCACTCCCAAAGACCTTGCGGCCCCAGAATGCACTATATAGGAAAATAAAGTGAGGGTTTCACACCCTGCCAACAACCCTCTCTCTAAACAGCATTGCAGCCTCAGGCCCCTTAGGTTTAATAATTCCTTTTAACATTTTTTAGAACTCTGCTCCTGCCAAAAAATTAACTGCAAATGCTGGCACACAACTAAGGGTCTTAATATGGACAATCTGTATAATTCCGTTTTATGTACGCAATGGTTTTATCTAAATTAAAATCATGGTTTAATGAACTTGGAAATAATTTCATACTGATGTTTCATTGTTGCAATGATTTTAAGTAATCAACCAAATAAAGATTTTACTTACTTACTTCATTTGAATATCAAGCATCAGAAAAACACACCTCTTTGGCCACAGGTTAATGGCATTCTTGAGCATTTTATGAACACTCTTAAGAATGCTGTCCAACGCGCTGCACTAGAGGGACTTGAGCTCGGTCAGTTCTTCATTCTACTCTTCGTGCTTACAGATCTAACCCATTCTACAACTGGCGAAAGCCCAGCCAACTTGATGTTCAGGAGAGCCATGGATACCAAGCTGCGCCTGTGGACCTCTGAAAGAACAATTGATGCCAAGAAAGTTTGACTCACTGATTCATCTCACAAGTCCCGAAGGAAGACTTATGCAGACAAGCATCAAAGTGCTTGGGACACTACTTTTCGAAGGGTATCATATCCTTGTCAAGCAAAGGGGAACACGCAAATCTCATGCTCCATTCGATTGCATGCTGTGACTACTAAGGGACCAAGTGGTGACTGTTCACCATCCTGGAAAGTACATTATGAGGGATTCCTCACATTTCAAGAACCTGCCTTGTGGTCTTTCGGTTCCAGATATCCAGAGTGAGACTCTGTCAGCCAAAGGCCAGAAGACCCAAGGACTGGCCCAATGGCTAGCTCACTATTGCCTGCATTGGTTTTTTCTCCTGTGTCTCCTCAGTGGTGTGAGAGGTTTGAGTGCCCAAATGACTCATTGAGGAACTATGATGTATATAAGTTTGTTTGAAGTTTTTATTTAACAAAGGGGGGATGTAGTGTCTTGTGTTTTATGTAGCACGGGACCCTTATGGTCCTATCAAACTCTATAGTGTAGTGGCATAAGTGATTACAAAAATTCATGACGCGGCCCGTTCCAGTTAACGGTTACACTCTAGAAAACAAAGTGTAATACCGAGCTCCATGTGTGGTGTAATTTATTTACATGCTACCTGGCGCAAGGGGATGCTACAGCTTCAAATGTTTTCATGAACTTACTACATTTCACATGGTATAAAGGAGGTGCACGAAGAAAACTATATACTCTTAATTGCTGACATGGGTGTGAACAATACACCTTTTTTAAGCATTTGAGAAGACTGCTGGGGACCTACAAAGGGCAACACTATATTCCAGAGCCCTTGTAAGTGGTGCCACTCATCTGACAAGTACTATCAAGCTTATGACGATATTTGACATACTTTGTGTCTTAGTTTTTGTGCATCTTGATCGAGGAAAAGAGCCCTTGCAGCATCTTGAAAGAAACCAATATTAAACTTATTGAAGGACGGAGATGACAAGATTCTGACTTCCAAGAAGAACTATCAATTTTAGTACAGAGGCTGTAAATAGCGAATTGAAGACAAGAGATTGGCTAGCATATGCTGATTCATTAAGCAAGTGAAAAAAGGCAACAGAGCTGAAATTAATGAGGTAACATTTTTAAATATGTAGCTAGATTCATAAAACATGCATCAGAATTTTGAACTCAATATATCACATAAGAAAAAGACAATCAAGCACTGAATGACAGAGACATTAAAGGGCCTATTTATGAGAATGTCACGCCATGCAGCGCAGCAAGTCACCTTGCTGTGCTGCCCTGCGTTACAGGGAAATGGCAGGCATGCACCATATTTAAGGCAATGCAGAGCATTCCTGCCTTTTCCTCCTGTGCTGGTGCCCTTTGGACACCTTCCTGCACAAAAACAATCCTGAGAGGCTTATTCCTTTATCTGAGTGTGCTGCAGAATGCAGCACACATAGAAAAAGGAAGTATTGAGGAGAGAGAAAGATATTTCTTCTCATTATGCCTCTCCTGGGCAGGAGTATCATTGTGGCACATCCCCAGACTTACAGGTTCTGGCAATCTGGGAATGCATTAAAAAACGTGGGAGTTGCGTGGGAATACCCACACAATGCTCATGGAATGCTTCCCTTGCCAAGGGTAAGGCAACATAGCTATTTGTGCTATGTTGCTTTGCTCCAGATTTATGAAGCCACGCAGGGCCACGCATGGCTATATAAATTGCATTTAAGGTTTTCGTCTTCCATGTACCATGTGGGCGGTAAAAAAACGATGCAAACCGGTTCGTAAATAAGTCCCTTAGTTTGATATGAATTAATCACTAATCCATGAAGAAATGAGGCTCAAGAATGTAGTGAACCTAGCTGGATGTTCGGATTCTGTTTCCTTTCAGCCCTCTGTACTGACGTGAAAGAGTCTTATGGCACACACTTCACCCATGGTATGACAGAGCTCGGTCAGCTGGGTATGAGCCTGAGGAAAAAGCCTAAGAAACCTAAACCTAAATCTTTTCCTATGAAAATTGCAGCCATGTCAAGCGGTTTGGTTTTATTGCTCTGTCAGTCACCTTCAACTTTCTCGTCATGCCAGATGACCTGCCACCCCATGCCCCTAAATCACAGACACAGTTCAGTCTTGCCCCTTTCATAGAATGTCACCTTACAGAGAAACAACAGTAATTCCATGGTGTAGGGCACCTTCTGAAGTTTACAGTTCTTCTAATTTGCCGAAATACTATCATGCAGATTTTAATTTTTTACTATGTCTATGATCCAATTAACCCTACCAGTTAGCTAATTTGTTGAATTCATTGAAGACTAAGATAAATTGGAGAGTCTCCTCAGAGGTCAATGCTCTACAAAATAGTTAGCTTTATACATTTCCAACAATGGAATTGTGCAGATGAAGTCCTCTCAAAGAGACTATTTTTGAGTGGTGACTTCATCTATTTTTATTTTTATGTATTAATCTGTTTTGTTGCAGACTGGTTGTTATTGCTTAATAACTTTGTAGCTCTTTTTTCTGTTTTTAGACCATAATAGTAAGGGAAAACAAATATCAGGTAAGCGCTTTCATAAAGATAAGTCAATTTTAAAAGCTTTCCAAATAAATGAATGAATGGTAATTTATAAAGTGCATGGCCTACCAGTGCTAAAAGGCGAATGATGAGCTAGACAATGATCTTAACATGAATGATCAAACAGCCAACTTTTAAGGGATTTCCTAAATGTTGATACATTAGAAGAGTTGTGAAGAGTAAAATAAAGAGCATTCCAAAGTTTGGAGACCAAAAAGAAAATGAACAACCATAAATAATGCTTATGGAATCTGGGAATTACAGCAAAATTGGAGTTAGAAGACCCTAGTGGTCTTGAATGGGTATATTGTGGAAGAGTAGGTCGCACACCGCTCGTCACACCAGCAAGTTGCCCCAACGCAACACATACTGTTCTTTTTACACATCGTGGCATAGGCGTACCCGCCGTCGCCACTACATTTACCACAGTCCTTTGGGGCAACTTGCTGGTGTGACGAGCAGTGTGCGACCAACTTTTGCATAATTTATTACGGCTCCCTTGAGCCAACGGGCTGACGAGCCTTGGATCTGCACCTGCGCGCCATGAGAGGTACTTGACCTGTTTTAATTACATTTTGGCAGTCCACACGGCACCCCTTCACACTGACCTGCTCCCTGCTGACGAGAGGCAACTACCTCGAAACACGTGTCCAGGGATGGCTAACGCAACACATACTGTTCTTTTTACACATCGTGGCATAGGCGTACCCGCCGTCGCCACTACATTTACCACAGTCCTTTGGGGCAACTTGCTGGTGTGACGAGCAGTGTGCGACCAACTTTTGCATAATTTATTACGGCTCCCTTGAGCCAACGGGCTGACGAGCCTTGGATCTGCACCTGCGCGCCATGAGAGGTACTTGACCTGTTTTAATTACATTTTGGCAGTCCACACGGCACCCCTTCACACTGACCTGCTCCCTGCTGACGAGAGGCAACTACCTCGAAACACGTGTCCAGGGATGGCTAACGCAACACATACTGTTCTTTTTACACATCGTGGCATAGGCGTACCCGCCGTCGCCACTACATTTACCACAGTCCTTTGGGGCAACTTGCTGGTGTGACGAGCAGTGTGCGACCAACTTTTGCATAATTGAATGGGTATATGATTGGACCAAGTATCGCAAGAGACTCGGACCCTTTTTATTAAATGCTCGAAAGGCAAAGCGTAGTGCTGTAAATTGGATTATTTTTTCTAATAGGGAGCCAATGGAGTGTTACAAGGGAGGTGGACACAGAATGCAGTCTGGGCAACCGCAATAAGAGATGGGCTGCCATATGTTTGACTATCTGCAGACTTTTAGTGCTGTATGAGAGGTTCATAGATCAAAGTCGTTAGAATGACCAGAATCTTTCTCTTGGTTCTTAAAATGCAAATCAGGAAGCTGTCAATTTCCCCATCTGAACATCAGATGACAAATTGTCATCAAACTCCCAAAATTACAAATTGACGCATATGGCAGATATGTCAGTTTTGGTAGGCCTGCTTTGAAAAATTCCAGCACCAGAACCGGCTGTGTCATGCAGAGTGTAGCAATAGCCCTGGCAGATCCCTTAGTGCGGGGGAGGCCCAGAGTTCCAGGGGGCGCCCTCTGGCACTGTGCAGGGAGTGTGGGCCCCTGGCCTGAGAGTTCATGACTCGGTCCAGATTGTGAGGGCCACCGTCCATGTATGTTGCAGGGGTGCCCCTCACATTTTGTCATGCCACCAGCTGGGCAAGGTTTTAGGGTCACATCAAATCATTTCAAGTGCATCTATTTGAATACATGACCTCAATTCACATATGAGCCTATACAGAGCATGAATGTTTAATGTTGACATACCCAGTACAGGTGACATGTAAGGAGCAAAGTAATGACAACTCACTTATCATGTTGACCGTATGATGTGTGCTGCATTGTTCAGCACAGATATAGAGTTGATCACACCCTTGCCAATGTAGTAACTTTTAGTTGGTGGCTCTTCCAAGATCGTATCTTGATATAGCCATCAAAGGCATGCACTCTTGCACCATGTAGCAAGGAAGAATGCTTTGCGCGTACTCAGCACTCTGTGCACCAGTGACATGATTAGTCAGATATTGTTCTTAAACACTTCCACATGGCATATATCTGTCCTTTATATATCTATATATATGTGCTGCGTGTCCAACATGCTGAATATACCAGATATTTGTGGTGATATAGTACTGTGCTTCCTATCTACACAGTGTATATGGTCAATATTCACAAAGCAATGCACCATGTTCTTGTCTTGTAGGTGGTCCTGCACCATACACCCGGGGCAAGGTGGAGTCCTCCAGGGATCCCGATGGTACCAGTGAGTGTCAATAAAATGTGTTTGTAGCTTTGTAAGGATTGTGTGTGATCTAGAGGCATAGTTAACCACCTGCCTGTGTGTTTTCTGACCGCTCTTAACTTTTATCTGGGCTCGCCGGTCATCACAAGGTAAGAGAAACTTATAAATTCCTTAAGAATCAACTACAATGCGTGGTGGGAACCAAAAGGAAACATATCCCAAAATAGCGACAGAGAGAAAGAAACATTAATAAAATGGCACAGAAAAAGTGAGTTAGAGGCAAATGGAGTGAGGCCGCATAAAGGAAAGAAATGAAAATGCAAAGAACTAAGGAAGGAAAAAGAAGCATGAAGGAACGAGGGTGCAAAAGAAAATGGGAAATAAGGAACAAGATGTAAAAGAAGGAAAAGGGAGGAAAAAGAAGAAAAGAAAGAAGGATGGGAAAAAGAAAAAGCAGGAACAACTAAACAAGTAAGAAAAACTGAAGGAGAGGAAGAAGGAAAGGAGGGGAAATATATTGAAATAACAAGGATGAAATGTGAGATGAAAGGATCAGCGACTGAAGAAAAGAAATATAAAAGGAAAAAAGGTGCGAAGGAACGGTATGAGCATGATAAGAATAAAGGGATATGAAGAAGGATAGAAAGCTAGGAAAAGGTCAGCTTGAATAAGCAAAGAATAGACAAAAGGACAAAAAGATGGAAAGACAAAAAGAAATATGCATAAAAAAAGGAAGATGATGGATAGAAGGAAGGGAAGAGGCATGAAAGGAAAGCAAAAAGGTGGAAAGGATGAATGACAGAAATAAGCCAGTACTAGTAAATGTAGTTTTTGGTCATATTCTGTTAAAATCTTTCTGTAATAGTTATAATTTCGAACCATTTTCTGCAAATGTTCCCTAGTGGTACAATTATCATGGTACATCATAGTAAGGGCATTGATCACTCACTTTACTAGTACATGCATTGCTATATATGAGTTGAAGGGGGGCGGGGTATTTTATTTTTTGGGCTACTCCCTTGGTGTGATCTATGATATTCCTAACATTGTGATGTGTACAGGGTAGCATCATTCTCATGAAACCAATTTATAGTACATGATAATTAACGAATAAAGTAGCACACAGTAAAATGTGCAATGGATAAGGAGGAATATCAATGCACATGTAGGGTCAATGTATGCAGGACCACATGATTGATTGCTCTTTACCTTCTGTGGTGATGTTTGGCCAGCAACGGTTTGAATGCTTATGGCAAATGTACCATCACCAGCCACAATGTCTACAGATGTCCATAAGCTACATTTTCTTGCACTCATACCATGGAACAAACACAAAAAACATTTGTTCCAAAATATGTTACAACAAAGTGGTATGAGATTGACTGAGCTTGTCTGGATATGGTATCCTTCCCTATGTCCATATCTGCGCATAAGATTAGTAGAGGTGCAGCGTACCACATATCCCAGACAGCATTACAATAGTCAACATTACAGTGTCATGGAATACTATATAGAGTGAACATCTATTCCAAAATACTGTTTCTATAATTGTTGTTTGATATCATACGATGCAGAATACTTTTATTCATGCTGTCAAACTGAGTAAGTGTGAAAGACTATAGGCATGATCAGACATTTTTGCAGTTCAACAACTAAAATATTTGTGATCTATACATGCACCAGTAGCTATGTGTGCAGATAAACTTCACAATCAGAGAAAGTTGTTGACAATGTGAGCAGACTAGGCATCACAAATCCACATTCCTTCCTATGATAGATGCTGCTTATGTAGTTGTGAGGGGGCAAAGTTATTATTAATCATTGATTAGAGTAATCACAGTGGACATATGGTAAATGAACATGTGTTGCTGTGAGGCTGCAAATACATTGTCAATAGGAACCGTTTACTTTGTTTCACCACTTGGGCCACAATTATCCTGAGGTATGGCAACTGTAATCTGCCCTTAGAGGTGACTGAGCATCCATCAAAGTAATCCATATAAATATTATTTGAGATGGGGTGACAGAGGAACAATTACAAAGATGCCATGGAGGATATAAGGATGTCGGAGAGAAACAATATTTGACGATTGTGTTGAACAGTTCCACTTCAGACTGCCTGTCCGATGCACATTGCTAGTGTAGATGTCCACATGGCAAGGTATGGACATATGGACTGGAAGGTCTTGACAGAATATAAGGATTCCTACCTCAGTGCAGACTGAATAGTGCAGGAGTACATGAGGCACATGTGAACAGTCTGCACATTGAAATTCAGTTAAATACCTTACTTATGGCCTCACAATCCCAATTTCCTATTCCTGGGAAATAATCATACGTTTGTAGGGAGTTTTCCATTAGATGCTATGTGGAAAGGACCACATGCAGGTCTGCACTATGTCGGCATCATTCAACCCATTACACTGCTCACATATTGGTGGCATTACTTCTACTGGGAAGCACCAACCCTGTCACCTTTGACTTATGGTTGAATTTTACCTGCTGGTTACAGTACAAAGACGTATTAATTTATTTGACCAATCAATCAATCAATCAAGAATACTTTATTTCAAATTTAGAATATAAATTCATAAAAGTCACTAACAAGCACAAATTTAAATACACATCCAAGATAAAAGGAACACATCACATCAATATATTTAACAGTCCATGTCCATTCTTGATTTCAAAGTGGATTTAAAAAAACGGACAATAAAATATGTACAATCCATGTTTAATAGTTGTAAAAACATTAAAGCGGGTTTGACTTGAATAAAATTCAGTTTCTTTAAAATTGGGATCAAAAAGGATTGTCTTGGGACTGAATAAAAAGTGCAAAAAAACATGAAATGTTCTAAATCTTGCGGCGATTGCCCATTGCAGCCACATACTGGTAACAGCTGACCTCTAGTAGCCCCTTTTGGTCTAGCCAATAAAAAATGGAATGTATTACATCTGAACCTGGTTAACAGAAATTTTTCATGTGAGGTAAGAGTGGCAGCAGGTAGGGCTCAGCAGTGGGGGTCGTAATTAAGGGAAGATAGGACTGGACACTTGGTTTCATGACCAATTAACGATCATTCACAAAATAGAGCGTACTCGAGAAAATACATTTCTTAAAAAACATTATACAATAGTATGACAACCATAAAAAATAAAAGCATATCTTACTTCAACATGATGTAAGAACAACTATAAAAGACAATCACATTTATTCCAAAAAGGCTTAATAGCAATAATAAAAAGTTATAATGAATGACTTAAGTCTTAATCTCAAATTGACTAGTTATTGATCCTACGTAGTATATAACATACTCAAAAATACATTCCTAAAAATAGCATTATTCCATGCCATTTATAAAAACAACCATATAAAATATATCATACTACACTATAGTTAAAAAACTGCTATAAGAGACACTCCATTAGTTCCAAACTGCTTGATGGTATTGCAGAAAAGGTTCTAATGGATGGCTAAAATCTTAATCCTAGTTCACCAGGCATAGAGCAAAATCTTGATATAGAGAACACTAGCCGTTCTGTAGTAGCAGATCTTGCCATTCACAAAGCTTCTACGGGACGTGTGATAGACAGCAGCCGACATGCAGGGACAATCGACCTTTTTCTGGTCTTATCATATGTGAGGCAAAAAAATGTAAAGTGATCTATGGATTCAGGACAGCGGCTACACACAGGACAAATTGAAGTTACAATCTACAATTTCATTTGCTTTTACTGAGGTTCACAGGCAGAGCCCCATAAATAAATTGTAAAAACAGTGCATGTTCAAATGGTGGTTCTAGCTGATCCATGGATGTCTCCTGCAAGAAGGAACATTTGGATATCCAGTAACCCTCCAGTTAAAGTGCCAAGTGCTAAAGAGTTAAAACAAGAGTCCTTGATGTAATCCCAGAACCTTGCTTTTAGAAGGAGATCCACGTATATGGTCATGGACTTGGGATCCTCCCATTGTTCCCTCAAACCTAATCTGATAGCCATTGTTTAACCTCTATGAACCACTCGACTCGTGCCAGCTGGTTTATCTCATATTTGTACTTTGGCTACAGCTTCTATAACCGGAATCTGGGTTTTGCTAGTCCATAGCCTAACCCTGAATACTAAAACCTTCAATACAGCAATATGGGTGATACTCTTTATCCCAAGATTAAGGTGTACCGGCACCATTGGTGTATTTATAGGGAGATTTAATAAAGATCTAATTCATTTATTCTCAACCAGCTCTAAACTGTTTGGCTGTTTCAAACTACACAATTTAGCCCCATAAAGAGCAGCACCCAACACTCAAGCTCGATAGATTACAAGTGCAGATCGATTACATTTTTTAACAATTTCTGCCTCTACGTGCTGTAATAAAAAACAACTGTTTTGGGTCTGAGCAGACCATGGCAGATTGTTAATCAGTCTAACTCTTAAATAATCGAAAACCTTAAACTGCTCAAGAATATTAAATTCCAGCCTTGACTCTCTTTTAAAAGATCGATGGTGATGAAAAGTCATAAATGTAGTCTTCAAGCAAATAATCTCTAGGTCAAAATCATCACAAACATTAGCAAACCTGTTTAATACATTCTATACACACATTGGTGTTTTCAAAACCAACAACGTATAGTCAGCAAAAGGGTGCGATGGAATTAGTCTGCCCGCTAAATTAGGGGGAGTCACCCCTGCTGTCGAAAAGTGCATTAATTAACCCATTCATATATAAAGTAAATAATTTGGGGGGTAAAACGCAACCTTGGCGGACTCTTTTTAAGACATTTATGTTCCCAGTGAGATCACCACCTTTGCTTCACCTAATTTATGCAAAATTATCTTGTGCAGATGCATCATAAGTTGTAACAAGCCATTGTGCATCCCTACATATCTGAAAGCGGCCCACTATTTGTTTTGTGGGATAGAATTGAAGGTGGATTTGAGATCCACAAACACAACATATAGGTGCCCCTTCCCAATAATAACAATCTTCCAAATAATCAATAAGAAGTGGAACACCTGACTAGAGTGATTGTGGATGCCCTAAAACCAGCTTGCAGGTGCAACAGTATCTTATTTTCCTCAATCCAAGTATTTATCTGTGTCAGGATAGGTTTATAAAAGACTTTCTGTGCAGTAACTATCAAGCTGATTGGCCTGTAATTTGAGGGGTCCCCTTTATCCCCTTTCTTAAATATTGGGATAATGTTGGCACCCTTCCATGTGCTTGGGATATCCCCTCACAAGCAATAGCATTAAAGACTAAGTTAAGTATGTAGCCACATATTTATGGCTCTGATCAATAGAGATCTCCAGGTCTTCAATCCAGCTCTGATGCTTTGCACTTATCCATACTACCAATTAGGACCACAGTTTCCTTCAACGTAAAACTAACGAAATCACCCTATCTGTCTTTCAGGGGGGCTAGCGCTGACCTTTCTTTATAGTCCCATATTCTACCCCCTGTATCCCCTCAGAATATAATCTGGTGAAATGATCTACGCATACATGCAGCTGCATAAAAAATCACTCAGTTTAGACCTTAAACCTGCGACATTCCTCAAGATCCCTTTAAGATGTTGATCATCAGTTCTACTGCCCTGGATTAGGGCACCCTCCGGTGTGTTAATTCCGTCTAGACTAAATAAAGGCTATTGGTATAATTGAAGCTGGGGTGACCTCTCTTGTGGGGTTGAGAAGCCAATATTTTTACAAAAACTATCTCTGTGTGTGTAGTGAAATTACTCTTTTAGACACTTTTCCTCATACCCAGTAACACCCATCAGGCAGCAATCTAACCAATCAAGGTCAGTGAGCGGTCGAAACCTATTACGAGTTACAATTGCGAATTTCTTTTGTTCCCTAAGCGTGTTCTGAGTTAAACAACATCTAGGGGGTATTATTACATGGGGAGGGATAAGGCGTCTGTTAGAGTACCTGAGGGGAATGATAGCTATACCATGACTTGTGCCCTCCCAACAGAGCTTGGCACCACAATTGATCAATTATTCAGCAAGATTAGGATATCTGCAGTTTACCACTATACAATCTCCATGTATATATTTGCTCGATGGACCAACCCATCCCACTCTTCAAACAAACAAAATACCCTGAAGACTAAAATTCCTAAAATCACTGTTACATGATAGCCAGTGGCAGACTTTATTTTACAGCCGACCTGTAGACTCATCACTATTATCAGGCAATTGGGGAAAATTAGTTAAAATTGCCACATAAGGGCAACACTCAGGAGGAAGTTCCAACGTCAGCTGCTTATGATGAGCTTGTAGTTGTTCAGCAACTTTAGTGGATTCTCCTAATTCAAAAGTAAAACACTCTCACTACCTCTTTGTTGGTGCCAATCTTACATACCCCTGGTTCCCCTTTTGTCAGTTTCGCCTGGTGTATTGGTACTGCCTTTCTTTACACCCTCAACCCGGGTCTTTCCTATCCCAGTAGCTTGACCCCTATTTTAAGTAAGAGAAGAAGAGGAAGAGGAGGTGGAAGGAATAGCGTTGAAGTACAGGGTATTTGGCCAACCTGCCTCGGTTCCTCCCTCATTGGTACTATCGCTCCTTGCCAGGACCCACTCTACGTCTCCTTGCACTTTCAAGCTATCCAATGTAGTCTGAAACATTGAAACAGAATCCTCCAATTTACTAAGTATAGCCAATAAGGGGGAACGGCTTGCTGTCGATATGGACTTAAATTTACTAATTATGTAATCCAAGTCCAAGTCAGATTTCAGTGAAGAACCAAGGGTAGGGGCTGGAGTCTTATCCGTGTTAGGGAACAAGGATGGAATGGTCATATCCACTCTATTACATTGTACATTTGAAGCCTTATTTGATCTTGTTCTTGGTGCTTGATTTGTGCCCATGTGTTAAGTTTTCTTTTTCCTCTTTATCGGGGGCCCGCCTGCATTCGATAGGTGTGACGAAATCTGAGGATCTTGCAATTTCTCTGAATTAGTCTCAACCCCTTTGACTAGTATCACTATACAGCATCTCAAGGTTACTACAAGTATCTGGTTCTGGGGGAATAAAATAGTGTCACCCATTTCCAATGACAGACGGCATTCTGCCAACATAAGTTTTATTATCAAGGGCACTTGCAGCACGCACCAGAAAGGAGTCTAGAGTAGTATCTTGAGGCCTCTCGGGGAAACTTCTATGTCCCCTATATTTTTCAGTTTCACTATTTTCAGTGTATCTATGTAACCTGTATGGTAAGGGCTCACTGGGCATTTCTGCCAGACACCGAAACCAAGGGGACTGGCCTGACCCGCCCACAGCCGGCCGTGTGCAGACGGATGTAGATGGGCCTGCTCTTCACTCGGGTCACGCGTGGGGGTGTCCTGCACTGCGCCACACCTCTGCCTTATTTATGCCACTCTGGCACCTGAGGGCTGATGCTGCAGTAGCAAGGGAGGCTGGGGATTGTGGTCTTCTGCACCCCAGCAAAGTCTCAAGAGTGTCCGGAAGATCTGCTGCAGTGTAAGAGGCGCCTGCTCTGCAACACACCTCTGCCTTATTTATGGCGCTCCGGCATCTGAGGGCTGAAGCGGCAGCAGCAAGGAAGGCTGGGGATGTGGTCTCCTGGCCCCCAGCAAAGTACCAGCTTTGTCCAGAAGATCTGCAGCAGTGTTAGAAGCACAAAGTACTCGTAAACATGTGATCTGCACCATGCATGCACACACACGGATATGAATTTTGTTAATGTACATCAAAGAAAGCAGCCTTGCTGTCATGTGGATAGACACTAAGAAATGTAAAGGTCACCATAGTATTGCTGAAACTGTATACCATAAGCTATGTGTTAAGGTTCCTGGTATTCGCCTCAGACAATATTAGTGAAGTGTCCAAGAGGGCTGTTTTATGGGAGGGAGCTACCCACCCTCCATCTATGTTTTGACTACCTGGCACAGTCAGTCAATGCGGCAATGTGTGTGGCCTGTGAATTTGCCAGATGAGGGAACCAATGCTGAGGCACACTACCTATACTTGCTTGACATGACTCATTTCACAGAGGTGATTGACCACAAAAATACCCTGTTGCACGCTGTATAACCAACACCAGGGAGTACATATTGGATTATGTGTTCAATTCCATGTGTACACCACATCATGCTTCCAACTCAGTCTCAGGATTCATATGGTTATAAGTGTGTTTGTGTTGACACTGCCATTGTGTATACCTACACTGCCAGCACTTGAATACGTTTGCCTCGTTATATTAGTAGAAATATATGTTTAGAAGGGATATTGTTCATTTCACTTTCCCAAAATCTAGTTTTTGGTGGACATGCCACATGTGATGTTCTGAAAATGTGAGCCTATTATTGCTGACATCATGTACAAGTTCAACTTTTGCTGGTCTGGTGGTCATGTTGCCCATGAGATGACATGACAACAGATGAGGCGAAGAATCACAACAACAGGTTGGTGCACTACCACCACTTAAGGCACATGGCTAAGGTCTGCAAGAGGATGAGGAAGCTGTACGAGGAAGGAAAGACAGATGGTACCTGGAATTCAGGCAGGCATGAGCAACCAGGAGTGTATAAGGCAACAAGTCATCCAGATCTGTCACATCACCAGAGCGGAGTCCCAGTGGCCGTTCCAGGACCATCCTCTGGCCCGCTGACCAATATAACTGCCCTGCCCTGCTCACTACCCCTGCAGTAAAGTCAATATTTGAGGCACAGGCCCTCTAGGACCTTAAAGAACTAAAACTGTGGATGGCTGCCATGGAGGGGGAACTCTTAAGTCTGTGGGCCATAATGCTCACCTTGCAGGATGCAATGGAGAGGATCAGTTGTCAAATTTGACTTCTTCCTCAGGCTTTTCCATTTCCCCAGTTGGTTACCAGTTGTTTGTATAGTATAGAAGTTTTAACCCCTTCAGTGCCCATGACGAGCTGGACTCATCATGGGCTGCGGTGGCGCTGTGCCCATGACGAGTCCAGCTCGTCATGAACTCCGCCCGCTAATGAAAGGCGCGGCACTGGGCGGGGAAAGGGGCGGGCATGCAAGGGGTTAACATATGGTAGAATAGGTTTTAGCATACGTCTAGTGTAGAGTAGCATAAGTTAGTTTAATATTGTATTATTTAGTACTTTTTAGGTGTGTATAGGGATGGGTATGTTTTTTAGTGGGTGGGGGTTGATGTATAGTGTATGTTTTAGGAAACAAATACAAGTAGATAATTCTTTAGATGTATATGTTTAAGTAGTGTATGTTTAGGATGTGTTTGTCTTTTGTGTTGTGCTGCTGTATGTGTATTAAGTGGGGTGAGGATAGTTGTTTAAGCTGTCCTCTGTGTCTAATAGTTAATATAGTTTAGGTAAGTTAGGATATGCTAGACAGGTGTAGGTAGTTTTAAAATTTAGTATAATGGAATGTGCTGTTATGAATAGTTAGTTTAGGTTAGATAGATGTAGGTAGGCATTATTTTTCATATATATAAATTATTTTCTACTTTCACTACTTCGTCCTCCTTTTTAAATTATGATTTGCAAGCGTGGAGTAAGTTGAGTTGAGTAAAAGAGGTTACACTCCCCTGCATTTTTAGCAGATATTTCAAACTTAGTGAGAGGTCTATGCACAAGAGTCAATTGACCTCACAATTGAGTCACTTAAGGACTCTTCACCATTTTGTAGACACTGTCAATGGATGCCTTTGTGTGAATAGACACACAGACCTACAATGATAGCCACCTGCTGTACCATTGTGTGTGTAAGAGATGCTGCATGTATAGTAGTGATGGCTCTGTCACCTTATACTACCCATTCATGGCTGTGTTGGGGACACACACTGGTGCCTGTCACTTATGCACTCACCCTTTCACCATTGTACTAATACGTCATTGTTGTTTGCTGGTTAGTATCCATGAAAGTTGCCTCCACCTGCCTTGAAACTTCATTGATCCTTGGCATTGAGTAATTATTAATTGGGGCACTTCATGCATGTGAAATTGTGCAACAACTTGCAAAATTCGATTAGACAATAGTCTGACATATACTCTCTGCCTAGAGATGTGTCTGTTTTCTCTATATTGTTATGTATGTATATGGTACAATTGATGTTTACACTCACACTTACTGCATGTGTTAATATTGAAAAAGTGGATGTCAATGTTAATGTTAATGATACATTCATATGTAAGAACAAAATCACATCTCCATTATCAAATTAACCAGTCATGAACTCTCTGTCAACCCCGACTCAGAAATTCATGGTCAGGCAGGCTTTGAGACCTAGGCCTGAGGTTACTGATTGACAGGTCATAGGTGGGGTGGCATGTAGCCGGCAGACAAATGCACAAACAAGAAACTCAGATCAATCCCACAGACAGGTGCAGCGACACCACAATGGTCTGAGAAGATTGAGCTTAATAAAGCACACATTGCTGGAGGGGTCTGCGCATTCCCAAAAACACCATACAGTCAGATGGCACATGAAGTTAGGAACACATAGCCAATCAAGACAGAGCACACAAAGTGCATGCATTGATCATGCTCCCCTCATGCCGAACATCTCAGCATGTAATCCACTGGCCGCATTGTGTCCACGCAAGGTCAAGGCCCACCTGCATTTATTATCAGTGGCCTTAGTTATGACTTCAGAGACAAAAAATGATTGACAGGGAGCATTCTATGATACCCAAAGAAATTTATAAAACCTTGCTCAGATCAATTGTACTTTGAGACAGTTGTCAGACCCACTCTGTAACTGTGCTCCCGGCCGAAGCATTTCATTAAATCAACTGTTTCTCTTTTGCCAAATGACTCTTGTCTTTTGTGTTTTTTAAGGTACATTCATATTCAAGCAACACATGTGAGAGCTTTCAGGGTCTAAGAGACTCAATTTCCCTATGTGCTTTTCAACAACCATATATGTTTTGACCCCGGACCACAAACACTTAGTAGTTGCAGTTCATGCTTAATAACATCCAAGGTGTAGCACTGAGCTTCTACATCACTGAGTGGCATAGGTATGATGTGAAACAAAAGACTTCTGACCATTACTTTCTGCTTTTTGTCAGTACCTGCATTATGATAGTACTGATGGGTTATCTTCAATGTAAGCATGGAGGTTAACATATGTGCATGATGACATTGTCAGGATAACTGAGCTAAATATCTGTGGATGTCTGTGCATGTGTTAGTGACTCACTGCGTCACAGGACCCAATTTGTGCTGTTCTAAATTTGTATGATTTTTTGGCCTATTCACTGTGTGGCACTCAAGGTACCAATGCTTATTGTCACACCATGATGTTCCATAGTTCAGCGGGATTTGCAACGTAAATCCATGGCAGGGGAGGTCCATGATGGTTGACCTTACCCAACAAGAGAATGTGATAGGCACTGTAGAGCAATTTCCTTTAGATGGTAAGAAGTGCCTTTTGGGATTGCACAACCACTGTAGTCTAGTTAGTCCTGTCTGCAACAGACACACAACACGCAGGTTCAAGATAGTGCTTTTATTTACAAGTGTGTTCAAAGGCTAATTTAGAGTAGCTGTTCTTGCAGAAACAACCACAACATTGTTTGAGAGCCAAAGGATGTCCAGACAGAATCCATGAGGGATACATGTTGTGTGGAGGAGAGAAGTATTGCAGTGAGGAGGAGATCCAAATTGACAGGGAAGATAAGCCTCATCGACAGTCCAAAATGGATCCGATTAACAGGTGGGCATACAAAAAAGGGACAGTACCAGGTGACAAGGGCGATGGTATGGTAATTAACACAGGTTGAATTGGAAACTGGTCAAGAGGCACAGACACATGTTACTGGGTAGACTGCCATCCACATCTTCTTCCTCTGATGTGTGTTGTGTCTCACGAGGGTATGGTGTTTTTGCAGGAGGCATCTGAAGCACACACACACCAGGGGCTGAAGATGTGTCTCCCCTGTACCCAGCAGCATTTGCCTGTGCCAACAAGGAAGGCAGCACAGCGCTGGGAATGGCTTGCTGCCTTGTCAGCACAGCAACAGTGCTGCGGTGGAAGACACCAATTGTTGCAATATGGAAGTCCTGCTTCTGCTCCATAGATTCAAGGATGGTGCGTATTGCCCCCAGCTGGGTGACAACCTTACTGGTGTCACATCTGCAGGACTGTTGTTGTTGCCTCTGCCCCATGACACCATTGATGCCAGCCATGGACTGTTCCAATCTATGGAGGGGAGGGTAGGGGCTTCTTATCGCTTCAGAGGTGTGCTTATTGGGACCTAGGCACCTACTGACTCCCTCTAGGGTGCCCGTGACTGTCTCCATCCCTGTCCTCACCTCATCTACGGGCTGCCACTGGAATCTTACCGCCTGCTGTTGGAAGATAATTTGGAAACCCTCAGATTCCGGGACTGTGCTTGGGCTGGCAGATGGGTTAAGTCCCATGGTAGGTAGTTCCTCTGGAGACCCATTGACCCTGGCAGCCCTTCCCACAACTGGAGAAGGTGTTTCCAATGGAGTCCAGGAGTTGCTCAAAAGTGTAGTCATTCATGAGGGGCAGGATGTCCTCATCTGCACATCCAGGACAGTCAGCTGGTCAGGAAGTGTTGTTTCTACCTCTGCAATGAAATAGAGATATGTTAATGGTGATCTATGCTAGATGTTGACAAAAGTAATCTGGCTGACATACAGAATGTATTCTCATTCACTTTTAGTTCAACATTGATGTGTAGGACATATGCCACTCGTAGGAATTGAGGACAAGTTGCACTGTAGTTGACTTTCACACCTACATGATGATCTAAGGCACTTTACTAAACTGGCAATAGTTAGGGAAAGGTATTTCTACTGTTGTATATTTTTTTAAAAGGTAATGGAGTACTGCTGTATTACCTAGGAAGTACAGCAGATTCTTTTGAAATTGAAAAAATGAAAAATTCTGACAAGCAATTAAACAACAATCAACAATAAAAATTACTATTTTCTTCTTTTTCATAAATCCTTGTTTTTTTTAAATGTCAAACTTTTAACTATTCTAACTTTGGTAAAACCTAATTTCTTCCTATAGGTTACAAAACATATTAATAAGGTATGTATCATTTAGAAACCAAGAACTCAGCCATTTTGCCGCAACGTCCATCCACTGCACTTTAGCTGTGTTCTGATATACATTATTTCTATGTTTTTCACCTATATGAAGACATGAGGCCCTTTACAATGAAAAGTTAGGGAATAGTATTTTTATTATTCTATATATTGTTTTTAAAGGCAATGGAGTACCGATGTACTATCTAGGAAGTACCAGAGTACCTTTTTAAATTAGAAAAACAATAATAAAAATGAAAAATTATTGTTTGTCATGAATCAGTTTAAAAAAATTACAGCTGTACTCTGCTTCCTTTTTAAAAATACATACCACAATAGATATACTTTTCCCAAACTATTTACCCTTTGGGAAAGTGCTTAATTTCTTCCTTTGGTAAAAAAACATAGTACTAAGGTATATCACATGTAGAAACAAGGAACTCAGCATCTTTGCCGCTACGTCTGTCCAGAAAGTCAATGGGAAATTCAAAAGACATGCCACAACATGCCGCACCACTCCACTGTTCGACACACCACTGCACTCTACAACACATCCCTTCACTCTATGACACGCCACTCCAGTCTACAACACGCCACTCTGCTGTCACGTCACGCCATTCCACTCTATGACACACCACTGCACTGTATGACAAGCCACTCCACTATATGACACGCCTCTCCACTGTACGACATGCCACTCCACTGTATGCCCCTACTCTTTACAAACTTCCACTTTAAGAGACTCTTTGACAAGCCACTCTGTGCCATGGCACTCTGTTCTACTGTAGCCACTGCCCTCTACTTCACTCCACTCCATGGTACATATTGAAATCAAATCCCAAAAATTCATAGATGTCAAAAAACACTCAATAACACACCACTCCACTCTACTTTGGATGCCTGCCTCAATGCGCAGCGGACGAGCTAGAGGATACGAGTCATTGTATCTGGATTAGTGAACGAAGCACCTGGTAAAGGGCTTCCAGCACCTCTCTATGCTCTGAATTCAAGCTGTATATCTAACTGTGAAATTCCGTTTTTAAACTCACATCATTGTAACTTTTAATCATTTAATCTCACCTGTGCACCTTGTACCTACACTCGGTCACTTTAGCGTTTTTCCCCAGTCCACCACGGATTGTTCCGCTTGTGTGGAAGGAATTGCAACGCAGACTGGAAGTGCTGTTTTTTGACACAAGGCATAGCGGCGGTTAGCAGTCTAGTTGGTTAACTGGCTGCATAAATTTGGATGCCTGCCTCGACGCGCAGCGGACGCGCTAGAGGATACAAGTCATTGTATCTGGGTTAGTGAACGAAGCACCTGGTAAAGGGCTTCCAGCAACTCTCTATGCTCTGTTTTCAAGCTCTATATCTAACTGTGAAATTTCGTTTTTAAACTAACATCATTGTAACTTTTAATCATTTAATCTCACCTGTGCACATTGTACCTACACTCTGTCACTTTAGCGTTTTTCCTCGGTCCACCACGGATTGTTCCGCTTGTGTGAAGGGAATTGCAACGCAGATCGAAAGTGCTGTTTTTTGACACAAGGCATAGCGGCGGTTAGCAGTCTAGTTGCTTAACCGGCTGCGTACACTTGGATGCCTGCCTCGACTCGTAGCAGACGTGCGCCGCTGGCGCGCCGAAGTCACGCCTAAGGCTAGCCTGTCTGCGCCCGTCCGTGCCTGGACCGGGCCTAGGGCCACGAACACTGGCCCATTTACACTAGCACTGCCTGACACGATGACAACATACTCCAGTACTCAGCTAAAAGAGATTCGCCTTGCTACCAAAATACATACTTGTCCTTCACCACATACATGCTCTAGCTACTAATTCCTTCTTCAGCTGCTCCAATTGTTCATTTAAGCTGGACACTCACAACAAATTAGGACCTTCTTTGACCCACCCTTTGCTAACAAATCAGGATCTCTTGCACCTAACACTCATAAGCTCTCGTTCACTCCCCAAACATACAAATGAAATATCTGACTTTTTAAAAGACCAAAATTTAGACATATTATTAATCACAGAAACCTGGGGTGACCCATAATCCGGACCTGACTTTTGCATCGCAAACCCTGAAGGGTACCGCGTATTTAGACATGATAGAATCATAAAACAAGGAGGAGGACTTGCAATTATATATCGCGACAAATACTTAGTTAGGACGGAGATAATTCTCTAACGCTCAGTCATTCACAAGCCTTCAAAGGAACCCTTCTTTATCATCCTCCAGGCCCTCAAGCTGAATTTCTCACTGCCTTAGGAAGCTTATTAGAACCTTTAGCAGGAGAATCTGATTTCACCATCCTGGGGGATTTCAATTTTCATTTGGAAAACCTTGACGCCAATGATACTTTAACCCTCAATACAGAATTGGAGTCAGTGGACCTCCTCCAGTTGGTGACCAGCCCCACTCACTCAGCCGGTCATTCACTGGACGGACTTTTTACCAGCAATAAGCAAATATCACTAATAAACACCATACCTCTGGTATGGACTGACCACTGGGCAGTTCGGTTCGATATTTGCGTAAAAAGATCCAGTCCTTCCCGCTTTACCCCTATTCCACCCACACAGTTCAAAGCTTGGAGTAGCATGGATCAGCAGCTTCTTAAAACATATTTGCTATCCACTAACTACGTCTCTACAACAGACCCCGTACTTGCCTTATCCAACTATTCCAAATGGCTCCCTAATGCCTTCAACTTCTGAGTACCACTGAAAAATGTCTCAAAAAACAGAACAGCCTCTTCGGCCCCTTGGTTTTCAGAGTCACCCAGACTCGAAAAACAACGATGCAGGAACCTCGAGAGACGCTGGCGTAGAGACTATAATATCACTGACAGAGCCCTTTATAAGGAAGCAATATCCAAGTATAAGCGTCTCATTATCTTGGAGAAAAGCAAATACTACCTCAGTCAGATAGAATCGGCCCAAGATTCCACCAAGCAGCTTTTCAGGTAGTCGCTAAACTATCAGGGTCGGTGACAAACCCTCCAATAGCTCCCACCCAAGACCTTTGCAACGCACTGGCCAGCTCCTTTCAAGACAAGGTCAGCAACATATACGTCAATTTTTCTGCCCGACCCAAAACCGGCTATCCAACGGCAACCCCTGATAATGGAGGAAATCCCTCTTCCTTCTCCAAATTTAGTCAAGTCTCACCACCACAGATCAAGGACCTTATCCTAACCATCAAGTCCGGCTCCCCCACCGACCCTTGCCCTTCTTTTGTTTTAAAACTGATCCTTGATCTAATAGCCCCAAATCTAACAAATATCTGCAATGCCATATTTAACACAGGCATTTACCCATCTACATGGAAAAAGGCGATTATTAAGCCACTGCTGAAGAAGCAGCACCTTGATCATTTAGAAACAAAAAACTACAGACCTATCACAAGCCTCCCATTCCCAGCAAAAATATTCGAGAAAATAATGAACTCACAACTGGCCCATTACATTGAAGATAGTAACCTTCTGGACAAGATGCAATTCGGCTTTAGGAAAAGCCACAGTACAGAAACTGCCCTCATTAAAGCAGCAGACGAAATTAGAACAGTTCTAGACTGAGGTGGTGCTGCTGTGCTAGTGCTGCTAGATTTATTCGGGGTGGACTGTTCCCATGAGGCACAGGGTCAAGACTGATTTGCATATGGCCAGGTCTAAACTGGGGTGTCATGGTGAGCAAAAGAATGATGGATTTAACCCAGATCTCTTGACTGGGGGAGACTGTTTTGATTTGTTCTGCATTCCGTCCATCACTTGTGTGTCTTTTGCTAGATTTATCAGCAGCCTTTGACACGGTCGATCACTCTAAATTGATTGACTGTGTCTCAAACATAGGCAACAAACTTTGGGCCAAAGAATTACTGGTCTCCTTTCTTTCTAACCGCACACAACTTGTGAGTCTCGGCGATTATAAGTAACCCTGGGCTTCATGCTCCGCTTCGCCCACAGAGTGCACGTAGCGCTGCCTGCTTCGCCGTTTACGAAGTAGGCGTAGCAGGCAGCGCAACGTACACACCGTAGCGGAGCAGAGCTGCCCGCCACCCGCCTCCCACGCCCCCTAATTTAAAAATAATTTAAAGAAGGGTAAAGGTAAATAAACCTCCTTACCTTCAGCGCGGCGTCCCGGGGCTCCCTCTTCTTGCTGATGGTAACTTTCCTCATGCAAATGCACATGCGCGGACGCCCGCGCATGCGCATTTCTCACGAGAAATGCGCATGCGCCGGCGTCCGCGCATGCGCATTTGCGTGAAGAAGTTACCTTCAGAAAGAAGAGGGAGCCCCGGGACGCCGCGCTGAAGGTAAGGAGGTTTATATTTACTTTTAACCTTCTTTAAATTATTTTTAAATTAGGGCGGGCGGGAGGCGGAGGCGGGCGGCGCGTAGTGGGGCTACGCGGAGCGTGCAAGTGTGCGTAGATTTTGCCACACTACACGCTGCTCCACGTAGCCCCACTACGCCCACTACGCCCAGGCCTGATTATAAGTCCTCCCCATTTACCCTCCTGTGCGGTGTGCCACAAGGTTCATCCTTGAGTCCGACCTTGTTCAACATCTATGTGTCGGACCTGGCCAAGGTCATCAAAGTCCACGGGATGGGTCTCACATCCTACGCCGGTGACACACAATTGGTGCTAGCAGTCCACAACGACGGAGGAGCAATTGCGGCCAGCTTCCAAGATGGAATGCTGGCCATCAGCACTTGGATGGCCAACAATTGCCTAAAGTTAAACTCTGACAAAACGGAGGTTCCTATTTTTTGGCAATCTCTTTCCTGTATGGTCCTCTACTTGGTGGCCTGCCAATCTGGGAGAACCACCTTCCCCGGTTTCGAAAGTTAGAAATTTAGGGGTCCTGTTTGACGACAAGCTGGCATTTACATCACATGCCAATGCAGTTGTCTCCTCATCTTTCTACACTCTTAGGATGATACTCTTCCTTCCATTCAGTGCAGGAAAAACCCTTATTAGCACCCTAGTAATGTCAAAAATTGATTACTGTAATGGCCTCTTCATCAACGCTCAGAAAAAGGTCATTAATAGACTACAGATGGTACAGAACTCGGCCACTAGAATGTTAACAGGTACCCCCAAGTATCAACCAATTTCAACTGTAGTTTGAAAACTTCACTGCCTGCCTATAATAAGCCGAATTAAATTTAAAGTACTCTGCATTGCCTTTAAGGCCATCCATAAAACCGGACCTGATTTCTTGAAGAAGTCTTTGTGTGTTCATAGCTCATCAACAGCCAACCTTCTAAAGGTCCCTCGCACCAAAAAAGTTTCCTGGAGTGACAGAATATTTGCTGTCGCCACTGCCTAATTATGGAACACCCTCCCTCTATATATTAAATCATGCCCAACTCTACTTGCCTTCAGGAAACTGGTAAAAACATGTTTTTTTAATCAATAGGCACCCACTCCTGGCTCGATCTTCTATACAGTCCGCAGCGTTGTGATTCCCAAGGGTATTTGTGCGCTCTACAAATTGCTTAAATAAATGAATACTACATGCCACTAAAATCTATGACAAGACACTCCACTCCACTCTATGATACTCCATGCACCTCCACACTACAACATGCCACTGAAGTGTCTGACATGCCACTGAACTGTACACCACACCACTCCACTCCACTCCACTCTTTGCCACTCCACTCTGCACCACTCTACACTATTCCGCTGTACTCCACTTCAATCTATGGTACTTGACTCTATGCCACTCCACTGTACGCCACTCCACTCCATGCCACTCCACTCTATGCCCCTCCTCTTTAAGACACTGTAGGAAACGCCACTCAATGACACAATACTCCACTCTACTTTACAACATGCCACTCCACTCTACGCCACTCCACTCTACTCTACGACATTCCACTCCACTTTCTGCTATTCCACTTTACGCCACTCCACTCTACATCACACCACTCCACTCTGTAGCACATAACTCTTTGTCACTGTACTCTACTCCATCCACTCTACATCACTCCACTCTAGTTTATTCCACTATATGCCACTCCACTTCATTCTATGATACACCACTCCACTCTACACCACTCCACACTATCCCGCTCCCCCTATGCAAGTCCACTATACACCACTCCACCATATGCCACTCTATTCTACAAACTTTTACCTTCTGCCACTCTGCTCTGCGCTACTCCATACCACTCTACGCCACTCCACTCTAAGCTATTTCACTCTATGCCATTCCACACTATGCCACTCCACTCTATGCCCCTCTTCTATAAGACACTATACTACATTCCACCATACTCTACGACACACCACTCCTCTGTACACCAATCCATGCCACTCCATTCTATATCACTTCACTTGATGCCATTCCACTCTATGCTACTCCACTCTATGCTACTCCACTCTATGCCACAAAACCGTACCCCAATGCCACAACAGTGTACGCAACTCCACTCTACACCACAACACTTTACATCATGACACTGTACGCCACAATACTCTATGATACTGCAGTCTATGACACAAGTCGATATGCAACTTCACTCTATGCCACTCCATGATATGCCACTCCACTCTACACCACTCTGCGACACTCTACTCCCTTCACATCTACCACACTCTGGTCCACTTTGTGGCACTCCACTCTACAACACTCTACTCCAGACTTTGCCACTGTACAACACTGTACTCTGAGACTCAACTCCACTCTACGAGTCTCTGCCCATCTCCCTCTACGCAACTCCACCCCACTTTACTCCACTCTACTCTATGACTTACAACTCGATTCTACTCCATTCTAACCCTCTACTCCACTCTACACCACTCTATTCTTCACCATTTTATGCCAATTGATTCTTCAACATTCAATGCCATGCCACTCTGCACACCCTACCCTAGTCTATAGCAATCTACTCTATACAACACTCTACTCCACTCTATGCCACTCCACTCTATGACACATTCTGAATTTCATAAGGATTACCCATTTATAGGACTGTTTCTTAGTAGAGTCTGGTTCACAAACTGTGCATACGCACACAATTTTTTGAGTTTTTCTGTCTAATCAATTGTCACTCTGCATTGGACTACTTCACGGCTTCACCATCAAAACACCACAGTTATGTCTAACACTTTGCGATAGATAATTCCATGGATTTACCATTTCCATTACTTGGTCATGTTCAGCGATGTTAAAAACCTAACACACAATGGATTTGATGACTTGAGTCACCAAGAGGGATACTGAGCATGCCACTCATTTATGCCTATAACTTATGCTTGAAGCTTCATTTTTATTTCCTCTTTTCTGTTATTCTACAAAGTGATACATCCTCTGAAGAAGGGCATCAGTCCTAAATGCATCGGGACATTTGACATTTGAGAATCAAACATTTATTTTTATACAATTGGACACAGTTGGAAATGTCTTTAATTTCACTGTTACTCAAAATAATTAAACTTTAAAGAATTTATGCTTGGATTACAAGCATTGAAGAGAATTTTCTTTGAAACCTTCTTGATCAACTTGAGCCCATCCCAACCTGGGATAAAAGTGGTGCTTTTAGGGGACACATTCCTCCCATGTGGGAAGCACAACAGTTTAATTTTTTTTAAAGTAAATAAATGCCAACTTTCTAATAGTGGAATTTCTAAACTGTAATTTAAAAACCAACTTCACCATAAAATGTGATTTTAAATTATGAGTCTGGTGACACCAAACTTGAATAGATTATCTCTTCACAATTGGGAATTACACTTAATCGATGTAATAAGGTAATCTGAATGTTATCCTGGGGGAGAGATAGGCCTTGCAGTAGTGAAAACGAAACTGGGAATTTTCCACTACCAGGACAGGTAAAACCTAAAGGTACATGTCCTACCTTTTAAATACATTGCACCCTACCCTTTGGGTTAGACAGGGCCTACCTTAGGGGTGACTTATATGTATAAACAGAGAAGGTTTAGGCCTGGCAAAAGGTTTATCTTCTCAGGTCGAAGCAGCAGTGTAAAACTGCACATACAGGACGTGCAATGGCAGGCCTGGGTCATGTTTAGAGAGCTACTTAGGTGGGTGGCACCATGAGTGTTGCAGGCCCACAAGTAGCATTTAATTTACAGGCCCTGGGCACATGTAGTGCACTTTATTAGGGAATCACAAGTAAATTAAATATGCCCATTGGGGTTAAGCCAATGTTGCCATGTTTAGGGGCGACAGTACAAGCACTTTAGCAGTGGGTAGCAGTTGTAAAGTTCACAGAGTCCTAAAGCCAGCAAAAGCGAGGTCAGAAAAATCGAGGGAGGCAAGCAAAACATTGGGGGTAGACCACCCTAAGGCTCTCAGGTCAAACATTCTTCGAGTAGGGAGTCTACTGCCCTCAGTCGTTGTTGTTGATGCCGTTTGGCAAGTAGATTTGGGGGGTTTTCCTCAGACAGGTGTTGATGAAGGTCTTGACTTTATTGGTGGTGGTCACTGTTGTCCTCCAAGTTTCTGCTTCATACAGAAGGACCTATTTTACATTGGTGTTGAAAAGCCTGATTTTGATTTGCAGTGAAGGGTCCTTGGTGCTCTAGATCTTCTTTAGCTGAATGAAGGCAGCCCTTGCTTTGCAGATTCTTGCCTTGATGTTGGCGTCTGTGACACCCTGCCTGTCTATGGCGCTGACCAAGTTGCCTTGGCATTTTGGCAGCCAAATCAGCACAACTTGGCCTCAAAATCCACAGGGGAAAACCCACGATCCAGAGGGCTAACACGGCTAGCACAACTGCAGTCACTCTGGAAGTTGATACACTGGAAGAGGTTGAGGCTACCTTCATATCTCTATCTGCTCCCGATCTAAAGTTATCACTTATTAAATGTAATAATATAACCTTGTGTTAGTTGATGGGGGAGGTAGGCCTTACAGCAGTGAAAACCGACTCTAGGATTTTTTCTCTATCAGGACATGTAAGACGTAAACCCATATGCCCTATGAGCCTTTAGGACCTACCTTTGGGGTGCATTATATGTATTAAAAAGGAAGGCTTAGGCATGGCAAAAGGTGTATTTTGCCATGTCAAAATGGCAGTTTATAACTGCACTACGGGCTACAGTGGCAGGCATGAGACATGTTTAAAAGATTACTTTAGTGGGTGGCACAATTGGTTCTGCAGACCGACTAGTAACATCTTATTTACAGACCTGGGTACATTTGGTACTATTTACTAGGAATGTACAAGTAAATTAAATGTGCCAATTATATGTAAGCTTATTTTACCATGTTTAAATGAGAGAGCACAGACACTTTAGCACTGGTTAGAAATGGTACAGTGCACAGAGTCGTATGCCAACAAAAATAAGTTCATCAAAACAGGAGTGAAAGCAAAATGTTTGGGTGAATGCCGTGCCAAGGACATCTGGTCTAACAATAAGATGTGTCAGAGCCATCCATGAGGGCCTGAAAAATTAACTAAGTATTTTATTATTCCAGGCACAATATTACAGCTTTGGATTTATAAAATACCATCCAAACCAACCTGAAATTTATGAAACCAACCCCTACGTATGTGTTTCTCTAAGAGCTCATCAGAGAGGAAAAGCTTTGTCCAGACACAAGGGAGCACCCAGTATAAGTCAAAACAAGGCCCCTTCAGGCATAGAATGCTGCATGAACCATTCAAGAATCCCCAGGGACTAAGGGCCATATGTATGAAAGTTTGGTTTTGCGATTCTCAAATAGCGATTTTTTGCGAATCGCTATTTGAGAATCGCAAAATGCTATGTATGTAGGATTTGCAAATAATTTTGCGAATCCTACATATTCCTTAATTGCGAATTGCAAATTGCGATTCACAATTAAGGAATACCTCCCCATTCATTCCTATGGGCCTAGAGGCCCGTAGGAATGAATGGGAAGTCATTCTCAATTTGCGATTCTCAATTAGAGAATCGCAAATTGAGAATGCAATTTCAAGGGTGCCAGGGTGTCAAAAGGACACCCTGTTGCATCCCTGAAATGTGCATGTGTGCACATGTGGCACACACACATGCCCTGAGACCATGTTTGTGCGTCACATGGCCGTTTGAAAAATGCAAAAAAGTGAATTTTTCAGTGAAATCGCAAATTACCACCAACTTGAAGTAGGTGGTAATTTGTGATTCCTTAAGCCCAAATTGCACTTTTTCTGTGCCTCTTACATTGCATTTAAGGAATCGCAAAATTTGCGATTCCTTAAATGCAATCGCAAAATAAGGAATCTCAAATTTTGCGATTCCTTATTTTGCGAGGCAGTTTTACCTTAATACATCCCACTTAGCAAAATTGCTATCGCAAACGCCGAAATTCTGCGAATTTCGGCGTTTGTCATCGCAATTTTGAATGATACATATGGCCCTAAATTCCTTCTTTGGAATTAGATCCTTCACCAAATTGCTAGGTTACAACACATGCAGCACATATTACATTTATTATGAATGCCTTTTGTATTTCCAAAATAAATGGCAAATATTTAATTTTGACAACCAAGCTTTTGCGTGGTGAAAGACATCGCATGTTGTCTTTGCAAGTGCATCAAATATACCATCAAATGCTTGAAATGTAGTCAAACACATTGACAGATTATCCAACTAGAATGTTAAAGGTTCAGTGAATTTTGATAGGTCCCTTCATCTTTTCCAATCCAATATTCGAAAGTTTTGTGTTTTTGACATATTCCACTGCCCAAACCTCAGATGAATTGTCTTTAACTTGAACCTCTAGTCACTCAAGCTGATGGAAAGTCAAATACAAAAATACACTTGCTTTTGTGAGTATGACAGCGGCTTCAATTCCATTGCATTGCCTCGGAAAATAAAAAGAAAAGAACTCTAGCCATTTTACGATGTATTCAAAGTCAATATATAATGACACTAGTGAAAAGAAGGCGAGAAATTAATGTTTAGTCGAAATACTCATGGATATCAATAAGGCTTACTCTAGTGCAGGCAGTGCGGCCTCTGGTTTGCCCTTCGGTACTGCTGTCACTGGTCGTTGTGATCACCAAGGTAGAGACAAGAACATAAATGAAACATAGCTTCAAGGGCTCAGTTTACTTTCTACTGTTTCCACTCTTTGCCCTTCCTTAGAAACTCAGGAGAAAATAAAATTAAGCAACTGTTGCGGATCTAATGCTGGGATAGGAGGCTGAAACAGGGATGTCATCGTGCACTCAAACGATGCAAAATATACATTACACTCCATTTTATCTTGGTGAATTGACTTTCATTGAAACGTCTGTTATTAATATTGGCCCAGAGTACACCACGTTTCCCTAAGTCTCTGAGTGGGATTCGTGATATATTTATAGCAGGTAAAATTAAATATTATTAGATCAGTTCAACAAAGATTTATCTCTACGTAAAGGTAAACTACTCTCAGAAAAAAAGTCATAATGTATGTGTGACGATGTTAGTCGTTTTCCACAAAGATCGAAACATATAGATTACTCAAGAAAAGTCTGGAATATGTCTATGATACCCATGCTTAATTTAATACAGCTATGCCTACACATGCTTATGGGCAGACTATGAAAAGAGCAATTGGATTGTGATTGGGGATGTTGTCCACGTAATTATAATTTTTGCTGCAGATGCCACATAATTCTCCATCAGCTGCATAATTTATGGATTTTATTGAAAAAATAAGTTGGTTTTAGTTTAAACTGATCAAGTGTTACCGGAAAAATATGGTTTACGTGAAGTAACATTTCAAATGTTAGGTGTTCACCCTACAGTTGCAGATGGCGGTATCAAGATGTTAACCATGTACTAAATAGGTCAAAACTGCTGACCAGGTGGTATCTATGCCTAAAACTGATGGTCTGAAGAAGGAAATTAGGGGCAAATTTACAAGAAAGTGGCGCACGGGTTAGCTCCAAAATTGCTAACACCGCGCTCAGTCACTTTAGAAACTCAGGAATGGTGCAAAGGTGCCTAAATTGAGGGAATGATTGTTTATTTTCTATGTGCAGGAAGGTGTCCCTTCATGCACATAAACAATCCAGAATGGCGATTTGGAACTCCTATGTGTGCTGCATTGTGCAGCACACATAGAATTTGCAAATTGTCATTTTTTTAATGATTGTTTATTTTAAGGAAAGGACACTTTCCTGCACATTAACAATCATTCATGGCAATTTGCTGTTTCACATAGAAACAGCAAAAACCAGGAGAAATAAAGCATTTCTCGTTGTTTCGCCAGGTTAAGAATAGGTTTTCCCTGGTCTTAATTTTGGCACTGCCTCCTATTTAAGCTGCCCTTGTAAATAGGGGGGCAGCATCAAAATCAATGGGTATTGCGGCGGAACGCCCACCTCAACACTCATTGCCCACCCCTTTCACGCTAAGTGTAGCATGGGGGCCTTATTTACAAGGTGGCATTAAACCACGTTAAGTAGCTTAATGCCACCTTGTAAATAAGGCAAGCCCCTATCGCCACAGAAACGTCATGAAAAGTGATGTTCCTGTGGTGATAGGAGCGAGTAAATATGCCCTGTAGCATGAAAAACGTACACATTTAAATGTAATTAACATGAGGTGAATTGTTTTGCACGCAAATTGTGCTATACCACTGTCCCAAAGCAGCAGTTAGTTTAACAAGACACTCAAGGTGCAGAAATATACCAAACATTTTGCTTCTCTTTGTAGGGTCAGAGATCTTGAAACTTACTTTGCTTCCTAATCACAAATGTGCATTGTTAATTCGCACCCTCATCACAAATATGCATTGTTCGATACTGTTCTGCAGGGCCATTTCTTAATGGATAGAGGTCCTTCAAAAGTCAATATTGTTGACATAGAATAAACATGAACATACATGCGGAATATGTAGAATAGGATGTCTGCCCTATTTATTACAAACATTATGAAAAGTAGGCTAAATGCAACATCTTATATTTATACAAAAAAAATTCTTTCATAGATGGAAAACAGTATAAATAAAAGGGTGTTCCTGTGCTTCTATGCAAGGCAGCAGCTTTATCTGTTGGTAACAACATTTTGAATAAATCTACTGCGTTTATTGTTTTCTGTTTTAAGAAATCTTTGCATTTTCTGCAGTGTTAGGATTATCTCATTATTAATATATTAAAATGTCAAAGTAGTGACATAATGCTGCTTAGTAATTTACCACTTTATTCTATCTTATTCTCATTTCCTGCATACTTCCAGTGGCCCTGACTTAATATGAACGGGCGGGAATTCCAATGAGTTCATACATGGATTATCAGAGAAGTGGACAAGGACATGAAATAAAAAACATTTGGGTAAGAAGGTGTGCAATGCGTAGAAAACAAATCTTACTGGAAAAAGGAAGAATAACACTTTTTTACTTTCCTATTCATTATAAAGTCACACATTAGTGCATAAATAATGCATTTGTATGTCAGCTATTTTTGATAATAGAAAATATTTACTTTCAGTGTATCGCCAAATATGAGCTACACATTCTTGAACTAGATTCTAATCTAAATGTTTTTAGATTTGTCAAATTCAGTGTGGGAAATAGGGTTTGGATAAAGTGGTGAGAACACTTATGAAGCAGAAACCACACTCCCTCACAAAAGTCACTCACTTATCCTGTGATTAACCCTCTGATAGCTCGGCACAAAAGCAGTCATGCTTAACTTAGAGGCAAAGCATTACGTTTATATACAACTATCAAGCAGTAATAAATTGAAAACACAACACAAGTAAAATCCCACACTAATCTAGAAAAATATAGAAATGCAAATGAATAAAGTGACATCACAACAAATTAAATGTAATCAGTAGACCTAGAGTTAGGAATTTTTAAAGTTTTTTATGTCAACTAGTGCCTAAAAGATCAAAGTGCCAACCCAGATATCTAGTTGCACGTCACTGGGGCAAAGTCAAAAGTTACGGCCAGCCATGATGGAGCGTGGCTGGGATACATGGAGTGGATTGACTTGGTCCTGGCTTCCCCTTGGTCATAAAAGGAATTTCAGAGAAAAATGTCTGAGAAGGTAAAGTTAAGCAAGGCAAGGCAGCGGGCAAGTCTGAGGAGGAGGCGTCATTGCCGAAGTGCGGCTGGACAAAGTGGCGGTGAAGATTTCTACTTTTGGACTTTTATCGGAATCAAACATCTCCAGCGGGATGAAACTGCAGACTGTAGATGACGAAGGCTCCATGAGGCCGGATAACCTTCTGAAGAGGAGTCACTGAACAGTAAATGCTGTGGTGGAGAAGAATGTGGTGGGAGTTCATGTGAAGTCAAGCCAAATGGTGAGGCATCGTGGGTAGATCAGTGAGCAGACAAGTCCTGGTCTCCACTCAGAGCAATTTGTGATGGAACAATTTCTAAGTACCAGGTTTTTCTTTTTGGCTGTTTAGGCCGCTTTAACACCACTTCCAAGTGTCCAGGACTGGGTGGGCCCCACTTGGGGGGCAGGTCTCACTTCAGGCAAGGTCCAGTGTGTTGGAGCTTTTTATGTCCCAGCAGCTCAGAACAGGAGGCCAGCCAACTTTCCCTTGGAGTCACTCTAGCAGTGCTGGGATCAAGCTGCAAGGCAGGTGTCAAGCAGCAGTGCATTCCTCTGAAGTACAAGGCACTCCTTCTGAGTCTAGGAGTGAACTGAAGGGTGGGCCTGAGGGTCCTATTTTTATACCTGGTGCCAGCTTTGAAGTTTTTATTTTTGTATTTAATTTATGCATTTTCAAAAACATGTACAACCATGTAAACATTAGCAATTGGCAGGGCATAGACAAGACATACAAGCCATTTGGCATCATGCAACGATTATAGCGCATGACTTTTCAGATAGGCACAGGTATGACAGTAATCAAAGTGTGTACAATGAGAGTAATAAAGCAGAACATTACAGTAGTAACTTGGGTCAATAAATATCAGTTACAGTCAGCAGATATGCAGTAAGTGGACCCCAAATATCGCAGGGTTTCGAGGTTCTGGGCAATTCTTCAGCATAGCATGTGAACTGATCCCGGCAAAATATCACGTCTTGTAACCATTATTTAGTTGTCGGTGCAGGTCTACCCCCCAACATATGGAAACTCTACGCTTGGCCATCAACAGTGCTATTGCTACTAACTTTCTGTGAGAGGTTTTAATGTTGGCAACTTTACCCAGTAGATATAATTGGGGAGTGCATGTTATGGGTGCTCCCACCATTAATTGCAAACTGTGTGACTGACCGCCAGTACAGGTTCACTTTCGGGCAGGACCATGCTAAATGGTGAAAGTCAGCGTCAGGTGCACTGCATCTTTTGCAATTGGCATCCTCTCGTAACCCATATTCATAGAGCTGGGTCGGTGTTTAGTACATTTGGTGTAAATATTTAAAATGCACCAATCTTAGGTTGCCGTTCGCTGTCAATTGCCCTGTCAGTTGGCAACAGCCGTACCAGTCCTCTTCCGAGAGCGGGTTTGAAGAACCAGAACCAATTGGGCCTGGCGGCGCAGGGTACGCCATAATCTCCTGGGTTCTCCTGCTTCAGCTAATAGAGACACGGGGACACTCTGTCGGCGTAAAAGATCAGATTTTATTAGCTGCAGCTAGTACAGTTGTCCTAGAAGTACACATGGTATGTTTTCAGGAGACTGCTACTTCACTCCGTGGTGCACAATCTTTTATAGTACATAGGTGACATATACATTAACGAAGGACACACCTAAAACATACATGAAAAACCAGTAGGAATAGTTTGAAAGAAAGTCAGAACCAATAGAAAAAGTCGGAAAACAAAAGTATCGAGTAACTCGAAGAAGCCTCTCCTCCAACTGTGTTTGCCACCCCTCCCACAGGTCAAGGTATTAACATGTCTGTACAGGCTTGCAGGTGGCGAGATACGTTTGTGTGTTTTGGAGGACAGTTGTGAAATGAGAGAATACGAGCGGAGGACAGCGAAGGCCAGACGATGAGGTAAAGTCAGAAGAGAATAGTGTGAACCAACAGATAGTTAAGACAGGGATTAGAAAAACCAGACAGGGATTAGTGTACTCGGCCAGTCTCTTACACCAGCTTTGTAAACAGAGGCACAAGGCTATTTTGACACAATATTGCAGGAAAAGCAGAAAAGACTTCGTTCGTCGTGCTGCCTGAGTGAGGGCAACACAAAATGGCGGCGGATCACAAAATGGCGGCTCAATGCGATCGTGATCGAAAATCGAATTTCCTCAGACCCTCCTTTTGCCAGAACTCAGGCAAAATACACAGACTCATGTTAATCTGAGTCGATGTTGATGGCCATGAGGTCATCGAGTTGTTGCTGTAACATCATTCTAATATTCTCTGTTCTTTGTGTCTTGGGTTTTGGGATGCACATAGTAGCACAAAGGTCGCAGATGGCGGGACCACAGTGCATACAAAGACAACAAGAGAAAACAATGGCTAAAACCATACCAAGGAATGTTAGCACTTTCCAACCCCATTTGGACAGTAGTCCCCAAAACCATCCCAATAACGACCAATCTCCTTCGTCCTGATGAATCGACTCAGAGATTATATGTAATTTAGAGATGGCCTGGTATACTGTCGGAGCGTTATCAGGTATATAAATACAGCAACTCTATTTGATCAATTTACAGACTCCACCACGATCTGCAAGAATAACATCTAAGGCAACTCGGTTCTGCAAAGTCATAAGACGATCCGCCTGTAGTTCCGCTGTAATATTACTTAAAGCTCCTACAGTGATGTCTATGGTGGTCTCTACAACATGAACCAGTTGTCTCATATTCCTGCTGTTTGTCATAGGTCCCCAAAAAGGAAGAAATCCTTTTAGGAAGTCTCCTCCCTCTTGACCTGCTGTGTCTTTGGAATCAATAATTCCTCTGCCATATCTGTTTTTATGGCAGTGTATGTAGAGGGAAGACGAAAAGCTATATAGCAAGTTCCAGAAAAACCAGTCGGCAACCACGTATAGGCTCTATCATGACAGATGAAATACGTGCCCTGAGATAGCACTAACGGCGGCGAATTCTGAGATGAGTGGATGTAAGTATGGGAACAAAAGCTTTTTCTCTGTAAATTGCCTTGATGAGGTACAGTCCAAATTGGTGGAGACTTTCCTTGTTTAACCTTATCATTAAGGCTTGTGATATAATGAGTGACATTCCAATTAGTATATGCTTTTCTCTCATCAACAGAAATTTTACTATTTTCCATGATTTTAGCCATAGCTACCATTCCCTTTATCAATGAACTATGACTGAAATCTGGTCCACCAATATAAGAACTGACAGGTCATTTAAATCGGCTTTGATAGGCGTTAGAGAAAATTACAAAATAAGCCCAAGCAGAACCTTCATAAGAGAACGGAAGGACTAAATATGGCATTCCTTTTTCTGTAGCATGAGGCATTAGTCCACATACCCAACAATCGTTTGTATTAATTACTAATTGGTGTTGGTGTAATAATTGAATAAACAAATTATTGTAATATTCAATTCTTCTAACGAGTTCATGTTGAGGAAGTGTATGAAACAGATGCGGAGAGATAGTAGAATAAGAAGGCACAGAGATAGAGGAAGGGACAACTTTTTGCTGCATAGCGTAAACAATCCAACCTATACACGTCAATAAAATACACAATAATATAAAAATACATAAAGTTATACCACAACGACTGTATATTATTTTACAATGATTGTCTTTCATTTCGTTCCTTCTCTCTCTCTTGCCTAATGTAGTTTCCATCTTCTAAATGGATGCTCACGGCAATCTTCCTTAACCCCTTCGACGCGCATGACGGAGCGGTTCCGTCATGTACGTCGGTTGCGCTGTGCGCATGACGGAACCGCTCCGTCATGGCCCCGCCCACGCACAGAACCTTCAGCGTGGCGCGGAAATCCGTGCCGCGCTGAGGGGTTAATCACTTGGTCATGATTGTCTGCCGTCCTATGACACTGCAAGACCTGCAGGCCTATTGCCACTACTCAGGTCACAACCAAGACTCCTACCGTGACCCTGCAACCGGGATAGAAACTACATAGAAGAGAGAATCTCAAGTTTTCTTCTTCAGTCTGGGTCTTAAATCGTAATGAGCCTTATCAGGTACAGTCTGATCCTGAAACAACGTTCGTGGATTTGAGGTGTTCAGACGAAAATGTGATGGTACAGCTTCTTGGAGAATGTCGTCGCTTTCTTTTTCCGACAATGTTCCATTCAAGTGTGCATCACTAAAAGGTATGAATTGGGGAACCTTCTCGCTTTCAGAGTCACTTATACCCTTGCGGACCCACTGATCAAAGGGCAAAGGCAAAGGAACCTTCTTGCAGTGCACACCGTGAATCCAGTTCTTCTTTCCTTCAACCTTTACTGCTGTACGAGTGGTCAAAAGAACCTGACGGGGTTCTCTCCAGCGAGGCTCCAAATTCTTCGTCCTCTGGAAATTCTTCACACAAACCCAGTCACCTGGTCGGATGGAATGACCTGAGTCTGTGGAGGCCTCTGGCAAAGTGCTCTGAACCTGTTGATGGAGAACACGCAATTTAGTTGTGAGGTCGTGCAAATAATCAATCAACATTGGGTATGGCAAGTCTGAATACTTCTTAGGGCGAGGGACTCCCCATATATTAGCTGGGCGTCTGAAAACTATCTCATAAGGGCTAAGTCCCAAACGAGAATGCACAGCCGTTCTGGTGGATAGAAGAGCCAAAGGTAGTGCATCGGGCCAACTAAGGCCTGTACTAGCCTGTATTTTAGCAAGTTTGAGTTTTAGAGTGCCATTATAGCACTCCACTAGACCTGCTGACTGTGGATGGTTTGCCGCATGGAACTTCTGTTTTATACCAAGAGCTGCACAAACTTTTTGCATGACTTGGCCTACAAATTCACTCCCATTGTCACTCCAGACAAAGTGCGGCAAACCAAATCTAGGGAAAAACTCTTTTATAAGTACTTTGGCTGTAGATAAAGCAGTATTGTCTTTCAGGGGGTAAGCCTCTATCCATCTGGAAAAGGCACATACCACCACTAGAACATATTTGAGATTGTTGCATTGTTCCATGTGAATGTAATCGATTTCAAACACTTCAAATGGATAGGTCGGAGGAGCAAAATGACCTGCTGGAGTTGGGGTTCCCTTTCCCGGATTGTACATTAAGCAAATAATGCAATGTTTCACTACATTGTCTGCACACTTCGGGATTCCTTTGTTTTGCCACTCTGGAGCCAGAAGCTTGCATATTCCTTTCGCACTTAGGTGGGCTGGACCATGTGCCATAGTAACTACAGGTAGTACATAGGCATCTGGTAACAGCCAACGTTGGTGCTCGGACAATTCTACCCAACATCTCATCTCATCTAACATTCCTGTACTTTCTTTCCACCTACTTAATTCTTTCTCTGTAGCCTCTTCTTGAATCGATCTCACACTTTCTACTGTGTCCTCATACATTCCTCTTTCTCTGAACCAATTTGCAGGGCCCGCAACATACATGTGACTTGTAGCATCTCTGGCTGTCTTTTTCGCTACCTCATCCGCAAATGCATTCCCGCGACCAACATCGTCAACAATCTTCTTATGTGCACTACACTTCACAATTGCTATCTGGGTAGGCAAAGCAAGTGACTCAAGAAGGTCAGTCACCAACTGACCATGCTGTATTTTAGTGCCGTGGGAAGTAAGGAATCCCCTTTCTTTCCACAAACGTCCAAAATTGAACGCCACACCAAAAGCGTATTGGCTATTGGTGTACACGTTCATTCTTTTTCTTTTGGATAACACACACGCTCTGGTTAAGGCTATCAGTTCAGCTGCCTGAGCTGAGTTATGTCTGATGCGTGCTGTTTCCACGATTGTATGTAAAGTAGTAACAGCATAGGCTGAAGTTGTCTCTCCATTAGGAAGCTTAAAACAAGAACCATCTACCCATAGCGTTCCATCCGGATTCACTAATGGCGTATCTGTTAAGTCAATTCTACCTTTTGTCTCTTCCTCAGTACGAAAGAAACAATCATGTTGTTCCTGAACACCTTCTTCTTCTGGAAGAGGCAACAAAGTAGCTGGATTTAAAGTATTACATCGTTTGATATGCACGTGACTAGCCAAAAGCGTCAGGTCATATCCAGACAAACGAGCACTCGTAAGATGCTGTGTTTTGTTCTGTTTAGCAAAGTATCCACTGCATGTGGTACCATGACAATGAGAGTATTATCTAGCACCACTCCAGCAGACTGTCGAATAGAAATTGCTGCTGCTGCTGTCACTTTAAGACAACTAGGCAATGCTTTAGCTACTGGATCTAACGTAGCCGAAAAATAGGCACATGGCCGCTGTTTATCTCCAAATCGCTGTGTTAAAACTGACAACGCACAACCTTCTCTTTCATGAACATAGAGCGTAAAAGGCTTACTGTAATTAGGAGTACCTAGTACAGGAGCAGAACACAGAGCAGTACGTAAGTCAGTAAAACTCCTCTGACACTGTTAGTCCATGGAAGGGGCTGAGGCGTATCTTTCAAAGTGAGTGCCAACAAAGGTTTGGCCAACAGAGAGAAGTTAGGGATCCATTGCCTACAATAGGAAGTAATGCCCAGAAAGGCACGTACCTCTCTTTGTGTGGATGGTACAGACATTCGCGCAATTGCTTGGATACGTTCTGGGGTTAATCATCTTCCCTCCTTTGATAAGAGATGACCCAAGTAGGTAACCTCTCGACGAACATATTGTAGCTTTTAAGGTGAAACCTTATGATTGAGATCGGATAAGTGTCGCAACAATGCAATCATCACATTCTTACATATCTGAATCAGCAGCGATTAACAAGTCATCCATGTACTGAATGAGAGCAGCACCAGACGGCAAGGAAAAAGCATCAAGATGACATTTCAGAGCTTGACTATAAATAGAGGGACTTTCACAATAGCCTTGAGGTGCGCGCTTGAACCGGTAGCTTCGGCCTCCAAGAGAGAAGCCAAAAATATCCCTACTCTCTTCGGCGATGGGAATACTAAAGAAAGCATTTTTCAGATCGATAACAGAAAACCAAACCGCTGTAGAAGGTATCATTGTCAACAGCGCAGTGATATCTGGGACAGCAGGAAACTGTGGTACAACAATTTTGTTTACCTTCCGAAGATCATTTACAAAGCGATAAACAGGAGGCTGAGAAGGATCAGTGCATTTAAGAACAGGAAGAATAGGGCTATTACATATGCTACCTCTCGTTTCCTCAACCACATCCTTCTGAATCAAGTCATGAATGATTTCCAAAAGCGCTCTTTCACCTTCAGTGGAAATTCTATATTGAGGAACGCGTGGTAATTCAGCATTGGGCTTGAGAGTAACAACATAAGGTGGAATTTCAAGACAACCAACATCATTTGGACCCGTAGCCCAAAGCGTTGTAGGAAGAGAAAGCAATTCAGGTGGGAATTGATCTTTAGACAAATACATTGGAGAAGTCAGTTTCTGTCCTAAAGTAAGATATACACCAGAAGGAGAGCAATATATCGTTGCATGCAATCTTTTCAATAGATCCAAGCCCAATAGATTCTCGCCACAACCATTCGTTAAGAGAAGCGGAACTTCTAAATCATAACGGCCAATTGAAATAGGCAAAGGGCAAGAAACCGGATTACGAACTGGGGCGCTAGAAAAACCTACAGATACATTTGTTAAGCCAGACAAAGGTGCCCCAGGGAGTTTTGAATGAATGATAGAACCAGTATCTAAAAGAAATGGCTCTGAAAAACCCATTGTAGTGACATTAACATAAGGTCCATTCTGATCTACTGGAATCGACACAACTCCCTTACTTTGTCCATGGCTGTCCTAGTTAGCATGAAGACTTTCATTCCCGTCTTCAACATAACAATCCTCATTGTAATGCTGTGTAGACCGAGCGTTTTGCTGATCAAAGTAGTTCACGGAATTAGAATTGGGTCAACATACCTCAACCTCTACCTCTGTTTGCTGACTGGAGGCCAGCACGACCTCGCGGAGCAGATAGTGTCCCATTACGCTGCAATAAAACCGGACAACTATTCTTAAAATGACCTTCTTCTCTACAATAGGCACATTGATTAGGACCTAACAAAGGTCGTGGAATATATGGCTCAGGCTTTTGATACACCCTCTGAAACTGTGGAGGTTGTTGAAACTGGGGCTGAGCATAACGAGGTGGATAAGCCTGTTGCAAGAGAACCTTAGTTTTTAATTCTTTAGTCTTTTTCTCTTGCTTATCTTTTTCTTCTTTATCTCTATTTTCATAATATTGAGCAGTAGCCAATATCTGGGCTGAAGAAGAAACAGCCCATGAACTTTCGGAGTCTTTCAGCTTATGCGACAGCTCGGGAAGCAAATTAAATACGAACTTATCTACAAATAATTGCTGTCCACCCTCCGTAGTAATGTCCTGACCAATGTGATCAATGAATGTCTCCTCGAAACGAGTGAAGAAATCGGAGACACTCTCATCTTTCTTTTGTTTAGACGTGGCTAGTTTATCCCAGTTAACTCTCAAGGCAGGCATCATCGTTTTCATTAATGTAATAATCCTACCAGGGAGTTCTGAAATCAAAGCATCAGGCTTCGCACCACCCACTTCGTTTCTATCTGCGGCAATTATAGCATCCCAGTCAGCACCTAATTCTTGGGCATGATTCTCCTTACGAATCCTAGCCCATAACGCTTGTGGGACTACATTCCCCATCAACATATCAATATCTGCTAAATTCATAATGCAGGCATCAACAGTCTGTGACAATTCTTTATAATAACCTGCAGGGTTCTTACGAGGATCCAGTAGAGACTGTTTAAGAGCCAAAACTTCAGATCTTTTCCAGGGGACATGTACCCATATTCGCTGGAAGTGAACAGGAATAGCTAGATTAGCACCTGCTGCTGGAACCTCTTCTCTCCATACTGGAGGATAATTTTTCAGTGTCAACCTAACTGAGGGATCGGAATCAAGAAAAGTCTGTGAAGTAAATAAGGTTCTAAAGGAAACAAGTGCCTTCACAGCGTCCTCAACCTTAGAACCCACAATGAGTCCCTTATCAAAATTAGTCTGAATATCTAATAAACCCTGAGGAACCGAACCCAAGTCCATATCCTCCCAACCTTTAACAAGAGTATCACACATAGTTTTGAAAACATATCTCTGCGGGCGGAGGCAATCTCAGTAGGTGAGACATCAAGGGATCTTCCTCTAAATCCTTTCTTTTATCAGAAGGGGAAGCTGGCAACATCGGATAGCATGTATCTATTGCCATACGATGCTGTCTCTCTGAAATTTCCATCGCATTATCAACTTCATCATCTTTAAGTTTCTGAGCAGCCTGTTTAATTGTCATACCCTGTGCTTTCCTATCTCATTTTTCTTGCTTAATTTTTCTCTGTTTGGCTTCCTTACGCCAAAGGCGGAAAGAGTCAAACATTGCCGGCCGGGCTTTTCTTTTAAATAAAATAGTTTCCAAATTATCTAGTATGTCGGGCTCAAAGCTACCATTTTCTGGCCATTTTAAAACACCATCATTCTTCGTGTATCGGATCCATGCCTCGTTAAAGGCAATGGGGCCAACACCATGTTTAGAATAGAGCTCATAAGTGGGAGTTCCAACCGAAGGAATCGGACAAGAGTCCTCCAGCCGGGAATCCCTATTACAACCAAAACAACAAAGTTTCTCAAACTTAGTCAGACCAGGCATCGTTATTTCACTGGACTGTTCACAAACATCAAGGGGGTTAAATCAATTAACACAGCACAAATGTACTTACCCCTCGGCTTCGGTTATTGCAATACCCGAATCAAAGACCCAAAGAACCTAAGAACCAAAGAACCAAAGAACCTAAGGACCAAAGAACCAAAGAACCAAATGTGGGAGCGACACACCAATACTTAACTAAGATGTCTTCTTACACCAACAGAGGCCCGTCTATCGTCTCGCTTTACCATACATCACCAAAACGAGGGCCAAGCCAGGGCGGCAGTCAGGGCAGCAGTCGTCAGTAGCCGTCAGGAAGGAGTAACCACGCTGCAAAAGACCTTCGGATCACTTTCGACATACAGGGGTCGCTTGACGTGGCTCGCGATTCCTCCTGAATTTTCTTGCAGGGTTCCTCACGACCTTCAGGCAGAACCACTACCTCTGAAACCGCCCCACATTGGGCGCCAGTTGAAGAACCAGAACCAATTGGGCCTGGCGGCACAGGGTACGCCTTAATCTCCTGGGTTCTCCTGCTTCAGCTAAAAAAGACACGGGGACACTCTGTCGGCGTAAAAGATCAGATTTTATTAGCTGCAGCTAGTACAGTTGTCCTAGAAGTACACACGGTATGTTCTCAGGAGACTGCCACTTCACTCCGTGGCGCTCAATCTTTTATAGTACATATGTGACATATACATTAACGAAGGACACACCTAAAACATACATGAAAAACCAGTAGGAATAGTTTGAAAGAAGGTCAGAGCCAATAGAAAAAGTCGGAAAACAAAAGTATCGAGTAACTCGAAGAAGCCTCTCCTCCAACTGTGTTTGCCACCCCTCCCACAGGTTAAGGTATTAACATGTCTGTAGCTGGCTTGCAGGTGGCGAGATACGTTTGTGTGTTTTGGAGGACAGTTGTGAAATGAGAGAATACGAGCGGAGGACAGCGAAGGCCAGAAGATGAGATAAAGTCAGAAGAGAATAGTGTGAACCAACAGATAGTTAAGACAGGGATTAGAAAAACCAGACAGGGATTAGTGTACTCGGCCAGTCTCTTACACCAGCTTTGTAAACAGAGGCACAAGGCTATTTTGACACAATATTGCAGGAAAAGCAGAAAAGACTTCGTTCGTCATGCTGCCTGAGTGAGGGCAACACAAAATGGCGGCGGATCACAAAATGGCGGCTCAATGCGATCGTGATCGAAAATCGAATTTACTCAGGTTTGATAGGATGTCGTTCCATTTATTCAGTGCAGTCATTCTCACAATGTCCTCATCTCTCTGTGAGGCATGATACAGTCTTGAGACCAGCTTGGCACGTGATGTAGTAGTGTATAAAAGTTGCAGCGCCTCTAGTGTTGGCAGTTCTGCAGGAAACAGTGGGTATTGCACACGTATAGAGGAGCGCAGCCGAGTTTATACAAACGTTCGCATTGTAGTGTTTTTTTCCCCAGCAAGCTTAGCCGTTGCCTCCACAAATTGACCCCCGGGAAACACATCCTCCATGGTCGTCATGTCCATTTCCTTAAGGATTTTCAGTGCACTAGTTTCCCCGGTAACTGAGAGCTTGGTGTGATGTATCAATGGCATATGTGGTGCATAGAGTGACAATTTCTGCGCACGTTTTCCCAGTTCTTGCCATGCCATAGCCGTAGTTTGCACCTTGTCTATCTCCCCTTTCTTAAAAACTGTGTGTTTGTTGACTATCATGGCTTTAAGTGTTATCGGATGTACGGCGCCTGCTTCCACCACTACATGGGGGCTGGTTCTTACTGCCAGTAGTAGGCACAGTGTGATTGTGAACAGAGATAGTATAAATGATAATCAGGTGCTGTAAAACCACCCTGTTCATAAGGGAGCGTTAGTGTTTCCCATTTGAGTCATGGCTTCTTACCGCCCCATGCTAGTGTGACTAATAGGGAACGAAGTGTGTCAAAGAAGTGTTGTGTTAAATGTACAGGAATATTGAGGAATAGACACAGAAACTACGGAAGTATCACCATCTTCTTTAACGCTATCCGATCTGCGAATGATAATGGTGGCTTAATCCAGCGATTCGCTTGTTCTTTGAGGCGCATGATGGATGTGCCATAGTTGGATTGGGTGACAACCTGGGAATCTCCTTGAAACCATATCTCCAAGTACTTTATGGAATCTACGCACCATGCTAATGGGTAATCCAGGTGAACCTGGGGCGTGCTATCCGTGAGGGGTAATATAATTGATTTAGACCAATTGATCCCAAGCCCCGAGAACCATTCAAATCGTATATATTCCCTAATGAGCTGCGCTAGATGTGTAGTTGGATCGCGCACATACAACACCATGTCGTCTGCATACGTTGAGACTGCCAGAGGTCGCTGTTGAAAACACAGTGCTGCTTGCGCATAACGCTGTCGTAGAATAACGCCAATGGTTCTAGCACCAACACAAATAGAAAGGGCGATAGCGGACACCCTTGCCATGTGCCCGGCTGTATTTGAAATACCTCTGATAGTTGACCATTGACTCTCACAAGCGCCATAAGATCTGTATAGAGCAGTTTAATCCAGTTGGTAAAAATGAAAGGCACTCCCATGCGGTACAAAATTGCAAACATATATGTCCAGGAGATAGAGTCAAAGGCCTTTGCGACATCGAGGAGGACTGCCACTGCCGGTAGGGTGGGTTCGGGTACATGTAGCACTGCAAATAGTGTGCGTAAATTATGGGACGTGGATCGAGTGGGAATAAACGACTGATCAAGGATTACCATGATTGGAAGAAGCAGCTTCAGTCTATTTGCTAGTACTTTCGCCAGGATTTTTACATCGGTATTTATCAAAGACAGGGGTCGATATGGATCACACCTGTCCGGTGCTTTCTCAGATTTTAACAGGGCGACCACAAGCATTTTAACGCAAAGCAGGGGGGCAGACTCCGGTTTTCATACGCTTCCATGTATAATTCCAGATGGCAGGGGGCCAGTGTGCCTATATACTCTTTATAAAATTCTGCCGGTAGTCCATCTGTACCCGCCGCCTTCCCGTTTGGCAATGCAGTGATAGCCTCACGTATTTCTTCTAGCATTATTGGGTGCATCAAAATATTCTTGTCTGCGCGAGAGCCACACAAGTGCTATGTCATCGAGGAATTGTGCTATTTCTGCCTCGTCTGCTGTCTGCCGATGAGCATACATCGTGGTGTTGTATTGCACAAAAGTTTTGAGTATGGTGGGTGTATGATAGTGTGTGGCGTCTTCTGCTGTGATGGCTTTAACTATATAGTTCTTGTCCCACAGGTCTGTTATTCTGCTAGCTAATGCTCTTCCAGGCCTGCCCCCTTCGCCATAGTATCTGGCTTTGCTTCTTCTCGACATGTGGCGTATTTCTTGGTCAGCCACTTTGTTATATTCGGTGACTTTTGTTTTAATAATTGCTAGTGTAGCAGGGTCAGCCGTAATGCTATATTCGTGCTCAAGGTCACTCAATTCTCGCTCTAGTTTACTCATAGTGCCTCGTAGGGATTTCAGAACTCCTGCCTGTAGATCTATACATGCACCCTGAATGGTCACTTTAAAGGCCTCCCAGAGTGTCCCCACGGTTTACACCGATCTGGTGTTGTGCGAGAAATAGTCTGATATGGCTTCACGAATTCCTTTGCAAAAGATCTGGTCAAGCAGGGAAGAAGATTGCAGGTGCCATTGAAACTGGGAGGGAGTGTGTGTTGCCAGTGCTATGCTGAGAAGTACCGGGAAGTGGTCTGACAAGGTCCTAGGTAGGTGTTGTATTTGCACAGTACATGCATTCACGTTATTTTCGACTAGCCAATAGTCTATGCGGGACCAGGATTGAAGCGCATATGAGTGACATATACCTTTGTGCGAGCTCGGATGTCGCAGCCGTCAAATATCTATTAGTCCCAGACTTAGCAGACCGTTGTGTACCGATGATGGTGCTTTTTTTAATGCAGGTTCAGCTGTGGATAACCTATCTATTGCAGGGTCCAACACGACATTAAAGTCCGCCCCATATAATGGTTGAAGTGGGTAGTTTGTATAGTTTACTCCATAATGTCTCATAGAAAGTAGGATCGTCAATGTTGGGTTGTTATATGTTCACAATGACTATCCTCGTACCATGCAGCGTTCCTTGTACTAGTATGTACCTACCCCTCTCATCTTCCTCCACATGAAGTGGTTCGAAGGGGACACCTCTCTTTATGAGTATCATAACGCCCCACACGTAAGAGGAGTATGAGGCAGCCAGGCGCACTCCTGCCCATCTAGTGGCCACTGTTGAGAACGCTTGTTTAGTAAGGTGAGGCTCCTGTAATAGGGCTATCTGGATATGATGACAATCCAGGTAGGAAAGCACTTGCCTTACCTTCTTGGGGTTATTAAGGCCTCTAACATTCCAAGTTTATCATGAAATCGTATGAGCTCTAGTTCCTGTCTCATATAATTTGGTGCTATGTACGCCAAGTTATGCCAGTGTGGTATGCCCCCCGCAGCTTCAATGATGCATAATCCCCCAACAGTCCCCCCACCCACTCCAGCATCAAAACCATGCTGAGATTCCCTACCCACATAACTAAACAACAACTAAGCACTCTCATGCCTGAATCAGAAAAACACTAAAGGCACTTAGCAGGTGCTTTAACACAATAAGAAACTTTTGTGGGGTGTTCCCTTTCTGAGGGTCGCTAGTAGCCGTTAGCCCCCCGGTGTTACAGGGTGGTCGAGGTAGAAATTAACAAGCAATGCAAACCTAGGCATAATGACTTCTAGTAGATTCCAACCCTTAGTTCCTCACATTACCCGGCATTATATAGATATCCTCAAAGATTACTAGTAACTTTTAACATCGAGCACTATGCATTGCAACATTCACAACATACGTGGAAGTGCAGTTCTTGTAGGGTAGCAGCTAGAAACTGTATAGTACAAATAGTATATTAATAAGGGTCAGTGTTCATGACAACAGTCTGTGAACAGAGTTCTATCTCATCTTGTTAAACAATATGAGTCTCACGTGGTCAGCCCTCAGTATCGGAATCGGCTGCTGTCTCATGCGCCGACTCCTGTCGCTCGATCCATCGCACATATTGCAGGGCATCTTTAGGCATTGAGAAGATGCAAGCTTTCCCAGCCTGCTGTATTCACAGTCGTGCTGGGTATAACATTGCATATTGGATGTGCAATGTTTGCAGTTTCTTCTTCACAGAGTGGAACTCGCGCCGTGCTTGCTATACAGCCACTGTGAAGTCAGGGAAAAGCTCCACTTTCATGCCTTGATAGGTTGAGTTCCCTTTTTCTCTAGCTAGACGTAACGCTGTGTCCCGATCATGATAGTTCAAAAGTCTAGCTATAATGGGATGTGGTGGTGCCCCCGGTATAGGTCTGGCCGCCAAGGATCGATGAGCCCTCTCCATGATTAGTACATTAGAGGAATGTTCTGCTCCCAGCATGTCTTTAAGTAGAGTCTCAATGTATGATTCCATGGGTCCTGTGTTGGAAGACTCTGGAATACCCGTGATTCGTAAATTGTTCCTGCGAGAAAGAGCTTCAAGATCCTCGTTTTATGCCTGGTTCACCTCGAAGAGTTTTTCCATGCTGGAGCACGATGCGCTAACGACTACCATCCGGTCCTCCGTTGTGGAGATGCGCTGCTCAGCTTCTGCTATCTTTGCGCCGTGTTTATCAATTTTCGCCGCCAATTTGTCCAATGCGCAGGTTAAGGTGATCAACCTTTGCATCAATAGTTTGCAGACTCTGTTGCATACTTAGCATCAGACGTTCCAGTTTGTTACTCATGCCCGCTTCCAGGTCAGGTTCAGTGTCTGAGGCAGCTGGGGCTTGGGACTCCCTGAGCCTTCTTGCTTCAAAGTTCAATTTTCGCTTGTTGCTTATCCGTCCTACCCATGATTGTGGCTTTGGTAGCAGATCTATGTGCGGTGCAGAGTCAGAGAGCAATGGCGCGTGGGGCATTATTGTATGTTTTAAATGTTTCACAATTTTTTTTTGTCACAGTATCAATATGTGTGTATTTGGTGGAATAGGTGTTCCTTGACATTCAGACACTTATGAAAAAATCCAAAAGCGTTTTGAAATGAGAAAAAGAAATAAGTTAAATAAACAACCAGATCCAAGAGGATTCTAACATTGGGTCTTGTAGTGTGTCTGTTTAAATTAAACAGCAGTACCACAAAACAGTAGCTAGGTGTTCTCTAGATTTTCCATTTAAAAGGCCATAACCTGCTATGGTCCCAATGCCAACCCTCCCTCTAGACAACTTTCTAAATGAAGCATTTTCAGAATTGGGACTTAAAATCCAACTTCCCCAATAAAGAGGATTTTAAATTGCAAATCATTTGAGTCCAAACATTGTATTTCTACCTGCTCAAAATCATAAAACAAATGTTGTCGAAATTATGTGAATGTAGCAAACAATAGACATATGCTTTGTTTACCTACTTTCGGTTTGTTACCAAAATATCTGTCTTTTAGTTCCTGTAGCAATGAAGATTGTCACTTCTAACCAAGGGGCATATTATCAAGACAGGCGATAAAATTATCACCGCTTTAGCGGCAGAAAACTGCTGCTAAAACGGCGATAATGGGCTTGATAATATGCTCTATGGAATTCCAATTGAAGCCCATGTTAGATGTGAAGGACATCTAACCTGAGCTTCAATTGAAATTCCATAAAGCATATTATCAAGCCCATTATCGCCATTTTAGTGGCAGTTTTCTGCCGCTAAAGCGGCGATAATTTTATCGACTGTCTTGATAATATGCCCCGAACAGTTTTCTGACAAGCTTTTTTCATGCGAAATGTACTGAAAATGCAAATGGTGGACATACAAGAAAGCTGCTTAATCTTTGATGTTTTGTGCTTCAAACGAATTTTATTATGACACTGAAGTCAACCTGAGTTTTCCCTGGCACATAGAAAGAAAGCCCAGCCTCAAATTTCTAAACCTCCTATGCCAATGTCCAAGCCTGTAACCAGTCATTGAGTGGACCCATAAGATGCATTCAATATGCTCTGGAACACGCTGGACAGAGAGTGAGTGATGTCTGAAAGAAAAAGTTGTTCTCTTCTAGTACATCTAGCACTGTGGGCTACATGTGCATCTCACACACAGTGTAAGGAACATGTCTCACATAGCATTATCAGGCAGGGAAATTCATTGAAGGTCTTATGGCGATAGGATGTGAAGTCAAAGGTTTCTAATGGCGGACACATCCAAGGCTTAACAGTAGGCCTCAGACCCTCACCGCTAAATGGTTAGGTTTACTGCAAGTTAGAGAGATGGGACAGCTACAATTTTATGTGGATTAACTGCATCCACCAAACATTAAATTATACCCTATGTTTTACAAGAGGAGACCATATATTATTTAGATCAGGCATGAAGTATCTGCGTTAGCTGAGAATTTCATTGGAATTGTTCAGACCTGGAGATATACCTTTAAAGAAAATGCTTTTAAAACAGCTTCATTGGCATACATCTTTCCTTCGAATCTAATTGGTTGCAAAAAACAACCTATCTCCATATGAAGTTGGTAAAATAGAAGTAAGTATGGTTACCAAAACCGAGAAACACATATTTCTGCCATTGGTGAAGAAATGTGGTCATTATTGTGTAATAGGGCTACGGTGGGCTGGACATAATTTACTGCTGGTCAAATATTAAGAGTGCAAAGATGCGCATGCATATTTTAAAAAATCTGGATCCAGTGTGGAAATCTTAGTCATGTCAGCAAGCAGAAGAAGAAGTGGCTTTTAGAGAGCACTCATTGGTTGTGTTAAAGATGTACTTTTTCTTTTTTACATATCATGATTCAGACAACAGTTTGTATATCAGAGTATAATAAAGCAAATGTTAAATGTTGTACATGTGCAGTCAATACTAAATGCAGCACACATATGTGAATGAAAAATGCACATTCAGATGCATGAATAGATAAAATACAATGGGCGTACATATGCAAAGATCGCATCTGTGCATATATCAGCGGTCCTCTTAAGGATTCAAGGTGGGAGAACAGCACATTTTGCAGGGTGGACCCCAGTAACAGGTGAGCTGAAGCAACACCCAATAATGAAGTAACTCCATCACAAATGTCCTATTTAGAAGAAATGGAGCATGCATATTGCTCAGAAGGGTTTTTGTGGTATGCAAGTGATGGCCTAGACCAGTCGCGGCTGCTGCCTGGAAGCAGCAGTGGGGTGGGTGGGGGGAAAATCACTTAAAAAAAACACTTACCTCCTGGCCAACTGCCCCAGCAACCTCTCCTGCATCCTCCTCCTGGCTTCTTGTGAGAAACAGGAAGCAGGAAGCACCAGGGCTCCAACGCTCCCCACCACCAATCACAACACTGCAATGGCTGTAGGGGTTGGCTTGTTCTCCATGCTGGCTGTAATTCAGCCTGTATGGAGAACAGGAAAGGTGCGCATGACTGTGTTGGGCGGCCCGAGAGGGCCGACCAAACAGTCAGTGTGCACTTAGGAGTATTGTACCACTCCTTCCCTACTCTCCAGCCCCACCCTACCCACCCCTCACACAAGCTGCCTAGCAGGAGGACAAAATAAAATATTAATAACATTAGTTATTATCATTTTATTTTTTCTTTTCTTTTGCTGCTTCGGAACACTGGGGCGACGCACCTTAGCGGAGGAGTTGCCACTTGTTTAGACTTAGAGTATTCGGCTGAGATTGGCTAGGATGTCTGTCAGTGTCATTTTCAAGTGTAAGAGAGCACAATTCCTAGATTCTAGAGCACAAGAGGCCTTTTTAATCTGTCCTGTAACTTGGGGAAAGAAATTGTAGTATTTGTTAAGTAGGGAGTAGCCACCTCAAATAAAAATCTAAGTCCTTGTCAGGGTGAACCACTGAAGTCAAGAAGTAAACCTGTGCTTAACCCTCTGGCAGCTTGGCACAAAGAAGTCAGGTTTAACTTAGAGACAATGAGGCCTATTACGATGTCTCAAAAATGGGAACGACAGACCTCCGGTGGGTGGTCCCGACCGCCTCATCATGATGTGACTGAACATTGGACATAACACAAGCTCCCATACAGGAATGGGAGTCTGTGTTCATCCCTGTACCGTCTGGCCCCCCAACCAAAGGCCACAGAGGCAAGGGGTCCCTGCTAGGGGTCCCCATAATCACTCTCTGACAGGCTTTCCATGTTGGAAAGCTTGACATGGAAAGCCTGCCGGAGACCAAGTATCATAATCCCAAGGGCGGAGAGGCTTCCCATTGGGACTACGGGCCAGCCTCCAACTGGCTGATGGGCTCTTTGAGCCCATCAGAAGTCAGCTGGAATGACCGGATGATTTTATTTCCGACCGCCAGCATTGTGATGCGGCGGTCATAAATTAAACCAAGATGCAGCCCAGAAATGCTTCGACAGATGGTCGGAGCCTTTCCAGGCCGCATCGTAATCAGCCCCAATGTGTATAGTATTTATGCAGCACTCAAACATTAATAAAGTGAAAACACAACACAAGAAGAATCCCAAACCAATTTAGAAACATGACGTCAATTTAAATAAATAAAATGACACTAAAACAACATTATTAAAATCCAAAACGTAGAATCGGAGTTTTGAATTTTTTAAGTTTGAAATAAAAATAGCACCAAAAAGCACAAAGCGCCATCTGCTTTTATCTGGCTGCACTACACCGGGTCAAAGTCAAAAGTCAAGGCTGGTTGCAATGGCACGCAGGTCGAATGCAGGGACTAGGTTTCTCCAGGTGGAAAGGTTAGCCTTCTGACTTAGAAACCTTTATAGAGGAAAGATGGTCTGGTGAGGTACGCTGCTAGGTGGATCTGAAGTGGAGCTAAACGTTGGTAGGATGACGATGGGTTGCTGAAGAGATGGGTCTTAGTGCGATCATCAACAAAGGTGGGAAAGCTTCAAGTGGGCACAGTGCAAACTCGCTGCTGAGGAATGCCTCAACATCGACAGGTTGCTTGCTCTGCAGTGGTCCCAATGAAGCCCTCCAAATTCTGACTTAAAAACTTTTCTAAAAGTTAGATCTTATTCAGCTGAGCAATCCAGCAAGCAGTGGCTGTCTGCCGATTATATGTCAAAGGCTGGGCCTTTGCCAATGATCCCTGCCTCTTATGGTTCTCCAGGCAGAAAGCTGGCAAAATGTTTCTAAATCCCTCTTCTTGCAGTTTTGCGACAGGAGGCGTACACTATAACACAAGTCAAGGGTCCAGGATCTGGAGGGTACCCTTTTGGGGTTAGGACTCACTCGAACAGAGGTCAGGAGCAGGGTCCCGGACAGGTACAGTTGGCACTGGTCGGCTGGGCAGTTCCAGGGAAAGGACCTCTGGAAGTTTGTTGTGTCCCTGTAGCTCAAACAGGAAGTCAGGCAACTGACCCTTGGAGTCACTTCTGAGGTTGTTGGTTTAAGGCAGGCAGGTCTAGTCTTCATTTAGATTTCAGAGAGTGGGGCAGATCTTCTTCTGATCTTCACAGGTCCAGGAGTATTTTAAGGAGTGTACTGTGGATGTCACATTTGCTAGCCTGTGGGTGGGGGAAACATCTGGCCACTCATTAGTCAATGGGTACATTTCTCCAATAGAGACACTACCCTTTTGTGCAGCACATATTGTGGTTTTCCTGTAAGCTATCCCACAGGGCCCCTTTCTTCCTAAATCCACCAAGGCAGAACCCTTCAGAGCTTCCTGTGCCTACACAGAGGGGTGGTTGTTGTAATGGGCAAACTCTCCCTTATTGTCATTTCAAACTACTTCTATGGCAGCTCCTCTCTCCCCTATGTTTGGATTCAATATGACTAGCAAGACAAAAGGAAGACAGGCCTAGGTGTGAGCTACATCTGCTTGCTTTTCTATGGTCAATAATGTTATAATGTGCCTCCAATTTGATTCTCGCGCTAGCTAAGCTTGACATTAGGCCGTAGCCGAGAGTTACACATTTTGAAATTGCTATAATGCTGTTTATTCCTTTCATTGCAGATGCATTATTAAGTCCCTCGCTATCCAAATAAAGTCCCATTATTTTGTACTAGACTGATAGTGAGGCTTGAAGATGAAAAGTTGGCAGCAGATGCGGAGAAAGTACCCGGTGCACTAGGAAGATGCAACTCTAAAAGATGAGCAGATGTATACCAAATTGTATTGATATGGGAATCTAGGGTGTTATGTCTCCTTCCAAATACCTTCATGGCATTGGAGTTGGACTGTGGGAGCAAGATCTAGATCTTCTTGGATCTTTGATTGTATTTTAATTGGCGTTCCATAGTAGATAGAAAGAATACCTTTTCCTGACCTGGAAGAGAGCAGATCTCTCTGCCTTTCTCATTTCCCCGAGAGTGAAGCTTCATGCTAAATATTTTTTTTGTCTCCTATGAACTTCTACTGAGGTTCACATAAGCTGACAACTTCTTCCTTTCCCCTTTAGAAATCCCCTTCACTCTTGTATTGCTTAAGCCAGTTAAGGTTAGTGTCTTTATGGAGCACTGGGTATGGATATTTTGCATTCTTTATATTTATCTTTTGCACTGTGTACTTCATAATGAATGTATGACGTTACAGCGCATACTAATACCATGCGTGCCATTACAACACAGGTATTACTATGCTAGTACGTTTACAATGACCTACCATTACAAGGCATTCTTTTACAAAGCATGTGCCTTTCCCACATGTGCCATTACGATGCAAAGGCATGCATGGTAAAGGTATATACTTGGTAAAAGTGATTAAGGTAAGTAACACTACCCCTTCACAACCCCTACCCCTGGCCCCTAGCCCTTGCCATACCCTAAACCCTAAAACACTACCCCTGCACGAGCCCCCGACCCCAGTCCTCTCGCTACCCTAAACCCTAAAACACTACCCCAGCACGACCCCTGCCCCAACCCCCAGTTCTTTCCCTACCCTAAAACAACATTACCCCCGCATGAGCTCCCCGACCCCCAGTCCTCTCTCTATCTTAAACAGTAAAACACTGCCCCTGCACGACCCCTACCCCAACCCCCAATCCTTTCGCTATCCTTAACCCTAAAACAACACTACACCTGCACGATCCCCCGAACCCCAGTCTTCTCCCTACCATAAACCTTAAAACACTACTCCTGCACGACCCCCAACCCCCAGGCCTTGTCCTACCCTTAACCCTAAAACATTACAACTCGACAACACCCCTAGCCCCCAGTCCCTAAAGTAGTCCCCACCACCCCAAGCCCAAGCCCCCTTACCTTCCACTCCTCGCAGTTTGTGCGGTGCAGGGAGCTCATCTGAGGGGCCGGGCAAATCGTTGTGAGGAAGCGGAAAAGCCTCTGTTTCCTCACAACAATGTGGATCATCTATAATTTCTTATAAAGTATGTGCTTTTACTATACATACCTTTAAAATGAAATTCTTGGTAAAGGCATGCATGGTAAAAAGCAAATACATTGTAAAAAAATGCGTTGTAAAGTCTATGTGTTATTACAACGCATGCGTGGCAACACTTTGCATTGTAGACAGCCGCTATGTAATGGCTGTTATCCCTTCATAATACTAGAATTCAGAGAGCTTGATAGCATTACCATTTTTCCTGTAATCATATATTTCATTAATAATTGCCAACTCTGCTGATTGTGATTAACTAATAATTTAAAAATAAACCTTTATGGTTGCATACCATCGTCTGCGTTGTTATTGTGAAACAGCATTGGTATTATTGAATGTAAATTTATTCTGAATGCTAGCTGTCTCTCCACGCTTCAAGTCGACTACCAAGGGTCCATACGACCAGTAAGGGATTCTATTTGTTGACATTGCCAGAAACTTGAGTTTTAAAAAAAACCTCGCTCTATCAACTCTAAGACCCCTTTACACACATACAACTGTTTACCTCAACTGGTAGGTAAGTAGTAGGTGTGGCACATTTAGCCATAATCCTGAAATGAATGTGCTTTTAAGCAGAGCACATGTAATTGAGGTGTGACTAGCAGTCCTCAACAACTTAAATAGCACTCACCTGTTGTCCTGAACAAATAAATGGCTTGAAACAAGGACAAACGTTGGATTTGTGAGTATGGGTGTGTATATCTCAATTATTTGTTCTTTCAACTTCATTTTCTTTTCAAACTGTTGATTCCTGGGCACCCAGAAGCATTCTAACAGTAAGTGATTAACTTTTATAGTTTTCCGGGATAATTTCATATAGTCTTACTTAATTCTGATTTTTCTGCAACTCCACCTTCTTTTCCTCTATTAGTTTAATCCTAAAAGCTTTATTATATTTTAAAATAAAAAGTGCCACATGCCTGTTCGTTAGAAAGATAGTTCAAAAGCATGTATTTTGCCAACACAAGATCCCTCACAAAAGGACATGTTGAATTAAGACTGAGATTTCCCTGCATTCACAGGTTGTTAGCATGTCTGAGCTTAAACATAAACTAGAGCTATTAAATCTAATTTAAACAAGCTAGAGGAGATATTAAAATAAGTATAATTTCCAGACAAATCAATTACAAAAATATCAAGACTGCTTTTCATGTACAACAATTAAGTCTAAATACATTAAAACCACCCCAGTGGACTCAAAACAAAATAGAAAATGTAATGGTACAGCCTTGCAGTGCAGGTTTGTTCTTGGCAGGCATGGATGTCGTTGTGTTATGAAAATGATTTTAAAAAGTCCGATTGGCAGTCATTTGGGAGGTCTTTTTTCTTTTCGTGGCTACTGTGCTGCAACTCCTCAGAGACAGCAGATGGACAGACAGCATCCCAAGGGCATGCGTGAGATGGCAATCCCAGACAGAAATATGCCTGTCTTTTAGAAACACTCCAATATGATGGCGCAGACTACATATTCGTATTTTTATGTAATAAACATATGATGTTAGAACTGATCTTTCCAGTCACTATTACATATACAATTCAAATTTGTTTTTGAGAGCACTTTACTTACTGTCTACTTACTAAATTAAGGTTTTAATGCATATTACTCTTTATGGCATGTGGAATGGAAAATATGGAACCTCCAAATAATCCTAAGAATGACCTTATGTTTTAAGGAGAAAATATTTTATTTTCTACAACACCAAATATTTGCTTTGTATACAACTGAGTAAAAAGCTTGCACACACACAGCTGCTTTACCAGAGTGATGGTTATGGCAATTTGGCAATGCAAACGGTTGTCGATTTAAACAGAGCACCTGGTTGAGGCCTGATTAACAGGTTTGGCCACCGTCGAGGTCAAAACAACCAGAGGTACAAAGCAAACAAAAAGGAGGGTAGCCGGGCAAAACATCAATTTCCCTAGAGCGTGCATTTACTGTGTCAGGATACTGCCATGAGCCTAAATGGTGCATATAGATGTTCAGGCCTAAATCACTGAGCTGCCTCTTTAGAGAAATACACCATAAAATCTGATTACAAACGAAGTTATCTTCATTGAGAAACTCCTGCCATCAACTTTAGCAATGCAAACAATAGGCAAGTCATCACAAGAAGAAACTAAATATCAATATTTCATAGTCAGGGTCCATGTTGCTAAGCTAAAGAATAGGGGCAGGCCTTCATCGCTGCAATGAAGGAAAGTGGATTTGTGCCTCAGGTCTGGCCTTAAGCTGTGCCTCAGGTCTGGCCTTAGGCTGAACACAGTGAGCTTTGGCACAGTGCTCGTTCATACCTACTCAATCCAAAGCCAATAAGCGAGGAACTAATTAATGCTTAATATTGTTCATAGAAAAGTGCTTCCCTCAATCAATGATCCTTAATTAAAGACCTTCTGTCTCCCATGCAAGCACAATCTACTTTCCTCGGCCACAGAGCCTGGAAACACCCCACCACCGCTCGTGAGACACGGGAATCAAGGAAGCTGCACATCTTCTGAGCTGTCAATATCTTTGAAGAATGGATTAAGGGACAACTGCAATTATCGCCTAACAAAGGATGCTTTCTATCAGAACAAGTTGGTACCTTCTCATGTTGTTCCCCTCAGAGGCCACATTTTATCAAAAAACAGTCATGCAACAGATGGGAAGATGATGTTTCACAAAACGCACCAACTGAAGACAGACACAGGACAACAAAATAAAATAACACTTCACTGAAATGCAGCACACAAATCTACAACAGCACAGTAAATTAACACAATAAAACACCAACACAATGCATAACACTAATGAAAAACAACATCCAAACGACAGATCAGTAAAACCACAAGAGTTTAATAAATTAACAACACAATAACACACCAAGAGCAAACATACAAATCTACACAGTTATTATAGCAACACAACACAGTTTAACACATTAATGCACATTAAAATATCAAAATTCATTAAATCCAACTGAAAAACACACAATACCTTCACATTAAAACGTAACAACACAGCACTACAAAACATAAACACAACCAGTCCTGTTGTTGTGGTGTACCTTATGGTTATGTTGTTCGATTTGTAGTGTTTTTGTTTGGTGCATTATACTACAATTGCGTTTGGTATGTGGTGTTATTGGAGTGTGATGTTGTGACACATTGTAGCTTTGTTTTATTAGTGAATTGTATTACGCTATTTTGCATTGTTGCGATGATGTTGTGTTCTTAAAAGATTGATCGTTTTCTTATCCTTTTGTTTTCTGATGTGGGTGTTTGCTCTGTCGTGTTCCAATGATGTGCAATTTTTTTGTTGCAACTGTGTTGTTTTGCAATTTTGTTGCACTGTTGTGCTGTTGCTATGCTGTTTTTTTGTGTGTTATTTTTTTGTGGCATGGTATTATCTTTCTATATTTTCTAATTTCTGTGCTGTGTGATTACAAAAGAAACTTCAACAAATGTGATTACACCCCCATCCAAATTAATAAATGCCATCAGATATCAGGAGCAAACAATTGATACTGGCAATGTCGCTGTAAACTGTAAAATGTCGCTGCCCCGGCTCTACGTTGTCACAAGAGCTGTTGGCAGAGACACATACCTGCACAGAGCCACCGAGTGCTGCAGCGCTGATGCAAAGCTGGAGCTGCAACTGCGTCAGAAGCTGTGTCACGTTGGTGGGTGTTCTGTGAAGGGTGTGTCATGGGGCAGGGGTTGGGGATACCTTTGGTGGCACCCCAAACCCTACTATAGTGCTGTAACGGTTGGGACTTCCTAGTTCAACCTAGAACAACCCATCATGACTCTCATTTTTTGATGTGGGCAGAACTATCCCAATCCAAAATGGAACTTGGCACTTCCTGAACCTATTTTATACTTCCAGGGTAGGGCATGGTAAAAAAGCTATGCAGGCTTTCGCCTTGATGCGTCACAATGCTTCGGGTGTATTGTCCATTGAGTTTAACACCTGTCTCCCGTCCTGCAGTTTTTACCCTTGAAAATCATGAATTTGTACAGTATATATTTTCCCTGTTTGTCTACACTGCCTTGTGCCCTAGCATTTAGACATTCTCAGTGTGCTATTGTTGTTGGGAAAGATTTTTTCTGTCTTTGGCTTTTTTCCCTTTCATTGACTTTTTTATTTGGAGCGCACCCCCTCTCCCCCTGTTTCTTGCGTCCACAAACTGGCTGGCCCAGTGGCTTCTGTCCCATTTTCAAGTCTAGCAATTTTGATTGGTAAGGGGATGCTGACCAGTCTAGAACATTTTGATTGGTAAGTTGGCCAGCACGACCAGCCTTAGAATACTCTTTTAATACTTGGAATTGTATCTTTTACAGAGTTCTGCATTTCACTACTAATGAAATTAAATATCGGACGAAAATGCCTTTCCCTTCTCCCCCATTCTCAGTGGACAATAAATTATATTATCTCGAGGTGGTAATGATTTGTTGGTCATATGTTTTGTGTGACATTTTGATGTGATGGTGATGAGTTCTGTTTATTGGGCAGATGTGTTGTCATTCTGCATTATTTCAGTGTGATGTTGTGTTGTACTATTGCTGCTGTGTTGTGTTTTGTTTTAACAGTTTTGTTTTGTTGTGCTCTGTTATGTTTTAATTGTGTTGTTAAGTTCTGTTGTTTATTTTAGATATGTCAACAAATGCTGCTATGTTCTCAGCCAAATGTAGCATATGCTTTGAAAGTTTCTGTAACAACAACAAGGGGCCGCTGGCAATCACTCGGGCCTCATCCCAGTCCATCATCACCTCAATTTGGGCCCAACCATATGAAAATCAACCTTGACCCTGCTCCAATAGAAACAGTCAAGCCCTAACTACCAGGCCAGGTCCTCCCTGAACTAGAACACAAGCAACTCAAGACTGGTTTAATCCTAATTAGGGTTCATCAGTTGGGTATAGCTTGGTTCCAGTAGTACAGTGAGCACAGTACCCACATCTAGGCATATCCATTGTACTTAGGGCATCAACTGCAACAACAACAAGGTGATGGATGGAATGTTTCAATTAATCTCAGCCACTGGCAATGCTCAGGTCCGCATCCTAAACCATAATTTTTTCACCCACCATTCCATCTCAGTTTGGACCTAGCCATGTGCAAATTAGTCTTGACCGCACTCCACGAGGAATAATCCAGCCCAAACTGAAAGTTTCTATGACAAACAAATAGCTATCACTGTCTAAAATGGTAAAATAGCACAGCTCTGGTTCTTCAAATATTTAAGACAACACTAGTCTTCCCTAAATGGTGGTAGAGACTGATAGCCGTATCATAGAAAGTGAACACTGACAGTGGCAATGTAAGAAATGTTTCTGCCACATTTTTAAGTTTCCCAGTGTCTTACACAGTTGAAGAGTTTGAGCAGTGCTATTACATTGCCTTACCCAGTGGTAAATGGTTGCTTCCCACAGAAACTTCAAAATTATGGTTTTATAATGTGACAGCAAAAGATTTTTGCTTTAAGCACTGCCTTAACTTTCCACCGTATAGGGCCAGTCGAAAATGCATAGTGATACAGTTCTGTGTCTTATATTAGCACTTACGGTGCTCACTTTATGTGATACAGCTCTAGGAGTTGCCATGGGGAAACATTTCTGAATCACAGATAAATGCATTCATAATTAGTTTGAAATTGACTTTGCCCAAGATAAAATATGGGAAAAGCCATGGTAAAACTATGGGCCCGATTCACAGAACTAACTTAAGACAAAATACTAAACTTACTACCAGTTTGGTATTCACAGAAGGCATTTACTCATTTCGGTATTCACAGAAGTTAGGAGTCCTGATTTTAGGACTCCTAAATGCCTTGTGTGAATACCGAAAGTCTTACAATTAGGATTTGTCTCAGTTTAGTAGTAGTAAAGTTAGGACTCCTAACTTTACTACTCCTAAACTGAGACAAATCCTAACTTTACGGCTTTAGGTATTCACAGAAGGCATTCAGGAGTCCTAAAGTTAGGAGTCCTAACTTTACTACTACTAAATTGAGAAAAATCCTTATTTTAAGACTTTCGGTATTCACAGAAGGCATTTAGGAGTCCTAAAGTTTGGAGTCCTAACTTTTCTACCCCTAAACTGAGAAAAATCCTAATTTTAAGACTTTTGGTATTCACAGAGGCATTTAGGAGTCCTAAAGTTAGGACTCCTAACTTCTGTGAATACCGAAATGAGTAAGTGCCTTCTGTGAATACCAAAATGGTAGTAAGTTTAGGATTTTGCTTATGTTAGTTCTGTGAATCGGGCCCTCAGATCTTGGTAATATCAATAGCAGCCGTCCACCAGGTTCTTTTGCAGAAATGTATTTGTGGCACATAAAATGCTCACATCATGATAATGGTCCTTGTGCATGGACGTAATTTAGGGAGTCACCAGGGTTCGCAATTGTAAATGCTGGCTTGCCCCTTCTGACCCCTGGGACTGCCTTTGTAATTCCTTGCCTAAGATATAGCAAAGACAGTACCAATATTAGAATATAAAGTGTTTTCATGAGCTCTGTTTACTTTCAATAGTAATTGCTGGGAGCTGGAGTAATTTATTCTTTGCAAAATACATGAATTCAGTAGAGTACGCTCATAATTAAATACAAAAATGCACCAAGTAAAAACAGACCATTTTAAGCCACTTATTGATGTGTTGAATGCTGAATAATATACTAATAATAAGCAATAATTTGTGTAAATATCATATTTCATATTCAATGTATGGGTCTGATTTAAAAAACTGCAATCTTACTTATAAACTTACATCAGAGTGTAGTTTTACTACATTTTGAAATTCCTGAATGCAGATTGGGATCCAAATGCAACACGAAAAGATGATGAACGGAATGCTGAACATTGTCCAATATTCACCTCCAGTCACAGATCTGGGTTTAATCCATTGTTATTTGGCTTGCCATGCCATTCCAGTTTGGACCCAGCCATATGCAAATCATACTTGGCCCTGCTCCCCATAGGAGCAGTCCAGCCCGAACTACCAGGCCAGGTCCCCCTGGACCGGAAAATAAGCATTGTGGGACCGATATCGGGGTATCACCCCTGATCAGCCAGGCTAGCTTGAAACCTGTGGTGTAGTGAGCACAGGGTCCATGTCCGGGCTGGACTGTTCAAATGAGGAGCAGGGTCAAGACTGATTTACGTATGGCTGGGACCAAACTGTGGTGGCATGGTGAGCAAAAGAACAATGTATTTAACCCTGATCTCTTGACTGAGGGTTAATGTCTTATTTGTACAGCATTCCATCCACCATTTGTTTGTGCAGCGCTTATTGGAAAAAAGCTGCACTTGGTGCAAATTTCCATGTAGTTTCTAAGATAAATCACATGATTTCCAAGTTTGAAATTCATTCTCTCTTTAGAGAGGTCTTTAGGGCAAAGGACTCCACGAAGGAGAAATGGATCAACTTTTTTGTGTTCTTTTTATTCCTTCCAGCCCTGGAAAGACATTTATGCCTGCACCTGGCTGGAATAAAAATATGACCCTTTCCAGATCGGAAAGGTGTATGGTTGAAACACCAAAGACAGCCTTGAATCCCAACTCTTTAATGGGATTTCTGGTTGTAAAAAACTCTGTTCTTCTGGTGAAAATCTCCACACCTGCAAAAGGGCTTACATCTACCAGGAATCTCTTTGTGAATTTTTGGCGGCATAATTGAGGTAAATCCACTCGCAAGCTGTTTACAAAGGAATGTACCTTGGTGAATAGGTGATGGACAATATCAAATAAAATTCTAGTAAATATAGCTACAATTGTTTTTTTTAATCTCTTTTGTGCCTCCCTGTTAAAAATGAGGATCTTTAGTTGGCAGAGGTAGGTACCTTTGTCCAAGACGGGACCATTGCTTCTAGTCAGAGTAAGGGGGATACACACTTTAGATAACCCCTGCTCAGCCCCTTGGTAGCTTGGCATGAGCAGAAGGCTTATCCAAAATGCAATGTGTAAAGTACTTGTACTCAAAACACACAGTAATACAGCGATAACACCACAAATGGACACCACACCAGTTTAGAAAAAGAAAGTACCTTTAGCTAAACTTAACAAGACCAAAACTTGAAAAATCCAAAATACGTGTAGTAAAGCAGCACTTAAAAACAGTTACTTCCAAAATAAAGCTTGTAGAAAACAAATAGTTCCACCTGGGGCTATTACTACATTTTGACAGCAATACATCCAAATTACGGCGCCGACCACGAGGTGCACAGAGTCAGGCATAGAGTCACACAGACCCCCAAACAAACAGTACCTTTGGAAACTAAATCTATGACGATGCACAGCATTTTGGAGGTGAGGCGTTGGTGCCGATGTTGAGGCCAGCTCCCTGTCTGCCATGGGGAGGTTAGGCGTCGTGTCCGAAAGGAGGTGACATGTTGAATCCACGGCAGGGGAAGTTGGCAGCGTCGGCGGTAAGGTGTCGGTTCCGGTGAGGTGGTGCAAAGTCAGCGAGTTCGTGGAGTTACCCTTGAAGGTTATCGGCACTGTAATAACAGGATGCAGGTGTTGGCGATGACAGAATCGGTGCGAGCGCTGGTGTTGGAAATGCTGATAACGACAGGCTTCAAAGGTCGTCGGAGCTGAGGTGCAGGCCAGGCAGTGTGTTGTGCCCTTCACAAGTGGTGCCCCTGGCCTCGGTGCAGGTCATGGCAGGCCGGCAGGCCTTGCTGACAACGTCGGAGATTGCTATTCTTGCTTCACTTAGGTTTCTTCCAGCTCCCAACTGTAGGCCAAAAAGTGGAACAGTCACCCCCTGGCTGATCAGAACTCTCAGCAGTAGAGTTCAGGGGAGCTGGGTTGAAGTCTTTGTGTCCCTGAGGCTTCAGAAAAGGAGGCCAGCAAACACAAGCCCTTGGAGATTCTTCTTCAAGCAGGTTTATAAGCAAAGTTCCAGTCTTTTTACTTTCCTTGGCAGAAGCAGCAACTGCAGGCCAACCCCACACAGCACACAACAAAGTGGCAGTACTACTCCTCACAGCCTTCCAGCTCTTCTCCTTGGCAAAGGTTCCTCTTGATCTAAAGTTCTGAGGTTTAAGGTCCACTACTTATGCCCCATTTTGTCTTTGTGCAAGGGTCTCTGAGCCTATTCCAAACCAGTTCTGTTCTCACTGGTGCAGGGGGTGAAGACAGCATTGTGCAAGGGAGACAGGCCCTATTCAGGTGCAAGAAAAACTCCTCCCACCACTCTAAATGCAGCTAAGGTCTATTCAGCTCTGCTCTGAGTCATCCAGAATGAGCCAGGCTCATCTCAACTCCCCTAGTGGCTGTCTAAAGTAAATGCACATTCCCAGCCCCAGTCACTCCAAAACCAGACAGTTAGTCCACAAACAGGCAGAGGCACACAGAATGGTTAAACAAGAAAATGCCTACATTGAAAAGTCAGGACATCATTGTATCTAGCTGTCACATTGAGCACTGTTTTTTTATTTGAACAGACTCAGACCAATCACTGAGTACATTGGTCTGTGTTATTTTATTTCATCTTTATTCATATTTTTTACAATTCATTTACTTTTTATTTTTTGTGTCGAAGACAGGGAAAACACTGTTTGGTTTCAAAATACATTCAAATATAAATCATAATCCAACATAAAGCATTTTACAAACAGTACATACACATAATATTTAGATGAAACACTAAATTACAGTTTTTGATCAAATCCCTCATTTTTTTAAATGCAGCAACAATACAAATGATTTGTTTTACTATTAGTCAATTCTTTATCAGAGCTGCTGCCCACTGGCTGGGAACAATTATTATGACTCTTACGGTTAGGGATTTTCAAACCATTCCCCATTCCCCTAGAGTAGATATTAATCAACTACACATGTTTCCCACGTGGAAAACATTTTTGGTGCGTTATTCTTGGGGTTCTCCTCAGGGCTATTACTGGTTACAATCTGTAATTGTAAATGTATTTGAAAGAAGGAAGAAATCAGGTAAACAATAACATTTGGTAAGGACAAATTAAGGATGATCCAACACGAGAGATACAGGAGTCAAGTCAAGATACGCTTTATTCGATTTGAAAAATCAGATCATAAAAGCACACAACACATCAATTAATACAAACAGAATATTACAAGCATATAAATGAAATTATAAAAACGTGAAGCATGTAGCAACAAATACAATTTACACACAAATAAAATCAATTGTTTAAAAAGAGAAGCCACATTCTCAGTTCAGTGCACCACCAAAACATGATTGATAACCATTCTCGTTTAATCGAGGTTCGGGCCTTGCATCATTTTTCTAGTTCTGACCACCCCTTTCAGAAACTTAGCAATATGATCACTAACAATTTCATCATCTAAAAGTTGCAGCTTAATAAAAGCAGGTTGGCAAGATCATAAGCCTTGTGTTTTCAGAAAAGACAGAATCCATCTTTTCCTAAGTGAAGTATAAAACTTGCAGAAGAACATGATATGGATTGTTGTCTGTATTGAAATATCATCACAAGGACAGGGGCAAAGAGAACGTGGCCAATCGTTAATCTGGGGAAAGGTAACCAGGGTGTGAAAATTGCCTAAACGTAGGCGCGTCAGTAAGAACTTATCATAATTACTAGAAGTGTGTAATAAATATGGTTGTATCCCAGTCTGAATCAGGAGCCATTGGTTGGCTCTCACTGTAGGTTTCATGATGTTAGAAGACAGTCTAATCAACTCCAAATGATTTATGCATTTTGATTTTAATTCCCTCCTCGTAATAAGGGACAGGCTATCTGGATTGGCAAAAAACTCAGGATGGCCTAGGTCGCACATAAAGTTTTTAATATAGGCGAGCCAAGGGATACTTTTTACTTGTTGCAAGTTCAGACAATCTAAAATCACATCCCGGTTAAAACCTGTCGTCACGCCGGCCCAGACCTTATGCCATAACAAAATCGGCTGTATTTTTATAAGATCGGACAGGTATAGCAATCCCAATTCAGAATGACAAATATATGTAGCCGTACTGTCTGGGACAGATAATAGGTAACACAAAAACTGGTTCACAAGTAGTTGAAGGGACTCCAGGTTTACATATCCCCAAATGCCAGCTCTATACAGAGCAACAGAAATGCATTTGGCTTTGTAAATTGTCAATAGATCATGGATAGGATGCTGGCCCAGTTTCCTAACGAAATTAATCAGGCCGCCTATAGCTTTTGCGAAAAGTAGTTTTCTACAGTTTACGGCTTTCACCCACATGCCCCGTTTATCAAAAACAATACCCAGTATGAAAAATGATTGAAGGACTGGGCTATTCTAAGACCCAGCGGTGCCAGGGGACAACACCTGAAACCTTCGTGGGTTACCTGTTCCGGCGTACAAAACACAGAGACACGGGACACTTCCTGCGGCGTCAAAGATCAGTATTTATTTACTGCAGGGATACAGAAATCGCAAGAAGTACACAACGTGTAGGTTCTGAGAGACTGCTTCAAATTGCAAAAGTGGATCGCTCCTTTTATACACATTTTCGTCATTGAACAACATAGCAAACAAAAGGTTACAACTCAGTTCCCACAGTAAACTTCAAAAGGGTCGCATTCATGTTTTCAGAAGCTCGGAACATAATTACAGCAGCATTGCCGGTTCCCAACTGTAAAAGCACATTATCCCCACATTAAGCACATTCCATTCTGACTGTAAACGAATTAGGAGAAGGGACAGAAACAGGTGCAAAGGGAAAACAAGGATGCACAACAGATTGGAAAAGAGTGTAGAGAGCAATATCGGAAACTTGATTGCAGGATCAAAGGACTCGTGCCTAATGCATGCACGACTGAAACAATAGACTAGCACGGCAAGATGAGCCTCGAGCGGAGCCATCTGCCCTTGCAGTGTCATCCCCCTCATCATAAAGACACCTTCAAAGGAACACGTGTCCTCCGCGAAAGCCTGGGAATCCCAGGGTCACAAAGCGGGCAGTGTATGTTCGCTGGCTACTTGAGGGCAAGAGACAAAATGGATGCCGCATCTAAAATGGAACCCGAGGGTTCAGATGGACACACCCAGGAATGAGACGAACCGTGCATAGTGGCGTAGCGAAAACGCGTACACCCACTAAACTCGTCATTTGCGGTTCGTAGATACCAAACTCGTCCATATTCGAACAAACCCAAAAAGTGTCATTACGATTCTCACGGAACCTCAGACGCTCCTTTTGCCCTCACGTAGGCAAGCACTAGTCGAGATCAGAATCGATTTCGATATTCATCAAATCGTTCAGTTGTTGCTGGAACATCATTCTATCCATCAATGTCTCCTTGGTAACAGATGGCCGTCTTATACACGTTGTAGCACAGAGACCACATAAGGCAGGACCACACTGCACACAAAGACAACATGTGAACAGAAACGTTACAACAACCCCTATGATCATCAGAATCTTCCAACCCCAAGTTGATATCAGGCCCCAAAACCATCCTAGAAGTGTCCAATTACCTTCGGCCACGTGTATGGACTCGGAGATCTTATGTAACTTCGAGATGGCTTGGTAAACAGTTGGAGCATTGTCAGGGATGAAAATGCAACAGCTCGAATGGATCACTTTGCACACACCACCTCTATCTGCAAGAACAACGTCTAGAACCATACGGTTCTGCAACGTCATGAGTCTATCCGCCTGAAGTTCTGCTGTTAAATTACCAAGAGCACTCGCAGTTATGTTAGCAGTCAATTCTACCACACGGGTCAACTGTCTCAGGTTCCTACTATTAACCATAGGTCCCCAAAACGGCAAGAAACCCTTAAAGAAATCTCCTGCTTCTTGACCGGCAGTGTCCTCTTCGCTAATAACGCCTCTCACAACTCTAGTTTTGTGATAGTCTGAGGCAACCGTAAAAGTCGGTGGCAAAAGATTCGCAATATAACAGGTACCCGAAAAGTCACGGGGCAACCATGTATATGCACGTTCATAACATACAAAATAAGTACCCTTGGCAGTCAGAAAAACAGGGGAAGAGAGCATCGGTAGAACATACGTATCAGTACAAGCACTCTTCCCAAGTTGAGCTCTCGGATTTCGACCAAGACCTTTCAAGCAGAAATTACCGAGGTGAGGTACGATCCATATTGGAGACGAGCTCTTAAGCTGTCTATCACCCACTGACATTCTATACTCAGCCTCACTCAGATCTTTATATGCTTGCACCTCTTCATCTGGAATAAGCGATGCATCAAAAATATCTCTATCTAAATCAGCAATCGCTATCGCCAAAGGCTTGTGGTACGGACCAGGACCGAAGTTTGCAGAGCGTGGCTCTCGACTGGGGTAGGAGTCTAGTGCACTACGGAACATAGTTTGGAATGCTCGAGCTGAGCCCTGGGAGCTGTAAGGAAGAACCAAATACGGAATACCCCTATCCATGGTATGTGGCATCAACCCACACACCCAAAAGTTGGTAGTATTCATCACCAACTGATGCTGATGTAGGAGTTGAACGAAAGAGTTATTCATGAATTCCGCACGTCTAACCTGTTCATGTTGGGGCAGAGGATGAAAGGAATGTGGGGAAACAGTGGTAATAGAACTTAGTTTAGGAGAAAAAGTAGGTGAAATGGAAGGCAATAACGACTGTATTCCAAAATAAACTCCACTCACCAATAGCATAGAAACAGTCAGAAACAGCAGGAATACCTGAAACAAAAAACATTTTGTTCGTACAATCTTATGCAATTTTGATCTTTGCGCCGACATCCTTTCTGCTTCCAACAGCTCAGAGAACGCCATCCTCTAAAAACCGTCCGTGACTTCCTTGACGCACTTCGTTCTGAGTAGCGATTATCAATTCCCAGGAGTTCCCAGGAATCGACAAAAAGTAACCGACCTAGTATCAGGAACCTGCTAAACAGAAGGAAGTACCCGCACGGCCCTACGGTTAACCCGGATGATAGGTTTTCTAAACAGACACCCAACTTAATAAAAAAAAATCTCTTAGCTGTGAAAAGTACACATGAAAAGGAACTCGAAAATCAGTAAAGGATGCAATTGTTCTTAATGTTCGTGGCAACAGTAAAGGACAATATAAAAAAAATGTTATTAGTCTTTGTCATGTGAACGAAGAAAATATCGACTTCTTCCAGGTCGAGTCTGCTCCTCAAATAATTGTTCAACTTGTGAAACAGTGTTCAGTCGATCAGATGACAATTCAGACCTTGAGTTCTCCAAAACTGACGACTCAACAGATGTGTCTGGCTGCAATGAATTGTCTCCTACAGGTTGAGCATCACTAAACGGCACAAAACATAGAGGGGTCTCGGTTTCCGTTGCCGCAATACCAGTTCTCACCCAATTGTCTGCTGGTGAAGGGATCGGAACCTTTTTGGTATGGGCGGCATGCACCAAGTTCTTTCTGCCTTCCAACCGAACTGCAGTCCTTGTAGCCAGCAATACTTGGAAGGGACCCACAAATCTCGGCTCCAAGTTGCGTTTTCTGCCAAAATTGCGGGTAACAACCCAGTCACCCGGTTGGAGCCGATGTCCAGGACCCTTTGTCTGTGCCGGTAAAGCTTCAAAGACCTGTTGATGAATTAACCTCAGTTTAGCAGTCAGATCATGAAGATAATCAATTAACATTGGATACTCAAGACTATCAAAGGCCTTAGGCCTCGGGACTCCCCAAATGTTTGCAGGGCGGCCGAACACAATCTCATATGGGCTGAGCCCTATTCGAGAGTGCACAGTCGCCCTGGTCGATAAGAGAGCCAGAGGCAAGGCATCAGGCCATGACAAACCAGTCGTAGCTTGTATCTTCGCAAGTTTCAGCTTCAGAGTACCATTGTACCCTTCAACCAAACCCGCTGCCTGGGGATGATTGGCGCTATGGAATTTCTGTTGAATTCCAAGGCCCTTACACACACTCTGCATCACGCTTCCCACAAACTCGCTTCCATTATCTGACCACACAATCCGTGGCATTCCATACCGAGGAAAAAATTCCTTCAGTAGGACTTTCGCTGTGGACAGGGCAGTTTTATCCTTAAGAGGATAGGCCTCGATCCATCTGGAGAACGCACAAACCACAACTAAAACGTACTTCAGATTATTGCATCTCTCCATATGGATGAAGTCCAGTTGGATAACCTCAAAGGGACAGGCAGGAGGAGCAAAATGGCCGGGTGGAGTGGGGGTGCCCTTGCCAGGATTATGCATCAAACACACCATACAATTCTTAACCACTCTCTCAGCACATTTAGCAATACCATCATTCTTCCATACATGGGACAACAACTTACATATACCTTTCGCGCTAATATGTGACAAACCGTGAGCCATAGTCACAACGGCTAGTACATACGCATCCGGTAACATCCACCTCTGACATTCCGACAAGTCAACCCAACATCCATGCATGTCTAACTTCCCCGTGCTTTCTTTCCACTTTTCAGTTTCAGTGGCCTCATTCTGAATTGCTTTCACGCTCTCAACAGTGTCTTCACACATACCAGTCTCCGCCGGCCACCTCACTGAACTCGTAACATACATTCGGGTTGCAAGATTCTTAGCCGTTTCCTTAGCAATCTCATCCGCAAATGCATTACCACGACCAACATCATCCGTAACCTTTCGATGTGCACTACATTTAATGATTGCCACCTGTTTAGGCAGTGTAAGTGCATCCAAAAGATCGTTCACGAGCTGTCCGTGTTAGCTCTTCGTACCATGTGATGTCATAAATCCTCTTTCCCTCCACAATCGACCAAAGCTATGTGCAACACCAAACGCATATTGACTATCAGTAAACACATTCACTCGCTTTCCCTTAGACAAAACACACGCTCTTGTCAACGCAATCAACTCTGCCGCTTGCGCTGAATTCTGACTCAATCTCGCAGTTTCCACAACCGTACTCAACGTCACTACAGCATACGCAGTCGTCACATCACCATTCGGCAACTTAAAACATGAACCATCAACATACAAAGTGCCATCGGGGTCTATCAATGGAGTGTTTTTCAGGTCAACACGACCCTTCGTTTCTTCCTCAGTTCGTAAATAGCAATCATGTGGTGGTACATCATTTGGTTCCATATTAGTCGGCAACAATGTCGCCGGATTCAGCACATTACAACGCTTGATCTGTATATGACTTGCCAAAAGTGTCAACTCATATCCGGACAACCTTGCACTTGTCAGATGTTGAGTTTTTGTACGATTCAGGAGAGTGTCAACTGCATGCGGAACCATCACTGTGAGCATATTATCCATGACCAGACCTGCGGATTGTCGAATAGACACCGCAGCTGTCGCTGTCGCTCTCAAGCAACTCGGCAACGCTCTAGCTACCGGGTCTAAGGTCGAGTTAAAATATGCACATGGACGCTGCTTACCACCAAATTGTTGCGTCAAAACACTCAATGCACAACCCTCTCTCTCGTGAACGTATAGTGTAAATGGTTTACTGTAATCAGGAGTACCTAACACAGGAGCCGAACACAGCGCATCACGCAGTTCAGAAAAACTTTTCTGACATTCTTCCATCCATGGCAAAGGAGTCGAAACATCCTTGCACGTGAGACCTATCAATGGCTTCGCTAACAGTGAAAAGTTCGGAATCCACTGTCTGCAGTATGATGTGATACCTAGAAAGGCACGCACATCTCTCTGAGTTGTTGGCACAGTCATTCGAGCAATTGCTGCAATTCTTTCTGGGGTCAACCTTCTTCCCTCCTTTGACAATAAGTGACCTAGATAGGTTACTTCTTGACAACAATATTGTAATTTAGAAGGTGACACTTTGTGATGTAAGTCACATAGATGCTGTAACAGTGATACTGTAGCAGTTCTGCAAATCTGTGCAGTGTCAGCAGCTACCAACAGATCATCAACGTACTGAATCAAGGCCTCACCAGCCGGTAACACAAACGCATCAAGTTGACTCTTAAGAGCTTGGCTGTAGATCGATGGACTCTCACAGTAGCCCTGAGGTGCGCGTTTAAACCTGAAGCTGCGACCAACTAATGAGAAACCAAATAGATCTCTGCTTTCCTCAGCAATCGGAATGCTAAAGAAAGCATTCTTCAGATCGATTACCGAAAACCATGACGCAGAAGCTGGAATCAGAGTCAGCAAATCTGTAATGTCAGGCACCACGGGAAACTGTGGAATAACAATTTTATTTACCTCCCTTAAATCAATAACAAAACGATACACAGGAGGCTTGGATGGATCAGTTCGTTTCAAAATAGGTAACACAGGACTATTACACATGTTACCCCGAGTTTCCTCAATGACATCTTTATCGATCAAATCGTAAATGATCGCTAATAGTGCTCGTTCTCCATCAAGAGAGATACGATACTGGGGAATGCGTGGCAGTCGCACGTTGGATTTCAATTGAACAACATAAGGTGGTATATCCAGCAGGCCCACATCATTGGGACCTGTTGCCCACAAAGATTCAGGAAGAGAACTCAATTCCGGTGGGAGCTTATCAGTTGACAAATACATAGGAGAGATCACTCTCTGACCCAACGTAAGCTCCACTCCCGCAGGAGAACAGTACAAAGTCGCATATAACCGCTTCAACAAATCCAGGCCCAAAAGATTCTCACCACAACCAGTAGTCAAAATCAAAGGAGCTTCTAACTCACGAGACCCAATTGTAAGGGGCAAAGGGCTAGAAACTGGATTGCTAACGGGGGCGCCAGAGAATCCAACGGAAACATTCGTTAAGCCAGACAAAGGCACGCCAGGGAGTTTCGAATGCATGATGGAACTTTTCGCTGCACCATTGTCCAACAGAAAAGGCTCAACTACGCCCAATGTGGCAACAGCGACATAAGGCCCTCTCTGATCAACCGGAACTGATACTACTCCCTTTCTTTGTCTATGGCTGTCCTAGTAATTACCGTCAGCATCAACATCATGCTCGACAAAATAGTCGTCCACATGATACTGTGCAGATCTACCAGACGATGAATCACGCCGATCAAAGCAATTTTGCGAGTCTGATGAAGTGGCAAAACGCTCATTCTGATTCTGAGTAACACCGCGACCTCTACCACGTGACGCTTGTTGAGGACCACTACGACCTCCTCGAGCCGAAACACCATTGTTTCGGTCACGCAAAACTGGACAATTAAACTTCAGATGGCCCTCACCCCTACAATATGCGCATTGATTATACCCCAGCATAGATCGAGGTGTAGAGGAGTCAGTACGCGACTGCGATCTAGAAAACTGTGAGTGTAATCGATTTGGCTGTTGCGAGTCATTTTGATTCGAGCGCGGAGGATACGCTTGCTGCAATAAGACCTTAGTTTTAAGATCCTTCGTTTTCTTATCTGCGCGTTCGCTTTCTTCTTTCTCTCTATTTTCGTAGTATTGGGCCGTGGCTAATATTTGAGCCGTGGTAGAAACGGCCCACGAACATTCAGAATTCTTCAATTTGTTGCTTAGTTCAGGCAACAAATTCGATACAAATTTATCAACAAACAATCGCTGACCTCCCTCAGAGCTCATATCCTGACCACTATGATCGATGAATGCCTCCTCAAATCTCGTAAAGAAATCGGAGACACTCTCGCCCTTCTTCTGTTTGCACGCAGACAATTTGTCCCAGTTAACTCTTATTGCTGGCATAAGTGTCTTCATAAGTGTAATTATCCTCTGGGGCAGATTCTCAATGATCTGTTCAGGTTTAGACCCACCAACTTGCCGTCCGTCAGCCGCTGCAAGAGCAGCCCAATCACCGCCTAACTCAGCTGCGTGATTCTCTTGACGGATTTTCGCCCAAATCGGTTGAGGTACTACGTTACCGAACAACATGTCGATATCGGCAAGGTTCATAACAGTAGCATCCACTAATTGGGATAACTCCTTGTAATAACCTGCCGGATTTTTGCGGGGGTCAGGCAAAGTTTGCTTTACCTGCAAAACTTCCGATCGCTTCCATGGGAGGTGTATCCAAACTCTCTGAAAGTGTGGTAGAACAGCAGGATTAGCAGCAGGATCACCTGGCATCCATACTGGGGGAACTTCCCGCATAGGGTACTGACCAGGTTGTGCCATCCGCTCCTCAGTTTCATCCTTAAACAATGCTCGAGGTTGTACTGTAGATCGAAAAGATAACAGACGCTCTAGAGCACGTCGGACATTACCACCCACAATCATACCATTCGAAAACTGATTCTGAAGTTCAGTCATCTCAGGTGGTACATCGTCTACCGCATCATTATCCCACTCTTCTCTCAAAGATTTACACATTTCCTCGTACACAAATCTTTGTGTGGGCTCATTAAACTGAGAAAACGTTTCGAAAACTATACGCTAAGTGTACTTCGCAGGATGCCGAATCCATTTACGCGCCATTTTCACTAACGACTCACTTTCTCTACCATCGGGAATTTGACTGCGCCTCTGAGAGACATCAGAAAGATCGGACCCGAGTATCGGTCCAAAAAGTGGAGAATAGAGATTAGCGACAGCATTAAATATACGACTACGAACAGAAGGGGAAGAAGAAGGAAGTACAGGAGCAACAACATTAGGAGTAAACGTAGAAACAGTAGCAGTAGTCGGGATAGCAGCAGTAGTAGTAACAATAGGCTGATGAGGTACTGGCAAAGGGGCAGTAGGAAAAAGAGCGGGTAAAGGAGTAGGGACAATTTGGGGCACAAGGGGATTCGGAAGAACAGGAGGAACGACAGGCTGACCAGCAGCCGCCAGAACAACAGGTTGAGGAACAGGAGGAATCACAGGACCCATAGTATCTGGTGCATAGGGAGGTGGTGATTTCAAGAGATAAGACAATAATGGATCCTCTACCGCTTCTTCTCCCTTCTTATCAGAACTAGACGGTAAAACCGGATAACATTTATCCACCGCCATATGATGCAGTCTAGCAAAAACTTCCTGCTCCTTCTCGTCTTTGTCTCGCTGATACTGTTCTGCATTTCGCATTACCGTAATAACACCTTCTCTCTTATTTTTCTTAATCTGTTTGATTTCTTTCTGCTTGGCCTCTTTACGCCATAACCGAAAGGAATCAAACATGGCCGGCCTAGCCTTCTTTTTAAACAATTTAGCTTCAAGATTATATAATATTGCAGTTTCGAAACTACCATGTGATGGCCAACTAAGAACACCATCATTTTTAGTGTAACAAATCCAATATTCATTATATACGATAGGACCTACTCCGTGGCGACTGTAGAGCTCATAAATTGGAGTTCCAACTGGAGGTATCGGACATGAATCCTCCAGTCGGGAATCCGTGCTGCAACATTTAAGGAAACCAAACAAAGTACTACGGCCAGGCATCGTGCACACTAACCGAGTTTACAAACTTCAAGGGCTATCGAATTACGATGTCCTCGCAAAAAAATGCAAAACCCTCGGTTTTTGGCAATTGCAATTGTCAAATAAAACCCAACAACCAAGAACCAACAACTAAGAACCACAAATGCAATGAAACCATGCAAACAACCAGGTTTAACCAAGTTACAAAAAATACAAAGTAACCGTCCCAAAAAGGAACTACAAAACCATGGACTCTGGGAGCGACCCACAAATACTTAACTGAAAGAGCAATGGCGTCACCAGGAAGGCCCGTCTATCGTCTCGCCGTACAAAGGACTACGCCAGGCGCCAAAACAGGTCGACAGTCAGGGCATCAGTCCGTCGCAGCCGTCAGGAGGCGGGAATCTTCGCGGGAAAAGTCTTCGGACCACTTATTTCGACAACTGGATCGATGAAGCGGGGTGCACCTTCCCTCGGAGATTTCACACGAAGTTCCTCACGATCGTCGGGCTTTGGACCGGTACCGCTGATGTCGCCCCACGTTGGGCGCCAACTGAAGGACTGGGCTATTCTAAGACCCAGCGGTGCCAGGGGACAACACCTGAAACCTTCGTGGGTTACCTGTTCCGGCGTACAAAACACAGAGACACGGGACACTTCCTGCGGCGTCAAAGATCAGAATTTATTTACTGCAGGGATACAGAAATCGCAAGAAGTACACAACGTGTAGGTTCTGAGAGACTGCTTCAAATTGCAAAAGTGGATCGCTCCTTTTATACACATTTTCGTCATTGAACAACATAGCAAACAAAAGGTTACAACTCAGTTCCCACAGTAAACTTCAAAAGGGTCGCATTCATGTTTTCAGAAGCCCGGAACATAATTACAGCAGCATTGCCGGTTCCCAACTGTAAAAGCACATTATCCCCACATTAAGCACATTCCATTCTGACTGTAAACGAATTAGGAGAAGGGACAGAAACAGGTGCAAAGGGAAAACAAGGATGCACAACAGATTGGAAAAGAGTGTGGAGAGCAATATCGGAAACTTGATTGCAGGATCAAAGGACTCGTGCCTAATGCATGCACGACTGAAACAATAGACTAGCACGGCAAGATGAGCCTCGAGCGGAGCCATCTGCCCTTGCAGTGTCATCCCCCTCATCATAAAGACACCTTTAAAGGAACACGTGTCCTCCGCGAAAGCCTGGGAATCCCAGGGTCACAAAGCGGGCAGTGTCCGTTCGCTGGCTACTTGAGGGCAAGAGACAAAATGGATGCCGCATCTAAAATGGAACCCGAGGGTTCAGATGGACACACCCAGGAATGAGACGAACCGTGCATAGTGGCGTAGCGAAAACGCGTACACCCACTAAACTCGTCATTTGCGGTTCGTAGATACCAAACTCGTCCATATTCGAACAAACCCAAAAAGTGTCATTACGATTCTCACGGAACCTCATTATCAACAAATTCAAGTTTTCCTTTACTTATAAAAATCTCTCTACACTTAACACTAGGCTTACTACATTTCAAGATAAAAGTTTTGGAAATATTAACATGAAATCTAGGCTTGACATATAGGAAGCAAAACATGTCATGATTTTTTGTAGGGCAATCGGGGTGCGTGCATATAACAATGCACCAACTGTCTTTTTACTGACACAGGGTAGATCGTGACATTTCCGTGATAAAGTATCACCAAGGCTATTTATATAGATTTTAAAAGGGAAGCTATGGCTGAGCTCACCATTTCTGCCATAGTGAACCCTGGCCTCTAAGTGAGACTGTTTTAAAAAGTTGACTATTTGAGTTTCCACCCCCATGTCCTCTAAAATACCCCAAAGCTTCCGGTGGTTGATGCAGTCAAACGCCGAGCTCAGGTCAGCAAAGCACATAAAGAGACTCCCGCTTTTTGCCTGGGTGTATTTTCCCATTATAAGGCTCAGGTTCAGACCCTGTTCCACAGTGCCTATGCCTTTGCGAAATCCATACTGGAGTTCTGAAATAATGCCAGAATCCTCAACCCATACCTGCAGTCTATTTAGGACCACACGCCCCGCCACTTTCACTAGGGAATCCAGAAGTGAAATAGGTCTATAACAGGCTGGGTCGTTACGGTCACCTTTCTTAAAGATGGGAACCAGGATAGATTCCGTCCAGGTCGAGGTAAAGCCTTGTGCACAACAAGCCCTCAGAACCCTGGTTAAAAGTGGGCCCCAAAGTACAGGACAAGATTTAAAAAGGTCTACTGGAACACTTTACCGCCTACACTAGCATTAATGGCCAAAATCACTTCGTCCACCTCAAAGTCGAGGCAGATAGGGAGGTAACTACAGGAACCCATGCTGGGGCCCTCGTTGGTAACAGGGATGGCATTGTTGCAGTAGAGGCTAGAGAAGTGGGACACCTATTTATCCTCCTCGATCGTAATTGCGAAGCATTGTGAATTTTTGGGGGCCAGGAAAGGAGCATTTACAGCCTTCCAAAAACCTTTTGTATCCTTTAAGGCAGAAGCCTGCCTAATTGCCTGCCATAATTCAAGTCTGATGGCCTCTTTGCGTTTTTTAAGAGATGTGTTATATGCCTCCCTAGCCCGTTTTACTGCTTCCCGATCTCTCCTCAACTCATGCAGGGCATATTTCAAAGCTGCGTGTGACTTGCTGCACTAGGAGTCAAACCAACCTGACCTGCTGTTAGTTGTGCTTTTAAGTTTGGTTAACAGATTATTTTGAATGGCCTTTGAAATGTTACAAAAAGAGTTACAAATGATTATGTCCGTGGCCGTCTCATTCAGACAATTTGAGAAGTCTGCTTTGCAAGTAGTTAAAAGCGACTTAGTTTGTTGTAAAGTGTCTAGCCCAACCCATTTCATAGTATATCCATTGGGCCTGTTGATAACAATGTCTTTTAAGGGCTCGATTGGCAAGGATCCTGTGGATAGTACTCGGACTGGCAATTCTAGAGTAAAACTAATTGGAAAATGATCACTAAAAGCTACATCATGGGTGTTAAAATTGCAGACTCTGTCAGTGTATCTATTTGATATTAAAAAAAGTCAATGGTAGATAACAACCCACGGCCGTTAAAAGTACTACTAAACGGTATGGGCGGTGAGCACAGGTCATTGACAAAACCTAGGTCCATGGAATATATAATCAAATTTAACATTTACCTGAAGGAGAATGCGAAAAATTGGAGATATCTATACCATCATCGGGTAGCAAGGTACAATGACCTCCATCCATATAACTAGAGGGGCCCACGTTAAAATCCCCTCCCAAATAATGCAAAGATCTTTGGATGTGTTCTCTAGGCTTGCGTCCAGATCCACCTGTAACTCCCTATTAATTTCCTCCATACATGAGGTGGGGATATTATTATAAAAATGTAAAAGGACAATACTGTGATGTTTATCAATATGTACTTTTAAGACCTGGTAATAGATATTAGATGCCGCAAGGGACACCCTACTTACATTCAGCGTGTGGGATATGAAGATACATAATCCACCCTTATTCCTCCCATGGCTGGTAGGCACTGCCGAAGTAAAGAAAGATTTAAACCCATTAATATGTATAAGTTCAGTTGCCCACGTTTCCTGAAAACATAAAACATCAAAATCATAGATGAATTTAGACCAATCGGGAATAGACAGTTTAGTAATTAAACCTGACACGTTCCATGAAAGTACGTTTAAAAAACCAGACCTGAGATCTAACTTGCTGACACGCCTGGTAGGGCCGCTATCCACATTGGCTACTTTGGAATAAGGAGCAGCGTCACTTATGGAGCATGGGTAGCTAATGTTCACATCTATTGTGTGGAGTCCAGGCTTGTTATTATCAATAGCTAGATAGGCGTTCGCCACTAGGCCAGCTGGTAAGACATTATCAGGTGGCCCCAAACTTTGATGAGTGGGAGAGGACTCAGCTAGGTTTTCAATACTGGATCTGATCTTAGAAATAGGTTTCATTTGGTCCGTAGATGCCAGATTTGAGCTGGGGTGGGTATTTTCAATATTTCTGCTTTGTGCCACAGGACTAGGTATGGAAATAAGTCAGTCTATATCTTCTAAAGATGGTAGGATATCGAACATGTTATGGACAGGTAGGCTAAACTGCTGATAGGCATTAGTGGGTATGGGTCTCCATTGTAAGGACTAATGAGATTGATTTCTAGGGGGATAAAAATACCCCAAGGGTAGGACATTTATTCCAGATGTTGCTATCTGGTCACTACCAAGTGTGCAGAGGATCTCGTGTTGATTTAAAGTAAGAACAACACAGTCCCCAGGGAGTGTTTTTCCCCTTCTTCCAAACCAGCCTACCCTTCTTGCCATTTTAAATTCAGTGAACAAGGACTCTGTTAGTTCGGTTTTAGTCCCAAGCCAGCAGAGTGCCTTGTTTCTCAGCACCTCCCAGGATTCGATTGCCTGCGGGGCAATAGGCGGTACATTAGCTAAAATTATGGTCAATGGGGTGGCTTCGGGAGGCAGGCTCAACCTCACCTCATCTTTCTGCATGGAGATAGCGGACGAGGTAAGTGGCAAGACAGTGTCAGGGGGCTTAACATAGGCAGCGACGGGGTTTAATATTGGCCTAGAGGCACTCTTTGATTTTATGGGTACGTTATATACAGCATGAGGGGACTTGGCCTTGCAAGGGGGAACTATTATTCTACCATCCGTTGCTTAATGGTTATGCAACACATTTCCAGTGTATGCTCCTTGTCCACTACGTAACATGTCCTCAATTGCTGTTATCCTAGTTAACACATTTTCACGTGGGACTATGGCTGATGTGTAGGGTGTTACTGGACCCAGACTCTCCCCTATAGCGGCAGCAGGCTGTACTGTCTCATGAAGGCTAATAATGTTGCTAATAGCAGAGTCCAAATGATTCAGGCGACCCCAAAGTGAGACAAGGCTGTTATTAAACACATCTTTTAGATGTGCGCAAACAGTATCCATAGTTACCACCCCCCCACAATGTCCACTGTGGAGTGCCCTGGAACACTGCATACAGAGGGGGGTGGTGTTAGTTAGTATGCCAGTTTATGGGCTGATAGTACGAGTTTGAGTTTGAAGTGCCTCATGGGCATTTTGACGAGGCCGTTTTTGTTGTTTTGATTTTTGGGTGCCCGCGCCTCTCCTTCGCTTTCCTATAGGCTCTCTCAGCTTGTTCTTAGGATCCTCAATGTCCTCAGTGGGAGAGGTAAGGGTCTGCAACCATGTTGCTATATTTGTCCCAAATGGTATAATTGTGATAGATGTGTCAATTTCAAGGGAGGGCTGAGGGTGGCCTTTGACAGGGGGGAGCAGGCCGTTCAAAAGGTCAGTGCCCACGTCAGGAGTGCCTAGAGATGAGCCCCTTGGCACAACTAAAGGTTCTAATGATAAGCGCCTCTCTATCAGTTTGATCTCGTGGCAGAGCATTGATTCTGCCCTAACAATAAAGGCATCCAAGGTGCCCGCCACTCCCTTACGATTGCTCATTTTGCTTACTCCTCCAAGCGACAGTTCTCAGCCGAGTGTGAAAAATCAATGAGGAAAATTGGCAGCACACAACGGACAAACAATAAGGCAAGGAATTAATTCCAAAGATGTTAGTAGATAGAGTAATAAACGTTTGTGTGTAGTCCTGTTAAAGACAAATCGGTGATCAAGACAGTACCTTGTATCTAGAAGTTCGTGAGCAGAAGCAGTGAAGGTTGGAGGGGTGGCCCAGCCCAGCCTCCTCCAGGCGACGACGGGCAAGGACGGGCCCGCCCTTGGCTCGGGCTTAGCCCGTGCGCTCGCACGCGTCCCGCAGAGCGGGGGCCGTGATGGAATTTAAATCGCCTCCGGGCACACAGGCAGCATCAGCGCCTCCGGGCGCGGAACCAGTCATTGTGGGGATTGGAGTCCCCCGGCTTTGTCTGCTTGCGGCTCCAATTTGATATTGAGTCATGTTATGAATTACTGGTCACTAGGGGGTGGAATGGTTTGTAGGATGGGTTATACAGGGTAAACAAACAAATTTAGTTGTCGCAATGGGTCTCGTGGGGTTTTAAGAGTGATATATTGAACTGTCTATAAGATAATTAGCAATTATGGTATAGAATATTAAATCTTGATTTTCATCCTAGGTTGTTGTTAATATTAGAATGGAGACAGGTAGGCTATTTAAGGTTGGAGTGTGTGCAGGTTCAGAAGATACCTTGAATTCTCATGTACAGGTCACATGGTGAATGTTTTTGTTAAAATTTGTTTTCAATTAATTGATTGGTGTATATATATTTTCTTTCAGCCCTGACGACGTCCGGTATAGGACGAAACGCGTAGGCTGAAAAGACTTAATGAATATGTAACATTTTGATTCATCTGCAACAATTTTGGAATAAAAATTGGAATATTTTATTGGAACTTGGCCTGCTGACTGTTTGCTGAAGAAATACAATAAAAAATTGTTGATATGGACATTACTATAAGACATTCCTTTCCATTTTTGTGATTTCATAATATAGAAATTCAACAGTGTTGTCAGTGGCCTTAATGAAATGTCGGAAATAGGTAGAACTTATTGGCTAAGAAATTGGACTAGTGCCTAATCAAATCAGAAGGAATTGACACATAGAGTTTTTTTGCGATATCAATCAAAAAAGAGACACATAGAATCCTTGTAACAATAGATCTTGCTTTAAGAATCGAACAAAGTATCAGAAGAATGATGTGAAGGGTTGCAGTGAAAGCTTGAATTGCTAACATCAAATAATAAGTTGCACCATTGAAATCTCAGCGAACAAACACACCGGGAACGATGCAATACAATATCTATAATGCACCGTCAGTAACTTTAAGAACTGCTGGCAATAAATAAATGGGAAACTGGAAGTCCCAGATCCAGCAGATTTGTGGAATTGAGCGCAAAACGCTGATGGCAGAATGATGAAGTAGGTAGATGGAATGCTTGTCTTTCGACCGTAAATTGTAAACTGAAACAAAAATTGAAAGGACAATGTATCACTGAGAATCGTCATTGTGTTTCTTGTTGCATCTAGAATGAAAAAAGAACTGTGATTCAATTGGATTGGACACTGAACTTTAGTTCCCGTTTTGGAAAAAGACGAGGAGGCCATGTTATTCATACAACTGTTCAAGGATAGCGAAGTAAATCTCGTTCCCGATTTTTGGAGTTGATTTGATATAGTGAAAGCCTGCTTCAAGATAAGCTTGACACAAACTATTCCCATTTTAATTTGCATACTACATACGGATAACTGTAAAGACACGTGCTATGGTGAGAAGAATTACATAGGCATAGAGCTGCAACTAAGGCGTTCTTTAAGTAAAGACGGAGTCAAAATAGAAGATTCAGTAGGTGCCAAGAATTAACTAACAAATACAAGAACTTAAAAGTAAGCCTACAAAGGTGTAGAAATTAATTTTGAAATCTTTCCAATTTTTAATTACAGATTGTATCCAGTCAGAGTCATATACAAACATTTTTTGCCATGTGGGGTACATATGTAGTTGATTAATATCTACTCTAGGGGAATGGTTTAAAAATCCCTAACCTCAAGAGCCGTAATAATGGTTCCCAGTGGGTAGCAGCTCTGAAAAAGAATTGACTAATAGTAAAACAAATCATTTGTATTGTTGCTGCATTTTAAAAAATTGGTGACTGGTTCAAAAATTGTAATTTATTGTTTCATCTAAATATTATGTGTATGTATTGTTTGTAATGTGCTTTACATTGGATTATGATTTATATTTGAATGAAACAGTGTTTTCCCGGTCTTCGACACAAAAGATAAAAAGTAAATCAATTATATAAAAAATATGAATGAAGATGAAATTAAATAACACAGAACAATGTACTCAGTGATTGATCTGAGTCTGTTCAAATAAAAAACAGTGCTCAATTTGAGAGCTAGATACCATGTTGCTCTGATTTGATTGGCTGTATCTAGTTGTCTGTATTAGGGCTATCCCCCTCTGTTGTAGTAATACTTTCTAAAAGTGGCATTTTTAAACACACATTTTAAAAACCATCTTTACTTAAAGATGTGTTATTAAATTCTGAGTTTAGAGAACCTAAACTTCATTTTTACATCTTGAACCAACGTGAAGTTATACTCAAAAGATGCTACAAAGTATCTCCCATGCTATCCTATGGGACAGATAGACTTTTAATAGAGAAAAACAAAATTGGCAGTATTTCACTATCCGGACATTTCACACACATCAGTACATGCCATAATTTTCACATACACTGCACCTTGCCCATGGGGGTACCTTGGGCTTACTTGAGGGGTGTCTTAAATGTACGAAAAGGGAAGGTTAGGGCCTGGCAAGCAGGTGCACCTACCGGGTCGACATGGCAGTTCAAAACTGTGCATAGACACTGCAGTGGCAGGTCTCAGGTACATTTACAGGGCTACTCATGTGGGTGACATAGTCAGTGCTGCAGACCCATGAGCAACATTTGATTTACAGGCCCAGGCACACTCAGTGCCCTTTACTAATGACTTAGCAGTAAATCAAATATGCCAATCATGGAGAACCAATCATGATAACAATTTACACAGAGAGCATATGCACTTTAGCACTGATTAGCAGTGGTAAAAGTGTGCCGAGAGTCCTAAAGCCAGCAACAAGAGGTCAGGAAAAAAGGAGGAAGAAGCAATATGTTATGGGATATCCTTGCAAAAAGGGCCATTTCTAACACTCCCCCTCTGAATTATTAATACATTTCTCTTTGTTCTCTTAAATCATGACAGTTTGTGGTATAACCAATTTAGGTTCACAACATTGTTCTGTGTAGAGTTGCAATGCATCCTATTCAAACACATACTTTTGCATGTACAACAAAAGGAAATGAGCAATGCTCCCTTGGCATATCATGTCAGCACTCTAATTAAATTATAAGCAGGATCTAAAATAGAGTTTATCTGTGTTGTGCTGTATCAAACATGCACTTATTATGTAACTTCTGTGATGTCAATTATGATGATATCATCAGTTCTAAGGTCATGCAACATCACTGCATGGGTCAGAGCTCTTCTGACATCACAGTCTGTGGTGTCATTGAGGTGAAAGAGTGTGTAATGCTACTTCCACTAACCAAGGCATGTTGGTGAATCTACAACGATGTCCTGGAGCTAGTGTGAATGTGGTCAAACCCGCACACATAGTTGCACAGAAAACAGTACACCTCACCAATGTTTTAAGAGTTACAGAGTCTACACACTCCTTTTTTTGAAATACCAAAAAGAAACATTTTGGAAGACAGCAGAAGTATTTCGGTTTCCATAAACACATACTATGCTGAAACACACTAAAAACGAATTATATCACTGCAAGCTGCAGAACAAATAATACCATGAACTAATTCTACACTTATTTTTTGCAGACTGAGAATTTCATTGAGTGTGAATAGCATGTTTTGTGAATAGATACATTACAGGTTTCCTATGGTTGCGTTTTGAAGACTAACAATGTCTGCCAAATGTAATGTTTGCGGTGAAATATACAACTGAGAGGTCTGCATGTGTTTCTTGTGATGGTGTTTAAAATAATCCACTTTGAGTTTTTTCTCTAATCGGGCATCTGCCTGGTAGATAATATTGTTAAAACAAGGTGGCAGAAGAATAATGAAAATCACTGAAGATCACTCTCACTAATCATCAAACAAGAGAGATTAAACATGGGGCTGAGTTGATCTTTTATTTAATGATATCTTTCTACAAAATCAAATGTGGAAGGTTTACATTTTATGTCAGTTTACAGATTGCTGCCAAAGATGATGCAGTAAATATTGCCTTGCCTGTTGATACACAGTGATGTCTGAATTGGAAATCTAGTTAGTCATATCATTAATCTACACTGGTTTTACAATAACAGGAGTTCATTAATTTAAAATGAGGTTGCACTTCCCAAGTTACACTGTTGAAAGGTGCGCACTGATCTATATGTGTTTGTCCCTAAAAGGAGTGTCCTGGCTTTTGTCAGTTCAATTGTTAACATCTATCATGTTTTTTTGTCAAATCCCTAGCAAATAGAATATCCTATATGAAACCAATATTTACTAGTCATTCACGTAGGTAGTACAACTTATATACCCAAGCCACACGCAAAGTGCTTTCATAAGCAACGTCCTAGCTCCCCGATACAGAATGTCCCTAGATGGAAAACCGTTCCACACCCTAATGCCTCACCACGTCCGATCAGAAGAAACAACCCTCTATCACTGAAAGATCTAACTTCCCTACTTCACTCTTACGAGCTACCCACTCCTCCCCCTAATCTTGCATACACGGACAACACACAGAAACTGTCCTTAATACAATCCATCCCTTCCAATGCAACTAGAGCTACAAGACACATCCCCAGAGGTATTGTTAAAAACAACCGCAAGAGAGTACCCATCTTCCTCGACCCCAACACTACTCCTAACAAGGCATGGCTAAAATGTATCCTAATAAACTGTAGGCCGTCCGCACAACATGCCGCCGATATAGCTGACCTCCTACTAGCAAATGAACCTGACCTCATAATTTTAACGGAAACTTGTCTAATTCAATCATTCACGCCCATCCTAGACATACTAGTACCCCAAAACTATGACATCACAAGACTTGATAGGCCAGGTGGTGGTATTACCTGCATTCATCAGAACATCCTCTCTGTGAACCGCTCCAACTCCCCGGTTCTCTCATCCTCTGAATACCTATGTCTAGACATCACTAACAATAACTAGCCAATATGCTCACTACATTAATTTTACCATTCACCAGGAAACAACCTTACCTTCATTGAACACCTAATGGATATCCTAGCCACAACAGAACATTCAGATATTCCTGGGGTACTTCAACCTCTACTGGAATGACCCTGACAACCCAGAGGTCAATATCCTCAAAGCTTTCCTATCCGACCTTAAATTGTCCCAGATTTGTGACAGACACACCCATGAAAAAGGCTCCACCTTCAATCTAGTAATTTCCAAAGCTGACTCCACCCAGCTGGAATCGATCCTCCGCTGTGACTGGTCTGACCATCACATCATCACTTTCCATATCAATGAAGCAGTTAAACTACTCTCTTTCCAATCCCCGAAAACAAAAATCTGGAAGAGGAACCTAAAAAACATCAATTCTGTCTCACTCGCAACCCCAAGTCCCATCTTCTTGCTAAATCCTGATGGTTTAATTGATGTACATGATCTGACTAATCATTACTTCGACTCTATGAACATGGTATTAGACAATCTAGCTCCCCTACAATTGAAAAGAGTCGCCACAAAAAACTCAAACCCATGGTATGATGGTAGGCTCAATGAAGACAGAAGATCACTAAGAGCAATTGAACAACAATGGAGAGCAGCACCATCCCCTAACCGCCTCAAATTACTAAGAAGCACCAGAAACTCCTATTTCAGAAAAACTAGATTATCAAAAGCGGACTTCATCAGTAAACAATTAGACCAAGCCAAGAATCGTCCCAAAAGATTATTTGAAATAATCAAATCTCAATCTAAGGGTGTCTCCCACTCCCCCCAAGTTAATCTAGAAACACTCCCCAATTGCGAGGAATTTTCTGCCTTTTTCACAACGAAGACAGAAAACATAAAGATAGACATACTTAATGATCTCTTATCCCATTCCGACCCACACAGGATTTCCTCACTGGCCCCGCTTATGACCCCGCTTAGTTATTCTGAAAAGCTTGACCTCAAAAACAACGCCACCTGGGCCTCCTTCTAGTTCTACAGTGAAAAAAATATCCTAAAAACGCTCACGACCTTGAATCCCTCCAATCACTTCACAGACCCTCTCCCAGCAACCCACTTAAACGACTTCATTCCACTGTTAGTGCCTCTATGAACTAGGATCATAAACACCTCTCTTCTGCAAGGAACCATCCCAGACATCCTCAAAGCAGGTCAGGTATCCCCCATCTTAAAGAAACCATCGGCGGACCCGTCAGACTTGAATAACTGTCGCCCAATATCTAACATCCCTACCCTGCCCAAACTATTAGAAAAATGTGTACACACGCAGCTTAGCAACCACATAGACGACTTCAACCTGCTTGATCAATTACAATCAGTTTTTAGAACAGGGCACAGTACCGAATCAGCCATGACCCACATAATAGATAATGCATTAAAAATATTGGACCAAAACAAAGCCTGTTTACTAATCCTGCTTGACCTATCCTCAGCCTTCGACACCGTCAAACACGAAAACTTACTAGACCTCTTGAAACATAGAATGGGAATATCTGGTACGGTTCTAAACTGGTTCACTTCCTTCCTCCAAAACAGATCACAAAGATTTAAGATCAAGCAATCTTTATCCAAGCCCACTCCAGTCACTGTAGGAGTACCCCAGGGATCTTCCCTCTCCCTGAAATTCTTCAATTTGTTTATGGAACCACTCACCGAGCTTCTAAACTCTTCAAATGTCCACTACCATGTACGCAGACGACACACAACTCTACATTAAGGTCCACTCACTAGAGGACATCAAGTCCCTCAATTCAACGCTCCAAAAAACGCAGACCTGGCTGGCCAAAAACCACTTAAAACTAAACACCCTCAAAACAAAATTTCTCTTAATCGCTCTCCCCAGCCAAACAACCGTCATCCGCGAGTAGATGAAGCACAAAACAGCACTCGACGGTCAACCTCTCATTATCGTCTCTGCTAAATCGCTAGGAATAACTCTGGATAGTAAACTAAATATGCAGATTCACATCAGCGCTGCAACTAAAGGAGCACATTTTCAGATGAACACCCTGAAAAGATTGAAACCCTTCATACCCGTAAATGACTTTAAACAGGCAGTTCAGACTCTAGTAATCCCCAAATTGGAGTATGGGAGTGTCGCTCTCTGCGGCCTTCCCAGATCAATGACGGCCCATTTAAGAGCCTCAATCAACGCAGCTGCCAGACTCATCACAGGCTCCAAAAGAATCTGTGTTATCTCCCCGGATCTTCATGCCCTCAACTGGTGCCCTTTCGAGGCCAGATGCCATCTGAAAATCGCCGGTATGACACACAAGGCGTTACATCACAAAACCCCAAGATACCTAGCGGAGAAATCGGTACTATCAGGTGGTAGCAGAGGCACTAGGAGTACCTATAATCTTCTAATGAAACCACAATGATTTACTAAGAAGAAAACATATGACCATACCTTCTCAGGAACGGCCCCCAGGATTTGGAATGCCATGCCCCCAGAAACAAGACAGAACCCGCCGCGGCATCTTTAAAAAAAGTAGTGAAATCGATTCTCTTGGCCAAATTCACTTGAACTATTTTATACATTCTTGTAGAAATCTGCTACTCTGTAATAGTTACCACTGCTGTATTAACATTACCTATAGTCTTTTTGTGTACATGTTTATCACCTATATATGCCCTTTAAATCGCTCTGATACCCGCAAGGGTCTTGTTCACGCTATACCAAACCGTAAAAATCAATAAAAGATAAATACCCCTATATAGCACACAAATTAGGTATAATTAGCATTCGCGGCCTGTGCAGGTAAGAGCTGTGGGGCAGTGAGGTGGGGGGGATTCGACATAAGACGACAAGGGAAACTTAAATAACAAAAGAAGAAAACCATGGTTTTCTTTCTTTTTTATGTACGGTTCCCTCGTCATTGTATGTCGAATCCTCCCCCTCCTCACTCCCCTCTGCCACTCTTGCCTGCATGGGCCGCACCTGATAATTAGGTAATGGCGAAAATTATCAAATGGACTTCAAAATCATCAGAGTGACCAGTACTATTACCATGTGACTCTGCCTTCTAAATGCATAGAGCATATTGTAAAGTTGTTACATAGTCACAGATGAATCACAAACACTAGTGTTCCTATTCCTGAAAGAATTTTTGAGTACATAACTTTGTCCTCCAGTAGTACTTCTTTACATACTCACAAATGCTATTCACAAACCTTCGATCAGGGATCTCAAACTATGCCTGTCATTTCTCTAACGTGCAGCAGCCTCAGCCAGAGGTCTAGATAATTCCTCGTGTGGAGGTATACATTTTTGGTGTAAATGTGGAGAGCAGTGGCTGAAAAACAGGTAATAGCAACTTCTAAACGTGTGACGTTAAGGAATTTTTGAAGGGACATGAAAATATTGAAGCAAACCTACAAAAGAGTAAAATAATTGCTAATGTCCATAATTACACCCATCTATTCCCCATTAGTATTAAAGACCAAACAGGTTCATGTCTATTCCAACAAAGCCTTTGAGTAAGTCACACACCACATGTGGCCAATCATTGGTACCTTAAGGTAGTCTAATCAGAAATAATTTCTAATAGAAATCTGTTATTAAAATCTAATGCAGAATTTCCGGCAGAAATCAGTGGGGACAGGGCCTAACACTAACACAACATTGGGAAAAATAGGAGAATGGCAGGAAAATATTTTTATTTGTCAAAAATGGAAAAGTTACATTTTGCAATAATTTTTAGCTTTTATTAAAGTAAAATATAACACAGGCACACAATGGTAAGTATATACAATTACTAGTGAACACATATTTCAGGAAGGCCTCAATCTCATTTAACATACATGTTAGTGTAAGGGGAAGTGAACAGTCACGACTCACCCACACACATTTACATTTAGTTTCAATTTGAGCAGGACCTCAAAGCCCACATTGCTGTGCTATGATAGGAGGCAGGGCCCAAACTGTAGCCCTATAAATCACTGCCATACAGTTTACGGTGCGGTATGTGCACACATTGACTTTTGGACTCACCTTGAGCAGGATGTCAAAGCTCACATTTCTGTGCAACAATTGGAGGTGGGGCCAGAGATTAAAGCACTATAAATCACTGCCATATAGCCCATAGTCTCTTTAATTGTCTCTTTACTTCTTTCACCTCATCCATTCGATTCTGAGGCTCACCAGAACAATATGGGTAAGCGTAAAAAACTGGCACATGTTGTCTCTGATTCGATTCAGGGGATCAGGCGTAAAAGGTCATCCTCGATAATGTCATTTTTAAATGTGGCTGTGAGAGCTTTGTCAATGGTAGAGGAGGCACTAGGCCTCGGGGGAGGAAATAGAGCTACTCTTCCCCCCGGTTAATGAGAATGTGCTTCAAAGCAAGTAAGCCAGCTCTATCTTTAGAAGGAGAACTCCCATTTCATTTGAGAGCCCCAGTAAAGTAATGATGACTGCTGAAGTCTATCCATCTCCCTTATCGCTATTATCTGATCCATCTGCTCCCGCTCCTGCTCGTATAAGAGGAAAAGAGAGACCTTCATGGAAAGACCTCCAGTGACCTCCACCCAGATGGACCCATGGGTGATGATAATACATGATCTACTGGACAACCAGTTACATTTAGTTACATGGGTCATCAGCTGAACATTCCTAATAAATCCTCAATGCTAACTGATATGTTTTCTAAGGTTGAGCCCCTAGTCAAGTGCTCTTTGGAGGCTATTTATGTGGCTAACAAAAACTCTATTACAGACCTGAAGGACAGTGTTTCTTCTGCACCAAAGACTTGTTGTGTCATGAGACCCACTGCCTCAGGCCCTACCCTCATCTACAACCACAACGTCCAGTGGGCTCATAGGGTGGTAAAACCAGGGACACACGTAGGCTCAATGTTCAACTGAACAATTCTTCTGGTAGCTTAGAGTCCTCTGTTTCTTCTGGTCCTATCTCTCTTCCTCCTCATCCTCCTTATTTTCTGGTGATTCATCCCTTCTTAGAAGCTGTTATTCTAGCTGATGGGTCTGCTGCTGTAATTGCATTAAGACAAATATTCACTCCTTGAGGGCTCCCTTAAAAACATTGAACCTGCTCTCTGGTGCCACACCATACACTGTCATTGCGGTGAATGTTCCATCTCTGAAATTGAGGGTGGTTGAAAATAATGAGCAGTTAATTAATAAAGTGAAACATTAGAGCAGCAGGAAGGGGAGCTGTTTTTATATAATCATAATAAAATGGCAAGGTGCATTGATTGAGTTAAGGAGGGGATGAAGTAGTGTGAAAGAGATTGTTTGGTGATCAACTTTGATAAGCCTGAAATAGCTGGCAGGCCGCATTTGCAGTTTTCATCTATTTGTGCCACTAACTCATCAATATTGGTGAGGCCATTGGGTTTCTTCTATCACCCTCCCTTGGTAAGAGCACAAACATGTAGATTTGCTAGTAACCCTATGTACAGGTTGTAGGGCTTTTCCATCCTTTGCTATCTCAACTTCAAACTCATTAGAGCCACTTAGCTCCTTAGCCGGTACTGATTGACAGGATAAATATAATTCTTCATCAATTAACGATTTTTCCCTTTTATTGGATGTTTCCACTGTTATTTCTACTAAGAAATTAATGGTTTGGAATTTTTCTGTTGGAATATTGCAGGGCTGGGGACTAACAACAAAAATAGTGTATGGTTAGATTTTATTTGTGGATTTAGCATTATCTGTCTCCGAAAAACCTGAGTGGTGGCTAATGCCTTCTTTGTAGATGGTTATGGTTTTTTTTCTCCAGCAGTCCCTGGTGTCTCTGATAGTGCTAAAAGCGGATTCATTATGCTGATCTCCATGAAACTGGATTGCAAAGCTTTATACCTCGACTCTTGTTGTCCTAATGTATTAGTGGTCTGGTAGGTTTCTCTAGGAGTGATGAACTACTGTTTCTGAATCTTTATAATTCCTCCTGTCGGCAATGGCGTTCCCATTATGTGAGGACACTATGAACCTTCCTGAAGCATTTCAGAGAGGTAGACAGTCTTTTTGTTCCAATTTTCCTTTTGGGTGACTTTCATTTACATCTGTTTGAGTCGAATGATTGTGCCCAAGGCACATGGTGGGACAAAGAAAATAGGGATACCTTACATATAGAACATTCCATCCAGGGGGAGGTTTTGAGGAGCATCTTGTATGAGTTCAACTTTGTTTTTTCAATATATAATGGTAACCTGAAACAACCCCACTACAGGTGGCCAACTTTTTCTTGGAGGAGCTCATCGACAGCCATTGATTATATATTTATATCTGTCCCCATATCCCCATCATTAAAGGATTTCAAAATTATGTGGAGTGGATTCAGTGATCATAACCCTTTAAGCCTAGTACTTAGCGGGATTGAGCCAGTGGGTGGACCGCTGAAGATGATGTCTCATGGCAATTTTGCTAAGAATTTAATATTTCCAGGCAATCAAGGACAACGAATTAGGGCCCAAGCCATTCCTGTAGATTTTCTCAAAAATACGGTTATCTTTTTTAATAAGGAGATCAATGAGTGTCCTTCATAGATCTCTCCTACTCTTAACATTTTAGATGTTTTTGTAGTAAAATGCAATAAGGTTAGCTTTGGTTTGACATATCACGGCCTACATAGACCTGTTCCCCACTATAGGTGGTTTGAGAAGGAGGTTTCGAGAGCTCATTGTGACTTGAGCAGAGAGTTAAATAAGTCGTCAAGGAATAGAGACGCCGTTAGGGCCTGCCAGCAGACATCCAAAACTGCCATTACCAATATAAGAAGAGATCATCTAGCTCAGGCAAGGATGGACAATCAGAGTATGTTATTTCGGGAAATAGTTAATTGTCAAGTCTGTTGGGAATGTGGTTTGTTCACATATTCCCCTGAACAAATGGTGACACACTTTGCAGGAGTGAATAGTGCCGCAGATTACTCTCCTGATGAAGAGGAGTTCAGTTTAGTTTAGGGACTCTTGAAAATAGGTTTTTTGATTTAGAAGAAGTTCAGGATACTCACGTTCTTTAATTCTGTGGATAGAGATAGAATGCCCCCTTCTTGGTCTCGCTCAAACCATCATCCCAGTTTTTAAAAAAGGTGAAAAGAGCATCCATTGATGCTATAGACCTTTTTATTTTATAGCCTCTCTAGTAAAGGTAATGGGCAGGGTGGTTTTAAATAGGCTATTTGATTGGGCAGATAAGAATCATGTTATAACTGATCTGCAGTATGATTTTAGGGCCGGACGTAGTTCAGTACGTTTGATCAGTGTCTGAATTTACATAGTCTTTTAAATTAATATGTTGTGTCTAAGAATGGCAGTTTACATTTGACTTTTATGGATCTAACCTCTGCATTTGATAGGGTTAATAGAGATAAATTGTGGTCCTTAATGATCTCTATGGGTGTTGATATTCTGATATTGTCCTTTTCCTAAGGGGTCTGCATAAGGACACAACACCTTCGGTGAGATATGGCGTGGTGAGCCAATGTACTGTGAATTTTAATATTGAGGGGTTTGGTAAGACAAGGTTGCATTTTAGCCCTGTTTTTATTTACAATATATAGGAATCATATTGAAGAAGCTCTTTTTAAGGGAGCTAAAGATCTCCCCTTGTGGGGGATGGGGAACAACCTTTACAACGCAACTATTACAACGCACTACACTTACAACGCAATTTTTACAACGCAACATCCACTACAACGCATTCCATTACATCGCATGACACTACAACGCATTTTTAAAAACTACCTTTACAACGCATTCCATCACATCGCATACTACCTTTACAACGCATACCATTACAACGCATAATATTACATTAAAACCCCTACACTATCCAACACTTACCCTACTGTTGCACCCCCTGGAGTTAGAATAGTAATTTTTACCCCCATACTATCCAACACTTACCCTACTGTTGCACCCCCTGGAGTTAGAATAGTAATTTTTACCACTATACTATCCAAAACTTACCCTACTGTTGCACCCCCCCGAAAGTTAGAATAGTAATTTTTACCCCCATACTATCCAACACTTACCCTACTGTTGCACCCCCTGGAGTTAGAATAGTAATTTTTAACCCCATACTATCCAACACTTACCCTACTGTTGCACCCCCTGGAGTTAGAATAGTAATTTTTACCCCTATACTATCCAACACTTACCCTACTGTTGCACCCCCTGGAGTTAGAATAGTAATTTTTACCCCTATACTATCCAACACTTACCCTACTGTTGCACCCCCTGGAGTTAGAATAGTAATTTTTACCCCCATACTATCCAACACTTACCCTACTGTTGCACCCCCTGGAGTAAGAATAATAATTTTTACCCCTATACTATCCAACACTTACCCTACTGTTACACCCCCTGGAGTAAGAATAGTAATTTTTACCCCTATACTATCCAATACTTACCTTAAATGCAATGTAATATTATGCATTGTAATGGTATGCGTTGTAAAGGTAGTATGCGATGTAATGGAATGCGTTGTAAAGGTAGTTTTTAAAAATGCGTTGTAGTGTCATGCGATGTAATGGAATGCGTTGTAGTGGATGTTGCGTTGTAAAAAATGTGTTGTAAGTGCATGCGTTGTAAAAGTGTGCGTTGTAACGACATACATCCGTGGGGGATAGATGGCTACCGGCACTTCTTTATGCTGACAATGCTATCTTGTTAGCTGTTAAGCCAATAGCCCTTAAGCATCTTATTGCATTATTTGTCTCATTTAAGGATTAATTAGACCTTTCTACCAATATCAAGAAATCTCTCATAATAATAGTTTGCCCCAGATGAACTAAATCTAGATGACATTTTATTCAAGGACATGAACTAAGTAGAGTTCCGATGTTTGTTTATTTGGGGATACAGCTTGACAAAAAATGAGCTTAGATTCCACTCTTTGTTTTTATGAGACACCTTTTTAGGAGGTCAGTTTTGGCTATTTTCGATTTCCATCTAGGTTGGGCAATATGCTTTTGAAAACTATGCTGAACATATACCAGGCAAATGTGTATCAGCTGTCTTATATGGCAACGATATATTTCTTTCAGGCGATTGTTGCCCCCGCCCTGGAGTACTCCAGGTTTCATAGTCCAGGAGGAATTAGACCTGGGTTATATGTCTGATATCCTTGCTTTGTGTCCCTTACTTAGATGGCTCAATGGCTGGTCTAATGGGGAACTAGCATCAAATAAATCGCCATTGAATGGTCGTTTGAATCTCCCAGGTGCACGTAAGATCTGGTAGCTTAATTACATTAAGTTTGTATTTTATGCTCTTGGTCGCCCTGAATTGTTTGACAACCTGGATACCATAATCTTAGCAGATCTGAAATGGACCATATTAAGCTTTTTTGGCAAATTGTCGGGATAAGCACCAATTCATGGAGTTGGTGAAACCCTCTGCTAAAATAAAACTTGGTCAACCTTATGAAAAACTCTAGAGAAGTCAGTAATTGTGGCATATTCCACATTTTCTAGTATTAGATTTAATACCATAATATTGTCTAGGAATTATGCCTTTTTACAGATACCTGGCAGCTCCTGTGGGAGAATATTATTATCATTTACCCATATTTGTAGATGTTCAACCTCACATTTGCAGAATACTTTTCCTGCTGCATCTATTAATGCAAGTTAGGGGACATTTTGCCTAGTGCCTTTGGATGCCCTTTTTGTCAAAGGAATCTGGATGGAGCCACACCATGAACTGGTGATGTCACCTGCTTGGAAACAGTTGAATACAGGAAAAACAGTGTTTTCCCAATAATGGCATGTTTCACAGAGATTTCCTCAGGACCTTGTGCATTCAAATTGTTTAAATATTAATGTTAGTGGAGAATGATTCTAGGGAAAAGTTGTCAGAGGCGTAACGTTCCAAAGTGGAAAATTAAACTTGGTGAAGTGAGTTGTACATCATGCACCTGACCCAAACTTGTTTGGTGAAGGGAATCGAAGTCCTGCAATGAAGCTTGACAACATATCCATCAGAAACCCAAATGTACATGAATTCTTATCTTTTGATTAGTTAGTTGAAAAAGTTCTCTATTTATGAGCCTACTCTGTTACTGCTGGAATTTGCCTGTCAATTTCTGAGTGGAATCATGGCCTGCTTGTATGTGGATGATTTGTTAGCATAGTAAAATCTAGTTAACTTGTGCAGTTCGTATGTAAGTTTTTGCTACTCTCTGGAGATAAGAGATAAGGATTTTAGTGATGTTTGGAAGACCTACATCATTCTTGTCTCAAGGTAGCATTTTTTATTTTTCATTATCAAGTCAAATCATTCAATCCTATTTCTCTCTGGAGTATCAGGATTAGAAGTTATTAAGATATCTGTTAAAGAGTAACCATTATTTGAGAGGACAAGTGTAATCTTTGCTGGTAGGCTTGATTTACAAAGGTAAACTTACACTTTTGTTTGAGTTTCCAATTGTTTGCTATTTACAAAGGCATTTTACAAGTACTGTCTTTACGACTGCAGAGTCTCTGCAAATAAAATGATAGGACAGTCAGAGACTCCACAGTCGTAAAGATGCTATTAATAAAATGGCTTTGTGAATAGCAAACAATCGGACATTTACACCTCAGTGGAACTTTACCTTAGTAACTCAGTTCCAGAATCTTTTTCTAGATTCCTGGGAGATACTTGCTGTATGTAACAGAGCATTTCGGCCTCTAGCATGCAAAGATCACGGGAGATGAGGGGCAGTATTTTCATTGAGCAAAGCAGCTCATATTATAAAATCAGATAATCAAGACAGGCACACTGCAGGGGGCTTGTCGAGTAAAGTTTCCCGGGACATCTAACTCAACTTGCCTGTTTAATTACGCACTTCACCTCCATCAAGAACCCCAAAAGTCTACCATGTGCATCACCCTACTTATGACTTATGAGATTTCTGGTATGAACTAAGGACCTACATTCACAATGGTATGAGAGGCAATACGTTATAAATTTCACAGTGTGTATATCAAGTACAGTTAATTAGGAAGTCCACGCTGAAGCTTGTGTTCTTAGCTGATCTTTAATCTTGAGATGTTCCAAAGTTCAGTACAGCCAAGTTCAGTACAGCCAACGCGTTTCGCCCAAACAAGGGCTTCTTCAGGGCAAGTTATGGAAGCCAATGAAGCGCTTTTGAGAAATAAGGTAAACAAATAGAATCTCGAATAGTGGATCTTGCAGAGAATTAGCTCTGGAAATCCTGGTCAAGAGGAGACACGGGGTAATGTCTCTAGTTGAGTGGATCCACTTCTGGTGCAGTGTTGCGGGTCCTGTAGTAGGGAGCCTTGAGAGCCGGTGTATTCGTCTCGGTAGAATGGTAAGAACTAAGGACCTATCTTTTTATGTGCGGAAACACCACGTTCAAAAAAATACTACTCTCAAATCCCTAAGTAAATAGCAAATAATTGTAACCTTACACAAAAGTGTAAGTTTACCTTTGTGAATCAGGCCCACAGTCTCTTCCTGCTTCTTGTTGGACATAAGGCTCACAACTTTGGGAGACACTTTTGTGATGAATTCTGCAACAGACATTTTCTTCATATAGCATGTTTTGTCAAGATCTCTGCAATTAACCTCGCTGTCTCTTTTAGGATATTATCATGTTGAGAAATGAGGGAATACAAGTATTGCATATCAATATATTTGTTGGGGAGGAGGGTCTCCTGAAGGTTACCATCTGTGCATAAGGGAAACTGATCAATAAAATTTCATATTGCCTTGACAATTGGTTTTCAGCATATGCATGATTACTAGTTGATTTTTGTGAACATGAAATAAACACTTAAGGAGAGATCTGATAATCATCAAGCTTTTTGTGTACAGACCAGTAGCATTTTATGAATATTAAATTATCTAGTTTTTCCAGATGCCAGAGAGAGTCCAGCTTCTTAACTTAAATATGTTGCTAAAAGAAAATATCTCATGTTGCTCACTTCCTTGCCGTGTCAATCCCCTAAACATTGAACACACCAGCACAGACTTATTTACCTCCAAGAGGTATTTGCTTCTGTTAGACCTGTCAACCTTAGAGTGGTCTTCCTCCAAACATTTTGCCTTACTCCTCCAATTTTTGCTAAATTCGTTTTTGTTGGCTGTAGTACTCTGCACACTTAACCACTGCTAGCCAGTGCTAAAGTCCATATGCTCCCTCCTCTGAACCTCGTACTTTTGGCCCTCAACCAATTGGCATATTTAATTTTCTTATAAGTCCCTAGTACAGTGCACTACATGTGTCCAGAGCCTGTACATTAATTGCTACTAGTGGGACTCCAGCACTGATTGTGCAAACCACTTAAGTAGCCCTTTAAACATGTCTCAGGCCTGTCATTAAACAGCTTGTGTGTGTGCAGTTTACACTGACATATCGACCGGGCAAAATAAACTTTTGCCAGCCTCAAATCTTCCCATTCTCTCTATATAAGTCACCCCTCAGGTGGGCCCTGGAATATCCAGAGGGTGCAATGCACTTAAATGTAGGACACATACTTTCAAGTTTTGCCTGTCCTGGTGGTGAAAAACCCTTAAATTTGTTTTTTACTATTGCAAGGTCTATATCTCCCATAGGATAACATTGGGATTAACTTATTACATTGTATGAGTGTAATTTCCAAATGGGAAGATAAACTGATTCAAGTTTGGTGTCTCTGGAATCCGTATTAAAAATTCTAACTTATTTTGAAATCGGATTGAAAATTATAATTGAAAGGCTCCCTGATTTCTACAGATAAATACAGAACATGCATTTTTAAATGTGGATAAAAACTGAAATTGGGTTGATTTTTAAGTAATACTAAATACTGTCTGCCATGACTGCTAGGCCAATTGATATGTGGATTGATAGATAAGAAGTTAAAAAAGAAAGAGTTTTTAGTAAAGAGGCTTTAACAGGGGTAGATATGCACAAGGTCGATACTGAAATTTGCATATTTTTATATAAGTGCACTGATTTATCTTCTGCAGGTTTTCACAGCACTGAAATCTAGCAGGAATTCAAGCATGAGTGCATATTTATCAGTTAAATACATGTGGAAATATACTCATTTCAGCTTACTTTTTCCACAAAATACAAAATAAATATGGAGAAATACAGAAAGAATTTGCAAAAAATAAATATGGATAATTGCAGACGAAAATGGCAAAAAATAAATAACATAAAACCGGGAGCCCTAATTATAATTCTCAGAATGCCACTTTTAGAAAAATGGCAATTTTTGTTTCTTCAGCCATTTGGTGCCTGGAGTTTGTCACTGATCACATAACTGGGTGTAGCTGGCAGTTAGGCTGTGTGTATTCCTCATAGACAGCCACACACAATGGGAGCTTAGATGTGCCTCATGGACCATCTCTTGCAGGATGGGAGGGAGGAGCTAGGCACAACCTCAATTGCACCTAACAATAACTCTACACACTTACCTCCAATCAGTGCATGGGAAGTATGGCTAGAAAGGGGACATTGCTCCCTTTCGAGTGGAACCTCTCCCTAGTGAATCCCTGCTTGAAGATCGCTCATCACCAACTGGACATTAGGGTTATTGTTTTGTGGGGAGCTGTGCCACCACCCATTGGCAAGTGTTCCCTGTTTAAATTTGAAAACAGTTCTTTCTGCCCCCTTGAAAGGTCAATTGAGGGTTTTCCCCCACATCTAGCCCTCAGGGGCAAAAAGCGAATTATCATCTGAAATATGTTTTTTTTAAAAGAAGTGATACAGCCTCAAAGGGCATCGCACCAGGATCCCAATGTAAAACAGGGCTGTTAGACCTGGCATCCTTGGCATGGTTTTCCTCTAACCTTTCGCCTTCAGATCTCATGTCTTTAATGACTTTGTTTTTCCTGGGCTTAGGACTCTGCAAACCTTACCACTGCCAACTGCCAACTAGTGCTAAAGTGCTTCTCTCCTTAAAACATGTTAAATTGACTTACACCCAATTGGCATATTTAATTTACTTGTAGCTGTCCCCAGTCAATTGGTACTACCATTTAGAAAGTTGGCATATTCTTGCCTTACCCGTTTGGTGCCTGTAGCCTGTCTCTGGGTCACATTACTGGGTATAGTTGACAGTTTGGCTTTGTGTATTCCTCCTAGACAGCCACACACAATGTCTACCGCCTGTAATGAGCCAGGGCCAGAAAGGCAGAGCACATGTGCACTTCAAAGGCATGCCTCTAGAAGCTTATCCCCATTTCAAAGGCATATGGAGGCATGGATCTGTTGTTTGAGTTTTAACAAAGCGTGCTACAGTGGGTTACGTGCTGCCTAGACACGCCTAATATATACACCCTACTTCAAGCCTGGTCGACCTGACCATCGTGCACATTGGCTGATGCAACTAATGGCTTTTTGAACATTCACAACATACATGAAATTTGAGAACAATTCAATGCTCAATTTTAGACCACAGTTAATCACTGTTATTTAAAATTTCCAACATGATTCATTTATTGTTCACATATTCAAATTTTCATACTGAACCAGAAACAAATTTATACACATTTATACAATGATTTGAACACTGCCCAATGCATTTCGGGCTGTTGGCCCTTCATCGGAGGCTTCAATCTGAAACATATAAAAAGATATACATCAATGATGTATCAACCATTCGCTGTACAAAGAAGTAAAGTTGTTTGCAAAAGTATCACAAAGCTCACATTCAATATCATCAAAACACTCATAACATATTCAAACATGACTCCTATTATAAATCCAGGTATCAATCTGAAAAAAGTGAAAAGAAATAATAAAAGAAAAACACCTCCTGCCACCATGTGAATGGGCTCCTGTTACAAACTAAAAACCACCTTCAAAAGCCTCAATACCCAATACACCACATTACTACCACAACCAAAAAATACTCACATATATCTTCAGCAATCCATTTCTATTAAAAAGGAAAACATATCCTTTATTCATCAATCCTTCACCAAAACTATCAGTAGTTACCAACTGCAGCGTACAAACTTTAACGCACCATAAACATGTTCCGAATTCGGTAAACTGCGTTTAGTGTTCCGCTCGATATTTCAAAGAAACTGGTTGGAAGCTGTTAAGTGACAAAATAGATCAGTCGTAAGACTGCCTCTAGCCATATTCCAACGTCAAACAAATGGAAAACCTCCCCACTGCCCGCAACGCATCCACTTACTTCTACCTCAAGTTTAGACTCGTGTTCAAAAGCAACCTCACGGACCCTTGCCGGTAACAATTTTCACCACCCGCGTTCAAACACCGTTCATTTACGCTCGCGTTACGGGACCGAAGTGGAAACTCATCCAGGAAGAAGAACTGCCGTGGTGCTGGAAGCAATACAACTCTGCTGGATTCTTGCTCTGAAGGACTGCTGCCCTGCTGTGCTGACCTCTGCCTGCTGCCCTATTGTCTGTGTGAGAAGATCTGGATGAGTATCTCTTGAACCCAGAGTGACTCCAAGGCCTAGTTGGCTGGCCTCCTGATCTGAGGCCTCAAGGACACACATCTGTCAGCCTACCCTGCTAAGTGGTGACACCTCAGTCCTGGGCCCTTGCCAGTGGCCTTAAGGTGCTCTGCCAGCCTCTGTGGATCCAGAGGAACTGATGCATCTCCTCTGCTGCACAGCGCAAACCTGAGCAGAACTGATGCATCGCCGATGTTGCGTGGTTCGGATCTGTCACAAAGACATGCATTGCTTTTGCAGCCCCATCGGAACTGTCACTGTTCAGCGCATTCTTGGCCTAGGCCCTTTCATCCCTTGTTGATGGCAGCTTCATTGATGACACATGCTTAAAATTGCAGAATCACAGCTCCTCAGATCCAACACATCACCAGGACTGTGTGCTGCATCCTCAACTCTGGACTTTGAATCACAAACCCGATCAATGGGATCCTTGTTGGCGACACAGGACTATGCATCACGACCTCACCACATCTCAGAACCGGTGCACTGCTTCGGCTGAGTGACTCATCTTCCATGTGGATCCTCTCAATGCTCTGCAAACAAGGAATTAAGGTACTTTGCTCAGCGGGCCTAACTGGGTTCCTGTAGCAGCTCCGAGTTCATCACAGTCAGCCTGAACTTGTGAGTTTGTCCTGGTTCGGTTTTAAAAAGAATGGGGTGTACGATGCCCTGCAACACGCCTTAACCCCCATCCACACACACACACACACACCTTTTCCGCTCTTGGAAGGGCTAAAAAACCATTGAATGTGAAAGATATAAACAAAATGGTTTGGGGGTCCGTCACCCACCTTTAAAGTCCCAACAATATATCTGCCTTTTTGGCACTTAGAGCATCCTGATCTCCATGACAAGTGTTAGCGGCGTATTAGCAACGCTTTGCCAACAGGCGATGTTCAGACCAGTGATAGACGGCGATAAACATCATTAGCGTGTAGCATGTGAAATCAAGCGATGATTTCACAGCGCTGATGAAAAGCTTGTAAATATGAGAGTGTGGACTTAATCTGTCAATCCACCTCCTATTAAAAAGATAGCTAAGTCAGGATTTTACCTGATGTTAGATTCTGCGATAATCACGGTTAGCGCGGCTATTTTTTTCACATCGCGTGCCGGGTCCGGCTTCTTATTAGCGATGTTGTCTTTGTGACTATTTTGCTGTTGTTTTGTATAGGAACGCCTATTTTGCATCTAATTAGCGATGCGAGGAGTTAGTAAAACTGCTGCTAAAATGCGCTAATGCATGTTAGTTGTACATTGATGATACGGAGATAAATATATCGCCGCTTTTCGGCCGAAAACGGCCGCTAAAGCGGCGATGTTGAGCTTGATAATATGCCCCTTGGGTTCTTTTGGAGCAGTTTTGTGTGAAAAAGTACACTGAACTAAATAATGAGGTAAGCAAGATATCCAGATTGTTTATTTCTGTCTCATCCACAGCTCCCAGCCAGCTGCCATATATCCCTTCAAATCCACACCAACATTCTGGAATAAGAACACAATGACAACAATGTGTTGAAGGCACAGGACTCCTAAGGTTAATACCAAACACCTTTCCTCTTTAAACAAATACATATCGAGAATACAACAATATGAGTGAATATACGAGAAAAGATATTGAATCAAATAAATGTTACACAAAATAAAATGATCAACACAATACAGTAACTATCTAATATTGTCATGTAAATAAACATATTGCTTTGAATAATTGATAAACAAAATAAAATAATCTGTGGCATACATTAAATGTCTTACATACTCATTGAATAGTTGGGTATCTTGTGACATCTTTTTGGCTTAGTGCCCTCCAATGTTAGAGTTTTCTCACATAAAGAGGCACTCTTCTTACTACTGGTTGAACTGCAATTATTAGTAGAAAATGTGTTACTATCCACAAGATGTGTGTTGAAACCTGTCAACTCAGAAACCTGCTTCTTCAAAAGAACTACAGTATTAAGATCCCAAATGTGTCCATCCTCTGTTTTGATTGAATTTTTAAACAGCTTAATCACTTTCCTGAATGCAGAATATTTTAAACCAGGTTGAGATCCCATTGGAGTTTGAATTTTTACCCAGACTCCCACCTTTTTTTTCAATTCTCTCACAACGTGCCATGCATCAAACTGACATGTCAGTTGAATCATCTTCTCTTGTTTTTTAGTTCCCCAATTGTCATCAACCGAGATATTCACCCAACCTTTATTCCAATCCATCCATCCATCCTGTAAGTAATTTTGAATGGGGTTTCTGTCCCTAAAGTGTTGAAAAGGAGTCTTGCCATTATCAATGTGAGCTGAAAGGCAATAAGAAACCAAGCGATTCTGCAAATCTTTTTTCCAACCAAGATCACTGTTTCTAGCTAAGTGATAAGCCTCTGTTAATGTTCTGTTGAATCTTTCTACCATTCCATTAGATTCAGGATAATACAAAGCAGATTTCCTGTGCTTAATTACCGACAACCCTAAGAATTCTTCACATTTTTTGGAGCAAAGATGCACCCCTTTGTCAGTAAGTGTGCTAATATGTACACCCTCCCACCTGAATAGTCCATCCAAAAATACTGAATTAAAGCTCTAGACGTTATATTATACACACAAATCACTTCAGGCCATCTTGAGAAAAGATCTATAACAACAAAGATGTAAGGAGTAAATCACTCTCCTGTCAATGGGCCACTGAAATCCAGATCAATCCCTTGTCAAGGTCCCCTAGGACGTTCTCTGCAAACCATGAGAATGTATCATATCTTATAAATTGTATCACTCTCCTTACATTCAAGACATTCACAAATCTTTCTCTCAACCACAATAGCTAAACCTGGTCTCCAAAAATCCGATTTAATCCTTTCCTTTGTTTTGATGACACCCAAATGTCCCTCATGGGCCATATTGATTATTCTGTTTCTCATATCAGCTGGAACAATAAGGCAATCACCTCTAAATATCATCCCATCATAAATAGCATGCTAATTTCTGATCATCCAAAAATGAATGTGATTTTCATTGAGTTTAGTTTTTGTAGGCCATCCTTTTCAAATAAAATAATTTACAGACAACAAAGTTTCATCCTTCTCTACCTGCCTCTTCCACTATTCACTAATAGCACCTTCCGTCACCAAACATACACTTTCATCCACTCAAATAGTGTCATGAAAATTGTCACAATCACTGTTTTGTTCAGAAACTAGACAGGATAAACAATCTGCAGTACAATACCCTCCACTCAAAACATAGTGCACAATGTTGAGACTTTCGGACATACCTGACCCAAAACTGAAATGAGCAGATTTCCTTCCCGAATATTGCCAGAGAGTCCTTCTTGCATCTGCTGACAAATGCCAGAGCTGTATTCCAGCCACCTCTCACTCGACTCCTTACACTGCTAAGGATCTCTGCCGCTCTGCCACCAAATCTAGGACAGCACGCTGTGTTGAGGCAGCAGCATTCCTTCCTCATTGCCAGTGTGGATACATACACTGGACTCAATAATGAGGTAAGCAAGAACCAGATAGTTTATTCCTGCTACATCCACAGATCATATCCCAGTCAACTGCTGTCTACTCCTTCAAATCCACACCAACATTCTAGAATAAGATCACAATGACAGCAATGTGTTTGAAGGTGCAAGACCTCCTTGGAATATACCACCTTTTGACATATGGTGAGGCAGAGAAGGATACATCTCAGTTTCCTTTCACTTGCATTGTTGAATGGCCACACTTTTCAGGCTGAGTGTCAGCCAACAACCAGTGAACCCTAAAGACACTGGGCATTTCTGAAACCAAGAGACCAAGTCATATGATCCCACAAGTTTTCCTACCAACAATGACAAGCAAACATCAAACGTTGGCTAATCACACATTTTCCTCTCATTTCTGTGAGGAAAAGTTTGGGAATTTCAGTGGTTTCAAACAATTCCAACCAACAAGCATTCCCACACTTTTCCTGATACCAGCAGTACCCCACTTGTTCACTTGGACTAATCACACTCAACAGCCTAGTGGGGGTACCTATGGGCATTATATTACTTGAAGCTGTGACAAGAAGCATATACATTGTTAATAAATGAATGAAGGCTACTAGTGAAGTGCACTTACACCTAAAAAGAGTGTTTTAATTTTTTCCCCAACCTGAGAATGATTAGAGGTGGCATGATCCTCAGGTGGGGGTAGGTGGTAGGAAGTTACAATTTTTAGTTCAATGGCTGATAAAAAGCAGCCACCCGATCTGACCCTTCTGAGCTTTGGAACTTGGAAACGGTTAGTAAATGCTGAATCTAGAAGGAACATGGCATGAGAAAAGTGATTAAAGATACACAGAAAATGAGTCATGGATGGTGTTATGACATAGATGCTATATAGAATATTTTGTCACCGAAAGTAGGTGCAGGAGTGTCACCTGCCCATGAACGAATGAATTAGTAGAAAGATCTGGAATAGTGTTGCCTTAAGATTTCTGCATCTATTGAAGACACTGGGTCAGAGATCGAAGTCTCAAAAGGTTATTAAAATAATCTAGTCTGGAAATCATAATTGTTTGGAAAATTCTTTTGTGACAGTCAAACTGTAGAAGAAGAATCACCTTACTGAGTATTTGTAGAAAAAGAACCAAGTAGAAACAACCTGCTGATGTGATGTGGAAAGCATACCTGCTTTATCGAAAAATACTATGAGCCTGTATACAGAAGCTGATGGAGAAGGAGGAGAATTTAACGCAACAGCAATGTCACTAGGTCAAAAGCCAGACTCATGAAGTGCTACCAAAGATAAGAAACTCCGCTCTGTCTTTACTGTGGGGAAAATTCTGCTTCACTGTTAATGACATGGTATTACATTTTGTGATTTCAGCCTGTTTCACAAAACAATCCCTCCTGGTAGAGAACCCTCTGAGTAGAGATAGTGAAGTTTGGAGATCGCATCAAGATTAGCAAGACACAAGAGACCATCTTTTATCTTATCTAATGTCATTATAATGCATCATTTGTGATATGAAAGATAGAGGCTAGCTATAGGTCTTGAATGAACCAGACTTGGCTGCTCTAGCTAAACAAAATGACTGGTAAAGAACAAACGTTTAAAAGAGTATAAGGTGTTGAGAAACTCGAGATGTCTTGAAAGCCGTATCTCAGATCACAGCAGTTTTTTCTGAATGAAAGGCAGAAATAGAGTGGAAAAGATCCTGCTAATGAGCAATGTCCATTGTAGAGGTCTCTGTTATAGTTGAATGTTTCCTTTTATTGTGTTTTATTTCTATGGCTGCAATTACATGCCTGTCTGTATCCTTTTGAATGTCTTCATGCTGTTCCACGTTCTGAAGAGCGGTTCTAACTCAGTTACACTGCTGCTCTTCAGGAGGTGGATGCTCCCATACTCTTCAACTTCAAGAGAGTCTTTGTGGTTTTTATCATATTACTTACTGGCGACAATTGGAATTTTCCTTCCCTTTCTCAAGACGCTGGAGCATCCACCGCGCACATTATTTGGATTGTTTATCTCCTCAATTTTCTTGCCATTGGATTTACTGGCTTCCTCTCAGTGTCCTGTCAGCATCAACGAGTTGTCATTGAGGGAATTAATAGGAGATTCCTTCTTCGTCTATCCAGACTGTGAGCCTACGTATTTTGTGCTTGCAGAACACAGACTCCCTGCTGCCGTTGCTTATCGCTGAGCTGCCTGCCTTTGTGTGCCAGCGTGTAACTCGGATTACACCCCCCTTCTTCCTCCTGAAACCTGCAGTCATTTTATTGCTTTTTCCGAAGATTTGGGATTTTGTTTCTGCCTTGCGCATCTTTGCCTCATGAAGAGACCGCGTTGTTTATTTTCAACGTGTTCTCCTACGTTCTGTCTCCACCTGAAGCACCAGAAGCTCGTCAAGCTGATCTGCCTCCACGACTCGACGCACGTCGCGTTGACTTTGCCTCGAGGATTTTCTTTACTTCCTCGCAACCCTTATGTGCCACATCATCACGTCTCCGCCATTGTTAATTTGTTCTGGGTTCGTATGCTACACTGCATGCCATGGTGACACGCACACCTGGTTAACCCTTTGTTCTCTGCGTGCCTCTGTGACACGCTCACCTTTTGTCATTCATTCTTCATTTTAACCTTCATTTTCTTGCTTTTTTGCATATTTTCACTGCTTCACTTGTTTTTCCTCTATTTTCCACAACACTGTTGTATCTTTATTTACTCTTACTTATTACACGATGAGCACTGTTTGTGGTAATCCCCCTCCTCCCTTTCATTCTTGTCCCAAACAACCCAGTATGAAATGGGAGAAATGGTGTAGACAGTTTAATAATTATTTATTAGCCATTAATGGAGATAGTGTCAATGCAAAGAGAAAGAAAGCCTTGCTTTGAAATACGCTAGGAGGTCATGCTGAAGATGTTTTTGAACACTTACCGCCTTCACCAACACCAGTGGGAATGGAGAGTGGTGATTATGATTCCTTCACAGAACCAATAGATAAACTTAAAAAAGATTTACTGAACAACCGCATATTGTCATGGAGAGGTTTGATTTTTATACTCGACATCAATTGCTTAAGGAGTCGGTTGATGTGTATGTTGAATGTTTGAGAGTGCTAGTGGCAGAATGTGATTTTGGGGTTCAGGTAGATAAATATATTTGTGATCAACAAATCATACGTCGCTCTAATAAAGAAATTCAAGAGCAACTTCTAAGGCAACGCAACCCATCCTTACAACAGGCAATTGAAATTGCCAAAAGTTTTGAACGGTTCATTTCCTCATTCAAAACTATTAAGGTAGATAATCTATCTTCAAGTTTAGCAGCTATTAGTGTGAAAAATTATTATGTGAAACCTGGTAATTTCAGAACTAAACCTAGTAAAACCCTGTACATCATATAACCCTGTTAATGAACAAGTTATAAACTCAGGCAAACTATTTTGCACTCGTTGTAGTTCTAAATCTCATTCTTTCCAGTTTAGGCATTGCCCAGCTAGAGGTAAAGAGTGCTACAAATGTGAAAAGCTTGGTCATTTTGGAGCGGTATGTCAAACCAACAGGAGAGTGGCTAGTCTTGCTGATGAGGAAATTGTTGATGAAGTAAATAATGAACCAACTTTTGAAAACACCATTCTTTGTATAACAGAAGATGATTCTCAATCTCATAAACTAGGTCAAATCTCTTTCAATATTAATAAGAATATTGATTCGGAACCTTATGTTCCTCCCATGTGTAACCATTATCGTTGATGGCAAAAGGTGGAAGTTATGGCAGACTCTGGTTTCCCCTATACATTCATTTCTGATTCAATTTTCAATAAATCATGGAAAGACAAACTGCTTGAACCTAATGATATTCGTGTTTATGGTTTTGGAGGTAAAGAAATTGAAATGCTGGGATACTTTGTCTCTGATATTTCTTTTAAACAAAGAACTATACTTGGGAAAGTTTATGTTGCTGTCGATGGATTGCAGGTGCTAGGGTGGAAACACCAGGGTAAATTTAATATCACTTTGTGTCCTAATGCCAAAGTACAAGTATGCCTGGTAGAAGATCTACAGATTGTACATGATGATCTTCAGAACAATGAGAAAATGGTTCAGGCTATTCTTAACAAACATAAAGAAGTTTTAAAAAAGATTTAGGAAAAGTAAAAGGATTTTCAAAGTGTGCGCTGGTGGGCTAATAGAACCAGTCATTGCTTCTGAATGGATTTCCCCAATTGTTCTAGTTAAGAAACAGAATGGAGAACATAGAATGTGCATTGATTTGAGATCGGTAAACAAACACATCGTATGGAATGTCACCCTTTACCTAAGGTACAAGACTTACTAGCCAAATTGGATGGTGCAAATTATTTTACCACCGTCGATCTCAGATCAGCGTGCCATCAAATAGAGTTAACAGAGGATTCAAGAGACATCACTACTTTTATTAGACCTGAGGGAACTTTTAGACATATTAGAATGCCCTTTGGCCTGTCATCGGCTGCATCAGTGTTTCAGAGGCTTATGAATTGCTTGTTCGGAGACACTGATGGAGTGGTGGCTTTTCAGGACGATATCCTGATATTTTCTGATACCTTTGAAAAACATCATGAAACAGTAGATAAAGTATTATCTGTGTTGGAAGATAAAGGTATGACCATTCATCTAGATAAATGTAAGTTTTTCTCGTCCAATGTTGAATATTTTGATCATCAAAATAATGGCAATGGCATTTTTCCAAAGAAGGATCTCCTTGTCTCTATTAAGAATATGAATGATCCTCAAGACAAAGAACAACTTAAATCCTTTTTAGGGTTATGTGAATACTGTTCAAGATTTTTTCCAAAATTCTTTGACATAGTTATTCCTTTAAGATTGTTACTTAAAAAAGGCAGTACATTTATTTGGAACCCGGATCATTCACAAGCTGTTAGTGCCATGAAATCTGCTATTATTGGGTGCAATCCCTTGTCTCCTTTTTCATCATCTGCTACTAATGTTGTCACGGTTGAGGCAAGTGCCATTGGTCTTGGTGTTGTACTCAGTCAAGTTAAAGCTGGCAATGAAGTCACCATTGCTTTTGCTTCAAGACCTTTGTCTATTGCTGCATCAAAGTACTCCACCATTGAAAGAGAAGCCCTGGGTTGTTCCTGGGCAGTTGAACATTTTAGAACCTATTTGTGGGACAAGTCCTTTAAACTTAAAACCGACCACAGACCTTTAATCTCCCTTTTATCCTACAATGGTGTTGGGAAAGAATCTTCAAGATTAGTTCGCATTCTGGCTAAACTATATGAGTACAATTTTGAAGTAATTTACATTCCTGGTTCTCAAAATATGAGAGCTGATTGTTTGTCCAGGTTGTTATCAGACTCTCAAACCCAAAATCAAACAGAATGTTTTGAATTGTGTGTTGGTTCATCTGTTGATGATATGGTCCTTTCAATGTTTCAAGTTATCTCAAAAGAGGAATGGTTGAAAGCCATGGCTGAGGATGAAGACTTGAAGATCTTACAAAAGTATATTGTTGAAGGTTGGCCACTAGAAAGAAATGTACCCAAAGAAATTGCAGTATTTTGGAAAGTTAGAGAAGAGCTGTCTATCAATGAAGGTCTTATTTTATAAGATGATTCTTTTATACCCCCAATAACCATACGAAAGAAACTTATGTCTATTGCTCATTTAAGTCATTTAGGTCAGTCTAGCACTATTAACAAAGTTAGGGACTTGTTTTGGTGGCTTTATATGGACAGCTGAGTAATGAACTTTGTTAAAAAGTGTCTCCTGTGTGCTGATTCTGATACAGTTTTAAAGTTACAACACACAGATTTGGTGCTAGTCCAAGGTCCATACAATCCATTGGACAAAATTGCAATTGATGTCCTAGGTCCTTACAAAGGAATTCCGACTGAGAAGTTGTATATTCCAGTTGCCATTGATTATTTTGTTAAGTGGGTTGAAATCAAAGGGGTCAACCAGTCTGCTTCTTTATCTATTATTACATTTCTGCAAGAAAGTTTCAAAAAAGAAGGTTTACCATCAACTATTGTATCTGATAATGGATCTCAATTTGCCTCACATGTGTTTACTACTTTTGTCAAATATGCCAATAGTTTCCATGTTAAGACTGCTCTTTACTCTCCAAATATGAATGGCATTGTAGAAAGTTTTAACAAAACCGTAGTGGAGGGTATTCAATTGGCCATTAAAGCTCATATTGATGTTAAAGCTCATGTAGCAGATTTGGTTTGGTCCTATCTGTGAACTCCACACTGTACCACTACATTTTCTCCTTTTGTGCTATTAAAAGGTAGGAAACCCAGACAAGAATGATCCCTTTCATGAGCTAAATATTTTGAACCTAGCTTGGATATGAATAAAATACATAAGACAGTCAAACAAAATTGTAGCAACTTCAAAAATCCTGCTAATACTAAACCACCCGCATTACATGTAGGTGATAAGGTCAAAATCAAATTACCTGTATATGTAAAAAAAGGACAATCAAAGTTTTCTGCTGTTTTTATTGTTCAAAAGGTTGGTAAAACATCTGTGCTTTTGAACAATGGTTCTTGGTGGATTATTTCTAAAATTGCTAAAGTCAATATAACCAATGACAAAAAATCTTTGTGCTCTTCAAACCCAGATTTTATCAGTGATTCTATAATTTTGGAAAAAGGAAGGGAATCAACATGTTCTCAGTCTTTAGCAAATGTTGATAATCTTATTGCTCTTTCCAGTTCATCTGCTTCCATGTCATCTGGCATCAAGAGACAACAATTGTTACCTAAAAAATGTGAACATTTTGTACAATATTAAGGGTATTTTGTGCTTTTCTTTCTTTTTTTTTCTCCTCCCCACTCAAGACCCAGCAAGGGACAGGAGAGAAGTTTTGGATGGGGGGGGCGTTACACCCCCCGGCCGAATTTATTAAGCAAAGATTAATAAACATTTATCATAATTACAATATTTACATATTGCAGCAGAAAATATACTTTACATTGATTACAATTGATAAGTACAGATGTCAGATGGCTAACCTTAACATAACTCTAATACAAAGGTTTACTATCCATATCTAACATATCTTTAATAATCAATACATTATCTATGTTCTGCGTACTTTAATAGAGCCTATGGCACGGTCACTAACTGGTGTCAGATCCTTATCAATTTTTAACCACGCCCTCCAGCCAGAGTGCGCATGCGCTGAGTGCCTATTCACCGTAAGGGTTCTTCCCCCCCCCGGTTACCCCCGTACGCTCTGTACCTGATCTCCATAAAGGGGCCCTTGCAGCTGTTTGCCATTTACTGGCGCCGTTGTGCACGTGCGGGATGGCCAACCAGCCTAGAGAAAGCGTGACTCCCTCCTCCCCCGCACCCAACTGCCCCTAGAGTTCCAGGAGAGACCAGTTGTCCCTCCCACTTGGGCGACCCCATTCAAGAATGGCGCCGCCCTATAAGGACCTTAAAGTTACTGCTCACCAATCATCACCTTACTGCCTGACCAAGATTAATCATAAATACGACGATTGAAGACCTGTAGATGAACAAATTAGTATTTCTACACAACCTTGAAAATTATCTCATCATCCAACTACTACTAACATTCTAATATTCCCTAGTTGATACTCTGAACAACCTACTTGCTTTTAGGGGATGGTGGGTGGGAAAACAAAAGTTAAAGCCTCCTAGCGAGGCTTGGGGGCAAGTTGGGGAGCACGGAGCGAAGAGACAGACTCCTGTGCTCCCCAGCCCTTTATACCCCTTGGTGGCCCGGCCAGGGCTACTGGCCGGACAATGCCCTTTCGCATGACCCGGAAGTGATTCTAATCACTTCCGGGTCACACCTCCGGGCCAGGACCTATGTGGAGGAGGCGTGCCTGTCGCGTCACTAATGTGCGTGACAGGCCCGCCTCCTGTTCTGGAGGGGCCCGGCTCGACCGCCATACCTTTGGTGTGGCTGATGCCGGCCCCACCATTCTATATGGCCCGGTACTACCTACACCCCCTCCTCCCCACTCAAGACCCAGCAAGGGACAGGAGAGAAGTTTTGGATGCGGGGACCGTAACACCCCCCGACCGTATTTATTAAACAAAGATTAATAAACATTTATCATAATTACAATATTTACATAATGCAGCAGAAAATATACTTTACATTGATTACAATTGATAAGTACAGATGTCAGATGGCTAACCTTAACATAACTCTAATACAAAGGTTTCCTATCCATATCTAACATATCTTTAATAATCAATACATTATCTATTTTCTGCGTACTTTAATAGAGCCTACGGCAAGGTCACTAACTGGTGTCAGATCCTTATCAATTTTTAACTACGCCCTCCAGCCGGAGTGCGCATGCGCAGAGGGCCCGTTTATCATGAGGGTACTTCCCCCCCGGTTACCCCCGTACGCTCTGTACCTGATCTCCATAAAGGGGCCCTTGCAGCTGTTTGCCATTTACTGGCGCCGTTGTGCACGTGCGGGATGGCCAACCAGCCTAGAGAAAGCGTGACTCCCTCCTCCCCCGCACCCAACTGCCCCTGGAGTTCCAGGAGAGACCACTTGTCCCTCTCACTTGAGCGACCCCATTCAAGAATGGTGCCGCCCTCTAAGGACCTTAAATGTACTGCTCACCAATCATGACCTTACCGCCACAGGCTAGCATAGTTGACCCACTATCTAGCCCCCCCGCGCTCACTAGCAGGTCATCCCCTGCGACTAAGGCCACCCAACCACGCCAATATATTCTGTAGGAAAACCTCATTGCCTACTTTGGACAGGTGCACACCGTCTTTTAGGAAGCACGGTTCACCCCGAAAGCACCCATGGGCGATGGTCTGCAAGTGGGGAGCCCTGAAAAGTCTCTCAATTTTATTATTTATTCTCCTCGCGGAGTGATTCAAAGCCTTTACAGAGTCCCCACCCCTCCATTGGATTCGGGGTATCATCTGAGACCACCCAATAGTGCAACCCTGGCATGTCTTGGCTAACCAGCTTATTTCTGTGACTATAGTTTCTACCAACCCTCTTCTCCCCAGCTTTGCCAGATCGTTCCCCCCCAAGTGTAGCACGATAATATTGGGAGGAGCCCGCCTTTCCAAAATAGGTCCAGTATGACACCCCTGAACTGACTGAAGCAGACATGTTATTTCAAAACCTGCCTGCCGTGCCCTGTCCCTATAATTTCCTGTAAAGAAACAATTAGACAGATGCCTTACATATGAATGGCCAACAATCCAAACAATCTGTGGTCTTTCCTTTGGTGCTGATGGTCCTTGCGTTGCCCAATGCTGCTTTCATGGGGTCCTCAGTTTCCCCCCCTGCGTGACAAGTTTGAGAAACTGTAATGAAAGCAGAGAAAGACATATGCATCAGCGTTTTGTGAACTATCCCACTCACAGCATATGCAATCGCACATAGCGTTTATAACAATTGGAGGACCATCTCCCAATCCTTTGTACATTGTTGCTAGGCAGACCCCTGGCTGTCGCTTCAGTGGCAGCCCCTATCCTAAAAGAGTGGGTTCCATAACTGCCTGGGTTCAAACCTGCCTTTTGGATTGCCATGTCCAGTACTCTTTTGAATTGAAAACGTGTCAGCGGGACCCCATCCGCATGTATCTGCAAAGGCCCCCCTTTGTCACAGGGTCTAACCTGTAGGTAACTCTCCACATGTGAAAGAGGACAGCACGGGTTACCGTGTGCGTGGTGTAATACCACCCCATAACCTCGCGCCTCCTAATCCGTCTTGGACTTCCTAATCGATATTAGTAATGTGCCACCCTTCACCCTAATGCGGTCAAACTGTAGGCCGCCTTGTACATCAAGTTTGTTTTGGGCCACTAATTCCCCAATCCTGAATGCTCCGTAAAAGGCCAATGAAAATGCTGCAGTGAACAACCGTACTTCCCCATAGGTGTTGCAAATTGCGGGGAGGGTCCCTAGTAATGACGTCAGGAGTGTGAGAAGTTGGCCTGATCTGTAGTGCTCACTATTCTAGTGATCACTGTGTATCATTCCAAACAACCCTTATTGATGATTGGTTGTAAGTCAACCTTATAGACCAGCTATCCTAGTAGCGTGGACAAGAGCAGTCTTCAAGCTAATCTCTAGAGGGCGTGTTAAGCCAGCTGTTTACCATCACATATACCCCTTGAACACCAAGTGAAAGGACACCACACAAGTTGTTATGAAAATAAAGGATATTTATTTATAACAAGACTACCCTGGCTCTTTATGAGTCAGGGAGCTAAGCACAATACAAAACTCTTAGGAAAATACTTCTGGTTGCACAATTTACACAAATGCCCGAGGGCACGAAACCATTTACACTGCAAGTGGAATGGGAGAGGTTAAGAAGTCTAAAGTTACTGATTCCGGAGGAATCCGATCAGTTGGACTAAACGGGAAAGGAGCTGGACACTTGTAAAGTGAACCTACGATGGAGCACCGAGATGCTCGAGTTACCTAGCCAGAGGCTGCGGCTGCGTGGGGTTCAGCAAGATGTCGGGAGTCCTTGTTGTAGTCTCGGGAGCCTGAAAGAAGAAGTTGCTGGCAGGCGACCAGTGTCGATGTTCAGCGAGATCCAAGCCTGGATCGTTGATGAAGGAAACCTGAAAGCAGAGGGGACTCAGTTCTCAACCGCTAGCCAGCGATCGTGTGGGTACCAGGAAGGTACCGGCTGAAGTCACCTCGACCAGGTGAATGGGTGACGTCGGACTCAGCTGTTCCTCGGACCAGGAGGCGCGGCGGCGACCAGGATGGAGGGCGAGCTGTCCCACGAAGGTGTCTGCTGTCGATGATGCTGGGCCCAGGAATGGGGCAGCGGATCTTGGCAGTGGCAACCCACGCGGGGGAGTCAAGATGGCGTCTGGAGTGGACCAGGAGGGTCCGTGGTACTCCTCTGTTGAAGGGGAGCAAGAGCCAGTCTGGAGCAACCAGACCAGTGATGAAAATTGTCGTGGTGCGTCGTGAAGAGGGCCACAAGCCGGTCGGCGAGTGGTCGGACAACGCGGTGAGCAGCAAGGAGCAGAAGGGCCCCCCACGCAGATCTCGTGGATGCTGGGGAGGCAGACTTCGGTGCTGGAGCCACTCAGGGTTAGGGCTTCTCAAACCCTAGGTGCACTCACTCGAGGGTCCCTCGGTGGGTGTGCTAGATAAGCGTCGTGCAGGTTCTGAAGATGGCCGGTCCCGCAAGTCTCGTCGCACCTACGAATCTCAGCTGGGCTGACGATGTAGGTAGAGGTCAGAGATGGCAGGGAACCCGGATCTCGTCGAGCTGGGCAGTCTTGATCCGTGGGAGAGACGTACAGCAAACCGCAAGCGCTTAGGTGGTGCCTGCTGGTGCAGGGTGGCTACTCCTTAGCCACAAGGGAGAGTCTTCGGAGAAAGTCAAGAGTTCCTTTCGTGGAAAGTCGTTCAAGATTCAGAATTATCCAATTTGGGAAGGGGACCCGCTCCCACCTTTATTCTAGGAAAAGGGGCTGGCCCGTGACTAGGTCCTACCTATGGGTGGGGCCAGGAGGGGGGTGGTTACACCCCTATCCTTTGTCCGGCTTCGCCCCAGCTCAGGGGCTGGCGTGTCCCCGAAACTGGTTTGAGCCGGGCTATGCACAGTGAGCACCGGGGTGCCACTTGCAATCACCTTCCTTTCAGCCCTGCCTACCTGGGATACACAAACCCTGTCTGGGATGGTGCTAACACCGCCCTCGACAGGAAACCCATTGTCCAAGCTCCCCTCGCTGGAAGGTCTCCCAGCAGCAGGAGGTCAGACTTGTGTCTGGTGGCAGCATCCATTTTGTGATGCTGAGGCTTGAGTCAACTTTAACCGGGGTTCAAGGTTACTTCCATGTCGTGTCCCTCTAGAAGGGTGGAATGCTAACCCCGTCGCCAGAATTGGCGAGGGGTTCGTATTCCAATTCGTATGACACCTTACTCGACATGTGTGGGTGATGCGCTGCCAAAGTTAGCAAATAACCGCAAGGATTATAATGCATTTTAAGGTAGTTGGCCCGCATCACCATGGAACGGCTATTAGGACTTGGTTCCGCAAGCCGTCGACGGGCTCAGCTCGCGCCAGAGCACCATCCCACATGATTCCCCGCACTCTGCCTTCAGGATTGATAAGGCCTGCCATAGGAGTGACTGATAGAAATCCATGTGTCCATTTTAGGGTTAGGTATAGGAATACTACACCTACAGCAATGGGTGATTACACCACCTTGCCCCAGCTGTCGTGCAGCCAGTTGTGTCAGATTTGGGTGGCCATCCAGGGGTGGCATAATACATGCTGCAGCCCCTGGTAGGCCCTGAGTACACCGATGCCCTGGATACCTGTGGTATGCTGATACAGGGACTGATAAGGCGGCCCAGTTCCAATTGGTGGATGCACCTAATGTACATGTGTGTTAATTTTCGAGAGAGAACAGCTAGGCTGTGGGTCTGATTGGCAGGCCCACAGCTGGGGAAAGTCGTAAACCAATGAAGCAAAAAGCAAAAAATCTGGGTGATCATAGGATTGCAGACCCTACTCTCCTACATGACCCCCCCCCCAAACTTTGGGACAATAAGCTAACCTTGACCAGGTGAGTCTTCTTGCTCTAAGTGGAAATACCTGGAGAGCCCATCTGCATTGCCATGATCAGTGCCAGGTCTATGCTCCACTGTGAAGTCCATCCCCTGTAGGGAAATGGACCACCTAAGTAGTTTGGGGTTTTCACCCTTCATTTGATTTAGCCACAAGAGGGGCTTATGGTCGGTCTGAATCTTGAAGTGAGTGCCAAACAAGTATGGCCTCAACTTCTTCAGGGCCCAAACCACAGCAAAGGCCTCCCTCTCAATAGCTGACCAATTCTTCTCTCTGGGGGTCAGCCTCCTGCTAATAAAAGCTATGGGCTGGTCATGACCATCAAAATTCAGCTGAGATAGAACAGCTCCCACACCCAACTCCGAAGCGTCTGTTTGGACAATGAATGTTTTGGAGTAGTCTGGACTCTTTAGGATAGGCGCTGTGCACATGGCCTGCTTTAGGTCATCGAATGCCTTTTGACAGCTTGCTGTCCACTGAACTTTTTTTGGCATTTTCTTACTTGTCAGATCGTTTAGCGGGGTCACGATGGATCCATAATTTCTGACAAATTTCCGGTAATAACCAGTCAGGCCCAAGAAAGCTCGAACCTGAGTCTGGGTGGTTGGAGGAGCCCAGTCCTGGATGGCCTGTATTTTGCTCTCCAATGGCTGAACCTGGCCTCCACCTACAAGGTGGCCCAGGTATACAACCTGTGTCTGCCCTATCTGGCACTTAGTGGCCTTGATAGTGAGGCCTTCCTTCTGCAGAGCCTCTAACACTTTCCTCAGGTGGACCAGGTGATCCTCCCAGGTGGAGCTAAAGACAGCGATATCGTCCAGATACGCCGCACAGAAGTCGTCCAACCCAGTGAGAACTCGATTCACCAGCCTTTGGAAGGTGGCAGGTGCATTTTTCAAACCAAAGGGCATTACCACGAACTGATAATGCCCACCCGGGGTAGAAAATGCTGTTTTGCGCTTGGCCTCCTCAGCTAACCTGATTTGCCAATACCCAGCTGTCAGATCAAATGTACGTAAGTAGTTTGCCGAAGCCAACCGGTCTATAAGTTCATCTGCTCTTGGTATCGGGTGGGCGTCAGTCTTAGTGACTGCATTGAGGCCTCTGTAGTCCACGCAAAACCTCATCTCTTTCTTACCGCCCTGGGTGTGAGGTTTCGGCACGAGAACCACGGGACTAGCCCAGGGGCTGTCCGAGGGCTCAATGACTCCCAGCTCCAACATTTTCTGCACCTCTGTCTTGATGCAGTCTCTGACATGATCAGGCTGTCGATAGATTTTACTCTTTACGGGCAGACTGTCCCCAGTGTCGACCTCGTGGGTACACCACTCGGTCTGACTGGGTGTCAGAGAGAACATATGTCGGAAGGATTGAAGAACCTGTTTACAATCCTGCTGTTGATGTCCAGAGAGGCTGCCACAAAAGACAACACCATCTACTGACCCATCGTCAGGGTTCTGAGAGAGCAGGTCTGGGAGAGGGTCACTCTCCTCCTCCTGTCCCCCATCTGTGGCCATGAGCAAGCCCATGCCCTCCCTGTCGACATATGCCTTGAGCCTGTTTACATGGAGCACCCGGTGGGGGCTCCGGGGAGTTCCCAGGTCTACCAAGTAGGTGACCTCTCCCTTTTGCTCAATGATCGTGTGGGGCCCAGACCATTTGTCTTTGAGTGCTGCCGGGGCCACTGGCTCCAGCACCCACACCTTCTGTCCAGGCTGATACACGGTCCGGACAGCCTTTTGGTCGTGCCAAGCTTTCTGTAATTCTTGGCTCGCCTCAAGGTTTTTGGATGCCTTTTCCATGTACTCAGCCATCCGCGAGCGGAGGCCGAGCACATAGTCCACAATGTTTGATGCCGGCTTTCTGAGAGGTCTCTCCCATCCTTCCTTTACCAAACAAAGGGGTCCCCTTACAGGATGTCCGAACAGAAGTTCAAAAGGGCTGTAGCCAACCCCCTTCTGCGGGACCTCCCTGTAGGCGAACAAGAGGCAGGGTATCAGGACATCCCATCTCCGCCGAAGCTTTTCAGGTAGTCCATGAATCATCCCTTTTAGGGTCCTGTTGAACCGCTCAACAAGCCCATTGCATTGTGGGTGATAGGGTGTGGTGAATTTGTAGTTGACACCACACTCCTTCCACATAGCAGTCAGATATCCCGACATGAAGTTTGCACCTCTGTCAGAGACAACCTCCTTAGGGAAGCCCACTCTGGAGAACACTCCAACTAGGGCTCGTGCCACAACAGGTGCTGTAGTGGTCCTAAGGGGAATAGCTTCAGGATACCTGGTGGCGTGGTCCACCACCACCAGTATAAACTTGTGCCCTGATGCTGTCGGGGGTTCCATTGGTCCGACAATGTCGATCCCCACTCGTTCAAAGGGTACCCCCACCACCGGCAGTGGTATGAGGGGGGCCTTTGTCGTGCCACCTGACTTACCGCTGGCTTGGCAAGTGACACAGGAGCGGCAAAACTCCTTCGTATCTTCGGACATGTGGGGCCAGTGAAAGTGTGGAACAATTCTGTCCCAAGTCTTATTCTGGCCTAAGTGACCTGCAAGGGGAATCTCGTGGGCCAAGGTAAAGAAGGAAACCTCTCAGAGACAAGGGGACGACCAGCCTCCTGGTCGCGCCAGGCTTGGGGTCTCTTGCCTCGGAGTACAGGAGTCCATCGTCCCAGTACACCTTGTGGGTAACTGTGGCGTTCCCTGCAGCCTCAGCAGCGGCTTGCTGTCTGAGGGGTTCAAGTGAGGGGCAGTCTAACTGTGCCTTCCCCAGGTCTTCCCTAGAGGGTCCCCCTGAGCCCAGAAACTCAACCTGACCAGGACAAGCTCTTGTGGCTCAGTTTCCCTCAGTTCCTTAAGGTCAGCCTCCTCAGAGACTTGATCCACGACCTGGGGCAAGGGGGAAGGCGAGGCCTTACCCTTACTGCTCCTTTTCTTGGGTGGTGTCTGGTCCGTTCTTTCAGGATCCAGCACCTGTTCAGTGGGGCATCTTTTGGCCTGTGACCTGGTCACAGCCAGGACATGTGCTGGCAAGCCTAACATTTCCATGTGAGTCCTCTGCTCCACTTCTGACCATTGTGACGTTTCCAAATCATTGCCCAACAGACATTCTACGGGGAGGTCTGAACTAACCACAACTTTCTTTGGGCCACTTACCCCTCCCCAGGAGAAATCAACAACTGCCATACTGTGATTGGTAGTGACATTGCTGGCATTGGTCACTAGGTAATTGGTACCTAGCATGATCTGTCCAGGGTCCACAAAGTTAGGTGTCACCATCGTGACACTGGCACAAGTGTCCCTGTAGGCCTGAGCCACTTTTCCATTGATCAAAGGCGTCTGTCTGTATTTGCCCAAAGTATTGGGACTGGCATCAGGGGACATATCCATATCCCCTGTACAGACAAGGACGGCCTGAGTGAGTGTGCCAACTAAGTCGTCACACCCCTCAGTTCCCAAGGTTAACCCAACTAATGCCTTGGGAGGCGCACTACCACTGCTGACTGTACTAGGGGGTGCAGGTGCCTTAGGGGCTGCAGTGGCAGGAGTTTGCCCTCCTTTCTTGGTGCACTCACTAAACCAGCGAGTCTTACTTTTACAGTATTGGCACCACCTTTTTGACTGGCCTTCTGGAGTCTTCTTTTTCTGCTGTGAAGCCTGACCCCCACCCTCTTTGGTTTGTTGGGGGCCTGTCGAAGACTTCTGGTCATTTTGTTCACTCTTGTTACTACCCTTTTGGTCTGCTTTCTTCTGACCACCCTGGTTCTGAGTCTGGTTCTGCTTGACCCTTGTTCTCACCCATCTATCTGCCTTCTTTCCCAATTCTTGGGGAGAGGTCAGCTCCGAGTCGACAAGGTGCTGATGCAACAATTGGTTCTGACAGTTGTTTAAAATCTGTTCTCTCATGATAAGATTGTACAATCCTGTGTAATCAGTAACCTTGCTACCCAGTAACCAGCCTTCTAAAGCCTTAGTGGCACAATCGACAAAGTCAGTCCAATCCTGAGACTGAATTTTCTGGGTGTCCCGGAACAGCACCCGGTACTGTTCCGTGGTTAAGCCGAACCCATCAATCAGTGTGTTCTTCAGGACTTGGTAGTTGTTAGCATCCTCAGCTCTCGTAGTGAGGAGCTTGTCCCTTCCTTTACCTTCAAAGGAAAGCCACAGTATAGCTGCCCACTGACTTGGGGGGACACACTGGACAGTGCAGGCCCTCTCCAAAGCAGTGATCCACTTGTGGATGTCGTCCCCTTGTTTAAAGAGGGGCACTATTTTACTCAGGTGTCTAGTGTCTATACCCCTGTCTTTCTCTCTAATGAGAATGCTGCCACCAGTGGGATCTAACCCACTCAATTTCTGTTCTCGGGCCAAGGCAAGTCTTTCTTTGGCGAGGGCAAGTTCTTCCCGCTCGATCCTCAGATTGACTTCCCTCATCTTCGCTTCGTGCTCCCTTCTCTGAGGGGACGTCATCCCTCTCTGAGAAGATGCCTGAGAAACATGTGTTCGAACAGATCTGTTAGAGCCTCTCGAGAGAGACCTAACTCGTCCGTTCCCAGGGTTAAGCCTGCTTGAGCGTGGGCCCGGGGCTCCCCCAGTTCCATTCTCGTGCCTGCTTAAGTTGGTCCTTGTGAGCCTACTGACTACTACTGGACCTCCGTCTGCCTCGTCCCCTGCTAACTCTTCTTCCTCTTCCTCCTCACTATGGAGGTCAAGGTCAGGGTCGCCAAGGGTTCCCTCTAAGGGAGGCATGTCCCCATCAGGGTTAGGGGGGCCTGTGTTAGAAGCCCTCCTAGCATCATAAGTCTCTAAGAGACCTATCAAAAACGTGATGGTAGGGTTAGAACCCTGGTTTAGCTTCCTGGAGGCACACAATTGTCTCATCTCCTTGAAGCTAAGAGCTGCATATCGTGACACGACCTGTGGAGGGTCGATGACCACTAAGGGAGTCTCTGCAGACTCTCCGTGGCCCGACATGCTTTCTAGTGAGGTGTAAGTGATGCACCTACCTACACTATGTGTTTCCCTACTGATCCCTCACTAAGAGTTATAGTCAGGGTGTGCTAGTCCCTGTTTCAATATAACAGCTGGTTCAGTAGAACTCAGAGTATTCTAAGTTAAGTTATATGTACCTGGGTACTTATGTGATCTTTCAACTTGATATTCTTAGGATATGTGTGTGGTAAAACAACAGCAAGCTCAAATCCCAACCGCTGCTCACCAATGTGAGAAGTTGGCCTGATATGTAGTGCTCACTATTCTAGTGATCACTGTGTATCATTCCAAACGACCCTTATTGATGATTGGTTGTAAGTCAACCTTATAGACCAGCTATCCTAGTAGCGTGGACAAGAGCAGTCTTCAGGCTAATCTCTAGAGGGCGTGTTAAGCCAGCTGTTTACCATCACATATACCCCTTGAACACCAAGTGAAAGGACACCACACAAGTTGTTATGAAAATAAAGGATATTTATTTATAACAAGACTACCCTGGCTCTTTATGAGTCAGGGAGCTAAGCACAATACAAAACTCTTAGGAAAATACTTCTGGTTGCACAATTTACACAAATGCCCGAGGGCACGAAACCATTTACACTGCAAGTGGAATGGGAGAGGTTAAGAAGTCTAAAGTTACTGATTCTGGAGGAATCCGATCAGTTGGACTAAACGGGAAAGGAGCTGGACACTTGTAAAGTGAACCTACGATGGAGCACCGAGATGCTCGAGTTACCTAGCCAGAGGCTGCGGCTGCGTGGGGTTCAGCAAGATGTCGGGAGTCCTTGTTGTAGTCTCGGGAGCCTGAAAGAAGAAGTTGCTGGCAGGCGACCAGTGTCGATGTTCAGCGAGATCCAAGCCTGGATCAGTGATGAAGGAAACCTGAAAGCAGAGGGGACTCAGTTCTCAACCGCTAGTCAGCGATCGTGTGGGTACCAGGAAGGTACCGGCTGAAGTCACCTCGACCAGGTGAATGGGTGACGTCGGACTCGGCTGTTCCTCGGACCAGGAGGCGCGGCGGCGACCAGGATGGAGGGCGAGCTGTCCCACGAAGGTGTCTGCTGTCGATGATGCTGGGCCCAGGAATGGGGCAGCGGATCTTGGCAGTGGCAACCCACGCGGGGGAGTCAAGATGGCGTCTGGAGTGGACCAGGAGGGTCCGTGGTACTCCTCTGTTGAAGGGGAGCAAGAGCCAGTCTGGAGCAACCAGACCAGTGATGAAAATTGTTGTGGTGCGTCGTGAAGAGGGCCACAAGCCGGTCGGCGAGTGGTCGGACAACGCGGTGAGCAGCAAGGAGCAGAAGGGCCCCCCACGCAGATCTCGTGGATGCTGGGGAGGCAGACTTCGGTGCTGGAGCCGCTCAGGGTTAGGGCTTCTCAAACCCTAGGTGCACTCACTCGAGGGTCCCTCGGTGGGTGTGCTAGATAAGCGTCGTGCAGGTTCTGAAGATGGCCGGTCCCGCAGGTCTCGTCGCACCTACGAATCTCAGCTGGGCTGACGATGTAGGTAGAGGTCAGAGATGGCAGGGAACCCGGGTCTCGTCGAGCTGGGCAGTCTTGATCCGTGGGAGAGACGTACAGCAAACCGCAAGCGCTTAGGTGGTGCCTGCTGGTGCAGGGTGGCTACTCCTTAGCCACAAGGGAGAGTCTTCGGAGAAAGTCAAGAGTTCCTTTCGTGGAAAGTCGTTCAAGATTCAGAATTATCCAATTTGGGAAGGGGACCCGCTCCCACCTTTATTCTAGCAAAAGGGGCTGGCCCGTGACTAGGTCCTACCTATGGGTGGGGCCAGGAGGGGGGTGGTTACACCCCTATCCTTTGTCCGGCTTTGCCCCAGCTCAGGGGCTGGCGTCCCCCCGAAACTGGTTTGAGCCGGGCTATGCACAGTGAGCACCGGGGTGCCACTTGCAATCACCTTCCTTTCAGCCCTGCCTACCTGGGATACACAAACCCTGTCTGGGATGGTGCTAACACCGCCCTTGACAGGAAACCCTTTGTCCAAGCTCCCCTCGCTGGAAGGTCTCCCAGCAGCAGGAGGTCAGACTTGTGTCTGGTGGCAGCATCCATTTTGTGATGCTGAGGCTTGAGTCAACTTTAACCGGGGTTCAAGGTTACTTCCATGTCGTGTCCCTCTAGAAGGGTGGAATGCTAACCCCGTCGCCAGAATTGGCGAGGGGTTCGTATTCCAATTCGTATGACACCTTACTCGACATGTGTGGGTGATGCGCTGCCAAAGTTAGCAAATAACCGCGAGGATTATAATGCATTTTAAGGTAGTTGGCCCGCATCACCATGGAACGGCTATTAGGACTTGGTTCCGCAAGCCGTCGACGGGCTCAGCTCGCACCAGAGCACCATCCCACATGATTCCCCGCACTCTGCCTTCAGGATTGATAAGGCCTGCCATAGGAGTGACTGATAGAAATTCATGTGTCCATTTTAGGGTTAGGTATAGGAATACTACACCTACAGCAATGGGTGATTACACCACCTTGCCCCAGCTGTCGTGCAGCCAGTTGTGTCAGATTTGGGTGGCCATCCAGGGGTGGCATAATACATGCTGCAGCCCCTGGTAGGCCCTGAGTACAACGATGCCCTGGATACCTGTGGTATGCTGATACAGGGACTGATAAGGCGGCCCAGTTCCAATTGGTGGATGCACCTAATGTACATGTGTGTTAATTTTCGAGAGAGAACAGCTAGGCTGTGGGTCTGATTGGCAGGCCCACAGCCGGGGAAAGTGGTAAACCAATGAAGCAAAAAGCAAAAAATCTGGGTGATCATAGGATTGCAGACCCTACTCTCCTACAAGGAGTTCCACCCCGATTGGCTGCCTTGTGTCTGGGGCTGACCCTTGGAGGCGTTGCCAACCTTTCAGAGCCTTCCTAACCGTAAAACTGTTAGTGGGATCCCCTTTGTCGCTGATCTGGGCATAGAAGGAAATCGCCGCCACATGCCGCTTAGCTGCTGCAGCTGAACGCCCATCGCCTTGTAAAAAACCCAGGTACTGAAGGAGAGCCCCCGTGTCGTGCCATCTCTCAGCCCACCCCGTTCCCAAGAATGAACAATATTGCCAGAACGCCCCTTCGTATGCTTTCCTGGTCCTGGGTGCTAGGCTAGCTGCCACGAGGTCTGGTAGGTGGGGGCACCAATCTGCCAGAGTCGTTCTGGGAAGGGGGAGATGTGGACTGCCGCTGCTGGGAGATGTGCCCTGAAAACCTGCATCTTAAAGCGAGAAAGTGCATCAGCAGCATGATTAAGGGCACCAGGCATGTGTTTAGCTCTAAATTGTATATTCAGCTTCATGCATCTGAGAACAATCTCCTTCAAAAGGCAGAGAATCATCTTACACCGGGCTGCTTGCTGGTTGATGCATTCGACGACGGTCATGTTGTCTGACCAGAAAACCACTGACTGATTACGCAGTTGTTCTGGCCATACAGTCAATGCCACCCAGATGGGGAAGAGCTCCAGGAAACCAATGTTACCCGTCAAGCCGCTCTCCACCCCCCATGCATGCCACCGTTGTGCCACCCACTCGGTACCGAGTATGGCACCAAATCCCTCACTGCCCGCGGCATCAGTCATTAAACCCAACTCCGCGGAGGCAGTGGGCGGACCGGGCCACACTAATCTGCCGTTGAAGTCCTGCAGGAATGCCTTCCAAATTTGCATGTCCTGCCGAACCTCAGCTGACAGCTTTGTGTGGTGATGTTTCTCCCTGAGCCCAGCCATGGCCTGTGAGATGGATCGGGAAAAAGGTCTTGCCATCGGAATAACCCTTAAAGCAAAATTTGCCCTACTGTCTGCTGCAGCTGGTGGAGTGTGACCTTCTCTTTGCTCAAACATAGCTGTAAAGCAGCTCTGAACTTGTTGGCTTTGTCCATGGGCAACCTAAAGCACCTCTGAATGGAATCTAACTCAATGCCCAGGAACTCTATCGTTGATGCTGGCTCAACTGTCTTCCCCGGGGCCAAAGTAGCCCCAAAAGCCTGCATGAGCGTGCAAAATTCCTGCAGCGTCCACCCACACTCTGGGGAACCCTGTGCCCCCAAGATAAGAAAGTCATCTAGGTAATGCATGACCCACTGATGCCCTGTCTTCTGTCTGAAAACCCATTCCAAGAATGAACTGAATCTTTCAAAATATGCGCATGACACAGAGCAGCCCATTGGCATACACATATCCATATAAAAACTTCCCTGAAATTTAAAACCAAGCAGATGGTAATCGCCCGGATGTACTGTGAGTAACCGAAAAGCTGATTCTATATCTGATTTCGCCATCAACACTCCAGGGCCCAAATCCCTGAGCATCTCCACCGCTTGGTCAAAAGAAGCGTATTTTACACTGCAAAACTCATCATCAATTGCATCATTCAGTGAATTTCCCTTGGGGGCTGACAGGTTGTGTATTCGTCTGAATTCTCCCTCTACCTTTTTGGGCACTACACCCAATGGGGAGCAGACACAATTCTCAACAGGTACAGACTCAAATGGGCCCGCTACTCTACCAAGGCGCAGTTTCTTGGCAATTTTTGTGGAGACTATACCTGGTTTGGCCCGTGCAGAGAGTTGGTTCTGGCACTCTGGTGATCCTACATAATTTAGAGCTGGTTGCCTAAAACCGTCCCTGAAACCCTCCAACAGAGTTCTTGCAGTAAGGTGGCAGGGTTACTTGTTGAGCCATGGTGTCAATGCCGTTACATCAATGGGAGACCGAGCTTTGAGCGGGGTCACCGCTTTACTCCTGCTTTTTCCTACCCTTATCTTTTGATTTTTTGAGGCATTTGGATTCGGGGTGGGATGGGTTAGCACAAATGGAACATGCATGTTTGAACCTGCACTGACCCTGTGGTCTGGTGCAAGTCCGTCTGTTGAAATTCCAGCACGTCCCCTTCCTCCCCCCAGTGCCGTTTGAATTAGTGGTGTAACTTGTGTTACCCTGTGACCGAAAGGAATGAAAGGGCTGAAAGGACTGAGGGGACTGGCTCTTTGTGTTACTATGTCCTTCGCCCCCAAAAAGACCCAACCATGATATAGTGTTGATTCGGTCCCATGACAGCGATAGATCGGATGTCTTAGCCACCCTGAAATTCTTATCATATTCTAACCACCCTCCCCCTGCAAATTTATCATGGGCCAGCACTATACTGTTTTGGTAGCAAGCCATCTGCGCCTGCAAATTTGGGAAACGCTCAGCTGTGACTGCCATAAATATGGAAAAGGCTCTGATCTAGTTGAGTAAGTTCTCTTCCACCCTGTATTTCAACATCTGACTAGCCCATTTCCTGGGAAGCATATAATCTTTGTTCTTTCTTGCCTCCTCTCTTTCTCTTTCGCAGATCAGCAATGAAAACATATTGATATATTCACCAGCTCAAATTCTATTCTTCAACTCCAGAGAAACATGCCTGCCTAAGAATTCACGCTCAGAGCGGGACTCACCCACGTCCAGCATTGGCAATGTTGGCAGCTTACCTGCTGCGGTGGTCCCAGGTGACTCTTGCTGTTTCCCTTTTGATGCACTGGAAACTGGCAATCCCTTGTTCTCCAGTGTGCTGATACTACTTCCTGCAATGATAGGTAATGGCGCCGCTGGCCCTTCAACAGTTTTTTTCCACAGGCCCTGCATTAAACTGAGACACAATTCACTTTGCCTCTGCCAAAGCATTGGTATCCAAATCCTTGGCCCCCACAGTTGAAGCAAGGATGCCTGCCATCCCCAACCATGTCAAGATTGCCGCCAAATGTGACACTATGTCTTGTGGGATCCCCCCCCTTGGCGTCTCCCCCGTGGGCATGGGCTGTGCAACAGGGAGCGGGCCCCCTGTGTCAGTGGGAGGCACTCCTGAGGGGGCGGATTGGGGCACTGGAGTCACAGGGAGAGCTGGCAGTGGAGTTGGGGCATGTGGCGCCACTGGAGGCACGGGTATTGGCACTGGAATCGCAGGGAGAGCTGGCAGTGGTGTTGGGATCTGCGGCACCACTGGAGGCGCAAGTATTGGCACCAGGACGGGTGGTGTTACAGGTGGAGCTGGTACCGGTGCCATCGGGATCTCTGGTACTGGGACCGGGGTGGGTGCCGGGACATGAGGGACCTCACCCTGAGGCACGGGTGACACCTGAGGAACAAGGGGGGTGGGCGCAGCCAGTTCTTTCCCCACCCGTTTCTTTCCTCTAACACTTTTTGGGATGGGGAAAAGCTACCTTGGGGGGCACATTGCTGCGCCTAGCCCTCTCCTCTGTCCCCTCTTGACCTTCCACTTTCTCCCTGAGAGTAGCAAAACCATGTCCTAGCTCATCTACTTTTTTCATCATTTCCTCCATCAGCCTCTCCATATGAGAGCACTGTTCTCCCCTGTTTGCCTTCCCCGCCATTACTCACCCCACACAGAACGGGTAATACAACACGCAGTACACTGTCCCCACACAAGAGGTTAAATGAGGATTTCGGTAGAATGGTGAGTTGAGCACACAACCCTGACAGAAAGGGTATCAGGACAAAACTATAAATTAACAGCGTTATTACCGCTGCGTTTCTATTGCTACTGCTCAGTTCTTAGTCAAAAAGAGACCGTGTGAATCAAAACCATCATTCACCAGCACACACAGTGAGAGTAAGGGTCTGGGAGCAGCAACTTATCAAGCCAACATGTAATTCCACTGCCTATCGCCACACAACTCAGTGACACCCTTTGTTGCAATGAGACCACCCCCAGCAAGGGCATACAATAGCACTTCAAAATTATTAGGTTGAGGACACAAATACCACAAAACCTCACATGGTAATCACCAAAGTTACATCAGGGCGTAAACAGCAAAGGTTACCCAAAGGGGTGATTGGAAGTGATTAATTACTACCTTTTTCAATGAACGCACGCAGCATATGATTCTTAATGGCCTAATAGCAAATGGCCTAACAGGAAATGCCCCCGACAAAATTGCCTGCTATCTCGGCCACCGCGCGCCCACGGAAATGCCCGATCAAATATGCAAATATTCACTGCGCGTGCAATCATTGCCAACGCGCTGTGATTTTGTTCGAACAGCTGTTTCAATTAACTCTCCCAAAAAGAGATTGCTACCCACTCGGCTGCTCAAGCTAGGTCTGAACTCGCAATCTTGCTCAATGCAGATATAACCGCGCACTAACCAATTGAGCCACTGGAGCTCACCTGTATCAGTCTCAAATTCAAACACAATTACCGCGAACAGCGGGCTTAAAACCTACCGGTGGGGAGTGTGCTGCTGAACTGTGCCCACGCCACTCCCACCGAGTACCTGCAGTTAATCTTCACTCCCTCACCGTCCCCTTCACTCGGACCGGTGATTTGTGTGGTGGCGTGTCCTCCGACTCTCTCGGACACAATCTGGACCCGCCGGGACAGCAGCACGCGACCTCCCGAGCATGCGACCCTTCTAGTCTGCGACCTCCTCACCACGCGACGTCCAGTAGTTGGGAAACCCTTGCCAAGCTTAGTTCTGGACGACTCCGGAATAAAAAGGCAGCGATACCTGAAAGATAAAAAACAAAAGTTAAAGCCTCCTAGCGAGGCTTGGGGGCAAGCTGGGGAGCACGGAGCGAAGAGACAGAATCCTGTGCTCCCCAGCCCTTTATACCCCTTGGTGGCCCGGCCAGGGCTGCTGGCCGGACGTTGCCCTTTCGCGCGACTCGGAAGTGATTCTAATCACTTCCGGGTCACGCCTCCGGGCCAGGACCTATGTGGAGGAGGCGCGCCTGTCGCATCACTAATGTGTGCGACAGGCCCGCCTCCTGTTCTGAAGGGGGCCGGCTCGACCGCCATACCTTTGGCGTGGCCGATGCTGGCCCCGCTGTTCTAGTTACACTGCTGCTCTTCAGGAGGTGGATGCTCCAATAAACTACTCTTCAACTTCGAGAGAGTCTCTGTGGTTTCCATCATATTACAGTCTCTAGCTGTGATAGATGTCTAACTATCTTGAATGGTTCTTTGGCCAAATTGTGAGTCAACTCAGCTTTAGGTGAGGCCTCCTAATGGCAGCTCTGCACTTTTTGTTAGCCATATTTTAGATGGTATTATCATGACAATTGTAGACTACTGTCCATCATCTTTACAGCACTTAACATGGGTGCTTACTGTGAGCAAGATCCATCAATAACCAAGGGGCAGAAGGCATTCGGGTTAACAGCCTTCTTTGTTTAAAGAGGGATAGTATCAACATGAGTCACTATAATGCAGTCATCACTCCGATAATTACTCCGGGACGCAAACCAGCCTGTTGTTTATATAGGGAACGAGTACATTGCTTGGAACTTACAAACTTCATGCATTCAGATTTCAGTAAAAGAACCAGTAGTTCTTACAGCTGCCTGTCACTTCATCCAACCTCTATTTACTCAAGAACTGTTCTATTTTATGGGTTCATGTTTGGGAATAAGACATGGAGATCTGTTCTCGTGCCACTAGATCCTGTGTATACATCACTTTAACTGCAATCACCATTATTTGATATTCTTTTCACATGTCTTGAATAGCTCATGCTGTCAGAAGCAGATGTTTTAGCACTATATGTTTTTTGGTTTAGACAAATACAGAGCCTATCTCAAAGAAACAAGTTTGTAAGGATTAAAGACAGGAATAGAAACTGGGATGAAAAGATATGACACTGCTCAGTGACAGACAAGACCTCGCTGCTGCTGACAAGGAGGGTTGCAGAGATGTCCTTCAGATCAATGCTCTGCATGAATGGTCACCATGCTGTGTGTTACATGTGAGTTATGTGACCTCTGACTTCTACGTCTCCGGAGTGAGCCAGAGTCAAGTGCTTTCTGATATAAATTTCAGAACAACGGCAAACTTTGACACCTCCTAAATAGCACAATATTTCGAACTTTCTTCAAAAGGAACTATTTCTCTTTCCACGCTCAATCAGCTTATTTCTTGCAGAAGAATCTGTTGACCTGCAGAGTTGTCCTGCTGACCCGTGCAGCCCCCTGCCTGGATATTACATTATTGTTCTGACCGAGTGCATACGTCTAGAAGTGATGACAAACAAGTATTGGGTCCATGGCTAGTATCTTACTCTTATTCAGTCGTTTAAAGGCTGCTCACAGCGCCTTCAGCTGAAATTCTCTTGCTTACTACGCAAGTTTTCATGTGGCCGTACCTCAAGGCGTAGACATACAATTTAAATAACAATGGCATTCTTGCAAACTGTAGTCTCAAATAAATGACAGCCAATAAAAGCATACAAAGTATCATTTGTCAGGCTGTAGCGACAAACTTAATCGCCATTCAAACTTTCTTATGTAGAAATTGCAGTCCACACTTACAAGCAAATGTTCTGACAAAGTATGCAATCTACATACCTCTAAGGAATCATTTATCACTTAAAAACAAGCACTTGGAAAACCAATAGGTTTGGCACTGGCTGCCAACTTTTTATGTTTGCCAACACTAGTTTTGTGTTCTTATGATTTTGCAAAACTTTATCATTAAGAGAGCTGCAGGGGCTTTGTAATTCAAAAATAACCCAGGGGCATATTGATGAAAAAGTCATGCAGTGTAGCGCTGCAAAGCATCTTGCTGCACTGCACTGTGTAACAGGGAAGGGGAAAAAATGCACTGCATGTAAGGCAATATGGCACATTCCTGCATTCTCCCTCATCCTAGTACCCCTTTGGCTGCCCTGCACCAATGCAGGAACCCTTGCCTGTGTTGCATGCAGTATTGGTTTTGTGCAGGAAGGGACACTTTCCTGGACACAAAATATTCCTGAGAGGCAAATTCTTCTTCCTATGCATGCTGCAGACTGCAGCACACATACGAATAAGAAGTAATGAAGAGAAATAAAGGTATTTTTCCTTGTTAAGGGTCTCTGGGAAGGTGTATCTTTTTGTCAAATTTCCACCAACACGCCATTGGAACACCTCCCTAGCGCAGAGGAAGGCAACAAAGAGATTTGAACTGTGTTGCTTTACTACAGATTTATAGAGCCACTCAGGGTCATGTAAAGTCCAGTGAGGACCTGGCCTGGAAGTTTGGGCTGTACTGTTCCCATGGGAAGCAGGGAGAAGATTGATTTGCATATGGCTGGGTTTAAACTTTATTAGCATGGGGAGCAAAAAAACAATACATTTAGGCCCAGATCTCTGTGCTGGGGTGAATGCTTGACATTGTTCAGCATTCTGTCCACCAATTGTTCTTTTTGCTTTTGTCACCCCGAGTGGGACGGGTATCCGAGACATGGGTCCCTTGCTCGATGTGCCACTGGATTCAAGCAAAGCAAACACAAGGAGATGATGGACGGACCGCTGAAACTTTTCAGACACTCACCCCCAGTCACAGATCTGGGTTGAATCCATTATCGTTCTTTAGCTCACTTTGGCACGCCAGTTCAGACACAGCTATATGCAAATCTGTCTTGACCCTGTGCCTCATGGGAACAGTCCAGCCCGAAAAACTGCCAAGCCATGTCATCCCTGGACCGGAAACAATCATCCTGGGACCGGTTTCAGGCTAACAGCTCTCATCAGCCAGGCTAGCTTGCATTCAGTGGCAAAGTGAGCAAGGGACCCACGTCTGGGCATACCCTGCCAACTTAGGGCAAAACAAATTCAAGCTAGCTTGGCTGAAGATGGGTGATATACCCCAAAACCGGTATCAGGATACTTGTTTCTGGTCCAGGGAGGACCCAGCTTGGCAGTATGGGCTGGACTGTTCCAATGAGGAGCAGGGTCAAGACTGATTCGCATGTGCTGGGCTTCAACTGGGGTGGCCTAGTGGGAAAAAGAACAATGGATTTAACCCAGCTCTCTTGACTGGGGGAGAATGTTTGATTTATTCAGCATTCCGACCATCACTTGTTGCCGCAGCATTTTTCGCCTAAAGTGGGATGAGTATGCTCAGGTGTGGGTCCCTTGCTCACTGTACCAATGAATTCAAGCTAGCCTGGCGGATGAAGGGTGATATACCCATAAACGGCCCTAGGATGCTTTATTCCGGTTATGGCTGGGTCCAAACTGGGGTGGGGTAGAAAGCAAAAGAACGATGGCTTTAACCCACATCTCTTCACTAGGGAGAATGTTTGATTTATTCAGTACTCCGCCCATCATTTATTGCCGCAGCACTTTCTATAAGTGGCATTTCTAAAACAGTAATGTTAAGTCTAGCTACACCAGTTAGGAGGATTTATCATTACTATTCAAAACATATGCAACATGAAAAGTGACTCCGCTCTGATCAGGAATTACAGATTGAAAGTGTATCAAGTAATTCCCAGAGCTGGCCTGTGAAAGAGGTAGGCCCCACAGTAGTGAAATATGATATAGACTGTTTGACAACACCAGGACTTGCAAAACATAAAGGTACATGTCCTACCTTTCGCATACATAGCACCCTGCCCCTAGGGTTACTTAGGGACTACCTTAGGGGTCACATATAAGTAATAAAAGGGGAGTTTCAGGCATGCGAAGTCAAAGCGGCAATGAACTTAACACAAAGGCACTACAGTGGCAGGCCTGAGGCAGGTTTGAAAGGCTACTTCAGTGGGTGGCACAATCAGTGAGGCAGCCCGCTAGTAGCATTTGAAATACAGGTCCTTGATATACGATATACCACTTTACAAGGGACTTACCAGTACAACAAATATGGCAATCAGGTATACATCAATGTCACCATGTTTAGGGGAGATGCACTTTAGCATGGTTAGCTGTGGTAAAGTACTCAGAGTCAAAAGGTCAACAAAAAGAATCAGCAAAAATGAGAGTCAAAAGATAAAAAGTTGGGGAAAAGACCACCCTAAGGATGACAGGTCTAACAGAATCAAATAGACATTGTCGCCCTTTTCCATTTATTCCTGAGTTTGGGAAAATCACAGTTTGGCGTATAGAGCACTCTTAATTCAGGCTCCTCATTCAGTCGATTGATAGTCATTTACAATTCAGGAAAGCTCTCAAGACACGGAAATTCCCACTTATAGTCTTGTCTGTTCTTTTGGGCAGTTTAGTCATCTTAGCTCAGCACCAAGAGAACCTTTGGCTGTTAGTGTGCTTTATGAAAATGACATAAGATAACAGTGCAATAGAGTTTTGGTGGACAGGCCTTCTATGTCTAAATGATACTGTATGTGTGTTCACAGTTAAGGCTATTATATGTTAGCGTTCCTTGCTATGCTTAAATCAGAAACATTTACAAAATGTTTGACACATGTGATACCACATACTAAGGAACAGAAATATTTGTACTGGTAAATCTAACTCAGTTGCAACTCAAATTAAATCATGAGGGCAATTTAGGATTCTTCAGTGAATTTATTTAAGCCCTATTGTAAACAGTTATGTTTTTTTAGACAATGCTCCATGCTGACATGCCTACTTTAGCCAATAGATGTTTTGCTTGTGGCAGTATATCATGGTAGGGCATTCTCAAGGCTTTCAACATTAATGCAATGTATGGTGTGGAAAATGAAGCATAATATTAACCATAAGAAAGGTATAGGAAAGTGCTGTTTGTACTCTAGCACAGCAAATATGCACTATACTAATAATAACCTGGCAATTTGTAAATGCTCCAAGCAATAGATTTTACTATTACTCGATTTATGGTACTCAAGGTTTTCACCTGGGAAGGATGGAAGACTGAATCTGTCTTGCCAGGATTTGAACCAATGACCTCTCAAATAACACATTTCTCAGTGGTGGTTGTTCAGCTCACTGAGATTTCTGCCCAGTTAGTCCGGAAATTCCTTTGAAGTGATAGGGACTGGGGAAATTGGATCTAGAATTATTATTCTTTAAATAAACAAGTTCATGGTTTTGTTTAGTGCTGCTTAGGAGTAAAGATTTTACTCTATGTAGGTTAATGCTTTAGAAATTGTAGATATAGTTATTTTGAACCCATTAGTCGATTTTTAATCATTATTTGACTACTTGTATTTAGTCATTGTGATAATCGTGGCACTAGTACTGGCAGTGAGAGGGGCACGTGTAAGCATTAGACCATGATTGTAAGTGATTGTAATTTGCCCGACTAAGAGATATGGGATCAGGCTTAGTTTTCAAACTAAGCATACAAAGATCTCTAACACAATTACATAGATGCTCAAAATGTGACTTGGGACTAGAAAGAACGGGCCACATAAAAACAAGTGAGCAATGGAAGCTAATTTAAAACCAGGGGTCAAATTACAAAGCATTTTTGTCTAGCGCTGTTATATGTAGTAGGTGATAAGATAGTGCTTGATGCTAACACCTTTAGCTACTGTGTCAGAAATTGGGGTTTCTGGTTGGCAGAGATATGCACCCAGTCCAAGCAGGAACCATAATCCTAGTCAGGGTAAATAAGAAACACACTTTAAATTGACCTGTGCTCACCCTTTAGTAGCTTGGCACAGAGCAGTCAGGCGTAACTTAAGAAGTAATTTGTAAAAAACACTTCAAACAATAACACAGTGAAAACACCACAGAAAGACTCCACACCGGTTTAGAAAAAGGCTTATATTTCAATGAGTAAACCAAAACCAAACTAACAAAAATCCAATAGAAGCCACGATATGAATGTGTAAAGAATAAACAGTTTTGCAGTGTTTAGAAGAAAATAGCGCCGGGGGCATGGTCTACAGCCCACGATGGTGGTCGCTTAAGCGATGAGCTCCGGGCCGGGGCACTTTATCCGGACACAATCCGACCTTCCCTGTTTTCCTGTTTTACTTGCAGACTTCAAACAAGGCAGGACACTGCCATCTCCTGCTTGCGGAGCACTACGCGCAATCCTGTTCCTCCCAGAGGCACACAGATCTGAGTCGTGGGCTGTGGGGGATTCTGGTGTGCTGCTGGGCCTACTCGTGGCGGAGGGCCTGCACATCCACGGCCTTGGCAGCTTCTCCGACCGTGCTTCATGCATTTGCACCTGGGCGGCGCCAGGACTCCAGCCCCCGGACTGAGGCCTACCTCTGGACACCCGAGAAACCACCCTGACCAGAGGCCCTCGGTGGGGGTGAATGCATCTCCATGCCCTCCGGGGGCGCTGTGATTCTCTTCCACGGTGTCTCCCATCGCCCTAAAGGGCTGCTTTTCCCAGTGTCGGCTGCCTGATCGTTCCTAGCTTACGCTTTTCAGACCCTGGCTGCGGATCATGTGGGATCCCGATGCGCCATAGGTCTGGATCGTGGCAGAGGGACTGACTGCCTGTTGCCCTGCCTGGCCTCCTGAATGTGCGGAATGCCATTGTGACCGGCGGTTACCCCGACGTAGTTTCCTGGGCTGGGTCCTTTCACCGTCTGCCCGTCGCTGCTGCCCGCTGGGGCCCCTGTGGTGCAAAACTTAGCCCTCTCTGCTCCAGATACCTGAGGGCTCCTTCCACACTGGCAGGGCTGCCTCAGTACCTGCACCTCAACTGCGATTGTGATTAGGCATCTGCTGGTGTGACCGCTCTCTCTCACGGGCGCAGCGCTGCTCTCAGTCACGGCGGCAAGACTCCTTCATCCGTGAAACCGCTTGGAACTGTGCCATAAGCAACACTGAGTCTTTGTGTGGACTGTGGTCCCTGTGGGTGGATCGGGCGACCTGCCGCGTTAGTGCTTGGCCTGGTCCTGTGGAAAGGAATTGTGTTACCGCCAGCTGTATTAACATAAGCCCTTGGATCTGGGCCTCCCACACACTGCCAGCTACCACCGCTGATCCTGCCTCCCCCAGTAAGTGGCTATCTTCTTTATACACTACGCTGTATTGGGAATCCCACATGGTCTTTTCCCCCTGTGCTTTGGATGTGCTCGTTTCCAATGGGACCCTTCATTGTAATCAGTGGAAACCTTCCTCCGTTATCGGCCACACAGGTATGCCCCCGAGCATAGTGAGGGGCCCCGGACTGGCTCTCGGGCACTGCATGCATTACGCCGACCTCCTCCACTCATGTAGGGCCTGCCAGAGGATGAGTGAGACATTGGCAGTGCTCCCACTTCCTCTGTGCGTTTGTCTCCTACATTTACGAGCACTTAGCTGAGTGTGTAACTCCATTGGGGCTGTCTGGCCTGGAGCTTAAACACAGGATTGATCATCCCATATTCTGGCGGCCAGCATAATGGGTAGAACCAAGACAAAATCCTCCGGTGGTACTGGGAGGACTGGGTCACTCTCACCGCACATTGACCATTCCTCAGGCTGCTCCCGCTCCTCTGAAGTAGGGGCTGTGTGCAATTATTATTATTAGTCGGATTTGTACTGCACATGGCTGCCCCAGCGACGGGGCATCCCAGCGCCCCCAAAGACATGAGCCCAGGAGAGAGAATGCAGAGTTAACCATGGAAAATGGGGAAAAGCCAGGTCTTTATGGCTTTGCGAAAAGCCAGATGACTCTGGATTGCTCTGATGGAGGCAGGGAGCGAATTCCAGAGTGTTGCCGCCAAACTATGAAATGAACGACCACCAGCTCTGGCTTTTGAGACACGAGGAATGCAGACCAGCGCTTGGTCAGTGGATCTCAGAGGGCGCCCTGGCACATAAAACTCTAGCAAGTTGGACAGCCCCGAAGGACCCTGAAGGGTCAAGATCCTATGCGACACTCAGAGAGTCTTAAATTGGAAGCGCTTGTTAACAGGCAACCAATGAAGTTTAGGGAGTATGTGGGCAACTGAGCAAGATTTCGGAAGTGTCACCAGTAGATGAGCTGCTGCATTCTGTACCCTCTGCGGGCACTTAATGCAGGCCTTGTTAGCGCCCAAATAGAGGGCATTCCCATAGTCCAGCCTGGACAAAATTGACGCCTGGATGATGGTTTGTCGCACCTTGGGAGAGAAAAAACCCAGCAACGTTTTTTAAGCCACGCAGAAGCCCAAAACAAACCCCTGCCACAGCTTTCGAATGCGGCACTTAAGTCCAAAAGGACCAAGGCCGCTGAATCAACGACATCCAAGCTACCCCGGATTGCTTCCGTTACTGCTTGCAGAGCGGACTCAGTGCTGTGACGCACTCGGAAACTGTGCTGTGACGGATCCAGTATGGCATTCTGTTCGATAAACTTGGACAGAATGGAATTCACGTGCGATTCCACCAGCTTCGCCAGAAAAGACAGCTGGGAAATAGGACGATAATTGCCGGACTCCGCAGGATCCAAGGAAGATTTTAAGCAGTGGAATAACTTTAGCATGTTTCCACGCCCCAGGTATGGATGCTGACGACAGAGACAGGTTAACCAGGTCAATATCCCAAGGAGAGATAAGAGAGTGAAACTGGTGAAAAAGGGCAGGTGTCAAAGGGTCTTCCGGCGAGCCCGACTTGATTTTCCGACAAAGAGACTCGAATTCCATGGGTGACAGAGGAGGAAAAGATCACAGGCTATTTCCCACCGTAGGACCGATAGCCCCCGGTGCCTCCACCTCAGCAAACGGGGCCATGGTAGGCAGACCAAGGTAGATCTTCTCAACTTTGTTCACAATGTACTGAGCCAGCTCATTACACTGATGGTTCGAGGAGATATGGGAAACCCCAGTTGCACCCACGCTTTTCATACCCTTGAGCAAGGAGAAGATCCTCTTAGCAGGGTGAGTGCTAGCCAAGATTTTATTGGCCACATGCTCCGCTCGTGCTCTCAAAATGAGCTTGTGGTACTGCTTAATGGGCGCCCGATATTCCCTTTTTGCTGCCGCGTCGTACGAGAGTCTCCAAGCACGTTCAAGCTGCTTGCAGCCCTTTTTAGCTGTGGTTAACGAATCGTTAAACCAAGGGTTAGATGGGCCACGACTCTTCCCCCAAGATTTAGCCGGGAAACAACTATCCAAGCCTAGTGTCAACCGCTCGTGGAAACGCGAATTCGCCATCTCCACGTCTAGAGGTAACTGAGGCCTGTGACTAGACAGGCAGGCAGAGAAAAAACCCAGGTCCAGCTTATGCCAGGGGCGTTTAAGAACAGGGGCGGGGCGAATCAGTTCAGCTTTTCCCTGCAGTTGCAGCGAGAATGAGACCAAAAAGTGGTCTGTCCGTGCCTGCGGGATCGGCGGGAAAACTTTTAGAGGGCTTACATTAGAGAATATGGGCCCCAGTAGATGACCTGCCACATGTGTGCCCTCAAGGACACATTGCACCAACTGGTAGGCCTCTAGGTCAGCCAAAAAACTGGAGATCTCGGCCTTCCCACAGTTCTCAAAATGGAAGTTAAGATCCCCTAGGATAGTGAAATTCGCAGCCCTGCATGCGTATAACGCAACTTTGTTCAAAAAGTCTTCCCTGAACCTGTTAGTGGGACCTGGGGGCCGGTAGATGAGGAGGCCGGACATAGTAAAGTTGTGGTATGACATGATTTTAAATAATGCACTTTCACAGTCCACAATGTTCTCCTTACTAAAACTGCAGGTATAAACATCCTTGACAATCACTGCAATACCGCCTCCTCTACCACCACCTCTGTTAACAGTCTTCCACACATAGCCTTGAGGGAGCGCCAACCAGGGCTCCGCCACCGAGTCTTGAGTAAGCCAGGTCTCCGTTAAGAATAGAACGTCCGGAGACTCATTGGCTAAAAGATCAAACACCTCGGCATGATGTTTCGTGGGCAACCGATAGATCAGACTGAGGAACTTAAAATCTGTAAAGCCTGACGAACAGAGGACCGACTCCACCAGTGACAGTTGAATTGTACAAAACTTACATTTAAAGGAGCTATCGTGGGGGGCCCAGGGTGCAGAAGGGCATTTAATTTCCAAAGTCAGGAGCTCCTCACATGAGTACCTGATAGAATCAACGGAAAGATATGCAGGGGTTCTGGCGACTGGCGACGGTCAGGCGCAGACGGGCTAGCCTTTGGCGGCTGTGCCTCCATTTGAATAGTCCAGGTAAAAACAACTTATCCGCCAACCAGCACTCCCCCCAAGATGGCGGTCTCACTCCTGCCGCCCCGGGTGAGCTGCAGCCTTTCCCCTCGCCCACTGCCTGACAACAGCACGGTGCCCTCCCTGCAATAAGCAACAGTTCAACAGACAGGTGAGTTTTTAAAAAATGAAACTCAATGCGGCGCTATTCTAAAATAGTTAAAAATGATGCCTAAATGAGCGTAATGACAAGAAGAGCAACAAACAAGTTCTAGCTCCCTGCTCATGCCTCAGGTGTCTGGGTCTGCGCGGTCACAGCCTGCGCGGGTGCAGCTGTGCCTCCATTTGCATGGTCCGGGTAAAAACAACTGTCCCGCCAACCAGCACTCCCCCCAAGTTGGCGGTCTCACTCCTGCCGCCCCGGGTGAGCAGCAGCCTTTCCCCTCGCCCACCGCCTGACAACAGCACGGTGCCCTCCCTGCAATAAGAAACAGTACAACAGACAGGTGAGTTTTTTAAAAATAGAACTCAATACGGCACTATTCTTAAATAGTTAAAAATGATGCCTAAATGAGCGTAATGACAAGAAGAGCAACAAACAAGTTCTAGCTCCCGGCTCATGCCTCAGGAGTCTGGGGTCTGCGCGGTCGCACCTGTGCCTCCATTTGAATAGTCCGAGTAAAAACAACTGTCCCACCAACTAACACTCCCCCCAAGATGGCGGTCTCACTCCTGCCACCCCGGGTTAGCTGCAGCCTTTCCCCTCGCCCACCGCCTGACAACAGCAAGGTGCCCTCCCCGCAATAAGCAACAGTACAACAGACAGGTGAGTTTTTTAAAAACAGAAATCAATGCGGCGCTCTTCTAGAATAGTTAAAAATGATGCCTAAATGAGCGTTATGAGAAGAAGAGCAACAAACAAGTTCTAGCTTCCGGTTCATGCCTCAGCAGTCTGGGTTCTGCGCGGTCACAGCTGTGCCTCCATTTGAATAGTCCGGGTAAAAACAACTGTCCCAACAACCAGGACTCCCCCCAAGATGGCAGTCTCACTCCTGCCGCCCCGGTTGAGCTGCAGCCTTTTCCCTCGCCCACCGCCTGACAACAGCATAGTGCCCTCCCCGCAATAAGCAACAGTACAACAGACAGGTGAGTTTTTTAAAAATAGAAATCAATGCGGCGCTATTTTAAAATAGTTAAAAATGATGCCTAAATGAGCGTAATGACTAGAAGAGCAACAAACAAGTTCTAGCTCCCGGCTCATGCCTCAGGAGTCTGGGGTCTGTGCGGTCGCAGCTGTGCCTCCATTTGAATAGTCCGGGTAAAAACAACTGTCCCACCAACCAGCACTCCCCCCAAGATGGCGGTCTCACTCCTGCCACCCCGGGTTAGCTGCAGCCTTTCCCCTCGCCCACCGCCTGACAACAGCACGGTGCCCTCCCCGCAATAAGCAACAGTACAACAGACAGATGAGTTTTTCAAAAATAGAAATCAATGCGGCGCTATTCTGAAATAGTTAAAAATTATGCCTAAATGAGCCTAATGACAAGAAGAGCAAGAAACAAGTTCTAGCTCCCGGCTCACACCTCAGGAGTCTGGGGTCTGTGCGGTCGCCGCCTGTGCAGTCGCAGCTGTGCCTCCATTTGAATAGTCTGGGTAAAAAACAACTGTCCCGCCAACCAGCACTCCCCCCAAGATGGCGGTCTCACTCCTGCCGCCCCGGGTGAGCTGCAGCCATTCCCCTCGCCCACCGCCTGACAACAGCACGGTGCCCTCCCCGCAATAAGCAACAGTACAACAGACAGGTGAGTTTTTTAAAAATAGAACTCAATGCGGCGCTATTCTAAAATATTTCAAAATGATGCCTAAATGAGCGTAATGACAAGAAGAGCAACAAAAATGTTCTAGCTCCCGGCTCACGCCGCAGGAGTCTGGGATCTGCGCAGTCACAGCTGTGTCTCCATTTGAATAGTCCGGGTAAAAACAACTGTCCCGCCAACCAGCACTCCCCCCAAGATGGCGGTCTCACTCCTGCCACACCGGGTGAGCTGCAGCCTTTCCCCACACCCACCACCTGACAACAGCACGGTACCCTCCCCGCAATAAGCAACAGTACAACAGACAGATGAGTTTTTTTAAAACAAAAATCAATGCGGCGCTATTCTAGAATAGTTAAAAATGATGCCTAAATGAGCGTAATGACAAGAAGAGCAACAAACAAGTTTTAGCTCCCGGTTCACGCCTCAGTAGTCTGGGGTCTGCGCGGTCGCAGCTGTGCCTCCATTTGAATAGTCCGGGTAAAAACAACTGTCCCGCCAACCAGCACTCCCCCCAAGATGGCAGTCTCACTCCTGCCGCCCCGGGTGAGCTGCAGCCTTTTCCCTCGCCCACTGCCTGACAACAGCATGGTGCCCTCCCCGCAATAAGCAACAGTACAACAGACAGGTGAGTTTTTTAAAAATAGAAATCAAAGCGGCGCTATTGTAAAATAGTTAAAAATGATGCCTAAATAGGCGTAATGACAAGAAGAGCAACAAACAAGTTCTAGCTCCCGGCTCACGCCTCAGGAGTCTGGGGTCTGCGCGGTCGCAGCTGTGCCTCCATTTGAACAGTCCGGGTAAAAACAACTGTCCCGCCAACCAGCACTGCCCCCAAGATGGCGGTCTCACCCAGGGTGAGCTGCAGCCTGACAACAGCACGGTGCCCTGCATACAATAAGCAACAGTACAACAGACAGGTGAGTTTTTTTGAAAATAGAAATCAATGCGGCGCTATTCCAAAATAGTTAAAAATGATGCCTAAATGAGCGTAATGACAAGAAGAGCAACAAACAAGTTGTAGCTCCTGGCTCACGACTAAGGTGTCTGGGGTCTGCGGGTCGCAGCTGTGCTTCCATTTGAATAGTCCGGGTAAAAACAACTGTCCCGCCAACCAGCACTCCCCCCAAGATGGCGGTCTCACTCCTGCCACCCCGGGTGAGCTGCAGCCTTTCCCCTCGCCCACGGCCTGACAACAGCACAGTGCCTTCCCCGCAATAAGCAACAGACAGGTACGTTTTTTTTCAATATAATTCAATGCAGCGCTATTCTAAAATAGTTAAAAATGATGCCTCCAGAAGACAAATTAGATGTGATCTTGAAGGAGATTCGCGATTCTAGAACAGCGTTGGAATACCGCCTGGGCATGATGTTAGTGGAGCTCAATCTCCTCAAGGATGATCATCGTAAACTAGCAAATAAAATGAAGTACGCAGAAGAAACCTTGAAAGACATGGGGCCCCAGGTGAACTCTCCTGATGATTGACTCAATCAAATGCGCCAACAGATTGACTCTCTCCAGGCTCGTGCAGATGATGCCGAAGGTAGGGCACGATGGAATAATCTTAGAATTATAGGATTTCTGGAGGGAGTGGAGGGCTCTAACCCGACGACCTACATCGAAAAATGGCTGAAAACCAGTGTGGCCCCAATTGGACTATCTGCGCACTTTACTGTTGAACGGGCCCACCGAGTCCCTACATGTCGGCCGGTCCCTGGTGCAAACCCCCGTCCAATGTTGGCCAGAATCTTAAACTACAGGGGCCAAGACCATCTGTTGCAGGCAGCACGAGATAATGGCCCACTGCAAATTGACAATATGCAAATTTCTATCTTACCTGACTACACATTAGCAGTACAACACAAACGCTTTTCCTTTCTGGAAGTCAAGAGTCGAGTCAGAGCGGCTGGTCTCACCTTTGCATTGTTGTTCCCGGCAAAACTGAAGATCATATATAACCAACGCTCGCTCTTTTTTGAAACACCTGATAATGCTTGGGAGTGGCTGGATAAAAACTTCACTGATATCCTGCCTGCACGTCAGATGAACTCAACGCAGTTGGGGTCACGGGGCACTCCCCGGCAGTGCGGGAGAGGCCTAGTCATGCAGACTACAGGATCCAGCTCCCCGCCTCAGCAGCAGGTGTTGGAGGGTCAACGGGAGGCTCTCTGTACGGCCACGGCCTTCCGCCCGACTCGCCCGCCAATCAGCACAAGCCCTTCAGTTGAGGCCAATTCGGACTCAGATTCTGTTGGCAGCACGCAATTGTTTCCCTCAAAGTCTACCCAACTGAGTGCTGATTCGCTTGCTTGATGGATGTATGGAGTACTTGCACTGTTCTCCTGGCCGCAACATATTGTGGTGTAGGCAATCGTCCTATTTCTGTAAGTATATGTGCTGGATATATGTCTGACTGTTAAATGATATTGCATTATTTCCCTGTTATTCAAGGGTTGACATTGTACGCCCCTGACCCGGCCTGTCCAGGGCGTTTTCTTGTATTGCTCTTTAACCTCTTCAGTAACAGTACTGCTTGCAACCACCCCCATAGGCGAAGGCAACTGGTTGATGTGAAAGATGTTGTTTATTCTTCCACAGTTTTGTCGAGCGAAGTTAGATCGTTGGTCCCAGTATTGGGTTATAGTTTTGTTGTTTGTGTCTGTCACATGATCTGATGTACCGGGAGGGAGTTGTGGGGTGGGCTGCGATGGGCTGGGGTGGGCTGGGATGGGGGTTGGTGGGGGTGGCCCCGTCAAAATGCCCCGATAATGGCCATTCCCAAATCCTATAATATCATATCCTGGAATGTTAGGGGAATGGGATTGATTCACAAGCGCCGTCGCATAGCTGCACAACTCCACCACCGCAAAGCCCAACTAGTATATTTACAAGAGACACACCTAATGCCCTCAGAAACTATGAAACTGCAGGGACGTTGGAGGGGCAAATTTTATGCCATAGCATATTCCGCCTTTTCTAGAGGAACTGCAATATGGGTACAGGTGGGAATCCCCTTTTCCATAAGTGTGAGTAGGATAGACGACCAGGGGCGTTATGTGCTCCTGCTTGGGACATTAGATGGTACAAAAGTGGTGTTGGGGTCCCTTTATTCTTCAGATGCAGATCAAGACGCCTTACTGGCCCTGGTCTCCCAGGCACTTTCGGACTGGTCGCACCAGCCTTGGTTATTAGGTGGTGATCTGAATGCCGTATTCGATGTGCACCTGGACCATTCTCACCCTCCTCTGTTAAACACTGCTGCGCCCTCCCAGGCAGATGTGCTGACGCGTTGGGCACAAGGATGGGCTTTAACTGATGTTTGGAGGTCCCAGCATGCTCAGATGAGAGAATATTCCTTCTATTCATACCCCCCATCAGTTGCACACTCGCCTAGACTATTTCTTGTGCTGACCTGGGTTGACATCGACTCTCTCACCCTGCACTTACCTAGGCAAAACGATCTCAGATCACAATCCTATAGAATTAATCATTACATGGGGATGCCTCCTCACACCGATCCCGACCTGGCGCACGCAACCCATGCAACTGGAAGACCAGGAGTATAAAACCACATAAGCCACAGCCATGGATACATATTTTACACTCAATGAGGGCACGGCCACGACCCGCTCCCTGGAATGGGAAGCATTTAAAGAGACGATCCGGGGGGGTCTCCTTGAGTTCCTTGGTAGGGTTTAGGAAGGAAATGATTAGGGACCTCACAGAGCCAGAGGGGGACTTACAGGTGAAAGAGGTAGCAGCTCAAGCGAACCACGACGAGGCGGAACACTTGCAGTCAGATAGGATCTGGCATGCGGAGCTTCTAGAATGATTGAGACTGATTGATTTTCACGCATACACACTATGCACGCATTCTGAGGTAGACCGTACCGGTACATTACTAGCAAAATTCGTTGCACCTCCAACAGCCCCCACTCCCATACCAGCGATTAATGACACACAACACACGCTGGTCAATCTGCAGGTCGAGATAAATTCCACTTTTCAGAACCATTATACTACTCTATATGCTGCTCCCCCACTAGACATGGCAGACGCTACTAGTCGCTTCTTGGCGAATGTGGACCTCCCAGTTCTTTCTGACTCCGACCTCCAGGACCTGGAGGCTCCGATTACTCCAGTAGAGATTAGTGCAGCGATTAAGACATTAGCTCGGAATAGAACACCGGAAACTGATGGCCTCCTTATCGAATTTTATTCAATCTTTGCACCAATACTGGTCCCTAAACTGATGCAGCTTTATATTACCTCGCTAGAGGAGCGTTTGCTTCCTCCCACGACTAGAGAAGCGTTAGTCACCTCTTTGTTCAATAAAATACTCAGTAAACTCTTGGCTTCCAGACTGCTCCCCTTGCTTCCTCAACTTGTACATATCGATCAAAATGGATTTGTACCCAACCGCAATACCTCTCTAAACATTCGCCTGCTCTATGCCATTCTGCATGCATCTGCAGCGTATGCCCTGCACGCTAGCTGCCTGTTTTGGATATACGCCAAGCATTCAATACCTTGAGCTGGCCTTACATGCTTGCAGTACTGACCAAGTTCGGGCTGCCTCCGGCATACTGCAGTTGGATCAAATTACTTTACTTTACACTAACCCTACAGCCTGTGCTAAAACCGGTTCGATTATATCCCCTGCATACTCTGTTTATCGTGGAACGCAGCAGGGCTGCCCCCTTTCGCCACTATTGTTTGTTTTAGCAATTGAACCCTTTGCTCAATATCTGCAACAGGTCATGGTCCCATATGGTATTCCCCGACATGGTTCAATCCACTCACTGTCACTCCATGCAGATGACATGTTATGGTATTTCCGAGATTTGAATACAAACATGCACACAATAGCGGAGGTCTTTGCACAGTTCGGGGAACTATCTGGATTATGCCTTGATGCCTCCAAAGCTATAGTGTATTCCTTCAATAATACATATGCTGACCCCTACGTACAATTTGGCTGAATGCAGTTTAGAGTGGAACCCATCACGTTTAAATATTTTGAATATATATATATACAGAGCAAATGCTGACACAATAGCAGGTAATATGGTCCGGACTATCAATTCCCTTCGCTCCCAGATCTCTTTCTGAAATACTCTGCCGCTGATGATCACAGACCTTCTTGCGGTGTCCAAAATGGTCATGCACCTTGGCTCCATTATCAATTTGTAAGCCTTCCAGTGATTCTCCTGGCCTGGATCTTTAAAATGTTGGATACACTCTTGACTTCCCTAATCTGGGGCTCGGGCAGACATCGATTGGCACTAGCTAAGTTGCAGCTCCCTAGCAATGCAGGTGGGATGGGTGCCCCCGATTTTAACGCATACTGCATAGTAGGAGAATTACAGTGGCTGGCGTATTGGCTGGCAGGCCATAATTTATTTGAGATAGCCTATACCCAGGAAAGCCTAGGACGTGGTACACTGCAGGCGTTGCTGTGCCCAGGAGCAGCCAAAATGCACAACCCTCCCTTTCTTCTTCATGTAGCAATCCACTAGTGGAAGCAGGCTCACAAATATGCAAAAATACCCTTCCTATATGCTCCGAATGTCCCGCTCTGTGGCTTACCTACTACACGCGGAATAATCACACAAACGCAGATATGGGGTTGGACTCGGATGGGGATCGGGACAGTCGGAGATTTCTTCCTTGACGGTAACTTGATGCCCCATGCTGAGTTTGTACGCACTAATGCAGTCCCGGACACCCTCTTTCTCATACATACAACAATCGCACACTTCATTCGAACATACTGGTTAGTAGACCAGAGCGAACCTCCCACCTTTCACCTCCTGAAGTCCATTCACAGAATCGGTCATGGCCGTCATCTGGTTCGGTGGCTGTATCGAGGGCCGAGAGAACATCTGAATACCTCGTTACGGACTCTCCGACAGAGATGCAAAACTATACCGGCGCGAGATTTAAATGACAGGGAATGGACCCAAATGTTAGAACATCCTAAAAAGTTTTCTCGTAATTGTCGTTTGAAAACAATACAATTATGTATTCTACATAGGGCCTACCTAACCCCGACGGCCCTGCAAATAATGTACACTGCTACTGCTCCGAACTGCCCACGATGCCCCGTTCCAGACGCTGATTTTATTCATTTGATGTGGTCTTGCCCGGCGCTGTGTGGGTTTTGGTTGGAAGTTACTCAGAGTCTGTCCACCATTACAGAACACATGCTGTGGGACACTATAGAGGCCTGTCTCCTGGGCCTTTTCCCACTCCCCAAGAATTCAAACTTGCTGCGCCGCATTGCAGGTTTGGCCCTCATGTTTGCGAAAAGGCTGATCACGCAGCATTGAAAGGCTCGTACGCCCCCACGCGCAGGTAAATCGAAAGAGGAGGTCCTCCATTGGGCTACTGCAGAAAGCGAAATGCTGCAGCGTGAAGAATATAGGGGTCTGAGGAAGAAACCAATATCCTTAGAATGGTTGCACTTGGTGGAACTACTTTGGCCCGACACAGAGGGAGCTTCATTGGGCTCTCAGACTCCACAGGCTGATGACAAGGCGCTGGTTTGATTCCTACCCCCATAATGGCGGAACCCATGCTAGATGTTTATATTATGTGGTGGGGGCTTGTTTCCTCCTCCCCCTCTCTTGTCCTCCCTGCCTATTGCCCTCTTCTCATCCCCGCCTTCTCCTCCTTAATGGCTTTCGGCTATGATTCCCAACTGGCATATCTCACCTCGATCTATCAAGAGTCCATCACAGCGGCGTGTTTTTTTTCTTTTTTAAGTTATGTGTTTGGTAAAGTTGGGTTAGGACGGGTGGGTCGCACTGGCTTTCAGGCAACATAATCTTCAGTTCTGTAACTCCTTTATATTTGGATTAAACATGATTGCTATGTAAGAATGTATGGTAACATTGGTCAATATCTAGTTATGATGCTTGAAACGGATCGTATACAATATTTGTTGATATATGAAAAACTATGAACATTTACCATATCGTATGTACTGATGATTCAACTAAATGCCTAATAAAATTTGTGTTAAAAAAAAATAGAAGCAAATAGCGCCAACCAGGGCTATCTGGTCGCACTTGGTCAAGACAAATACAAAGGTTCAGGCCGACCACTATAGAGCACGGGTCAGATACAGTGACAAGCCTTAGCACATTGAACAGTACATTGGATGCATCTACGTCGAGGGCAATTCATGGATCCCACAGATGTAGGTGTTGTGTCGGTTCCGAGCTGCGCAAAGTCAAAGATACATCGAGAGTCAAGATGCTCTGAACATCTAGTTGTGCTGCCTTAGCCTCATGCATCAATCTTTCCACGAGAGACGCTGTAGGTGTTTAAAAGTACAATTGAATCCTCTTTTAGAATTGCTTTTAATTTATCACTACCTCACTGTGTTTTTAAACGTGACTGTCCATTACTAATTAGCACCTTGCACTTTGTATTCAAGCCTACCTGCTTTAGATAAACTCCACCGCCTCGGTACGACGCGGATTGTGCCGTTGCGCGGAGGGCTTCCCAGGAGTTCGAATAAGGAGGCACTTCCGGTGAGGGTCAGGGCACTAGATCTTTGTGCCCCACCACTACATAATCACATGGTTAAACGCACGCACAGCGGACGCGGCAGAATCCTGATAAGCGGGTGACGCCGCTAGTTGTGCTGCCTTAGCCTCATGCATCAATCTTTCCACGAGAGACGCTGTGGGTGTTTAAAAGTACAATTGAATCCTCTTTTAGAATTGCTTTTAATTTATCACTACCTAACTGTGTTTTTAAACGTGGCTGTCCATTACTAATTACACCTTGCACTTTGTATTCAAGCCTACCTGCTTTAGATAAACTCCACCACCCCGGTCCGATGCGGCTTGTGCCGTTGCGCGGTGGGCTTCCCAGGAGTTCGAATAAGGAGGCACTTCCGGTGAGGGTCAGCGCACGAGATCTTTGTGCCCCACCACTACATAATCACATGGTTAAACGCTCGCGTTGCGGGCGCGCTGCTGGCGCGCCGAAGGCGCGCCTAAGGCAAGCCCGTCTGCGCCCGTCCACGGCCGGCCGGGGCTAGGGGCTACCCACTATGCCCAAATTACATCGTATTCAGCCACTGAACTGCTAAATCTACAGGCGAACTGGCCCATCAACCCATCCTTAAATCTTTATTTATCTACTATAGGGATCCTTAACCCTAGGTATGGATCGCTCGTACTCCCTGCCTTACCGCTTAGGGAGTGCTCTTCGGCCAATGCAGAAGAAACACCGGATCCTATCTCCTCCTTGCACCTTAACAAGACGTACATGGTGTTCAATTACTTAAACACTCGCTCACTGGTTAAGCACCAATTAGAAATTTTTCACTTACTTGACTCTAATAAACCAGATATATTTCTCTTCTCAGAGACCTGGCTTACTGCCGACTCTCTCCCTGATATCTTAACAGCAATCCCTACGGGGTATTACATACTCCAGACCAACAGATCCCCGGGGAAACCCGGTGGTGGAGTCGCTGCCATTATCCACCATAAATTTAGATTCACTGCCGTAACAGTGACTGGCATACCTTCTGTAGATAGTCTTATTTTAAAATGTGACTCCCCTCATTTCCCCTTTATTTGTGCTCTCTTTTACAGACCCCCTCAACACATGCCCTCTTTTCCTCAGCTGGCAGGTGATCTGATCTCCCAACTAATCATCAACAATGCTAAAACCATTATCATAGGTGATTTCAATTATTGGCCCTCAGACATAAAGGAAAGCACTAGCTCCTCAGAATTTACAGATCTCCTTTCTGGGCTAAACTGTATCCAGCAGGTACACACTGCCACTCATGATAAGGGTCATATTCTGGACCAGGTATGGACTGCCAATATGGTTATTTTGTCCCTCTCCATCTCCCCATGCTTGTGGTCAGATCATTATATTATTCATTTTTCGTTGGATGGCTCTCCTCTCACTAAGGGCCATATGTAGATAGCTAAATACCGGTCAGTAACGGCCGAAAATCGGTAATTTTCCCGTTACCGACAGGTATTTAGCCCTTTCTAATGTAGGAGGCATGTTTTAAGGATTCGGTAATTTACCGAATCGGTAATTTAAAGAATCGGTAAAATACCGAATCGGTAAATTACCGAATCCTTAATTCCTATGTAGGGAGCACTCAAGTGAGTGCTTTTTTGTTTTAAGGATTCGTTATTTACCACCAACTACAGGTTGGTGGTAAATACTGAATACCTTTTAAAAAGCAATTTTGTGCTTTTCTAGAAATGCCATGTGGCAGATATACATGCCCTTAGGGCATGTATGTGCGCCACATGTGCACACATGCACGATTCAGGGGTGCAACAGGGTGTCAATGTGACACACTGCCACCCTTCAAGACGCCTTACTGGCCCTGGTCTCCCAGGCACTTTCGGACTGGTTGCACCAGCCTTGGTTATTAGGTGGCGATCTGAATGCCGTATTCGATGTGCACCTGGACCATTCTCACCTTCCTCTGTTAAACACTGCTGCGCCCTCCCAGGCAGATGTGCTGACGCGTTGGGCACAAGGATGGGCTTTAACTGATGTTTGGAGGTCCCAGCATGCTCAGATGAGAGAATATTCCTTCTATTCATACCCCCCATCAGTTGCACACTCGCCTAGACTATTTCCTGTGCTGACCTGGGTTGACATCGACTCTCTCACCCTGCACTTACCTAGGCAAAACGATCTCAGATCACAATCCCATAGAATTATTCATTACATGGGGATGCCTCCTCACACCGACCCCGACCTGGCGCACGCAACCCATGCAACTGGAAGACCAGGAGTATAAAACCACATAAGCCACAGCCATGGATACATATTTTACACTCAATGAGGGCACGGCCACGACCCGCTCCCTGGAATGGGAAGCATTTAAAGAGACGATCCGGGGGGGTCTCCTTGAGTTCCTTGGTAGGGTTTAGGAAGGAAATGATTAGGGACCTCACAGAGCCAGAGGGGGACTTACAGGTGAAAGAGGTAGCAGCTCAAGCGAACCACGACGAGGCGGAACACTTGCAGTCAGCTAGGATCCGGCATGCGGAGCTTCTAGAATGATTGAGACTGATTGATTTTCACGCATACACACTATGCACGCATTCTGAGGTAGACCGTGCCGGTACATTACTAGCAAAACTCGTTGCACCTCCAACAGCCCCCACTCCCATACCAGCGATTAATGACACACAACACACGCTGGTCAATCTGCAGGTCGAGATAAATTCCACTTTTCAGAACCATTATACTACTCTATATGCTGCTCCCCCACTAGACATGGCAGACGCTACTAGTCGCTTCTTGGCGAATGTGGACCTCCCAGATCTTTCTGACTCCGACCTCCAGGACCTGGAGGCTCCGATTACTCCAGTAGAGATTAGTGCAGCGATTAAGACATTAGCTCAGAATAGAACACTGGAAACTGATGGCCTCCCTATCGAATTTTATTCAATCTTTGCACCAATACTGGTCCCTAAACTGATGCAGCTTTATATTACCTCGCTAGAGGAGCGTTTGCTTCCTGCCATGACTAGAGAAGCGTTAGTCACCTCTTTGTTCAATAAAATACTCAGTAAACTCTTGGCTTCCAGACTGCTCCCCTTGCTTCCTCAACTTGTACATATCGATCAAAATAGATTTGTACCCAACCGCAATACCTCTCTAAACATTCGCCTGCTCTATGCCATTCTGCATGCATCTGCAGCGTATGCCCTGCACGCTAGCTGCCTGTTTTGGATATACGCCAAGCATTCAATACCTTGAGCTGGCCTTACATGCTTGCAGTACTGACCAAGTTTGGGCTGCCTCCGGCATACTGCAGTTGGATCAAATTACTTTACTTTTTACACTAACCCTACAGCCTGTGCTAAAACCAGTTCGATTATATCCCCTGCGTACTCTGTTTATCGTGGAACGCAGCAGGGCTGCCCCCTTTCGCCACTATTGTTTGTTTTAGCAATTGAACCCTTTGCTCAATATCAGCAACAGGTCATGGTCCCATATGGTATTCCCCTACATGGTTCAATCCACTCACTGTCACTCCATGCAGATGACATGTTATGGTATTTCCGAGATTTGAATACAAACATGCACACAATAGCGGAGGTCTTTGCACAGTTCGGGGAACTATCTGGATTATGCCTTGATGCCTCCAAAGCTATAGTGTATTCCTTCAATAATACATATATATGCTGACCCCTACGTACAATTTGGCTGAATGCAGTTTAGAGTGGAACCCATCACGTTTAAATATTTGGGAATATATATATACAGAGCAAATGCTGACACAATAGCAGGTAGTATGGTCCGGACTATCAATTCCCTTCGCTCCCAGATCTCTTTCTGAAATACTCTGCCGCTGATGATCACAGACCTTCTTGCGGTGTCCAAAATGGTCATTCTACCTTGGCTCCATTATCAATTTGTAAGCCTTCCAGTGATTCTCCTGGCCTGGATCTTTAAAATGTTGGATGCACTCTTGACTTCCCTAATCTGGGGCTCGGGCAGACATCGATTGGCACTAGCTAAGTTGCAGCTCCCTAGCAATGCAGGTGGGATGGGTGCCCCCGATTTTAACGCATACTGCATAGTAGGAGAATTACAGTGGCTGGCGTATTGGCTGGCAGGCCATAATTTATTTGAGATAGCCTATACCCAGGAAAGCCTAGGACGTGGTACACTGCAGGCGTTGCTGTGCCCAGGAGCAGCCAAAATGCACAACCCTCCCTTTCTTCTTCATGTAGCAATCCACTAGTGGAAGCAGGCTCACAAATATGCAAAAATACCCTTCCTATATGCTCCGAATGTCCCGCTCTGTGGCTTACCTACTACACGCGGAATAATCACACAAACGCAGATATGGGGTTGGACTCGGATGGGGATCGGGACAGTCGGAGATTTCTTCCTTGACGGTAACTTGATGCCCCATGCTGAGTTTGTACGCACTAATGCAGTCCCGGACACCCTCTTTCTCATACATACAACAATCGCACACTTCATTCGAACATACTGGTTAGTAGACCAGAGCGAACCTCCCACCTTTCACCTCCTGAAGTCCATTCACAGAATCGGTCATGGCCGTCATCTGGTTCGGTGGCTGTATCGAGGGCCGAGAGAACATCTGAATACCTCGTTACGGCCTCTCCGACAGAGATGCAAAACTATACTGGCGCGTGATTTAAATGACCGGGAATGGACCCAAATGTTAGAACATCCTAAAAAGGTTTCTCGTAATTGTCGTTTGAAAACAATACAATTATGCATTCTACATAGGGCCTACCTAACCCCGACGGCCCTGCAAAAAATGTACACTGCTACTGCTCCGAACTGCCAACGATGCCCCGTTCCAGACACTGATTTTATTCATTTGATGTGGTCTTGCCCGGCGCTGTGTGGGTTTTGGTTGGAAGTTACTCAGAGTCTGTCCACCATTACAGAACACATGCCGTGGGACACTATAGAGGCCTGTCTCCTGGGCCTTTTCCCACTCCCCAAGAATTCAAACTTGCTGCGCCGCATTGCAGGTTTGGCCCTCATGTTTGCGAAAAGGCTGATCACGCAGCGTTGAAAGGCTCGTACGCCCCCACGCGCAGGTAAATCGAAAGAGGAGGTCCTCCATTGGGCTACTGCAGAAAGCGAAGTGCTGCAGCGTGAAGAATATAGGGGTCTGAGGAAGAAACCAATATCCTTAGAATGGTCGCACTTGGTGGAACTACTTTGGCCCGACACAGAGGGAGCTTCATTGGGCTCTCAGACTCCACAGGCTGATGACAAGGCGCTGGTTTGATTCCTACCCCCATAATGGCGGGACCCATGCTAGATGTTTATATTATGTGGTGGGGGCTTGTTTCCTCCTCCCCCTCTCTTGTCCTCCCTGCCTATTGCCCTCTTCTCATCCCCGCCTTCTCCTCCTTAATGGCTTTCGGCTATGATTCCCAACTGGCATATCTCACCTGGATCTATCAAGAGTCCATCACAGCGGCGTGTTTTTTTTTTTTAAGTTATGTGTTTGGTAAAGTTGGGTTAGGACGGGTGGGTCGCACTGGCTTTCAGGCAACATAATCTTCAGTTCTGTAACTCCTTTATATTTGGATTAAACATGATTGCTATGTAAGAATGTATGGTAACATTGGTCAATATCTAGTTATGATGCTTGAAACGGATCGTATACAATATTTGTTGATATATGAAAAACTATGAACATTTACCATATCGTATGTACTGATGATTCACCTAAATGCCTAATAAAATTTGTGTTGAAAAAAAAATAGAAGCAAATAGCGCCAACCAGGGCTATCTGGTCGCACTTGGTCAAGACAAATACAAAGGTTCAGGCCGAACACTATAGAGCACGGGTCAGATACAGTGACAAGCCTTAGCACATTGAACAGTACATTGGATGCATCTACGTCAAGGGCAATTCATGGATCCCACAGATGTAGGTGTTGTGTCGGTTCCGAGCTGCGCAAAGTCAAAGATACATCGAGAGTCAAGATGCTCTGAACATCTAGTTGTGCTGCCTTAGCCTCACGCATCAATCTTTCCACGAGAGACGCTGTGGGTGTTTAAAAGTACAATTGAATCCTCTTTTAGAATTGCTTTTAATTTATCACTACCTCACTGTGTTTTTAAACGTGACTGTCCATTACTAATTAGCACCTTGCACTTTGTATTCAAGCCTACCTGCTTTAGATAAACTCCACCGCCTCGGTACGACGCGGATTGTGCCGTTGCGCGGAGGGCTTCCCAGGATTTCGAATAAGGAGGCACTTCCGGTGAGGGTCAGGGCACTAGATCTTTGTGGCCCACCACTACATAATCACATGGTTAAACGCACGAGCAGCGGACGCGGCAGAATCCTGATAAGCGGGTGACGCCGCTAGTTGTGCTGCCTTAGGCTCATGCATCAATCTTTCCACGAGAGACGCTGTGGGTGTTTAAAAGTACAATTGAATCCTCTTTTAGAATTGCTTTTAATTTATCACTACCTAACTGTGTTTTTAAACGTGGCTGTCCATTACTAATTACACCTTGCACTTTGTATTCAAGCCTACCTGCTTTAGATAAACTCCACCACCCCGGTCCGACGCGGCTTGTGCCGTTGCGCGGTGGGCTTCCCAGGAGTTCGAATAAGGAGGCACTTCCGGTGAGGGTCAGCGCACGAGATCTTTGTGCCCCACCACTACATAATCACATGGTTAAACGCTCGCGTTGCGGGCGCGCTGCTGGCGCACCGAAGGCGCGCCTAAGGCAAGCCCGTCTGCGCCCGTCCACGGCCGGCCGGGGCAAGGGGCTACCCACTATGTCCAAATTACATCGTATTCAGCCACTGAACTGCTAAATGTACAGGCGAACTGGCCCATCAACCCATCCTTAAATCTTTATTTATCTACTATAGGGATCCTTAACCCTAGGTATGGATCGCTCGTACTCCCTGCCTTACCGCTTAGGGAGTGCTCTTCGGCCAATGCAGAAGAAACACCGGATCCTATCTCCTCCTCGCACCTTAACAAGACGTACATGGTGTTCAATTACTTAAACACTCGCTCACTGGTTAAGCACCAATTAGAAATTTTTCACTTACTTGACTCTAATAAACCAGATATATTTCTCCTCTCAGAGACCTGGCTTACTGCCGACTCTCTCCCTGATATCTTAACAGCAATCCCTACGGGGTATTACATACTCCAGACCAGCAGATCCCCGGGAAAACCCGGTGGTGGAGTCGCTGCCATTATCCACCATAAATTTAGATTCACTGCCGTAACAGTGACTGGCATACCTTCTGTAGATAGTCTTATTTTAAAATGTGACTCCCCTCATTTCCCCTTTATTTGTGCTCTCTTTTACAGACCCCCTCAACACATGCCCTCTTTTCCTCAGCTGGCAGGTGATCTGATCTCCCAACTAATCATCAACAATGCTAAAACCATTATCATAGGTGATTTCAATTATTGGCCCTCAGACATAAAGGAAAGCACTAGCTCCTCAGAATTTACAGATCTCCTTTCTGGGCTAAACTGTATCCAGCAGGTACACACTGCCACTCATGATAAGGGTCATATTCTGGACCAGGTATGGACTGCCAATATGGTTATTTTGTCCCTCTCCATCTCCCCATGCTTGTGGTCAGATCATTATATTATTCATTTTTCGTTGAATGGCTCTCCCCTCACTAAGGGCCATATGTAGATAGCTAAATACCGGTCGGTAACAGCCGAAAATCGGTAATTTTCCCGTTACCGACAGGTATTTAGCCCTTTCTAATGTAGGAGGCATGTTTTAAGGATTCGGTAATTTACCGAATCGGTAATTTAAAGAATCGGTAAAATACCGAATCGGTAAATTACCGAATCCTTAATTCCTATGTAGGGAGCACTCAAGTGAGTGCTTTTTTGTTTTAAGGATTCGTTATTTACCACCAACTACAGGTTGGTGGTAAATACTGAATACCTTTTAAAAAGCAATTTTGTGCTTTTCTAGAAATGCCATGTGGCAGATATACATGCCCTTAGGGCATGTATGTGCGCCACATGTGCACACATGCACGATTCAGGGGTGCAATAGGGTGCCAATGTGACAACCTGCCACCCTTGAATATGCTCCCCCTATTACCGAATCGGTATTTACCAAATCGGTAATAGTCAATGGCTTCCCATTCATTCCTATGGGCCTCCAGGCCCATAGGAATGAATAGGAAGGTATTCCTTATTACCGATTCGGTTAATACCGAATCAGTAATACCGAATATTACCGAATCGGTAAAATTTACCGATTTTTTTTACCTACATTCTATTTACCGATTCTTAAATACCGAATCGGTAAAATTCTGTATTTAGGAATCGGTAAATAGAAATTACCTACATATGGCCCTAAACCCCCAACCATGGGCAAGCACAGGGCTAGAAACTGGAATCGGGCCAACAAAGAAGTTTTTCATTCCCTACTAAAGACTTCCGTCCCTGCTGAGACGGACTGCCTTAATAATCAGGCCTCCGCTATCAAGTGCTGGCTCGACTCAGCCAGCAATGCCGTAGCTCCTTTTAAACTTTCTAAACTTAAACGTCCTCACGACGCCCAATGCTGGTTTTCCTATGAACTGAAAACCAAAAAATTAGCGTTTAGACAGGCTGAACGCAGCTGGAGGCGTGATTACTCCCCGGAAAGGAAAGCTATCTATACTAGCCTTTTAAACAACTACAAAAAATCCATTATCCAGGCCAAATCTACGTACTTCTCCCTGAAAATTATCAACTCAGCTACGAAAACTAAAGACATATTTGCTATTGTTGACGAACTATCGTTACCAGACAGAGTTACTGCTAAACCACTCCCTTCCCAACAGTTATGCGACACCCTTAATGACTACTTTGTGGAGAAAATCGCCACTATCAAAAACAGCATCCCCCCCGCCCGCGCTCCCTTTAGACCCCATGATCTTGTTTAAAAACCTAAAAATACTAGATCAAATACCCCCGATTTTGAAAGAGGAATTTCTTGCCCTTGTAAACAAAGTTGGATCAGGATCCCCAACAGACCCCTGTCCTCCTCACATTCTTCAAGAAGTATTCTCCATCTGTCCCGATCCCCCTCTAGCACTTCTCAACAAATCTTTGAAATTAGGTGTGGTCCCTGACTCTTTTAAAACGGCCGAGGTTGTTCCTATCCTCAAGAAACCCAATGCCGACCCCTCAATACTTACTAACTTTCGCCCGATCTCTCTACTCCCCTATCTCAGTAAGATCCTAGAAGCTCATGTCGCCAAATGTGTCAGTTCTTTTATTGAACTTTCGCTATTTCTAGATCACCAGCAGGCTGGATTCATACCAGCTCACTCCACAGAGCTGGTCATACTTGCAGTCATGGACAAACTCAGAAAGGGGGCTGACCATAACATCCCTCAGGCCCTTATTCTCCTGGATCTCTCTGCTGCCCTAAAATGGATCACCTCCTTCCTTGAAAATCAGTCCCAGGCAGTTCGTTTAGCTACCTTCTCAGCTAGGAGGGTAAGCCTGACCTGCGGAGTCCCTCAGGGTTTCTCTCTCTCCCCTCTTCTTTTCAACCTCTATATGCTTCCCCTGATCCGCTCCCTACGTAACTGTGAGGTAGCCACTTTTAATTACGCCAATGACCTTCAGCTCGTTTTTTAAATTGACTCTTCCATTTCGTCTAGGTCAAATTTTCAGGCCACCTTGTGCCTCATCAGTAACTGGATGAACGCCAGTCATGTGAAACTCAATCCTGATAAAACTGAGCTCGTCCTGACTGGATGCACCTCTAATCCTTGGAATACCAATTTTTGGCCCCCTTCTTTAGGTACCCCTCCTCAACCTGCGGACTGTGTGAAAAGCCTTGGGGTCATTATAAGTAGAGATCTGTCCATGAACACTCAAATCGGCGCAGTGGTGTCGTCTTGCTTTTTTCATCTCCGCAGAATCCGTAAGATCTCTAGATTTCTGATCACCGAGGCGCTCACCGTGGTTCTGTTGGCCCTAGTCATCTCTCGTATTGACTACGCCAACTCACTTTATGTGGGCATTCCAGCTTACTAGCTTCACCGTTTACAATTGGTCCAGAACCAAGCAGCCAGGCTCATATTCCACCAACCTAGACATCTACATGTTCCGCCCCCTGATGAGGAGCCTCCATTGGCTTCCGGTGGCAAACCGCTGCGCTTTTAAATTGGGCTGTACCATTTTTAAAGCCTTAGCTGGTCTTGGCCCAGCCTTCATTTCATCCTTGATTCGTTGTTACACTCCGTCACGTATTCTTCGTTCTTCTCATTTAAATCTGCTTGTTATCACCCCCTTCAAGCGGAAAAGACTTGGCGGCCTTAGATTCTCTCTATTGGCCCCCCAATTCTGGAATTCCCTGCCTATTGAGCTTAGGCTAGCCACCTCATATTCCCGATTTAGAACTCTTCTTTTTGTCCAAGCACACGAGTAAGCCCAGTTTATTCCTCTTCTGCCGCTTCTCCTCCACTAGCGCCATGAAACCGTTTGGTGTAAGAGCGCTCTATAAATATTTTTCACATAACATAACTGTTGGAAGGCGGACCCCGAGGAGTCGGCGAGACCACCAAGGGGGGCCCTCACACTGTACGAAGTAGCCGAGCGCTGCCGAGAAGTCTCCTGAGAGATCCTTCTCCTATCACGTACTAGCACAGTAACACCACCACACCGGACTCAAGGAGGTTGTCTCAAGACAAGCAATTCTTTATCAGCAATAACAAGGTTACGAGGTCAATATTTACACGAAGGGATCGAGGGATCCACCAAAAGTCTCAGTGTCTCTTTGGAAGGGTAGGGGTAGCGGGACAGTCTTTGGTAGGAGTGTGGTACGAGGGTACCTGGGGCCCAGTTCTTATCCTCAAGCTGGAGGACCTCCGGATCTCGGAGGGGTCGAGTCGCGACGGCGTCAGCAGGGCTCTGGCGTACAGTTCGTGGAGAGCCGCGATCCAATCAGCAGGGCTCTCAAGATGGTTTCTGCTCAGCTCGAGCCGCGACGTCGTCAGCAGGGCTCCGAGGGAGGTTTCAGCGAGGTTGGGCCGCGACAGCGTCAGCAGGGCTCCGATGTTCCAGGTGGCTTCAAAGTGTTCACAAGAAGGAGCCGCGACGCAGTCAGCAGGGCTCGTGATGGTTCCGACAAGAGTTCTTCTCCGTAGGGTCAGCCGCGATTCAATCAGCAGGGCTCTCGACTCCGGGATACAACTGCCGATCTGTGGCGGGGTTGCCCCAGATATAGGTCTGGAGCCCTTTGATGTCCGGACCCAGGCGCCCGGTGGGGGCGGAGAGGCCGGGTGGAGGTGGCCAGACGCCCAGCAGGAGAGGCGCCAGGCCCAAGGGAGTTGCAGGGTGATCACACCTCGAGAGGGGAGGACAGTTGGGGGTCCCATCGATACTGTCCTCCGCCGGGGGCGATGAATGGTTCCTGCGGCACCCCCTGGCCAGTTCGTGGTGCCTCGATGTCGGGGCTTCGCTGGGGTCGAGGCCGGGTTGAGCGGGGTCGTGCTGGCTGGTGCACAGAGTCACGTGGGTGCCAACAAGATGGCGGAGCCACGAGGGGTATGCGACCTCGTGCAGCTCAGGATGAAGGGCCTTGGTGCAGTTCAGAAGGGTGGCCCGTGAAGGCCGGGGCGGGGAACGGGCACAATCCACGGGGGTAAGGACCATGCCACGAGGCCGGGTCCAACAGGCGTCCCCCCCAGCCGAAGGCATGGAGAGTCACCCATCTCCTTGGGGATTCTCCTCGTCAAGGCGGAAGAAGCGGGACAGGCCGTCGGCATTGGCGTGGTCATTGCCGGGCCGGTGTTCAACGTCAAAGTCCATCCCTTGTAGCGAGATGGACCACCGCAGCAGCTTGGGGTTCTCGCCCCGCATTTGCATTAACCACCGCAGGGGCCGGTGGTCGGTCTGGACCCGGAAGTGGGTACCGAAGAGGTAGGGCCGGAGTTTCTTAAGGGCCCACACCACAGCGAAGGCCTCACGCTCGATGGTGCTCCATCGTTGCTCCCGGGGCAGTAGCCGTCGGCTGATGAAGGCCACTGGTCGGTCGAGCCCCTTTTCATCGGCCTGGGACAGGACGGCCCCGATCCCATACTCGGAGGCGTCCGTCTGCACCACGAACTCCTTATTGTAGTCAGGGGCCTGTAGCACCGGGGCAGTACACATTGCGGTCTTTAGGGTGTCGAAGGCTGCTTGGCAGCGGGGTGTCCAGTGCACCTTCTTGGGCTGCTTTTTGGACGTTAGCTCTGTGAGGGGGCCAGCAATGCTCCCATAGTCCCGGATAAACCGCCGGTAGTATCCGGTGAGACCCAGGAAGGACCGGACAGCGGTCTGGGTAGTGGGGGGTTCCCAGGCCTGGATGGCATCTATTTTCGGTTGGAGAGGGGCCACCTGCCCGTTCCCCACTTGATGGCCCAGGTAGGTCACGGATCCGTGGCCGATCTGGCATTTGCTGGCCTTGATTGTGAGCCCGGCCCGCTGGAGGGCGGCCAGGACGGCTTTAATGTGAAGGAGGTGCTCTGCCCAGTTGTTGCTGTACACGGCAATGTCATCTAGGTAGGCCGCGCTGAAGGCCTCAAGCCCGGCCAAAACCTTGTTCACCAGTCTTTGAAAAGTGGCCGGGGCGTTCTTCATTCCGAAGGGCATCACCCGAAAGTGGTAATGCCCATCCGGGGTCGAAAAGGCGGATCTTTCTTGGGCGCCGGGGGTGAGCTGGATCTGCCAGTACCCGGCGGTGAGGTCCAGCGTGCTCAAGTAGCGAGCGGCCCCTAAGCGGTCGATGAGTTCGTCGGCCCTGGGTATAGGGTGGGCGTCCGTCTTGGTCACTGCATTCAGGACTCGGTAGTCCACGCAGAATCGCAACTCCGGAGGGTGGCCGGGAGCTGCGGCCTTTGGCACCAGGACGACAGGGCTGGCCCACGGGCTGTCGGAGGGTTCGATGACCCCCAGGGCCAGCATCTTCGTTACTTCGGCCTGGATGCATGCCCGCACTCGGTCGGATACCCGGTAGGCTCTGTGTCGCACGGGGGGCTCTCCCGGGTGTCGACGTTGTGGACGCACCAGTGGGTCACCCCCGGGGTGAGGGAGAAGAGGGCTGCGTAGTCCTGCAGCAGTTGCTGGCAGTCGTTGCGCTGTTCCGGAGTCAGGGAAGAGGCGAGTTGGACGCCCTCGATTGTTCCATCATGGACGTTGGACTGCAAGAGGTCGGGCAGGGGCTCGGAGTCGTCCTCGCCCCCCTCGTCGGTCGCCAGTAGCAGGCTCAGTTCGGTCCGGGCAAAGTGGGGTTTTAGCCTGTTAGCATGTAGGACCCGGAGGGGGTTCCGGGGGGACTCCAGGTCGACCAGGTAGGTGACGGGACTTTTCTTCTCCACTACCTTGAAGGGCCCGGTCCACTTGTCCTGGAGGGCGCCGGGTTCAACCGGGGCCATGACCCATACCTTCTGACCTGGCTCGAATTCTATGGTAGAGGAGTTCCGATCGTACCACCGCTTCATGTCCTCCTGGCTGGCCTCGAGGTTGGCTTCGGCCATGGCTCGGAACTTGCGGGTCTGGTTTCGGAGGGTCAGGAGGTATCGGTAGACGTCAGGAGGGGCGCCTTGGGGCTTCGTCTCCCAGCTCTCTTTGACCAGGCTGAGCGGTCCGCGGACCGGGTGTCCGAACAATAGTTCAAACGGGCTGAACCCCAGGGACTTCTGCGGGACCTCCCGATAGGCAAACAGGAGGCACGGCAGCAGGACATCCCATCTCCGCCTGAGGGGCTCTTCTAGGCCCTGGATCATTCCCTTTAATGTTCTGTTGAACCGCTCAACCAGTCCGTTCCCCTGAGGGTGATAGGGGGTCGTCAACTTGTATGTGACCCCGCACTGCTGCCACAGGGACCGCATGTATCTGGAAATAAAGTTCGTGCCTCTGTCGCTCACCACTTCGCGGGGAAATCCCACTCGGGAGAAGATCCCCATTAAGGCCCGGCCTACCACGGGGGCCGTTATAGTTCTTAGCGGGACCGCCTCCGGGTACCTGGTGGCGTGGTCCACGAGGACCAGGATGAAGCAGTGGCCCAGGGCGGTCTGGGGGTCCAGGGGCCCCACGATATCGATTCCGACCCGTTCGAACGGGGTGCTGACGGCTGGAAAGGGTTGGAGGGGGGCCTTGACCCGCCCCCCCCGTCTTCCCGCTGGCTTGGCAGGTCTGGCAGGACCGGCAGTGGTTGTCCACGTCTCTCCGCATCCGGGGCCAGTAGAAGTGGGTCACCAGACGGCTGTACGTTTTGTCTTGCCCCAAGTGTCTGGCGAGGGGCACATCATGTGCCAGGTTGAGCAGGAACTCCCGGAAGCGGAGGGGGACCACCAACACTCGGCTGGCCCCGAGTTCTGCCACTTTCTGCTCACTGTATAGCAGGCCCTCGGCCCAGTAGACCCAGTGGGTGCCGGTCTGGTCCCCGTTGGTTTGGGCGGACGCTTGTTGGCGGACCCCTTCGAGAGTGGGGCAGGACTGCTGCTCTTGTTGGAACTGCTCCCGGGTGGGGCCCCCTTCGTGTCGCCATGGTGTCAGCTCTGGTAGGGCGCACGGGGAAGCCATCTCTTCGGGGGAGGATTCACTAGGTCCAGGGTCGGTGTCCGCCTCCCCCTCGCTGCTGGCGGGAGGTGGTGCGAGCCCCTCGGGCTGGGCGGCCCCGGAGGCCGAGGATGAGCGGGGGGCCCGGGCGGTCATGGACCGGGTGATGGCACAGGCCCAGTCAGATAGTCCCAGCATTAGGAGGTGCTCTCGTCACTCTACTTGAGCCCAGGGGGAACTCTCCAAGTCGTTCCCCAGGAGGCAGTCGACGGGGGCGTCATCGCGTACCGTCACCTTCAGCAGGCCCGTCACCCCTCCCCACTCGAAGGGGACCAGGGCCATCTGGCACAGGCTTTCGCTGTTGTCGGCCGATCGGACGGGACACAGCACATTCGGTAGGATCTGTTCGGGGGTCACCAGGTGGCAGCGGACAGCGGTGACACTGGCGCCGGTGTCACGAAGGGCTTCGGCCCGTTGTCCATTGACCGTGACCTGCTGCCGGTACTTCTGGGTGTTGCTTGGGATGGGGGTGCAGGGTACCATTTCTCGGCTACCCAGGCAGACCAGGGACATGGCTGCCGGCTCCCAGTCAGTGGTCCCTCGGTCGAGGGTCTCCTCTTCCTCTTCTCCTTCTCCCAGGGCGGCGGCCGCCAGCTGTCGGGGCGGGGGCCCGCCGGCCCTGTTTCTTCGGTTCAGGGGGCAGACCGGATCGCTGGCATAGTGTCCGGTTTGTTGGCAGCCGTAGCACGTTACTGGTGGCCGTGGTCCGGGTCTGGCCGGGGGCGCCCCCCTTTGGGCTAGGCTCGGGGAGAGTTGTTGCTGCGGTGACCCTCTAGGGGGGCTCCTGGGGGCCCCGGCGGGAGGGTCTCGGTTCCTGTTCGGCCCTCCCCCTCCACCGTGTTGGCGGGGGGGTCCGGTGGGGTTCTTCTGGTACTCCCCCATTGAGTTTCGGGGGACCCGGGAGTTGACCCATCGATCGGCCTCGACGGCGAGTTTACGCGGGTCGGTCATTTTGCTGTCGAGGAGGTGCTGTCTCAGTTCCACAAAGCAATTGTTGGAGAGATGTTCCCACACGATGAGGTCGACCAGCTGCCCGTAGGTGGTTACTTAGCTACCTCTGATCCACCCTTCTAGGGCCCGACTGAAAAAGTCCACATATTCCACCCAGGTGGTGCCCGGGATTGTCTTGCAGTCTCTGAACCGCTGGCGGTACATTTCTGCGGTTAGCCCGTAGCGGGTGAGCAGAGCCTCCTTCATGTGATCGTAGGAGGTCATCACCTCCTCCGGCAGCTGGAGCAGTGTGTCTCGACCCTCACTCAGGAACCGCCCCCACAGGCCCGCGCCCCAGTCTTTTCGGGGCACCCGATGAGAGGTCATGGCCACCTCGTAGGCCTTGAACCATTGTTGGATGTCGTCATTCTTGTAGTACTCCTTGACGACCTCTTTCGGGATATGTACCTTGGTCTCGGCAGGCGGTAGAGTGTCTCTAGTACTGGGGGCGTTGGTCCCTCCGTTCTTGGCCTTGATTTCGAGCTCCTTGAGACTGCGCTCGTGCTCAAGGGTCAGTTTCTTTTCCTCCAACTCCCGGTGTCGCCTCTTCTCCTCTATCTCCTCTTGAAGCCGTAGCTGCTCTAGGGCCAGTTTCTTTTCCGCCAGCTGGAGTTCGCCGTCCAGCCGCAGTCGTGCGAGCTCTAGCTCGTGGTTCCGGACCTTCTCCCGCTCTCGTATTTCTTCTTCGGAGAGGCCGGTTTCTAGGCTCTTTCTTCCTCCGGTTGCCGGAGTCAGTGCGGTTGATGTGGTCTCAGTCAGGGGCAAGGGACCTTCTTCCTGGGAGGGGCCTGCCCCGGCCTCCAGCCATGTCCTCAGAGCTTTCTGCATGTCCTCTTTGGTACCTAGGCCGGTGGTTGCAATGCCTTTGTCTTTGCAGAACTGTTTTAACTCTTTGTGCGTATATTCTTCCAGCCGTTCGGGCTGGAACTCCATTGTCGCGTTGTTTTCCTGGCTGCTCATGATTACTGTACGTTTGGATGGGTAGCTAGTGGGTACTGGCTGGTACGTACTGCGTTCGGCTCGGATCCCGTCGCTGGCCACCAAATGTTGGAAGGCGGACCCCGAGGAGTCGGCGAGACCACCAAGGGGGGCCCTCACACTGTACGAAGTAGCCGAGCGCTGCCGAGAAGTCTCCTGAGAGATCCTTCTCCTATCACGTACTAGCACAGTAACACCACCACACCGGACTCAAGGAGGTTGTCTCAAGACAAGCAATTCTTTATCAGCAATAAAAAGGTTACGAGGTCAATATTTACACGAAGGGATCGAGGGATCCACCAAAAGTCTCAGTGTCTCTTTGGAAGGGTAGGGGTAGCGGGACAGTCTTTGGTAGGAGTGCGGTACGAGGGTACCTGGGGCCCAGTTCTTATCCTCAAGCTGGAGGACCTCCGGATCTCGGAGGGGTCGAGTCGCGACGGCGTCAGCAGGGCTCTGGCGTACAGTTCGTGGAGAGCCGCGATCCAATCAGCAGGGCTCTCAAGATGGTTTCTGCTCAGCTCGAGCCGCGACGTCGTCAGCAGGGCTCCGAGGGAGGTTTCAGCGAGGTTGGGCCTCGACAGCGTCAGCAGGGCTCCGATGTTCCAGGTGGCTTCAAAGTGTTCACAAGAAGGAGCCGCGACGCAGTCAGCAGGGCTCGTGATGGTTCCGACAAGAGTTCTTCTCCGTAGGGTCAGCCGCGATTCAATCAGCAGGGCTCTCGACTCCGGGATACAACTGCCGATCTGTGGCGGGGTTGCCCCAGATATAGGTCTGGAGCCCTTTGATGTCCGGACCCAGGCGCCCGGTGGGGGCGGAGAGGCCGGGTGGAGGTGGCCAGACACCCAGCAGGAGAGGCGCCAGGCCCAAGGGAGTTGCAGGGTGATCACACCTCGAGAGGGAAGGACAGTTGGGGGTCCCATCGATACTGTCCTCCGCCGGGGGCGATGAATGGTTCCTGCGGCACCCCCTGGCCAGTTCGTGGTGCCTCGATGTCGGGGCTTCGCTGGGGTCGAGGCCGGGTTGAGCGGGGTCGCGCTGGCTGGTGCACAGAGTCACGTGGGTGCCAACAAGATGGCGGAGCCACGAGGGGTATGCGACCTCGTGCAGCTCAGGATGAAGGGCCTTGGTGCAGTTCAGAAGGGTGGCCCGTGAAGGCCGGGGCGGGGAACGGGCACAATCCACGGGGGTAAGGACCATGCCACGAGGCCGGGTCCAACAATAACATAACTACATCGGGGTGACGCATCATTGTCGAACCGCTGGACTGCAGGCAATGCAAGCAACATAAAGCGATGCGTTTGCGCTGAGCCACGCACAGCGGAGTTGTGTCGTAAACAGGGGACAATATGCCGTGCAATTGGCAATGTGATATCTGCAGTTCGGGCAGCAGCAGCGATGCGTCGGTGTTGAAGGAAATGTGCCGGTACCGATCAGCACAACGTCATCGATGCATGAATTTTCTTAGTTTCAGCACTTGGTACTCACTTCCAAGGGCCCAGGACTGGATTGGCACCACTTGGCAGAGCAGGACTCAAAGCAGAAAGAGTCCAGGTGCATGTTGCACGATGAAAAAGAAGTCCTTGCTATCTCTGAGACTTCAGAAAACAGGAGGCAAGCTGACAGGCCTTTGGAGATACTTTGGTTCTGGGATGTAGAGATGAAGGTTTCGTCCCTCTCACTCTCTGACAAGAGGCACCACTCCATCACAGCAAAGCAGTTCAGCAAAGTGGCAGTCCCTCCAGCAGCACAGCAGTCCTTCTTCCTGGTAGAATTTCAGAATGTCCTCTGTTACAGATGTGTTCAGATTTGGTGGCGTCAGAGGTCCAGTACTTATACCCAGTTGGGCCTTTGAAGTGGGGGAGACATCAAAGACATGCTTTGAAGTGCACAGAGTCCCTTTCTTCCCTGCCCTGGTTCCAGATTCACTACTGAGGGGTATGCAACCATTTCTTTGGGGACAGGACACAGCCTTCTCCCTCCCATCCTGCTCAAGATGACCCATCAGAATGCAGATGGACACTCACTCACAATTTCCCTTCCTTTGTGTGTAGCTGTCTAAAGGGAATGCAAGAATTCAGCTGTCATCCACCCCAGACGTGCATTCCAGAGACAGGCAGAAGGCACCAAATTATTATATTAAGAAGGTGACAACTTTCTAAAGGTGGCATTTTCAGAATTGAAATTTAACCCCTTCTGTGCCACGCCCTTTCCACCTCCTGTGCCGGGCATTTCATTAGTGGGTGGGGTTCATGACGAGATAGTCTCGTCATGGGCACAGCGCGACCGTGCTCCATGACGAGACTATCTCGTCATGGGCACAGAAGAGGTTAAGAACCAACTGCATCATAAGTTGTGTTGTTAAATTGTGATTCCAAAGACACCAAATTTGGGAGTTCCATATTTTCCCTATTGGAAATTACACTTCTAAAATGTAATAAGCAATCCAATGTTATCCTATGGGAGAGATAGGCTTTGCAGTAGTGAAAAACACATTTAAGAGTATTTCATTACCAGGACATGTAAAACTTAAAAGTACATGTCCTACTTTGTAAACACACTGCACCCTGTTCATGGGCTGTCTAGGGTCTACCTTAGGTGTGGCTTATATGTATTAAAAGGGAAGGTTTGGGCCTGGCAAGAGGGCTAATTTGCCAGGTCGACATGGAAGATTAAAACTGCACACACAGACTCTGCAATGGCAGGCCCGAGACGTGTTTAAAGGGATACTTCATTGGGTGGGTGCTGCAGGCCCACTAGTAGCATTTAATTTACAGACCCTGAGCGCATTGTGTGCACTTTACTAGGGACTTTGAAGTAAATTAAATATGCCAATTGTGGAAAAGCCAATGTTACTCTATTTAAAGTACAGTGCACATGCACTTTAGCACTGGTAAAGTGCCCAGAGCCTTAAATCCAGCAAATACTAATTCAGCAAAAGGGGAGCAGGAATGGAAAATGTTTGGGGTTGACCCTGCAGAAAGGTCCATTTACGACACACTGTATTATGAAAGCAGATTTTTAGAGGTGGTAATGTGACAAGAATATTGGTGCATATTTAAGCAGTCAGAAAGCAGTTGGAGTACAGCAGTAGCAAAATACAATATTATGATAACACCCACAATAAGAGTAATACAAACCAGCAACACATCACAATAACACAAAAGTGAAAAATGAATGCAAAAACAAACATTTACAACAACTCAATACAGCTCACCAACAAAATACAACAAAACAGCAATACAATGAAAGCAAAACAAAACACAAATACAACACAACATCACAACAGAATACAACCCACTTACAAAACAAGCATCACACAATAATAGGCAAAACAATACACATTTATATTTCTACTGTGTTAGGCTGTGTTATGTTTTTGGTATGAGTTTTGCTTGTATTGTGGTGTGCTGTGGTTGATCTGGTTGTGAGTTCTGCCCTTCAATTTTTATTGTAGTTTTATTTTGCTCTGTGTTGTTACTGTGTTGTGCTCTGTAATTATTCAAGAGATCTCAAAAAATACTGCACCAGTTTCGAGAAAAATGCAGCTCGTACCATTAAGGTTTCTGTGACAAAGAACAATTTAAAACCGCCTATGTTAACATATCCTACTCTTGCTCTTTAACTTTTTAAGGGGCATATTATCAAGGACGGCGTTAAAATTATCGCCGGTTTAGCTGCAGAAAACTGCCGCTAAAGCGGCGATAATCGGCTTGATAATACTCCCTGGAGAATTCCCATAGAAGCCCATGTTCACACCGGAACATGGACTTCTATGGGAATTCTCAAGGGCATATTATCAAGCCCATTATCGCCGCTTTAGCTGCAGTTTTCTGCCGCTAAAGTGGCGGTAATTTTTAACTCCGTCCTTGATAATATGCCTCTTAGATACTAGTCAGTTCACATCTATTGTGTACACCAAGGGCCAGATCTCTAAATATGTTTGACTGGCTCTACTGCATGTCCTTGGTGATAAAGTATGGCAGTGCTAGGCAGAAACATCTATTACCAGAGTATTATTAAACGTGATAGTATATGTCAAGAACAACACAACAAAAACATAATAGAGCACAACATAACAAAACAGTCAAAACAGAACACAGCACAACAGCCACAGTACATTACAACAGCACGATGTAATAATGCAGCACAAAAAACAGCACAGCAATCACTACAACCACAACCAAAAGCAACAAAATAAGTGAGAAAATTCCTGTACCACTCCCACAACCCGGCACTGTCTTACTTAGCACCAACAACGTTTTGTGAGCGAGTCCCTTGTGTTTGGTAGAATCCTGCCTAAAACGTTCCCATAAACCCATGAAGGAGCACTGAATTCTTTTGAGAGAAGACATTTCACAGTGATTTACAGCTACATTGAGCGTCGTCAATGTTAGAACTGATTTGTTGCTATGCTTGGAATCAGCAAAGCAGAGGCAAAATGCAAATCACGGCACTTCTGGAGATGCATTTCCTAGCTTGAATGTAGGCCAAAGATAATATATTCCAGCACACACACTTCCATTCATCAGGAAATGCATAATATCCATAAAAGGTTGGAAAGGTTGCCGCAAAGCTAAAACGCTTTGATGTTTTATATCCAACATTTTTAGAAACACCAACAGTAATAATTCAATTTAAAAACAGTTTTAACGAGACCCAATTTGTTTTAACTACAAGTAGATTTAGCGAACAGCCTAAACATGAAAGCATTCTCGCAGCATTTTCTTGCATTGCATTTTGCTAATAAATCCGAGTTTTGCTTTGCGAAGAACCGGATCATATTGACTTGGAAAAAAGAGATTTGACAAAATACGAAAGCATAAGTACATGTCTGAAACAGAGTAATTAGATTAGGGTGGTTACCGGTTTTGTTTTCATTAACAATAAGGCAAAAACAAACCCAGTTGACAAACATGGTGGAATTAGCACAACCTTAAAAATAGGACCGAGTATCTAAACCAAAAAGGTACCAGTTTATCCACATTCTTTAATTTTTGAATGCAGTTACATTTCACCTCGTCCACCAGGCACCTTACTCGCCCAAAGTTCTTATTTTGAGCGTGGATCAACTTTCTTTCTTCATAATATGAAACAGAATTGGTCACACCAAAACATTCTCTCTCCATGCATCCATTTATTGACTTTTCAGAAACTGCTATATTTCCAATCAGTTAACATTAATATAATAATGTGATTCTAAGGAAGACACGGGTATTGTAGAGCTAGAAGTAAGGGTAAAGCCCAATTATCTGATCATGGGTGGCATCGCATTACTGTGCTCTAGAGCTGCCTGAGGCAATACCGATATTGAGTGGTTCATTTGTTTACTGATGTGGTATTACAAATCCATTACAACGAGTGTCAATGTTCAAGTACCACTGTGGTTATACCTGGTACACAACAAATAAACAGTCCCCCAAAGTCCGAATGCAGATACACCCTAAGCTAATACGTGCTTAGCCAAAGTTGCCCTGCTACTTTAGCTCAACCAATGACCACCTTCATACAAGCATGTGAATGAATTAATTGGTTAAAATATCAGAATTATGCTTGACCAACACTCATTCAATAGTTTAAGTTGTCACAGTAGCAAGGGTGGCTAATCCCTAACAAAGAACGTGGACACAATGTTACATTAAATAATGTTATCTCCGATTAGGAAACACCTTCAAATATAATTCTTGGACTCTTTGTAAAATGTATTAAAAGGCAAAGTCAGTGGAAATTTTTGATTTTTATTAAATATTAAGGAATGGGCCCTTTTTATAATTTTTTTTATAAAATTGCCTCTTCCCTGCTAAAGTCTTCAGTGGCTAATTTCTATGAGCCTCCAGCTGTGGCTCTCTGAGTGCCCAAATCTGTATGAGGTGTGAACACTGTTCACAGAGCAGGAGCCAAAGGATTGGTGGCGGGGATGTGTTTCAGTTCCTCTTGCACGATCGGCATTTGGGAAGTGCCAGGAGGGACTTAATTATCTTCAAATGGCCCTCCCCTATCACAAGCAGATGTCAGATGACACCTGCACAGGCCCTTTCTTTGTTTCCCCAGTCAGCCAGGCTCCAATACCAATTGTGAGGGAGCTCCCCTACATCTAGTTTGTAGTGACCACAAAAGAAGCATTGTTCTTTTCCCTCCCCACATCTCAGGGGTGGACAGACAGGCTTTGAACACAGAAAGAAGGGTTTCATGATCTTGAATTTAGGCAGAGAGGGGGACAGTGGGATTGTTAGCAGTAGGGCACACAGGAAATGCTGCAAAAGTGGGTAAGGTAACCCCTAGGAACTTTTATCTCATTAGTTAGGGAGGAGCGAGGAGTCACCCCCACCCACAGGCTGTTTGGTCCAGGAATAAATGTGGCATCTCCGGTACCCACTGTGAACATTATTGCTTCTGTGAGAGATCAAAGAAAACTGAAGCTGCTGTCTGAGAACAACCCTGAAGGACGGGACCTGCTCTCCCTCTTGTACCCCTTGGAAAGAAGTGGGCTCCAAGTGTCATAAGACTTACCTCCTGTACAAGCTACAGGGTGACAACTAGCTACAAAATTCCTTCTCTGCAACCGGCCAGTTCCAGCTAGACCTGCCCTGGACCCTCCAGGTGGCTTCTGCTGGAGTGAGTCTTGACCCACCCAAGTGATGTTCCTGAGGTCTTGAAACAAATGGCCTCATCAAAGTGTACTCCTCCTACCATAGTGAGGAACTTAAGAGTTGGAAATCTTTTGGTACCTAAGACCTAGCGAGGACCAGGAAAAGTTTGCTAGCTGATCGGATGAAGATATGTTGCTGCTGGAGATATGATCTAGATTTTCCCTCTCAAAGGGTTTCCACAGCAGCAAATCCAAATCAGCGGGTCCTCATGGCAAAGATATCCGGCCTTGTTAAACCCGCTGCAGCCATAGGCTGAGGCCTTGGTCCACTGAAAGAATCCAAGCTCCAAAAAAGTGCTTAATCTGAAAAATAAATATTTACTGGATGAAGGCACCAAAAGTATCCTGGCGGCAAGGGACCTTCTCAGGGCACGAGTTTCAAGTTCTGCCCACTGCGAGTTTTCGCTCCAAAAATCAACAGCTTCACAAGGACCTTGTCCAATGACTAACTTACAGACCAGGATGATCCTGGTTTCAGTAGATTGCAATCACCTCAAATCGAGCTTAGTTCCTGGCCTACCACGACCAGCTGACCTTGATTGGCGTTTAATGCTTTTTGGCATTACTTTGAATATTAAACTTTAAAAATGTATATCTCTGGTTCCCCTGATTGGATGTTTTGGATTGGTATCTTCTATTTATTCAAATGTGTTCTATTTTTGTAAATTGGTTTGTAATTTTTATTTTGTTGCGTTTTGACTTTATTACTGGTTTAGTACTGCGCAAAGACACATTGCTTTCAAGATGAACCTGTCTGCTTTGTGCTATAGCTACCAGGGTGTTGAGCTGAGGTTAATTTAGAGACTTAGTGGTTCACTGTTAGAAATGGGAGTCTCTAGCTGGCAAGGGTTTGACTTTGCACCACTGTCCAAATAGGGACCCTTCTTCCTAGTCAGGATAAGAGAGTTACACTCATAAACTAACCCCTGCTCACCCCCTTGGTAGCTTGGCATGAGCAGTCAGGCTTATCTTAGAGGCAGTGTGTAAAGCATTTGCACATAACCAACAGTAATACAGTGTAAGCACTACAAAAGGACACCACACCAGTTTCGAAAAATATCCAATATTTTTATATACCAAAAACGATAAAAAGAATCCACAATACAGTCTTCAGTTATCAAAATAAGCTTGAAAAACTGTTCCTTGATGTCGATAGCTCTGTCTGGGGCTATCATGGTGTTGTGAACAAGCAAATCCAAACAGTTCTGGCTGACCGCGATGTCACGGGCCCGCTACGGTGTCGGGAAGACCTGCAAAACAGTACCTTTAGAAATGGAGGGCATCGGCGAACTCTCGTTGAGCTTCTGAAAGCATGGAGTCTGCAGGCTTCAGTTCCGGAGGTCGGTGCAGGAGTTGTCGGGCCCTGGAAGTCACACGCGTTGCAGATCTAACTCCTCTCTGTTGAAGTCAGGAGCGCTGGTGTCGACAGGCGTCTGGTGCTGCAGTGCGAAGTGCAGTGGTGCGGCGTGCGGTGCCCTCAGGTCGCGGTGTGAGCAGCAGCTCGGATGGCGGCATTAGATGGCGTTGTCAGTGAGATCAGGGTTGCGCTGCGATGTGAATGCAGGTTGCCATGCAAGCAGCATTGTTGTCATTGCTGAAGCGCTGTCCTCAGCTGACAAACTGGAGTCGATGGCACTGGCATTGGTAGGCCAAGGCTGCGGTGTGGGATGAGGGCAGTGAGTCATGTAATTTTGCAAGAGGTGCCCTCGAACCACGGTGCAAGCAGCGGAGTCGATTTCGGCATGGAGCGGCGGCGTCGGGGAGGCCAAGGTGTCGTTGTGAAGCGAGGCGGTGCGGAGTGTGGTGTCCACAGGTCACGGTGCGAGCAGTGGCTCGGTGGCGGTGTCAGCAGGCATCGTCGGTGAGACCAGGGGCGCGGTGCGGCATTGCGGCAGTGCCCTCTGCAGTGCCTTCAGGACACGAGTTGACAGTGCCATCATAGACGGCGTCGGGCTGCTTTTTCTTCTGTTGCAGAACAAAACACACAGTCTCCAGTTCTGAGGGCAGAAGAACTTGAAGTCTTTGCTGTTCTTGAGACTTCTTGAACAGGGGGCAAGCTCTACTGAACCCAAGAGACTTCTGTGGCACCTCCCTGTATGGAAAGAGAAGGCATGGCAAGAGGACATCCATCTTGCGCCTCATGGGTTCTGTTAGACCCTTAATCATGCCCCTCAAGGTCTGGTTGAATCTCTCCACCAGACTGTTACCTTGTGGGTAGCAAGGGGTGGTGAACTTGTAGGTTAGACCACTCTTCTTCCACAGGGATGTCATATACTTGGATATGAAATTGGTCCCCCAGTCAGCAGCCACCTCTCTGGAGAACCCGATGCAGGAAAAGATTCCTGTTAACGCCAGGCCCACCACTGGCGCCGCCGTTTTCCTGAGAGGGATTGCCTCCGGCTACCAGGTGGCATGGTCCACCAAGACCAGGATGTACCTGTTGCCCATGGCTGTATTGGGATCCAGTGGTCCCACAATGACCATCCCTACACTTTCAAAGGGTGTTCCAACAACTGGAAAAGGTTGGAGAGGAGCTTTGACCTTCTTCCCACTCCTACCACTTGCCTGGCAAGTTTTGCAAGACCTGCAATGTCTATCTGACTGGCTTTGAATTTCGGGCTAGAAGAAGTGGGTGACAAGCCTGTCAAAGGTCTTGTCCTGCCCCAAATGTCCTGCCAATGGCACGTCATGAGCCAGACCCAGTAGGAAGGTCCTGAAGCGCTGGGGTACCACCAGCACACAGGATGACTCAGGCTCAGTGACCTTAGGCTCACTGTACAGGAGACTATTTTCCCAGTAGATCCAATGTGATCCGGACTGATCACCAGCTGCCTGGTCTGCAGCCTGCCGCCGCAGACCATCTAGAGAAGGGCACTCTTTCTGCTCCTTGCAGAATTCCTCCCTGGTGGGACCCCCTTCTTGCTGCCAATGGGTCAGCTCAGAGATGTCCCCCAGTTCAGCTACCTGCTCCCCTGTAGGCACCAGGGCATCCCCCTCAAGGTCCGCCTCCTCCCGGTCCATGGCAACATCAAGGGCCGGTTTCCTGTGCCCCTTGCCCTTTCTCTTGGCAGGGACTTGGGCCACTGTTTCAGGCTCCAAGTCCTCTTGATCAACCTTTCTGGCTGCCATTGACCGAGTGGATACGCATCCCCTCTCTGTCAACCCAAGCATCTCCAAGTGAGACCTGAGCTCAACATCCTTCCATAAGGACTGCTCCAGGTCGTTACCTAACAGACAATCTACAGGCATGGAAAGGCTCACAACTACCCTCAAGGGACCTGAGACCCCCCCACTCTAAGGGAACCTGCGCCACCATATACTGGTGCTCTGAATTGTCCACAGCAATTACTTGGTGGAATGACCCTGGGACTACCTTCTCCTCAGAGACTAGATGACACCGGACTAAGGCCACACTGGCTCCAGTATCTATGAGAGCCTCTACCCTTTTCCCATTGATGGTCACCCAGGTGCTGTATTTCTTCATTTTAGGGGGCACCTGGTTTTCTGGGACCATCCCACTGTCCTCTAGTGAGACGAGGGTCATTTCTGTGGGATCCCCACCCTCCTGTGGGTACTCCTCCTCCCCGAGCGCAACACTAGCCAACACCTTGGACTGCCCACCTGTGGGTGGCTGTGCCCCCTTAGGGCACTTGGGGTCCCCCTTTATGTGACCCACCAGGTCACATGCAAATCACTTGCGGGGGCCGGTCTCAGCAGGCTTTCCTGAAGAGAACCCTTGATTCTTATCTCATGGGGATGGGAACCTTTACCCTGGGTGTTAGTTTGGGACCCTTTAGAGAACTCCTGTGCGTTACCTTTATCCCCCCCACTTTTCTGCTGGGGAACCTGCCCACCTTTGGCTGAGCCTTATTTTTCCTTGACTCAGCGTGTGCCCCTACCTGGGAACTCTTGTTGAGATATTCGGGCTGTTGGAGAGACTTGTGTGGTGGCGTTAGTGGATTGGCTTGCCGCTCCCTCCCGCCGCCACTGCAGCTGGTGCTCGAAGCGGTTGATGAGCTGAGGGAGCTGACTACATTACCCAGAATCCCCGGCAGTGGTCCCGCCCCTACACACACCCACTTCTGCGCCCGGAGGCGCCAAATACGAACAGGCTCCCTCGGTGGAGCGGGAGCCTTATTTTTCTTTGACTCAGCGTGTGCCCCTACCTGGGAACTCTTGTTGGGATATTCGGGCTGTTGGAGAGACTTGTGTGGTGGGCGTTAGTGGATTGGCTTGCCGCTCCCTCCCGCCGCCGCTGCTGCTGGTGCTCGAAGCGGTTGATGAGCGGAGGGAGCTGACTATATCACCCAGAATCCCCGGCAGTGGTCCCGCCCCTACACACACCCACTTCCGTGCCCGGAGGCGCCAAATACGAACAGGCTCCCTCGGTGGAGCGGGAGCCTTACTTTTCTTTGACTCAGCGTGTGCCCCTACCTGGCAACTCTTGTTGGGATATTTGGGCTGTTGGAGAGACTTGTGTGGTGGGCGTTAGTGGATTGGCTTGCCGCTCCCTCCCGCCGCCACTGCTGCTGGTGCCGAAGCGGTTGATGAGCGGAGGGAGCTGACTACATTACCCAGAATCCCCGGCAGTGGTCCCGCCCCTACACACACCCACTTCCGCGCCCGGAGGCGCCAAATACGAACAGGCTTCCTCCGCGTCGTGGGACGTGCGCGGGCGGCGCCGGGCTAAGCCCGGGCAAAGGGCGGGCCCTCTTAGGGCAAAGGGCGGGCCCTCTTAGGCCCTCAGAGGCCAGAGGAGGCTGGGCTGGGCAAACCCTCTTCATTGAGTGATCATATTTTGCCTACTCGTACCGTTAGGTTGGGCGGTGTGGGAAATTTCATTGTTTGATTTAGTGTTTACCTGTGATGAGGAGAGACTAGTTGGTGTTTATTAATTGTTTAGTATGGCCAAAGTTAAGAGTAAAACTGGTATGAAGGCGATGGGTATGGGGACACTTGATGGCTATTTGAAACAGGTAGAAACGGCTGTTGCCAGGGATATTGATCTAGTTGAGCGTAGATTGTCCTTGGATCCTATCAGCCATTTAGTTTCCCCGTCCTTAACTGCCTCCATTGATGTCCCGCTGTATTGTTGGCAACCCTATATAATTTCCAATGGGTCAGTAGCAGTAGACAGCTCTACGATTTCTCCTGCCCCCTTACCTGAAACTAGCATAGTCCCTTCTCCTGTGGCTACATGTACCAGGCTATTGAGGGCCAGACCAACCATGGCAACCAACCGTAGTAAAACTGCCCCTAATAAAAGGAAGGCTACAAATACTCTTCATGGTAGCCGGCAACAGGCAAAACAGCCAAGAAACACTAAGTCCCCTTCTGGGTCGGTTCAAAATGAAGCTATAGTTCCACCCATAGCTATTGAGAATCGGGAGGAGGGTAGTAATGATTGTACTAATTTAGGTATTGAACAGAGTAGTGAGGGAGGTATGTCGGATTTCGTTAAGATTCTGGAAATACGTCTTAGGGCTTTTATCTCGCCCCTAATGGCTAAGCTGGAATTAATAGAAGATCGTCTTAAGTCCATTGAAATACATCTTAATACTAAGGACTTAAAGATGGCGCCAAGTACTTCAGCAGCGCACTCATTAAGTGTAGCTACAGCCTCAGTTACCAATTTGTTGGACTCCATCATTACCCCACTTCAACAACCGGTACCCCTAGTTACTCTCCAGGGGGCTGGTTCAAGTATTCCATCTTTAGTCCCAAAGCTTACTGGTGCGATTCAGGGAGAGAAGCAGGGTTCTCGGAGTCCAGTGGGGTGTTTAAGTTCCTCAGCACAGTCCCCTAAGAGGGAACCGTCGTTACATTTGCCTGCAGAGGCATGTCCCCACACAATAATATTGGCTAATGTTCCTAAAATTGAGGGCGGTCAAAATGAACATTGGACCTCACTAAAAAATAAGGCCCTCCATTATTTATCCAATAAAACAGTTATGGGACAGCATTTGAATAATAATTTATTGATGATTAGAAGGGTGCCGTGGGTGGGTAAGACTAAGAAAAGCTTAGAAGGCGACTATGTCGTCATAAGCTTTAGATCCCCCAGGCTGGTGGATAACATTTTGAGACAGGCTGGGTCAGTCAGAATCCTAAATGAGTATGTAAACGTACTCCCTCTGGGGTTCTTTTATCCCCCTCATAATATCAGGCCAGTGTGCAGTGACCCATTTAAAGGGAGAGGCTCCTATGAATTTGTAGTCCCAGTCTTTAACAGATTTGATACTCTCTCAAATCTGGGAGAAATTGAGTGACTAGGTACTCAAGAAGATACTTTTATTTCTATCACCCCGGCTAGTGTCTGTACTTCAGTTACACCGGCAAGAAATGCCCTCCTGGCAGACGGGTGTGATCTAGGGTTTAGGGGAACACCTGTAAAGCTGGTAACGTGGAATGTTGCTGGCCTCAAACATAAAATAGATGACCCAGTTTGGAGGGAATTTGTTGGTTTGGGTGATATTATAGGTTTACAAGTAACCTGGGATGTAGGGAACACTTTGACACTGGACGGTTACTCCAGTTATTTTATCCCGGCGGTTCAATCAAATATGGGGAGGGCGAAGGGTGGCTTGGTCACTTTAATTTCAGCTACTATCCCCGGTACCCATATCCAATTAGATACGGGCTCACAAAACTGTTTAGCTGTACAAATTTCCCTGAGTGGAGTGGGAGCCGTTTTAATTATCAATTTTTATAATTCTTATGATAGAGTCACCCCGACTGATCACCTGTCCATGTTAAATCTTATTTTGGCAGATTATAAGGAGGTCAATAAAAATGAATGTTTTATTATAATTATGGGGGATTTCAACATCCATGGCTGTCCAGATAATTGTTTGTCATTAGACTTGTTAGGTCCGGCAGAGCAAGGGGACACTCATTTTGAACATTCTGCACAGGGAGATCTCCTTGAAACTATTCTGGCGGATAACGGTCTGATCCTTCCTTCAATGGGGGATGAGGAGATACCTACCTTTAAGGTGAATGGTAGTCACTCAGTTATTGACTATATTTTTATTAGTCTAGCACTGGGAGACAGAATTTATGGATATTCGCTGGTCTGGTCACAATTTAGCGACCATAATCCAGTGATCCTCAGTGTTTCGGACCTGATCATAAAGCCTGAGGTAGTTAAATACAAAAATAGAAAGGACAAATTTGATATTCGTCCTACAGATCAGGCCCGTAGGATTAGATGGAGTAGAGTCATACCGGGAGACTTTCATACCAATTTAAGAAGGAAGGTAGGATCTGCACTGGACACATGTTTGAACTTGGAAGCAGATGATGAGGAGGTTCTAGAGGCTTATCCAAAAATTTGCACCCAGGTTTTAGCAGACCTTAGATGTACAGGGATAGCTAAGGATCCTGCTGAAAAGGGGTGGTTTGATCTTAACTGCTCAACAGCTAATAAAAAGTTGAAGGCTGCCCTTAATTGTAAGCCAGTGAATCGGGCCTTGGTGGCCTCATTAAGGAAAAATTATAATAAAGTCCTGGAAACAAGAAGAAGGAAGATACGGGAGGACGCCTGGGAAGAATTAACCTCCGTGGATGTCCTCAGGAATAGCGCCAAATTCTGGGCTGTTGTAAATAAACCCTTTTTTCATGACCATTGTAATAACCAATTAGAGTGTGGTATTCAGGGACAGTTGTGGTGCTCCCATTTTAAGTCAGTCTATGAAGGGGAAAATGTTGAGGAGGTGAATATGTTTACCCCCATTTTTGACCCTTATACTTTAACGGTCACGGAGAGTGAGGTGGCTGACGCTATCGGTAAGTTGACGAGTAATAAGGCTCCGGGTCCCGATGACGTTCCAGCTGATCTTTTTAAATCAGATCTCAAGACCTGGTCTACAGTTTTAACCAATGTTTGTAACAGAGTATGTACTGCAGGGATTCCGGACACCTGGTCTGAATCAGTTGTCATACCCATTTTTAAGAAAGGTAATAGAGGGGATCCCAGTTGTTATCGCCCTATTTCTCTCATTGATTCTGCGGTGAAGGTGCTGGGGCGAGTGGTTCTAGGTAAAATTAGTTCTTGGTTGGAGGACACAGATACCCTTTCTTGCCTGCAATATGGGTTTAGGAAGGGACGAGGGACTATAGATCAAAGTCTTAACCTCCACCTATTAATTGGAAAATACACCATCGCCAAAAGGGGCATGCTATATCTAGCTTTTATGGACCTTTCCTCGGCCTTTGACTGAGTGAATAGATCCAAACTTTGGGGATTGCTCCTTAAGTTGGGTATAGATAAAAATATTGTGTATTTTCTTGCCGATTTACATAGGGACCTAACAGCCACAGTTAGATATGATCGGTTAGGCAACTGCACGGGCAGGATTGGGATCATTAATGGGGTCAGGCAGGGGTGTATTTTAGCCCCCTTGCTTTTTACTCTTTATATTAATGACTTGGGTGCGGCTCTTACGGAGGCGTGCCAAGACATTCCAAGGGCTGGCAAGTTTTCCATTCCGGCATTATTATATGCGGATGATGCCGCTTTAATAGCACGCACAGCTGTGGGGCTGCAATGTCTTTTAAATGTATTTGCTAATTTTATGGAAGCACTGGATTAAAGTGTGAACTTTACGAAATCTCATGTCATGATTGTGGGCAGTAAACTCAAAAGACTTAAGACCATTCACTGTGAAGGGAATGTTCTATCCAGGGTCTCAAGATTTCCATATCTGGGGGTGATTTTTGACGATAAATCCTCCTGGTTGCCCCAACTAGTTGCTAAATGTAATGCTTTTGCCAGGTCTATCCTGGCTGTCTTGGACTTCGCCCGTAAGCTAGGGGCGAAGCCTTTAGAGGCTGTGTTGAGAACATATGATGCTAAATGTATTTCAATAGCTATGTATGGAGCTGACCTGTGGGGATTGAAAAGTGTAAAGGCGTTGCAGGTAGCTGAGGATAAGTTTTTGAGATCTATCTTATCACTTCCCCAGTCAACTCCTGGATACATTGTTCATCAGGAGTGCGGGTGGAATATCTTGCAGACCGCATTGCCTTAGCCCCGTTTTTAAAATGGATTTCAATATGGTTAAACCCTGAATTAGAATTGAATCATGAGATTCTCAGGGATTGTTTAGCTCTCGATCATGGCAACTCTATCCCCTGGTTGAACTATGTAAAAAAATTAACCATAGAAATGGGTCGCCCAGAATTGTTTGCTCACCCACACAATTTACTAAAGGGGGATGTGAAATGGGTGAAAGACACACATAAACGGCATACCTAGCAAGAGAAGAAAAGGAATTACGTAAACCAACAGTAAGGGCTCACCAGTTGTTAATTACTTCCAATGGTTTAGAACCCTACCTGAGAATTGTTAACAATATGAATCACAGATTTTTGTTAACTAAGTTTTGATTAAATAAATACCACCTCTTGCTTACTGATCGCCCAGGGTGGACGAGGGGAATGGATTTGGAGATTTGCTCCTGTGATGGCTTCTCCATTAAAGACACAGTGGACTTTATTTTCTTTTGTAAACATCTTTGCCCCATTCGTAAAAAGTTCATTATTCCTCTTATTAAAGACAGAGGTTTTAGACAAGTTAAACCTGCTCTTTTGTATCTTCAGCTTTTGCAAAATTCTTGGGTGATTTTTAACATAGCAAACTTTTTATCAATAGCATTGAGACTGAGGAAAAAAATTAATTGGTTATAGAATACATAGTGGGATAGTATGAATTCTGACCGAGTCTCCTGCTTTTTATAATCTGTATTATTGTTTTATTACATTTTTAGTGGTCTTGATTTCGTTGTTTTATGTATTACACTTTTGTGGTTTTTGATATGAACCGAATAAAGTACTTTGACTGACTGACTGACTGGCTGAGTCTCCCCCAAACGCTTTCTTGTGGACCCTGGTACTCCCCCAGCGGTCCACCTCCATAGCAAGCTTCCTTGGGTCAGTCAGCTTACTATGAACTAGGTGCTGCGCAGAGCTGCAAAACATAGACTAGACAAGTGATCCCATGCAATCAAGTTGTAGAGCCCGTGAAAATCTGTCACATTACTGCCCTTCACCCAGCCATCCAGTGACGTGCAAAACAAATCTACACACTACAACCAAGTGTTGGCATCAGACTTCTTACTGGACCTGAACTGATCCCTGTACTTTTCAGGAGTAAGACCATACTTAGTGAGAAGGGCGTCCTTCATGTCAGCATAGGTGAGGTTATACCCCTTATCCAAAGCTATTAAAGTATACCTTGCTTCTTCTGGAAACAGAGGCCACAATCCTGCTCCCCAATTCCTTTCAGGGACCCCATTCGCCCAGCGTTGGGTTGCTTTTTCTTCTGTTGCAGCACAAAACACACAGTCCCCAGTGCTGAGGGCAGACGAACTTGAAGTCTTTGCTGTTCCTGAGACTTCTTGAACAGGGGGCAAGCTCTACCTCAAGCCCTTGGAGAAACACACAAAAGTAGATTGCAGAAAGTTCAGTCTAGTCCTTTCACTGTCCAAGGCAGAAGCAGCCACTGCAGGCCAACACAGCAAAGCACACAACAAAGTGGTAGTTCCTTCTCACAGCTTCTCCAGCTCTTCTTCTTGGCAGTCTTCTTGGTCCAAAAGAGTTCTAAAGTTCAGGGGTCTTGGCCCCACTATTTATATCCCAAATACCTTTGATCTTTTAGGCAGAGAGTGTCTTTGCCCAGCCAGAATCAGTGCTGCCTTCTCTGGTGTGGCTTCCTGGCAGAAGGCGGAGATGGTATTGTCAGAGGTAGACCAGGCCCATTCAGGTGCAAGGAAATCTTCTCCCCCTACTCTAAATGCAGCCTAGGTCTATTCAGCCCTTTCTTGACCCACCTAGACTATCCGGAGCCACTCCTGCTCCCCAGCCCTCTGTCATCCAAAACCCAGGCAGTCAATCCACATTCTAGCAGAGGCACACTGGATGACTGAGCAAGAAAATACCTACTTTCTAAAAGTGGTATTTTCAAACACAGAATGTAAAAATCACCTTCACTAAAAGATGCATCTTTAGATTCTGAGTTCAGGCATACTAAACTTAATTTTTCTACATAATTCCCCGGGCCAGTCATGTTTATAAGATGGTATAAACAAACTCCCCATTCTGTCCTACGGGGAACAGGTAGCCTTGCAATAGTGAAAAACGAAATTGGCAGTGTTAGACCTGGCATCTTTGGCGTGGTTTCCCCTGACTTTTTTGCCTCTACCTCCTGTATTTTTGACGCTGTGCTGGATTTCGTTTTTGCTGGTTTAGATGCTTTGGGCTCTTTGCCACTGCTGATCAGTGTCAAAGTGCAAGTGCTCCCTAGGTAAATTGTTATTGTAATTGGTTATCCATGATTGGCATATTTGTGTTACCAGGAAGTCCCTAGTAAAGTGCACTGAGTGTGCCAGGGCTGGTGATTCAAATGCTACTAGTGGGCCTGCAGTACTGATTGTGCCACCCACAAGAGTAGCACTAAAATGGTGTCTCAGGCCTGCCACCTCAGTGCCTGTGTGCAGTCGCTAGCTGCCATGCTGACTGGGTAAGTGCACCCACTTGCCAGTCCCTAAACCTTCCCTTTTCTGCATATTAGTCACCCCTATGGTAGGCCCAAGGGCAGGGTGCATTGTAAGTATAAGGTCAGACAAGCCCTGATGTGTGTGGCATGTCCTAATAGTGAATTACAGCCATTTTCGTTTTTCACTATTGCAAAGCTACCTGTTCTCCATAGGCTAGAATGGGCAGTTTGATTATTGCATCTTATAATCCTAAACTGACTCAAGGAACATGGTAGAAATTCGGGTTTAGTATGCCTGAACTCAGAATGATAAAATACATCTTTTAGTGAAGTTAGTTTTAACATTCTGTGTTTGAAAATACCACTTTTAGAAAGTAGGTGTTTTCTTGTCTAACCATCCAAACCTGCCTTTGCTAGGCTGTGTATTCCTTGTCTGGAGTTTTGAGGGACAGGGGCTAAGGAATCCCAGGGGGCTGGGAAATTCCCCGAGACAGGGTGAGTCAGCATAGGGCTGAATAGAGAGATCTGCATCTAGATGGGAGGGAGGAGTTGCACCTGGGACCTGAATAGGACAGTGCCTGCCCCCACAGTGCTGGCTCCACCCCCTGTGGTGCGTCTGATGTCTCTGCCCTGCACTGTGAAAGGAGAGCAGGAATCATGTCAACAAAGTGCTCCAGGGCTGTGCTTTCCCTCCACAATGCTGGCTCAACCTCCTATTTCTGCCCTGCACTGTGAAAGGAAAGAAGGAGTCATGTAAACAGAGTGATCCAGAACTTGTTTGGACTGGGCAAAGGCCCCTCTGCCCTCAGAGTAAAAAGGATTTTGAGGTATGAATATTGGGACCCTGATCCCAAGAAATTAGATCATCCTGGCATCAAGAAGGGACCTCTGCCAAGGAGAAAGCTGGAAGACTGAAGAAGAAGGACTGACCTGCTGTAAGGCTGACCTTCAGTTGCTTTGCTGCCAAGGAGAGGGGAAGGACTTTGCTGTGTGCTGTGTCCCCTGGCTTGAAGGAATCTCCAAGGGCCTGAGTAGAGCTGGCCTCCTGTTAAGAAGTCCCAGGAACAAAAGGACTTCACCCCCAGCTTCCCCCTGAACTCTGCTGTGTGAGTTCTGCCCTTCCTAGAGTGCTTGATCCCAGTGTGGGGTCTCTGGAAGTTCTACCTGCTGTTGGGAAGCTGACCAAGAGAAAAGAAGTAAAAGATCTGCAACTTTTTCACGCACCGACGGCTTAGCGAGAAAATTTCCGTCGTCGCGAAGATCGTCGCAGCGCCTGTTGCCGCTTCAAAATCAATGCCGCGTTCGTCTTCGGAGCGCATCGCCCCCGGAGCGGGAAGATTCCCGTCGCTGTGAGTATCGTCGCAGAGCCTGCCGCCACTGAGTGAGATCGTCGCACCGCTTATTAGCAGGCCGCATTTCGTCGCTGCGAACATCGTCGCAAAGCCATCAAAGATCATTGCACCGCTCGTTAGCGGGCCGCATTTTGTCGCTGCGAACATCGTCGCACAGCCATCAAAGATCATTGCACCGCTCGTTAGCGGGCCGCATTTTGTCACTGCGAACATCGTCGCAGAGTCAGTGAAGATCGTCGCATCGTGCCTTTGCGAGTAAATTTCTACCGGAGAAGCTACGCCTTGGAATCCATACAAGTATCGCCTCACTCCCCTTTCAGACCGGATTCATCGCACACGCTCGCTGCGTGCAGCGGGGTAGTCGCATCGCCTCCCCAGGGTCTCAGGTCTGATGCTGTTGCTTGTTTTTCGACGCCTGAGCGCCACTAGGAACTTGTATCGCATCACCAGGTACTGTTGGCTAAAATCGACGCTAATGTGCATTATTTTGTCGCTAAGCTAAGAACTCTTTTGAAACCATATTCTTGAACTGTGTATGTTGGATTTTTGTCAGTTTGGTCTTGTGTAGTTTATATAAAAGTACTTTATTTATCTACACTGGTGTGGAGTCCATTTGTGGTGTTTTCACTGTGTTACTGTGAGTGTTGGTACAAATACTTTACACATTGCCTTTGATAAGCCTGTCTGCTCGTGCCAAGCTACCAAGGGGGTGAGCAGGGGTTATCTAAAGAGCGTATCCCCCTTACCCTGACTAGAAGCAAGGGTCCCTATTTGGACAGTGGTACCTATCCCTGCCAACTAGAGACCCCCAGATCTAACAGGCAGTAATTCACTATCAGGCCATGCCACACACACCAGGGCATGTCCTACCTTTCACATACACTGCACCCTGCCCACAGGGTTACCTTGGGCCTACCTTAGGGGTGGCTGACATGTAAGAAAAGGGAAGGTTAGGGCCTGGCAAGTGGGTGCACTTGCCAAGTCCACATGGCAGTACCAAACTGCACACAGGCTCTGCAATGGCAGGCCAGAGTCACATGTACGGGCTGTTTGTGTGGGTGGCACAATCCAGTGCTGCAGCCCACCAACAGCATTTGATTTACAGGCCCTGGCACACACAGTACACTTTACTAGGGACTGACACATAAATCAAATAGGCCAATCATGGAAACACCAATCCATAACACATTTTAACACAGGAGCACTTGCACTTTACCACTGATCAGCAGTGAGAAAAGATTGCAGAAACACTACGCCAGCAAAAACAGGGAGGTGAGAAAGCAAAAACTCAGGGGAAATATGCCAAAAGATGCCAAGTCTAACATTCACCCTGAGAAGCATTGTGGTTATTGCTTAAGGATGGTTCTTACCAGCATTAAAATACCCCCAATTTCATACAGTGGGCATGAGACATTCTGACTATCTGTAATATCCTATTGACTTTGCAACAGCTGAGAGAAAGCAATTCATGAAATTTCTAGATTTACGTACCTGCTCACTTCAGTTCTGGTCCTCAGCTCCCCCTTACTGACAGTTATTTTTTGCTATTTATTTTGCTACAGTTTTACTGCAGTGATGTACACTAAAGGTTCAATCCCTGTTGGTGGTATTCTATTCCCCTGCAGATCAATCTCTACTATACCAAATGCTTCCTCAGTCCACTTTGATTCTGTATTTAAACATTGGTGGATTCCTTTGACAGATGCATATTGCAAGATTTTCAAGATGCCTCTGGAGATTCGAAGATGTGACACGGATTATGATGCATCTCTATTACATGCTCCCTATGCTAGAACACCGCATTTCAATGCACTGAGGCTTTTTGAGAGCTTTGGTGTTTGTATAGCTCATTGGGAAACTGACTGCAGATCTGATGACGATGGATCACTGGCTAAATGGCATGACTTCTAAAACTCAACTTGGGCAACCACGTTTAAAGGGAATGGTGGACCTACTGACATTTGGCTTCTTTGCTGTTCAATTTGTTGGATAATCCCTCCCCATTCTCATAAGTCTAGTATGATGCGGAGTGAATTGATCTTCAGGGACCTGATCACAATACATTTCTGACTGATGGTATGAAATGGACATGGTCTTAATCAAACCAGTGCTTGGTGCAAACACCTTTTATCACTGAATAATAAAAGCAAATTTGTAGAAGTGGAAATGTGTAAGAAGAATTTGGAGCATATATGTTGTGTTGAATTTTTTGGGGTGGTGATGCATTCTTTTTTGTGTTGTTTTGCTTTGTGTTGCATTAGTGTTTATCACCAGGTTAATGCCTATGCTATAAATCAGTCTCAAATTTAAGTGACACACACTAAATACCTGTATGTGAAAATTATAATCAATAAAACACACTTTTGAAATGTGTGATTCCTTACTCAATATTTTTCCTTTATATAAACACTTCTGAACACTATAAGTCACTCAAGTCAGACTGTATAAGTCACTTGAGTCAAATCATGACTACACCTCATTCATTAATAGAAAAAGTTGCTGAGATGAAAACACACACATATCTTTTGTCAAGAGATCTATTTAAACTGACTGGTTACATGTTTAGAGAAGATTCTCCATACCTCTGGACACTACATATACATCACCAGTGCAATGTCCTGAGAAGAACCCTTAACGCAGAATGTTTCACACATTTTAACACATCATCCAATGGGAATTAGATTAAAAAAAAGCTTGTAAAAAAGTAACTAAGTGATGCAGACTCCTGGTTTATAGTGTTTAAAATCTGGGTGATTCAAAACAATGTTGTAAGTGCAAAAAGCCATGATTTCACCCCTACTAACACAAAATGAAAGGACTTCATGGATCTATTGTGGATAATATGATCTGTCCAAAATTGTTTTTATTTTCCTTCCTTAAACACAAATCTTTCTGCTAAATGTTACACATATCATGAGAACTGGTGATAGGATGCTTTTTTTCTTCCATCTAAGAATTCCATGCACTACATGAAAGTATTGTTTGTTTTGATTAATGTTCTGAAGTGAACAAATGTATAATGCACTTAGAACACTCTGGGGCATATTTAACAAGGAGTTAACGCCACCAGAATGTCCCTTTTTGTGACGTTCTGGTGGTGTTAAGTCCTTTGCCTCATTTACAAGGAAGCGTTAAGCCACTTAATGTATGGGAAATGGGAAATAATGCCCCTATTTATGCAGCACTGTGGTATGTAAGCTATATATGGGTAAGTTGTGGTATGTACACTATATATGGGTAAGTTGTGCTTTTAACTTTAAGGAATTCTTTCTATGTAATAACTTGCACGTCATGTTTGGTATTCTAGAATGTGGAGCTCCCAAGGCACTTCTTGCCTAGTTCCTGTTCTATCCAGTCGTGGGTCCTGCTACTGAGAATAAACTTTCTCTTGAATTTGGAATATACTTCTCTCTGCCTCAGCATCTTAATTTTGCCACACTACAAGCACTCAGCATGAAAATGGTGTGCAAAGGAGCTTGCAGTGGGCGCTTTGACGCAACACCCATTGCTTTTTCACTACACCCCATATTTACAAGGTATGGGGCAGCACCAAAAACTTAGACCACAAAATACCTGGTCTTAAACAGACGATACAAGGAGACATGTTTAATTTCTTCTCATATATTGCTCTTTCCAGGTGTGCTGCATTCTGCAGCACACATAGATAGAGCAAATCGCTTGTTAAGATTGTTTATGTGCAGGAAGGTCCTCCTTCCTGCACATAAACAATCACCCCACAGCACAGGCACACAAGCAAAATTGCACAAGAGTTCCTGCACTGACGCTAGGCAGCTTTTTTTGTGCCAGCGCTAGGAGAAATGGAGGGTTGCACTGTATTTTTGTAAATACGGCGTTTTAAAACTGTCAGAGCGCGGCGTTACCAATTTTGGGTAACACCACGTCCACCAGTTTGTTGTAAATATGCCCCTCTGTGTTGCGAAGTGATGACATAAAAGAAAAATTGAGAGTAAGGAATCACAAATTTAAAAAGATGAATGTGTGATAAACATATATTAACGGCCTTGGCACCATCCTGCTTCATATGGGCCTAACCCCTTTCACAAACAATTATGTTCCATTAGCCCATTATGTTGATGTCTTTTCCTTGAATTCTTTTGTGCCCCCTGTTATGCTTTCGGAGCCTTGCAATTTTATTTAATAATATTGTCTTATATTATTATTGTGTTATGTAATGCTCTGTCTCATATTCCTATAAATGTCCAGTGACAAGCAGCTGTTCACCACCTTCTACTGTGCTAAAATGCCTCTAATCACCCCTTCAACTTTGTAAGACAGCAGTGAACCCACAACTGTGGTGAAGTCTTAAATCAGCACTTCTGTTGCTCACTTAATGTAGTTATCTTTCTTTTGCTGCATACATATGGTGATATACTTTCTTTTGTTGCATACATATGGTGATATACTATACCTGTACTACGTTAATTTGTTATGTGGAATGCTAAAACCAAATAAACAAATTTAAACAAAAAAAAAACAGGGCCATTGGACTCACGGGCCTGCTCGAAGGCAAAGTTTCAACAAAAGCCAATAAGAACTGAACGCACAATTATCCTAATAATTTTGTAAGGGTGCGTTATATTAAGGTCCTTAATATGCCATGTTGGATTGCTTTTCCTCTTCCTTTATTTCATATGTGGAACGTGGCACCAACACATTGACATATTGATTGAACCTTTCTCTGTAGGAAGGGGCTGAGCGATTTTTGCATTAAAGTAAAAAAATGACTATTCGTAAAATATCTTCTTGAGGCCTTTTTCAAAGTAAATGCCAGCAGATAGTTATCTTTGTCCTTACTTATTCATTGATATTCAACATTGCACCTATGTGTCCCTGTTCCCAATGTTCTCGTTCATTACTGATAGTAAGGCTGAGTTTCGTCCCTAGATGTTGTTTGATTTTATCTTTGCCTTTCTCTAACATTGAATGTTTTTTTTTTAAGTCACTTAGGATTGTCCTTCAAACTTGGAAATCTGCTTCTATCAGCAGATTCTAACCGTAGTTGTGAAACATCTCATTAATAAAGTTATTGCAAACTGCTCTACTGCAACAAAGTAAAATTTGGATTCGGAATGTTTTCCAAAATACTTATACATGCAGCCTGACCACAGAATCAGTTTTAATTACATCGATTTTGGAAAATCGATGGTATTGATGCTAGAAATTGAAAATATTGGATGGAAAAGACGTGCTTACGTATTTGTTTTATGTGAATGTGCTTCTAATGTATCATCTTATTAGAATTTCTCTCTGCATGTCTTTGGAAAAGAGTTCCTGTGACATTTGTCCGGTCAGAAAAATGTGCACCGACATACAGCTGGTCGACGCTAAGCGAAGCATCTTTGTTCGATCTCGATCTAAGGACCTATCTACCAAGCACTTCCTTTTACAGAAATGCCTTGGCCTTTTTTGACCTCTGCAATTGCCCAATTGAGGGGCATATTATCAAGGACGGCGTTAAAATTATCACCGCCTTAGCGGCAGAAAACTGCCGCTAAAAGCAGAGATAATGGGCTTGATAATATGCTGCAGAGAATTCCAATAGAAGCCTATGTTCTGGTGTGAACATGGGCTTCTATGGGAATTCTCTGCGGCATATTATCAAGCCCATTATCGCCGCTTTAGCGGCAGGAATAAACTGCGATAATTTTAACGCCGTCCTTGATAATATGCCCCGGTGTTCGCTTCGGTGTTCTCTTATTGGGATCATTGATCTATCATTAACGATGTGTTTGTTGTGTAACAACTTCACATTCTGTCGACTGTGTGATGGGGAGAGGATGTGGTCTGACGGCTAGACTGCCGACTTTGGTGGTGCGCTTCCCCATCCTGTGAATCTGGGAAAATCACTTAATCTCCCTGAATGTGTCCTTGTGTAATGTAACCGGTTCTCATGTAAAGCGCTCCAGTACCTTCGGGTCGAGTTCGCTCTATATAAATCTGCATAAAAAGAAAATGGAGGGTAGTTTAGCAGAATGTAAGCATTTCAAATGTACTAGCTACAATATCTGTACCCGGGTTGTGTCATGTCCCGTGATGCTTTGAGCCTGCTTTTTGCACACACACTGGGCACTAAAGGAATATAGAAAGGGCCACAGACTTCTACGTGTTTCACGCTCAGGGCTCAGATACCTGACCAGAAGCTGCCCAAGAAAGTCATCTCGCCCATCACTTCAGCACCCAGAAAATCCAGGCAGATCAACGCATTTGTAAATCAATGGTGCTTCAAACCAAGGCATTTAACATTTACCCACCTCAGGTTTTGCCCAAGAAGATTTCACAGCTAAAGAGGGGTCAGCAGACATGCCTCTTCTGCCATGCCAACCCTGGCTGACCAGCTTTTTTAGCACTGCCAAGCCCATTCAAAATTGGTCAACAAGGTTTTTCCCAGGACACACCCCAAACAACATGGCAGCTAAACAGAGGTTACCTTATCTGCTTCTTCATTCTGACCCTGAAACATTGAATCCTCAATGACTCAACAATTCCCATGTCATTTGCAGTTCTCACCAAGGACTTACATCTTCATGACCGAATTTGACCTGCCATGTAATTCCGAAAAAGAAAAAAATGAACAGAAGAGACATGATTCATTCTCAATTTAAGAGGACCCTACAAAGACCTCACCGAGTAAATCAAATACACAGCATGGCCTATAGGCTAATGTAAGGGAGGTGAATCACTCTCGTGATCACAATCAATACAAAGGTGTTAAAAAACAGGAGACGTTTTGGACAAATATTTTACAGCACCCTAAAACAGCTTTTAATATAGTGCAAAACTCTTGATAAGCTTGGTCCCATTCCAAAAACATTCTGCTAAGTAGCAAGGTCACCTGCACACAAATGAAGCCATTAAAGCTGAAGTAATAATACATTTAGGGGCATATTCACAAGGAACTATCGCCGAGTTAACGGCACTTCATCGCACCCAAAGTTGCCATAAATCTATCTCCCATTCACAAGCTGGTGTTAGCCCACAGCACCAGTTTACCTGCGATAGCAGCCGCAAAAAAAAACATCACCACAAAAGACCCCCACAACTATCGCTAATGAGATGCAGAGTAGGCGTTCCCGTGCCAAAAACCGCGACAACACCACTCCACAGCATTCACAACGACCAGATAGAACTGCGATAAGAACACGAAACAGGCGATAAGGCGCGTCAGCAGCAGGAATATAACACCTACTCTGACCTGGTGCTAAATCGGACCACAGCCTGCACCACAAAAGAGAGCAAAGCCCACAGCTACGCCTGAAGAACAACAGATGCACCCGGGTAACTGAACATGCAGCCTGGAGGGCCGAAAGGGAAACAACACCTGCCGCAACCACCCTCAGGACCCTCCCTCCCCAGCCCCCCCGATCAAAGACATGCCACATCAGCTACACCCAATCACATACAAAATTATCTGAATGATGTTGCAGAATCACAACTGGTAACATGCATTTGTCGTCACAAAAATGAGCATCACACATTCATTTCCGAAGCAACAAATCAAACTTTATTAAAATGAACACAGAAATGAAATGAAGACACATTGCGGCTCCGCTCGGGCCAACCCGTAGGTCACAGCCTGCAAGACAAAAATCATGATGAGAAGGTGTGTCCTGCGCACATCAAAGGACAGAGAGAGAGCAAAGGAGGGAGAGAGAGAGAAGAAGAGAGTGGGAGAGAGAGAGAGAGGAAGAGGGGGAGAGAGAGAGAGAAGAAGAATTGAGGGGGAGAGAGAGAGAGTGCTGGTCCTGCACACCCAGGCCAAACTGCTCACCTGCTGCCACCGGTGTGTTTCCAACCACTTGCCAGCATGTAGTGTAGTCCATTAGGTCACACAGCTGAGACAGACCCGTCATCTGAAACAGAGTCTGAAACAGAGTCCAGATACATGTTTGGCACAGTACACACAATTGCACAAGACAACATCGCCTGCCCGCCCATGCACACCCAGTACGCACTGCTCACCTCCCGCCACCGTCGTGCAGACAGGAGGTCCCACCACATGCGCTGTCCGGACCGCCGGGCATCATCGCAGGCTGCACACCCGCTCAGCAGATTATGGAGCCACTGACTCAGTGCACCCGAAGTCACCGTCCTGTGGCGGGGGGCCTGTGCTGACTGCAATGCTCTGGGTGCCACTAACCCTGTGCAAGCCCAGTCAGCGCCACGTGGTGGCAAGCCCGTGATGAACGCAAGGCCTCGGGTGCCACTAACCCTGTGCAAGCTTAGTCAGCTCCACGTGGTGGCAGACCTGTGACGGACGCAAGGCCTCGGGTGCCACTAACACTGTGCGCAACAACTCATTTGCCCTTTATGATTGAGAACCGTGGAGCGTCTGTCACCCTGTCACCACCGGCAGAGGGGAATGTGACGTCGTCGGCCCCTTATGTTGGTGGAGTCACATGGTCTGTGACGCCTGTGCCAGATGGGTGCGGTGTGTGTGCAAACCTGCCCTCAAGGAGTGGCTATGATATGCCGACAACTAGACCAGTGACCTGCACACCAGCAGCGAGTACGCCTACGACGGGTAGCAATGAGGACCCCCTTTCGGAGGTAAGAGGAGTGGTCTGGCCTGCAGTACGCCGGACCAGCGCAGGGCCTGCAAAAATGACTTTTGGGCTCTGGGCGTGGTTCAGTCCATGTCCGGACATGGAAGTGACTGATGCGTGTGTCCCTGTTGTAGAGTTCATGAGACCCGGTAAACAATATGCTATGCAGCACCCTCTGAAAGGCATCCCACAGGATGAGCATCATTGACGCAAGGGACATCACTGTCCCTACATTCACCCACACATTCATACATGGATGATGAACGGCATAACACAGCAGTGTGTCACTGGATGTTTATTGCACATCCAGTGCAGTCCTGCAGCTGGAGCGGTACAGGGCAATGCCGAGCCCACTACACAATAGGAGCCCGTGGAGGGCCAGCCAGAGTCCATCTGGGGATGACAAGTCCTGCGGAAGAGGTAGGGTACAGTCCGCAGTGTGGTCGCCATGTCATTGGTCATCAAACAGGATATGGCAGTCCATCTCGCTGTCCAAGGTGAGTGTATTGGAGTGTATCGGGGGGTCAGTGGCAGGTCATAGGGCCATGTGCGGCACCAAGCAGGAACAGGCCAGGTGGTGGAAATGAATGCTAGTGCCTCCTGCTCACAAACCCATCCACGTTCTCGTCCCTAGATGTGTGCTCTGCCCCACCTGTGGGTGTTTCATTACCGGCTGGGGCACTGTGTGCCACTGACACATCAGGTGCCGGAGTGGATATGCCTGCCGCACTGTGGGGCACTGACACACCAGGTGGTGGAGATGTGGATGGTGTTGGGTCAGCAGCATTCATCAGCGCCACGCCTTGTGGCAGCAATGCTATGATGATGGTCTGCAGGGCATGGTAGATCCCAGCTACATTTCGCTGATGTACAGCGGTGGCTGCCATCCTTTCCACCTCCATCCACACCATGTCCTCCATGAGCTTCCGCATATGTGCCAGCTCACGGCTGCTATCGCTGGAACTCCTCTGAGCGGACAGGTGTTCTTCTCTCCATGTCAGGATTCCAGCGATGTCAGTCAGGGCTCATTTGAGACCATGAAGTGGGCCCAGACACCTCTTGGATGGCGTCCAGTTTGGTAGCCATGAGGTCGAACCCCACCCGCACCTGCTCAGCCGTCTCCCTCTGGGCCTCCAGCACACAGCATTGGAAGGCCATGTGTTTTTCCTGGGGGTCTTGGGAGACTGGTGGGCCGTGGGTGCCTCTTGCTGGGTGGTTTGGGTGGTGGGTGGGGTCTCCTCGATGCAGCTGGTCAGCCCTGATCCTGGAGGTGAGTCGTGGATGATATCAATGCTGTCTAGGAGGGCTCGGGGATCGATGCTGGGGTTTTCCTCCTCGTCATCAGTGAAGAGTGTCTGGGACTGCTCTGCAGGGGGTGTTGACGCTGGCCCTGAAATGTGAAGGGGAGATGGTGTATTGCAATTTGTCCATATGTATGTAGCTGCATGGGACATGTTGACATTCAGACCGCAGGGCATTTTACATTGTGACAGTCTACGGATCTGGGCGATGATCCAAAGTCATTCAGGGTGTGCACTGTGTTGTGCTTGATTGTGCATGTGTGCCATCGTGGCCATCTCCACCGTCCCCCCAGTACCTGGTGGTCACTCACCCTGTTGCAGTTTTGTTGTGTTCTGTCGAGCAGTGTCCGGTCCCCCAACTCCAGCCACAGTATCCACACTGATGACTGGTGACACCAGCTCCTCCATGTCATCCAGCTCGAGCTGTGGTGCTGGGCCCCCACCTCAAGTCTGCATTGCTGCCTTCTGGTAGGCTGCAAGTTTCTCCTTGGTCTTCCGCTTGATGTAATTCCATCGCCTCTTGACCGCGTCCATTGTCTTCTTGTGCTCTCCAATGGCATTTACCTTGTTCACGCTGTCCCGCCATATTCCAGTTTTGGTGCCCAATGACACGTTGGAGGTGACGAACAGTTGTTGATGGTGTTCCATCAACTCTGTGACTATGATCCTGTTCGCCTGCGGACTGAACTTCGTCTTCCTTTTCTTCCTGTCCTTGCCCTTCTCTGTCCCCGAGGACCCGGGCTGGTCGTCCGGGGTGCTTGTGGGGTTGCGCTCGTCCTCTGCGCCTGCTCCAGCTGCCTCCATGGTGCTTGGGTGTTGTTCAGTTTGTGTTTTGGTGTTTTTTTCTAATTGTATGGAGATTTTTCCCGCCGGCCAGGTGTGTGTTGCAGGCCTGGCGCTGCTTATCGCTGATTTCCTCATCGCGCTTTGGCCCATCGCAGGATTTTTGGTGCTGTGGTTCGTGTTACTTTTTATCTCCATCGAGGTGGTTGTGTCTCGAACATTGTCCGCGGTTTCGGCAGACTATCGCATGGTACTGCCTTGTTGTGAATTCCACATTGACATGGGGTTATTTTCCCCCGATGGGCTGCGATGTTGAGAGTTGCATTAAGCTACTCTTGCGGTAGTTATCACACATTCTTGTGAATGTACCCCTTAAAGTGAGTGTAATAAGCAATTCCCTCTGTAGCAGCAGTATATTATTTATTGTTTCGGCTGACAGCCTTACAATATGTTTAAAAAAAAAAGAGAAAAAAAACCATGCAATATAAGACCAATTCAGTAAAAACATGTACACATCAATCTATGAATAAATTCATTAAGAAAAATTAAAATACAAAGGTGATAAAATGCTAGAAAATTGACTTTTCATCAAAGGCATACAACCTGAGAAGAGAAGCATGTCTGAATTCTTCAGACACAGTAAAGTGCAAATGTAATGGGAATGATACATATTACCATCAGAGGCTACCTTTTAAATATAAACATACACATCACTATTGCATAGGAAATCATAAAAAGTTAAGAATTCACTTTTTTCCAGTTGTAAACAGTTTGTCCACCCACCTAGGATGTAAAAGTGCAGTGCAATGAAGTAGTGCAAAAGGATTTGACGTATACATAAAATTATAATGTATTCAGTGAATTCTTCGGACACAGTACAGTGCAAGTACAATGGGAAAGGTACATATTACCGTCAGAGGCTAGCTCCTGAATATAAACATATACATCACTATTAGTTAAGGAAACATAGAAAGCAAAAAAAAATATTTTTTCAAGTTGTAAACAGTTTGTCCATCCACCTAGGAAGTAAAAGTACAGTGCATTGAAGTAGTGCAAAATTATTCAACTGATACATGCAATTATAATGTGTTCTGTGACAGAAACAACCACATTCATAAAGCTTACCTACTTAAATATAATCCTAGAGTGAAGGGCAACTCTTTCAGGCAGGGCCACGTAACCCATAATTATGACACTACAGAGGTAACCACATTCATATCATCTGGTTTAATACATACAGCCATTGCTGGTTTAACATATCTGACCCCATAGTTTTTAAAGTGGGGATAAAGTCATCTCCGCCGGGCGGCTACATATTTATTGCCAAACAGCATAAAATGGGTTAGATTATCCAGACCACCAACACTACACTCCCAGCAATTAAATCGGACCTCAAACATATGTATACCTATCAAAAAGTCCATAGTTGGGAGTATGCCTAACCGGATTCTTAAGTACAATATTCCCTTTAATTCAGTGTATAGAATGTCCAGATATTCTGGACATGAAAGGCGTTATTAAAGTATTTACTTATAAAAGATCCCAGCTTTAGCTCCCAGCAGTTATTTTATCTGCATATATTCATGGTACCGTTCTTTATTCATAGCTGCAGTATCCTGTCGAACACTTCCAGGAACATCCCACAGGGATATCAACTGTAATTCCTTCAACATTTTTTGTACATGCGATGACCATGTATTGCCTCGACAGGAGCAACTGGCTGTGACTTCCTCAAGAGTTTCTAAAAAATCTGCGGTCTTAGGGTTTTTTATCAATCTCACCCAATAGATAATTGGCCTGAGAGCAATTGTTTCTGATATAGGGATCAAATTAAACTCTGCGTACAGTGACACCAGGGGGGTACCTTGCCAAAGCCCCAGCAAATTATGGAGGAAATTATTCTGGACAACATGGAGTGGGCGGACATTCCCAAATGCCCAAAATACTGCACCATACAGTGTAGCCGCCACTGCCATTTGCATTTATATTTGTAAAGTAACACTAAAACTTCTGGCACCTGACTGATGTCTAAACTTTAAAACTGCTCCAGGCAATTGTCTCAACTCTAGCGTGGCCTTCTGTATATGGCTGTCCCATTGCAAATTCTCTGTAAATCGAATACCCAAATAGTCAAACTGCTTGACAATATCCAAAGGGATACCTTCAACCAAAGGCTTTAGCTTAAAACAAGGGGAGGGACCCAATAACATACACTTTGTTTTACTGCCATTGATGGTTAATGACTTCTTGTCACAATATTCTACAAAATATGTTAGTAGCCTATGGGCAGCATTTTCAGTTCACACCATCACAACTGCGCCATCTGCGTACTGTAGTATTGGCACCCGCTTCTCAGCTACTGTTGGAATATCAATGGGGTCTACCATCAAATGGTCAGCTGTATCATTTAAAAAAAGGCTAAATTGCAAGGGAGACAACACACACTCCTGCCGGACACCTTTTTTGACTGGAAAGGGTACAGCACATTACCCGCCCTGCCCATACCATACTTTGGCCTTGTTCTTAATATGCAGAGCCTTAATGGCCATTATTAGCGAGGAGTCAATACCCAGATCTACCAGTGATCTTCACAGCTTCTCTATCTACTAAATTAAAAGCTGCTTTCAAGTCCACAAATATTAGGTGCAGCGATGTCTTCCTCACCACCGTAAACTTATAGGAGATCATATAAAACTGGAGAGCCTGATCCATAGTAGCATTTTGTAGCAGAAATTTGGGACTTGGGCACATCTAATCATTTCTTGTATGGAATGCAAAATTTGGAACAATCTGTTGTCAAAATAGTTTCCAACTATGGCCATAGGATGCGGCATGGACTATAGCTCAAAAGGATGAAAAACTGCAGAAGCCCCATTGACGTATGCCATCAAACAATTGATGAAACGTTGTAGCAATCTGATGGGCATTTCATGCTTTTGCTGAACATTGGGACTATATCAGATAACTTAAGCTCCTTAAACTGGAGGGAATGTCTCATACACAACAACAAATCACCTGTCAAATATCCTTTGGATCTATAGTCAGAAGAAAGTTAATATTGAAAAACCCTTATGAATATCACCCGAGCTTGTGTTTTTGGGGTCCTTTTGTATCATCACAAAAGACTACAGGGTAAATTAGAATGTTTTATGGAAGTAGTTATCGAATGTTGAGGAGAGATTTAAATGATGGGAATGTGGAAACAAGGATAGACTCAGTGAGGGGGAAAGAAGGGATGTGAAAGGCTAGTGTGTATTGAAATGGGACATAGGCTTGTGTGAAAGAGAAGCAAGTGTGAGTCAGTATGCATGGGAGATTCAGTGTTTATATTCACAAAGACTGATAAGACAAGATAAGTCTGAATTAAATGATAGGCAATTGATTCATGCATGCAGAAGAGTGTTAGCTACCCAAAAGAAGCAAACCGATATTAAGCAATGCTATGTATTTGAGGGCCTTTTACACAATTGAGATAACTGCAAGCCATCTAAAGGGGTAGCTATGAACTTGGCAAACAACAACCACTTAGTAGTATTGAAGCAATATTGATTGGATTTCCAGAGAGATATATAGCCAGCTAAGAATTTTTATATTTTATTGTATTTATTTATAGGGCGCTGCAAACACCTACAAAAGTGTAATTATGCTAAAGACTAAGGTGCACATGCATCAAAAATTGCAAATGCGAGTCCTTATTAGCGAAAAATAAGGAATCGCAATGAACAAATCGCAAAATGAAATGCATGTACCCGATCGGTAAATGTTAGCGATCCCTTAAAAATCGCTAAAATAATACAGAAAACATGATTGCGAGTCACCAATCCACAAACTAGCAAATAGTGATGTCTGTATTTGCGAGTTCGCATTTTGCGATTTCGGTATTAGCGAATCCGCAAATTGCCGGTCGTGTAAGAAGCAGGCTGATGACATCACAACCAGGAAGTTATTCAGACCATGCTTCATACAGTGCCCTGAGGAGCTCAGAGGAGGAGGAGGCAGAGCACTGAAGCTGAGCAGAGACACATCACCTTCAGAATCCTGCTACTGTACACCTAGCCAGGATGGAAAAAAATGCTGCTGGGACCAGTGCCACACAAAGGAAGAGGACAATGAAGTTCTCAGACAGGGAACTTGTATACCTGATAGAGGGTGTGAGCAGCAGCCACGACAAACTGTTTGGCAAGTTGTCCCTGAGGGTGGCAGAGGCTGAGAAGCGCAAAATATGGCTGTACATCAAGGAGAGAGTGAATGCTGTTGGAGTCACCCACCGCAGCATAGAAGACCTGAAGAAGAGGTGGTATGACCTCAGGAAGCGTGCCAAGGAGCGCATTGCCGAAAGGGTGAAGGAAGCAGCTGGCACAGGAGGGGGACCATCGACAGCACTAGCCAACACAGCCCTGGAGGACCTCGTTGAGGGGACCATAGAGCGTGAGGCAGTCGTGGGAGTCACCCAGTTGGACACCTCCGGCGCAGCAAGTACACAACCAGGTAAGATGCATGCAAGCGCTAATACTATGTGGACTGTACATCCATGCACATCCCCCCAGGCAAATCACAGTGTGCAGTGATAAGTCCATTCCACATATTCCCTCATACACAAGAAGCATCATGGGAGTTGTAGTCATGTGCGCCAAGTGGCCAGGGATAGTCATCAATGTCGAATTAAACATAACAACACCTCATGTCAGACAGTTAGTTTAGATCAGTGATTTATTATGTACGAAGTAGGCCATGTGAGAATCATATTTTGGAACAAATAATACTAACACTGCACTGTTTCAAACACAGATGCAGCTCAGGTGGACTCCGAGGACAGTGACCGGCTCATCATCTCTGAGACCCCTGCAGAGACGGATGTAGAGACCCCTGTGGAGCCTGAATGTACACCACCCCCACAACAAAAACGCAGGGCACACGTACACGCACTGCCACAAATGGAACCAGAGCCAACTCCAGCACCCACAACAGTCCCAAGCCAGCCACGGGTCCCTTCACAAGCTCCAACACCAGCACAGCTCCGACTAGGATGTCGGCACCGGCACCGGCCCAGGACCCACATTGGGGCCGATATAGAAGTGGCTCAAAATCTATATGGCGGCGTGGAGTCGCAGATGCTTCGTGTGCAGCGCCTACAGGGGAGACACATGGGCGCCATCAACATGCAGATCTCAATGCTGGCCAAAACTATTAGCACTATGTCGGACTGTGTGCGTGACCTCACTTCAGTTGTTGCAGATGGAAACCGACAGACAAACCATAACCTACAGGAGCTCAACCGTGCAGTTCTTGCAGGACAGCGCTCTTGGTGTAGGTGGCATCGGCAGAGTTTGGTACGTACCTCATCCAATACCAGGGCCATAACCAAGCTGAGCAACACGACTGCAGCATTGGCACAGCGCTCCGTGTCTTTACAGATTGATCTGGGTCATTTCTGTGGGGACGTTGCTAAGGCCTTAGCCCAAGTGACCACTGCCGTGGAACACCTCCAGTATGGGACTGTGATTGCCAGCAACTTGGAAGGGGAGGAGGGTAGTGAGGAGGCATTGAGCCTGAGTAGTGTGTCTGTGCCAGTGAGCACTAGCAGGAGGCGCAGTTCGCGCAGCTCCACATCCACAAGCACACATCAGGCTGATGTTGCAGAGTCATGCGACAGGAGGCTGGGGGTACGTGGCAAGAGGCGCTAGCCCTATATATCCACCAATCAGGCCATGGTGGCATAACCATTGGCCCTTTCAACATTGTGATTGCCCTCCAGTGCTGTTCTAAACCTTTATTTGGACTTAATCATCCTATGAAATCACCGTCACAATTTTCTCTACATTATTCTTTCGTTTTACATGTGCACATGTAAATAAAACATTCTCAATCCGCAACTTCTTGTGATGGCTCATTTTCACCTACCTCAGAAATGATGTTGTGTGATGTGTGCACGTCTCCTCTGACATTCGGCTGTGCTTGCCACATGTGCCTGCCGGTGTTGTGCGTGTGGTTGGTCGTCACCATCATTGTCATTCTCGTCCATCTCGATTGGTATGCCTCTTCTTGTGGCAATGTTGTACAGCATGGCACTTACTGCCACAATCCTGCAGCAGGTTTCGGGGTCATACTGTAGAGCACCACCAGTCTTGTGAAGGATCCTGAAGCGACTTTTTAGTATTCCAAATGTCCTTTCAACCACATTCCTTGTGCTAATGTGTGCCGCGATGTAGCGCTGTTCCTGTGGTGTGGCTGGGTTGAGGTAAGGGGTCAGGATGTATTCGCGCAAGGCGTATGCACTGTTATCTACAGGGTGGGAGGCAAAGGGTTAGCCACAGTAATGCAATCACCTTTGTTATAATGATGTCATAAATAGGTATATGTATGTACCAAGTAGGTGTCCCTCTCCAAATCCACAGTCGAGCAGACGCCTGTGGATGCCACTGTGGCGGAATTTATATGAATCATGTGTGCTACCGGGAAATTGGGCTACGATGTCCGTTATTCTATGCTTAGCATTGCACACGACATGGACATTGATGGAGTGGTAAGACTTCCTGTTTCGGAAGATGTACTCGTTGGCTGAGGGGGGACAGATAGGGACATGCATGCAGTCAATGCATCCAATGACATGTGGGAATTGAGTCACCTGGTAGTGCTCCAGTTTGGTCTGATTCAACTCCTTTTGGGGTTGTGTGGAAGATGATGTGGGTATGGATCATTGTCAGCATGGCCTCAAGGAATTTCCGGTAGAAGCGTGAGAGTGCGCTTTGGGATACACCTCCGGCTACCGCTGTGACCCCCTGGAAACTGCCTGATGCCAGTAAGTGCAGGCTACAAAGGACCTGGACGTGTGCCGGAAGGGCATTGGTCCTATGGGTCTGGTGCTGCAGTAGGTGTTCCAAATCTGCTATGAGGCGCAATTTCATTGTACGATTCAGACAATACTTATCATATATTTCTTCCTCATTTTGGCCCAGCAATGTTATGCGCACTCGGAATACCCTCTCCTGTATCCTCCGCCTCCACTGGGCTGCTGCATTTATCCTCATCCTCCTTGCTAGCACGTAGAGGGCTGCCATTGTGAAAGGCTTACGGGGTCTCCTGGTACATTTTTGAAGGGTTTCAGATTGGTTGCACCTGTGATGCTATGTGTTTTATTTATTTTTTTGTATTCTTCAACTTTACCTCCTGGTTGAGATTCCCCTTATTCTGCTCTTGCTAAATTGCGATTTTGGGGAAAATTGCTATTAGAGAGTTTTGATGCATTGGTTTGCGATTCGTTATTAGCTAATCACTATTAGCAGGAGTAGTTTTGGTTTTCGCTATTATATAATCGCTATCTTGCTAATCGCTAATTTAGCGGAGCAGTTTTTGCGATTTTCAGGGATTTTCGCTATTGGGGTTGATGCATTGGAAAGTGTTGTTTTGCGGTTGGTTACCGGCTATTTTACCGAATCGCAATTTTTGCAAGGGGTATTTTGCTTGATGCATGTGTCAGTAACTCAATTGCAATGAAGCTGAGATTTACACACAAGTACCTAAGCATGTCTAGTGTGACAAAAGAAATGCTCAGGAGCTACTCACAGACATAACAAGTACGTTTAATCAGGATTGATTAAATAAAAGTATTAGGGAGATATCAAAATGTAGGTACTACAATAGGGAAGGGAAGTATTTCTAGCCAGCGGTCAAATAACATAAGGCTACTGCCGTATTTTAGATGTCAAGTCACACCAAAGAGTCTATTGGTGCTATTGGCAGGTATCAGTTCTTGTGCTGTTACTCAACACAATGGGACTAATTTTTATCAAGTTCAGAAGGCTGAATGATTGGGTACACCCACTGTGATCTATACCTGTGACCAGTGAAGCACACATGACTGCAGTAGTTCCATTGGTCGACTGAACTATCAGCCCTGGTTATCAGAGTGGGTGAGAGTTATGAAGTAGATGAATATGCAGAGCCACTTGGAAACCAGGTAACTCTGATATTGTTGTGTTACCTAATTGTTAATTTGGCTGGACGTTACATCGAGATTCCCATGTAAGGTATAGCTGAGGAAATAGACTGTGATGATCACGTAGTATCTTTTATGAAATGGAATAACAAAGGTAGCTGGTGACTTACTGAGATGAGTAAAATGTAGGACCACCCAGGGGTGATGCTATAACATAGCTTAGAGATTACAAAGTAGGCCCGCACAAGAGTGATATCATGATACCATGTATAGGAAACCATATTGTTAAGCTGCAGGATAGAGAAATAAGAGTGAAGTGAGCTGTGACTGAGTTCACACAAAGCCGAAACAATCTAAATGCAACTAAGCAAACTGGGGTCTGTCAGGAATACCAGGCTCGTTATTCCTCAGAATAAAATGTGGGATAAATATACATTGCTAATGTGCAAAAAAAGTTAAGAAATCAATTGTGTTATTTGAACCCTCTCCCCACTCACCCCCTGTTAGACCTGGCCCTTTTTGCAGGTTCAGCCTCTAACTTTTTGCATTTTGCCTCCTATTTATCTGACCCTGTTTTTGTTGGCTATAGTAGTCTGGGCACTTTAGAACTGCTGATCAGTGCTAAAGTGCATATGCTTTTTGTGTAAATTGTACTCTGATTGGACACAGTGTTTGGCATATTTAATTTACTGGTAAGTACCTAGTAAATTGCACGGAGTGTGCCGCCTGTAAATCAAATGCTACTAGTGGGCTTGCAGCACTGGTTGTGCCACCCGCATGATTAGCTCTGCAAATGTGTCTCAGACCTAACATTGTAGTGCCTGCGCTTGCAGTTTAAATTGGAATGTCAACCTGGCAAGTGCACCTACTTGCCAGGCCCTAACCTTTCCTTTTCGTACATGTAAGGCACCCCTGAGGTAGGCCCAAGGTAACCCTGTGTTCAGAGTGCAGTGTGAGAGGTAGGACATGTACTGGTGTGGTTTGCATGTCATGATAGTGAAATACTGCAAATTTCGTTTTTTCACTTTTGAAAGGCTGTGTATCCCATATGTTAACATGACAGCTGCCTTGTAACATCTTACAAGTGTAACTTTCTATTGGGACAAGATAGAGAAATGGAGCATAGGCTCTTTGAAATCAGAATTTTTTAACACACCTTTTAGTAAAGGTGGTGTTTACATTGTGTATTTGAAAATGCCACTTTTGGAAAGTGGGCATTTTCTTGTTTAACCATCCTGGGTGCCTCTGACTGTTTGTGTATACACCGTCTGGTTGTGCAGTGACAGGAGCTGGTGATGTGCATTCACTCTAGACAGTCACAAGGGAGGGTGAGGTGTGTCCTGTCTTTCCTGGGTGTATTTGAAAGTGCCACTTTTGGAAAGTTGGCATTTTTTGTTTAACCATCCTGGGTGCCTCTGACTGCTTGTGTCTTCACCGTCTGGTTTTGGAGTGACAGGAGCTGGTGATGTGCGTTCACTCTAGACAGTCACAAGGAGGGTTGATGTGTGTCCTATCTTTCCTGGGTGACTCATAGACAGGCTGAATAGACCTTTCTGCATTTAGAGTGGTTGGATGAGTTTTCACTAGCACCTGAATAGGCTGTGTCCCCTTTGCACAATGCTGTCTCCAGACCCTGAGACCAAGTTGGACCAGGGAAGACAGAACTGGTTTGTACTGAGCTCAGGGGCTCTGAAACAAAGTATTGGACCTAAAACCTTAGAACTTTAGATTACTTCTGCGAAGAAGAAGAACTGTGTTAGCACTATCCTTTCTGTTGTATGAGGGGTGGGTTGGCCTGCAGTCCTTGCTTCTATCTGTGGGCAGAGGAAAAGGACTGACACACTTTTTGCCCGACTGTGGTATCCTGCTTGAGAAGATCTTCAAGGGCTTGTCTGTGCTTGCCTTCAAAACATCCTTGCTGGATCAAAAGGCACCTTCCTGGAAGAAGAGCTGAAAGGCTGTGTGAGGAGTGCTGCGCCTTGATGTGGTTGGTGTTATATTTGGCCTGCAGTTGCTGCTTCTGTCTTGCTCAGAGCAAGGACTGGGCTGTCTTTTCTACCTTGAAAAAGAAGGAAGTGCATGGTGAGTGCTTTATTCCTCAGACCACCCCATGGGGGGCGTGCATGCCTCAAGATTTCCTAATCAGTGCATGTGTGGCACGAGCTAAGGGAATTTAGGCGCAACATTTTTCTTTTGGCCCTAAATGTGAAAGGATTATGTGTGGATCGCGACTTAACTTTGTAAACAAAATACACCGGTGTGCGCAACTTCGGCCAGTGGTGATTACCTTTCTGCAAGGAAGGCACGACAAGCAATGCAGAGAGGACCCCGTGCTGATTGGCAGCACCACTGGGTCTTGTGTTGCTCCTGCCACAGCCCCCGGGGGAATCCCTCACCAGCACAGCCTTCTCTCCCAGCAATGCATGGTTGCCGAATGACACCTTTGATCTCAGTGGCCTGCCTGCAAGGGAAAGGAGTGCTGGAACTTGTCCTTCTCCTCGAGCAGATCGGGCAGCTTCAGGGCCTTGCTGAGGCTGAGCAAGCCGAACCAGCCAACAGTGCCAAACGGATCATCTTCCTGGTGACATGAGGCTCTGCCTGCCTCCAGAGAGACCACCACAGTGCCACCAGAGAAGGCACACAAAGGTTCTGGGCTGCTGGAGAGGGGCCCACGAGGTCCGCTCTGGATACTCGCACCCGTGGGATGGCCTCATCGCTCTGGGTGTACCTGGTGTAGGCGCACTACCCGGATTGAACCAGGAGGAGGTTGCTGTCTGAGGTTTAGCAGCTGCTCTGCTTGCTAGTGGGCAGCGGCTGAAGGACCCAGAGAGGTCACCCGCTTTGCATAATGTGTACAGTGAGGGTGTTGTTTTATGATGTGTGCAACCTATAAGTATTTACTTTATTGCACTAACAATGATGTTATGACAGTTGCCTAGTTGGCAAATGATTTATGAATAATGTGATTGTGGTATATGTGTTTATATACAATATATGAGATATTTTTATTGGACCTGGTGTGGAGTCTCTTTTTATTGTGTAACCGTTATGTGTGTGTGTTGCGCAAATGCTCTACACAGTGCCTCTGGGATAAGCCTAGCTGCTCATGCCAAACTATCAAGGTGGAGAGCAGGTGTTATCTGGGGGTGTGTAACTCCCTTACCCTAACTTGAGTGGTGGGTTCTGCCTGGCTTAGTTGCATACCCTAGACAACCAGAAACCCCATTTCTAACACCCCCAATTAATAAAAAGGCACAATAATAAAGATATTCTGAGGTAGGAATCAGAAATTATCAGCATACAAAGACTGCTCTACGAGAAATGATATAATCTTGATAATTAATGTTAGTCAATTGGGCACAGTATGCTATTACCTTGGCATCTTCCATGTCTGATTGGCAGTGGATGGAGTAAATTTGGATAGAAGTTGGTGATTGTTGAAAAGTGTTTGTGCAGGTTGAATGTTTAACCCGGAGACTTTGAAAATGTGTGGAAGTTGAAAATGTTCAGCAGTACATGAGTGGGATTTGTGGTTGAGTTGGGCTCCGAAAGGATGGACAGTTTATTTTTTACAGTCCTTGAGGGATTTCAGACTCTCCAATGAAAAGCATATATGAAGACATACTGGCAACATAGATCCACCAACGCTGCCTCTTTTATGGCTAGTTTTGGCACCTTGTTCCAAACCTCCAGAGGCACAAAATGTGCCCATCTCCAACTTTTTATGTAAGTTCTTCCATGGTGTTCAAACTTTCGGAAAAGACTTCTTTGACAGAAGGCCACAGGATCAAGTCGTAAGAATGTGACCTAAAGCTCTGGTTCAGGCTCATAGCAAAATGTACAGTTCCAGCTGCTTCCTGGGTTTCTTCTGCAGAGGCCTTTACATTCCCAAACATAGTAGAACAGTTTCACATGGGTTAGTTAAGGAAATATTAAATTGCTATTGATCTACTCGTTCTCTTCCAGGTGGGGGGCAGCTTCCTCTGTCTCTAGGACATTCTACACTTTCCACCTCAGAGGAGACGTTCCATAGAACTGCAGTCACCCATGAACACAGCCTTGAACAATTTGTCCATGTGGATCAGCAAGATACTGTGGGGCATATTATCAAGGGGCCACGATAAAATTATCGGCGCTTTAGCGTCGGTTTTCGGGCGTAAAGTGGCGATAATTTTATCGCATTATCATCAAGGACACGCTAGCGCGTGATTCCCTGACTTAGCACCCATTTTCCACATGCCTTGCCTCACATCGATAATGAGATGCAAAGGAGGCATGACTGTGAAAACAACATGGGATAATATCGCAAAGGCAGCTTCGCGATATCAACGAGGGGTAGCGATATCTGAAATCGCGTTAAGTATGCCTTAACGCAGGAATTTAATGTTTGTTAAATTCCTGACTAAGGCATACCTTACATGGGGGTGGATTGTGTGGCTAAGACCACAGGCCCTATCATCAAGGATATCGCCGTTTTCCATGGAACATCGCTGGAAAACCAGCAATGTTCCATGGAAAACACCGCTATTGCTGGAATAATTATCGCCATTGCGCTATGCATTGTTAATACAGCGCTAGCATGGCAATAATTTCCAGCGATAGCCGGCGATACAAATCCTCATGCTAAGAGCGCCCAGCGATAATTATCGCTGCCGCTTGATAATATGCCCCCACATTTCTCTACTAGGAACACTGTAACTCTACCAGCAGGAAGTAAATCTGTTCTGTTTCAGACTCACTCACTCTCTCTCTCTCTCTCTCTCTCATAGACCGCTTAGAGTGGGTTTTTAAAGGCATAAACAAACTGTGATTGGGAGCAACCCCTAAGCAAATCAAAATAAAGTTCTCATAGTGTTTCCACGGAATATTTTAAAGTATTATTCAGTTCCTGTTTCAGAAATGTATTTTACTGCAATTGTTGTCACATAGTTCTTTATACAACAAACAAAAGTGACACAATGAGTCCTTCTTGTGCCTCTCATTTATTTCTAAACTCTGCTCAATGTGGTGGCCCCAGTCTGCTACAAGCAATCAAAAATGTCTCTAGCTCTCCACCTCCTGACTGCTCGACATACTATTGTGAATGGCTGTGCGGTAGCATGGATGTACTACTATTAACTTTGATTAAAAAATATTGTTTTGGGAAAGCAGATTTACCTCATGTATTCATCTTGTTGCTCTGCAATTCTTTGAAGCCAGCTGTTTGATCACTGTTGCTCCAGGGAACGTTGCACATTATTTGGGACTATAAGGTTTGAACTACAGTGGCCAAAATTCAGGGAAAGAGGACTCACACTTTTTGCTGTTGCCATAATACATGTAGATTACCGGCAACAAATATGAAAGGGCAAGATGAGCAGACAATAAACATTCACTATGCCCAGGGAGTTTGTGGTACCTATTTATCTACTTGGTCTGAAGTTAAAGTTTGTATACTTTTTTTAACCTAAGTACAAAAATACTTTTTAAAATTGTGCCTTTCAGCAGATGTAACCCTTTATATATGCAAGTGGGGAACGCATATTTTTCAAACTTACTTTCCAAATTTTAATTTTGTGCAGCTATACTAAGTGATTGTGCATATTTAAAGCTGTCACATAAACCGCCACATGCGAGGAACCATATTCATACATATTCATAAATAATCGATATTTTATCCCAATTTGCCACATATTTTTCATAAACAAGCTTCTATTGTAATATCGTTATTTTGTCTGTCATTTATAGCCCAATTTAAAACACAAGGGTCCAGATTTACAAACATTTTTCGCTGTCTCAGCATCACTAAAGGGACTTAAACAAGCACAAATGTTTTTATTTGTAATTTACTTTCCAGCGCAAAACTTGTTTTGGCTTGAAAGTTGCCTAAAAGTATGTCATACCTAATAGTATGGCAAGAGAGCGTTCCATGGGTGGTACTTTGGCGTACCCATGCAATTCCCCATGAGTTTTAATTAAAAAACCTATTTTCCAAAAATGTGAGACAGGGTTTCGCATAAAAAATGAATGCCACTTGAAAGCGGTGTAAAAAGGAGAAATATTTTCATTTCTCCCTTCTTTCCCGACTGTGCATGTGTGCTGCATTGTGCAGCACACATATCAAGTTGAACATTTTTAAAAGTTGTTTAAGCATAGTATTGTGTACTGGCAGAGAACCCATCCAGTACAAACCTATGCTAGACTCCTGCACAAATCCTTGAACTATAGCACAAAGGTGTATGTGTGGTAATGGACGCAAAATTCAGCGCTGGTGCTAGGGGGAGGAGAAGAGAGTGCCATATCTCTGTAGGTGTGGTCTCCTGATCCATCCCTGCCATGCAAGGCAGCACAGCATGTTTGGTGCTGTGCTGCCTTGCCTGAAAATGTAATAAATCTGTCCCAAGATGTTTGATGAATTTTTGTGGCTCTATGCATTTTGTGATGAACTCTTACCCTGGAGACGTACTCAATCTTAAATCTAAAACAACTAAAGATATCTTATGTCAATTTATAGAGCACCGCTAATCACCAGTGAGGGTAGCCAGCTGCTAGACCAGGTGAGTACACATCTGGTCCCAACTGAGTTATTCAAAGAGCTAGGCTTTCAGCTTCTTGCAGAACTAAAGAAGTGAGGAGCAGGCTCTTATATGTTGGGGGAGGTCGTTCCATGTTTTGGTTGCGATGAAGGAGAATGAGTGCCCGAGTTCTTGATTGCGGTTTTTGCAGACAATGCTCCATGTGGAGACACATTGCAAAACAAAGGTGGAGTCTAATTCATTTGAATCACCACGTCTTTCTACTCCACAATTCGTGTGTGAGTTTTGATCCCGAATCATCTTGTGTCATCATTTCTGGGATTGAATGCGGACAATTCCCCATAGCCACTAGAATAGCACGTGTCCAACACCAGACGTATTATTGGCAAGGACGTTTTCCTGTTTCTGCGGTATCGGAGTCCATTCTATCTCAATTTGAATTTATTTCAAGAAATCAAATGTTTCTCGGCTGCCCCTCCACTGAGTTTTACTGAGCAGTGTTTTCCCTGAGGAAAGCGTGTGGTCTATTCAGTCGTTTGGCACCGAAACATGCGCCAGCACCTGCAAACATCTGTGCTGTAATCAAGAAGACCTAATTAATCGTACAGTCAGGAGGTTGTAATACAACTATATCATTGTTATGATATTTGTATCCCTGTTTTAAAAAAAATGTAATTTGATGTAATGTTGGATTGAATGTAATCATGTTCTTCAACAATCTTTGTGCAAACTGAAGAAACACAAGTCTGTCTTCTTGCAAAACTATGCTGTGGCACAGTGTTTTAATGACAATTCTTTTTGTTTTTAGTATGAATAGTATGTATGGAGACTGAGAGTGTATGAAGGTTTTTGTTGGGGTCTATGGCAGCACCTTTGGATAATGAATAAAATCATATATGAAATATTATGTTGAAAGGTTTATTGATACATTTACATTGGAATAAAGAAACAAATCTAATTTAGTTACTAAAAGAAATAGGTTGCATTATTGAATGTGGGGCTCTTCTTTGAGCATTGTCGGAGGTAGGTTGTTCGGCTCTTCATATTTTGGAGAATGAGCGATCCTCTGCTCTGTTTTTGTGAATGCGGGGTGTGTGTGCTCATTAGTTTGAGGTAGAACGTAGGTGTCTGTTCAGCTGGTGAGGTTATTAGGGTATATTGGTCCAATGGTGTGTATGGCTTTGTATGTATGAGTAAGGAATTTGAATCAGCTTTGTTTGTGAATAGGGAGAGCCAGTGAAGCTCCTTGAGTTGTGGTGTGATCTGTATATGTCGAGGGAGGACCAGTATGAGTCTTGTATGGTGTTCTGGATGGTTTGGAGTCTTTGTAGGAGTTGCTTGGAGATTACAACGTAGGGTGTGATGCTGGAGTCGAACTTGCTTGTGATGAGTGCCTGGGTGACGGTCCATCTGGTTTTCTGTGGTAGCTGTTCGAAATCTTGCATTTCATGCGAAGGATGTGGAAGTAGGAGATGCTCACTGCTTTGACTTGTTCTTGTTATGAAAAGTTGTAACAAAAGCCGGGGCACCACGTATTCCCAAGAACAAGGATAATAAAGCATATATTAATAAGTGTTCTCCTAGGAATCATTCAAACAGTATTTTTTTTACCATGGGTCAACAGAGACAACAATGAAAAAGAATAGATACCAACATAAATGATAATAAGACATTTATACTTGAAAAAACATAGATAAGGTAATAAACTGATCGCCAAAAATAATCACGGGCAGGAGCTCCAAGTGACAGTGCAGTGCAAGTGCAATACAGTGAGACATAGAAAAAAAATATTCCTCAACTTGGACTATATCTTTACAATATATACATTGGGTCCCCGCCCATAGGACATATCAATGCATCAATTGAATACCCAATGGTATATCCATTTGGGTTTGAAAAGACCAACAATTTAAGTTATGGGTAGACCCCTAAAATATCGACGTTTCAACCCCCTCATGAAGAATCACATGGGGTCTTCATCAGGACAACTGACAAGTAGTAACCTTCAAGGTAGAGTACATTGATTGCCAGTCATATCCTAATCTATCTACATTATTAATCTAAAATGACTGAAGAGATATATTGTCCTACCTAGACAAAACAAACTGGATCCTCCTGACACACAAAGTATATTCAGAAATCAGTAAATGAATGAACCCATGAGTATGCATGTAAGGAATGTATCATAATACTGGTGTTATAAACGGTAAGTAAAACTACATAAGTTCCAGGTTTAAGTGACAGCAAATGTCTGCAATGTAAAAAGAGGCCTGGCTAACACGCCAGCCTCAAGGGGTACTACTGGTGAAAACATGCAGATGCTTGTGGCGATTCAATTGCTGTGACAAACACATGCACTATATAGTGGATCTACTAAATACTCACAGACCCTGCAAACAAGGGCTCTGTAGAATAAAGCTGTGCCCAGATCAAAAACATGCAGGTGGCCGTATACAGAGCAATACTGATGAAACAATTATTGCACTGCACAACTTGCAGGGTTCTGGACAAAAATATGCTTAGAAATGTATATGCTGAAATGCTAGTGAAAGAAGAAATGACCTGAGTCAGGATAAAACTCTATGCCCAGAAAGTCACTTGTATAAATCCAGTAAATCCAGAAAATTATCTAAGCCAACCTGAATGTAAATGCAGTGATGCATTAAAGCTAGCTAATGAAGAAGGAAAAAGACTCATGTCTAAGAATCAATCAGCAAAGGTAAATCTCTTAACAAATAAAATTGATTGTTGGACTTTTAAAACCCCGATGCCAATACCATTGGGTTTGCCATTGATTATTATAAATACATATTCCATGTTGTGGCATATTTTTGTCTTGTTCTATGGCTCACTGTATTGCACTTGCACTGTGCCGTCACTTGGAGAACCTACCTTTGATGATCAGTTTATTACCTTATCTATGTTTTTTTTAAGTATAAATGTCTTATCAATATTTAAGTTGCTATCTGTTCTTTTTCCATTTTTGTCTGTATTGACCCAATGTCATGGAATGTTTATCATCTAGGATGATCTCTAGATTTCTTTCGTGGTCGATGGGTGTTGGTTTTGGTCCTAGCTCTGATCCACCAGGTGGGGTCCCATGGGGAGATCTTGTGTCAGGTAGATCAGCACTTGTGTTGTATTGGAGTTGTGCTTCAGGCAGTTTGTACTCACTCAGTCTTCTACCATGGTCATGCGGTTTATGAAGTTATTTCTGGAGGTGGCTGTCTTGTCAGTCATGGAGAGGATGAGTTGGATGTTGTTGGCATATGAGATGATGGAGATGCCTTGGAATCGGATAGTCGAAAAGGTATGAAACAAATGTGTGAAGTTGTGAAACACTTGTCCTAGCAATTACTCACATTGCCTTCTTTGGCTTCGACATGCTGTCAGCACAGTTGAAGTTATCTGAAATCACATTTTGGTATTGAGTAATATTTAAGAAATCAAGGAAGAATAAGCTTGACTTACCACCCACAGCTGTAGTGTCTCTTGGTTCCCTCCCTCACCCCCAGCAGGCGGCTCTTATGGCCATTCCTCATTAGAAAGGATTAGGAGTACCCAGTACTGAGTACCCACTACTGAAAGCTTCTGTCAAAATGCAGTAGTTTTTGTAAAGCTTGTATTTACTTTGGCAGCACTTGCCTGGTATTAGTAAAGGTGTGCACAAGCGGTCACATATCAGGATCATCGCTGACAGGCCAATTAGACTGTGGCAGAATCAGTTGTGTATTGGTCTTGCATCAGAAATGGTGATAGAGTTTAGGTCAAGTCAGTTGTGCAATGTATCATAGATCCCTATAGAACTGACCGACTACATTCCAGCACTTGAGCTTCAATTGAAGAAAATTAAGTAAGCATGAGAAAAAAAAACATAACTTGTACTTGTAGTGTTCACATTCAATGAGTGGGCTCTTTTGGTGCTACCAACAGAATATTCATTTTTATTGTTAGTCAACCAAAAGGTAATCAATTTTATCAAACTCATATGCATGAAATGCTGAGAGGACCCATTGTATTTGAATCTCAGACTAAAGGGTCATGTACAAATCTGTGTACTTGATGTAGTGGTCCCCTGGCAGAATGCAATTTTAATGACACATGTTCCTAAAATATACACTTTACTACTATGGCAAAAAAACACAAGGTCTAGGAAACTGGGGTACTGCAGGGCTTGTTAACTATATTCAGTTGCTAATATGGTGATTACAAAGCCTTTGGTGTGTTGTGTAAGAGTGGACAGTTTAGATTCAATTCCAAGTTTGGTAAACCACTTCTTACAATGGGAGAACCACTTGATTTTAGTATTGGTGTCCAAACTTTTAATTTTGAGTAATTCGTATCAACAGGAATCCTGTTGATGGGTGGTAAAACCAGAGTCTCACTGAGTGCAGAAAGGTCCTGAGAGCCATAAGATGGTTAATACCTTTAAGACCATTAACAACAATTATGGGGAGGTTGGGTGAATCAGAAGGAAGATTGAGTAGTGATTTAATAAATGTAAACTCTTTTCCTACCAGAATACCTAGGTTAGCAATGCCCTATAATTTGCCCCCATAAAGGCCAGCTGACTGCGCTTTGGCCCTATACACTTATAAGTCTGGAGAAGCAGCTTTAGATGTGAGGATCTATGTATTTTTAAAATAACTGCACCCTCATGTTGGATAAAACTTTTAAGAATATGTTGAGACTATGTAAGAGAAGTTGTATTCCTTATGCCTAGGTAATTAAAAGATGTAACTACTTCCATCTTGTCATTTCTCAGGCAAGGGTTACTTGATCTATTTTTATGTAGTCTATAAACCATGAACCTAGGGTCTGATTTATGAAAAAGTCATGCTGTGCAGCATAACAACTCACATTGCTGCACTGCACTGTGTGACAAGGAAAGGGCAGGGAGGCACCATGTTTAAGGCAATACAGTGCATTCCTGATTGTTCCTCTGTGCTGCCACCCTTTTGTCAGCCTAGCACCAATGCAAGCGCTGTATGCAGGATTGTTTTTGGGCAGGAAGGGTCATTTTCCTGCTCAAAAACAATCCTGAGAGGCATATTCCTCTATCTACATGTGCTGCAAAATGAAGCACCCATAGAGGAGGTAATGAGGAGATATAAAGATATTTCTCCTAATTACATCTCTTCTTGGAAAGAGTATCTTTTTCACGCATTCTCAGGTGTACCTGTTCTAGTAAATATGGGAATGCGTCAGAACCCATGGGAGTTGCATGGGTACACCCAGTAAGGCAATGCAGCAATTTGTGCTTCGTTGCCTTACTCCAGATTTATGCAGTCACTCAGGAACACTCAATGAGGCCTTGAGTGGCTTTATAAATCTGATGTAAGGTTTGTGTCATTCTTGCACCACGTTGCCTGGTGCAAGGGTGATGGAAACCAGCTTGTAAATAGGCCCCTATGAGTCAGATTTTCAAAAAAGGCATTCAACGCGGCACAGCACCCAAAGAGGCTGCACTGCATTGCATTACACAGAGTGCTCCATATCTATAGAGATATGGCTCTCTCATCCCCTCTCCCTAGCGCTGGCGCTGATTTCAGCTGCGTGCACCAGGCACACACCTTAGCGCCATAGCACTAGGTTGTGTGCCTGAGTCTAGCATAGGTTTTGTACAGGAAGGATAACGTTCCTGTACGAAATACTATGCCTAGACAAGTTTAAACACTTTTTTCCACTTTGTATGTGTGCTGCACAGTGCAGTGTGCATGCAAAGTCGGAAAAGAAAGGAGAAATAAAACCATTTCTCCTGTTAATGCATCCTTTGAAATGGCGCTAACTTTTGGCACTAAACTCTGTCTACAAATGTTTGTAAAAAGGCTTGGATGGTTGCATGGGAAAGCCCATGAACTTGACATGTAATGCCCTCTTTTCACTAAGTAACGCAAAGCAGTGCTTCGCTCTGCTTTGCCTTACTTTTAGGGTACTTTCCAAAAACAAGTTTTGCGCTGGAAGGCATATTGATTAAAAAATATTTTGTGCTCATTAGCGTCACTTTTGTGAAGCTAACCCAGTGCAAAATGTTTGAAAATCTACCCCTTAGTCTTTTGACTATTGATCTCCAATCCTCTGTCATTACAAAATTCTTCAAACTTAGACCAGAAGGGGCTTTTGAAATGAATAACGTATAGTCTGCAATGAGGAGGGCTGGGATCTTTTTACCTTTTAATTTTGGGGTGTCAGTGTTGCAACTGTTAACATAATCAATAACCCAATTGATGTACAGTGAAAATAAAGTAGGAGTCAAAACATTCCCTTGACGTACTACACTGTGGACCATGATTGGGTCAGTCATTTCACCTAGTCTACCCCATCTAACTTGGGCTTAGGTGGATTGATGGGTCTTGATAACGATGTTCAAAATCTGTGTAGGACCTCCTAGTGATCTAAGGACCTCCCAAAGAGTCTTTCTGGGAACCAGGTCAAAAGATGCTCTCATGTCTACAAAGGCCACATACAGATGGTCCTTTTGTACAGTGATTGGTTTTCCAGGTGATCAAAGAGAACCTAAAGATCTAATCAACAGTGTTGACCTGCCGACGGAAGCCAGCCTGGAATGATGAAAGGATGTTAAGGTCTTCCAACAAGCCCAGCAGTTTACCAAGCAAAGGAGAACAAAAGTATTTTTGAAGATTTTCTAGGAGACTGATGGCTGTATATTTCCTTTGCTCAATCCTGTCATCTTTGTTATAGACTGAAATGATATGGGCACCAGTCCAGGAGGCTGAAGATCAGCTTCATTCAAGATGTCATTAGATACTTGATTAATATAAGGGACCCTTTTTGCAAGGTTATCCCCAAACATTTTGCTTCTTCCTCCTATTTTTTCCTAACCTGTTTTATTGGTTTTAGGACTCTGGGCACTTTACCACTGCTATTCAGTGCTAAAGTGCACATGCTCTCTGTGTAAATTGTATTATGGATTGGTGTTTCCTTGATTGGCATATTTGATTTACTGGTAAGTCCCTAGTAAAGTGCACTGTGTGCCCAGCACCTGTAAATAAAATGCTGCTAGTTGGCCTGCAGCACTGGCTGTGCCACCCACACAAGTAGCTCTTCAAAGGGTTCTCAGGCCTGCCACTGCAGTGTCTACACGCAGTTGTGACTGTCATGTTGACTTGGCAAGTGCACCCACTTGCCAGGCCCTAATCTTCCCTTTCCATACATGTAAGTCACCCCTAAGGCAGGCCCAAGGTACTCCCTTGAGCAGGGTGCCGTGTATGTTGAAGGTAGGACACGTACTGGCGTGTGTGACATGTCCTGGTGGTGAAATACACTGTATTTCATTTTTCACCACTGCAAGGCTATCTGTCCCATTGGAAAGAATCGGGGTTTTACTTATAACATCTGATAACTTCCCATTGGGAAAACATAGGGAAATGGCATTTAGTATGCCTGGACTCAGAGTGCAAAAATACATCTTTTAGTAAAGGTGATTTTTGTGTTCTGTGTTTGAGGATACCACATTTAGAAAGTAGGTATTTTCTTGTTTACATCCTGTGTGCCTCTACTGGGTTTGTGGATTGACTGTCTGGCTTTGGAGTGACACAGGCTGGGGATGTGTATTCTCTCAGACTGCCATGGGGAGGGGGTGATGTGTGTCCTGCCTTTCCTGAATGAGTCAGGGCTGGGCTGAACAGTCCTGGTCTGCATTCAGAGTAGTGGTAGGAGTTTTAAAAAGCACCTGAATAGGCCGGGTCTGCATTTAGAGTGGGGTCAGAAGATTTCCCTTGCACCTGAATAGGCCCTGTCTGCCTTGGACAATGCTGTCTCCACTTCCTGCAGGAAGCTGGACCAGCGAGGACAGAACTGGTTGGGACTGAGTACAGAGTCTCTCTGCCTGAGAGAACAAAGAGAAACTGGGTATAAATATGGAGGCCCAAACCCCTGAATTTTAGAACTCGCTGGAATCAAGGAACCTGCAAAGAAGAAGCGCTGGAAGAGCTGCCAGGAGGAGGACTGCCCCTTTGCTGTGTTGTTGCTTTCTTGGGTTGACCTGCATCTGACTTGGGCAGTGAAAGGACTGAACTGATATTTATGTACTTGTGCTGAGTATATCCAAGTGCTTGAAGTAGAGCTTGCTTCCTGTTCTGAAGTCTCAGGGACTGCAAAGAATTCACCATCCTCTGCGTACTGCTTCTTGAACCCCTGTTTTAGTTGCCATATAGAAGGGAAAGCAACCGACTCTGTCATCAACTCCGTCGCTGGCTCTGTGTCCTGACAGCACTGCAGAAAGCACCGTCCACATCTCGCACCACAAACCTGGTCTCACCAACGACGACGACCGCTGCCACCGACCACTGCTTGCTTGACCTTTGGGCACCGCACTCCCCACCGCCTTGCTTCACTTCTCCATCCTGGTCTCACCAACAACACTGACTTCGACAGTTGTGACCGCATCGTGGCTGGGGGCACCGCTTGTAAGTTTCATGACACACCGCCTCATCCCACAGAGCCGTCTGGGCCAACCGAGATATCTTGCAAAGTATATATTTTTAAGCACTGTACGTTGGATTCTTATTCTTTTGGTCTTGTTTTACATATATAAAAAGATTGGATATTTTTCTAAACTAGTGTAATGTCCTTTTGTAGTGTTTTCACTGTATTACTGTTAGTTATGTGCAAAGGCTTTACACACTGCCTCTGAGATAAGCCTGACTGTTTATGCCAAGCTACCAAGGGGGTGAGCGTAACTCCCTTACCCTGACTAGGAAGAAGGGTCCCTACTTGGACAAAGGTGTAAACCCTTGCCAACTAGAGACCCCCATTTCTAACAAGGCCCAAATATCAATTTCAGATTTAAAGAGATCATCAGGGAGTGCATCAGGACTAGGAGCCTTCCCTGGATGAAATGATTCTATAGCCTTTCTTGTGTCAGCCAGAGAAAAGATTAGCCGGTCCTCATTGTGCGTAATGTTCCATGCAATTTAAGTTACTGACTGCTAGATCTTTAGGGGCACGTTCCTTCCTAGAGTACAATGCTGAGAACTGCTTCATCCAAGTAGAAGGTGAAACAAAATGATCAGTTGGGGAATGGCATCTAAATGGCCATTGGGTATAATTTGCCAGAAGGCCCTACTATTTTTCTTCTGGGCGGCCTCTACAAGATGCTGCCAATTGTTTTTACACAAAAGTTTCTGTTGAAAAATCCAGAGTCTCTAACAGCTGAAAAATTATGCGATTTTTTGGCCAAAATAAGATTAGATTTGGTGCAGCTTCAATCAGAATCGTAACTAACAGTACTTTTGTACCTTTTAATAGTGGTTTGCTTAATGGGCTTATTAAAAAAGCTTTTTAATAGGCAGTATAATTCCATATGCATGTCTAAAATTGACTGATGCTTGGAAGGTGAATCACTTAGAGAGGCCAAGGCGGTAGATAATGCCTCATAACTTTTGGTCAAGAGGACACGGTCATTTGCAAGGGAGGGCAATTTTGTGGCTCTTCTATTATTAGTTGGAATAGATGGGGTTGAAAATTCTCTGCCCACAGCAGATAAATCGTCAAATATCAGCAGAGAGTGAGTTCCCAGGGCGTTATGGTCACTATCTCATCTAGTGATCACCTTGAAATTGCAGAATTCCCCCATAACCTAGTATACAGAATACAATGATCAATACAACTTCTCTGTCGACCCCTATCAAAAGTATAAACACTACCCCTATCAGATTTGGACCTCCCTTTACAGGCTCTGAGACAGTATGTCAAAGTTAATGACAGAAGTTGTAAGGATGCAGCGTTCCAGTTTTTTGAAGACTCAGCTTCCAAAGTGGGAATGCCTAAAGTCTCAATTTCCTACTGGGAAATAGTGGTCATGTGATCCAAAGGTTCATAGGTGGTATGGAAGTCTCCTGCTAGAATAATGGGAGGAAGGCTCTTGCTCGACGAGAGATGTTCTTCAAGAATAGGTCAGGCAATCTTTGTTTTACGATGCAGAATGATTATAGATATTAAAAATATTCACTCCAGTCCCTTTTAAGCATCTTATATTGATCCCCAAAACATCTGCCGATGGTTTGTCTAAGTGTTTGACAAAAAATCCCTCTGCTGTAAACAGCAGAGGGGTTCCCGATTTTTTTTTTTTGCCTTGAGAGGTGGGAAAGAGCTTCCCCAACCTCCCAAAACATGGTTTTGGTTTTCCTTGTAATGGCGATTGCGCACATGGTGTGCTGTCCATATTGCAGCGAAAACAAAACTGAAACTTGGTTTCAGTTTCACAGTTTCAGTGCTTGTGGGGCTATCTCATCCCCCGAGTACTGAAACACATGGGAGAGGTATCGGTGGGAAGGGGAGAATGTCTCCTTTCCAATGGTACCCTTCCCTAGTGAATTCCTGCTTGGGAATCGCCTCAGGAGGGCGATCCCCAAACAGGGATCCACCCACTAGCAACAGGGAGGGGGGGGAGTGGCCCCTTGGGCAAGGGCCATTGTTCTCCCATACATTTTGCCACAGTCAGGCAGGTTTTTTTTACAAGGTTTGAGGTTTACATACAAGGGATTCTGGTTAACAGAACCCGGAGAGAGACAGACAAGTCACCCCATCCTAGATTCTCCTGGGTGTCTAGCTTTCAAAAATGTATTGGGGTGCTAGGTTTACCTTGGTGCCGGCAGAGCTAGGGTTCAAAATCTACAGCTAGGCACTTTGCAAAGAAAGGGTCACTTTTCACTTTAAATTGTGGTGTGTCCACGCTGCGTTTTGGGGCATTTCCTGTTGCAGGCACTTGACCTACCCACACAAGTGAGGTACCATTTATATGAGAAGACTTTGGGGAATGCGGTGTGGGTGGAATTTTGTGGATCCACGCAGATTCCAGAACTTTCCATCACTGAAATGTGAGGAAAAGGTGGTTTTTTTTACAAAGTTTGAGGTTTGCAAGGGATTCTGGATAACAACACCTGGTAAGAGCGAGACAAGTCACCCCATCCTGCATTCCCCTGGGTGTCTAGTTTTCAAAAATGTATAGGTTTGCTAGGTTTCCCTAGTTGCCGGAAGAGCTATGGTTCAAAATCTACAGCTAGGCACTTTGCAAAAAAGGGTCAGTTTTCACAGTAAAAATGTGGTGTGTCCATGTTGCGTTTTGGGCCGTTTCCTGTTGTGGGCACTTGACCTAAACACCCAAGTGAGGTACCATTTTTATTGGAAGACTTTGGGGATTGCGGGGTGGGTGGAATTTTGTGGATCCACGCAGATTCCAGAAATTTCCTCAACAGAAATTTGAGGAAAATTCGTTTTTTTTGACAATGTTTGAGGTTTGCAAGGGATTCTGGGTAACAGAACCTGGTAAGAGCCAGGCAAGTCACCCCATCCTGCATTCCCCTGGGTGCCTAGTTTAAAAAAATGTATAGGTTTGCTAGGTTTCCGTGGGTGCTGACAGAGCTAGGGTTCAAAATCTACAGCTAGGCACTTTGTAAAAAAAGGGTCAGTTCTCACTGTAAAGGTTTGGTATGTCCATGTTGCGTTTTCGGCCGTTTCCTAGTAGTGGGCACTAGACCTAAACACCCAAGTGAGGTACCATTTTTATTGGAAGACTTTGGGGATGTGGGGTGCATAGAATTTTGTTGATACACACAGAGTCTAGCACTTTCCATCACAGAAATGTGAGGTAAATGTTTTTTTGGTTTTTTTTTACAAAGTTTGAGGTTTGCAAGGGATTCTGGGTAACAGAACCTGGTGAGAGCCGGACAAGTCACCCCATCCTGGATTCCCTTGGGTATCTAGTTTTTAAAAATGTATCGGTTTGCTTGGTGCCGGCAAAGCTAGGGTTAAAAATCTGCAGCTAGGCACATTGCAAAAAAAGGATCAGTTTTCACTGTAAAAATGTGGTGTGTCCATGTTGCGTTTTGGGCCGTTTCCTGTCACCAGGCCAACCCAGACAATTGAGGTACCATTTTTATCAGGAGACTTTGGGGAACACAGAATTGTAGAGCAACTGTTATTACCTATTGACTTTCTGTGAATTTCTGCCTTCTAAACGTAAGACAAAGTATAAAAATGTAAAATGTAAATGTCAAGGTACTTATAGAGCGCACTGTCACCAGACGGCCACCTTGCGGTGTCGCCTTTGCGGTTTCCTGGCGCTGATACTCATACCGCTGTGGAACCCCTCCTGGCTTTCCCTGTGAAGTGTCCACTCCTGGGCACCCCCAGGGTGAAGCCAGGCATCCTTAGCGCTGTTGGGGCCGGTGTGGAGGCTAAGCAAGCTATTGCCCAGAGTTGCAGCGTGGGACCCATGATTAGAATAGGCACCGAGGCGAGAATAGACAGGTCCGAGGAAATTGAGCCTGAGCCCCGCCGAGGCGGGAATCGAACCCTGGTCCCTGGCCAGAACTCTGCTTCAGGGTCTGCCACTCTAACCATTGAGCCACAAAAAAAAAGTCACTTTGAAAAATGTCCTACAATTCACATGCTAGTGTGGGTACTCACAATTTCGTAGATGTGCAAATAGCTACTGTTTCTAAACTCTATATTTTGTTCTCATTTCAGAAATACATAGGTGTATTTCATACCGATTTTTTTACTATTTATATTTTCCCAAATTAATTGCTCTATACCCAGTAAACAATAAAAAAACATTGCAAGATGCTGCTTTGTTAGTGGCTCTGGGTTCCTTTGGTTCTTGGTGAACCTACAAGTCCTGTATATCCCCACAACCGGAAGGGTCCAGCAGATGTAATTGTATATTGCTTTAAAAAATCTGTCATACTTAGAAGATATGACTGGTAAAAACGTTGGCACAAAGGTCCGTTTTTTTTTAACTCATTTTCAATTTTTCCTATTTTCAACTGTAAGTTTCTATAAGAAAACCTTTAAGGATCTACACAAATGACCTCTTGCTGGATTCTGAGTTTTGTCTACTTTGCAGAAATTAATAGCTTTTAAGGATTCATTATTGATTTTATACCTGTTTTTTACATTAACTGGAAGGAGGTTGGGAGCACAAAAAACTGCAAAAATAGGCTGTGTCCCAGTAAAATGCCAAAACTGTGTACAAAATGTTGTTTTTCTGACAAAGTCTTTCAGTCCCTGAAAGCTTGGTTGATGGTTATTTCAGCAGCACAAACCCTTTGTTGATACCATTTACAGGGAAAAATCTAGATGCTTTCATCTGCAGCACTTCGTTCCCATTTTTACCCAAAAATACAAATTTTTCTGTATTTAGGCTAATTTTCGGGTCCCCTCCAGGGTAATCAACAAACCCTGGATACCTTTAAAATCCCCATAATGTTGGAAGAAAAGGACTCAAATTTGGTGTGCATATCTTATGTGGTCAAAAAGTTACAGAGGTACAAGCGCAAACTACCCCAAGTAGCCCCCCAAAAAAGGCCTAGCACGGGGGACTTAGCAGCGAAGGGGTTAACCCAGATTATCAGCATCCGGAAGGCCTACCATTAGCAGAGGGCATGGCATCAGTGCAATAAGAGACACACCCTACTCTGTGATCCAGAGATGTAGCCGAGGGTGTTTAGATTAAAATAATGTGGAAGAACTCCATGAATTTGTCCCAAGAGGAGTCACTAGAAGTGTTCCATAAAATAATTTGTTTCACTTGAGGGGCCATCAACAGGGGAAGCATTTGGAGGAATCTGCTGGCTTAAAGAATGGAGTTGGACCATTACCAACAGATATTTGGATATGCTTATGGTACCCAAAGTCCCATATGATTGCAATCATTTGATATCTTTCAGTGGGAAACTAGAAAGGACCTGAGGACCTGATACACCCCAGGCACCCTCTACATGATGAGTACTAGAAGATTGTCGGCGATTGGATTGAGCAATAGGTTGTGAAGAAAATAAACTTTGGGTTGCAACTGGACAGCCTAGCACAAATGTCGACCTAGAAGTCTGAGGGGGATCGGACAGAATAAGTTCAGGAGCATTACATTTGACTGGGTTGTAAAACCTAAAGATACAATAGGTCTAGTATCCAGATTCACTATATCTTCGGCCAGATTCTGACAAGCTGGTAAGTTTTCAGGCATTGTAGATGGTTCAGTTGATAAGCTTACAGTCTAATGGCAAGTTAAGAGGTCATGGACTAATAGAAAGGGGATTTCTGGTTGGTCGAGGCATGCACCCAGGCCAGGAAGGAACAACCATTCTAGTAAGCGTAAGCTAAGTACACACTAAAAGATAGCCCGCGTTCACCCTCCGGTAGCTTCGCACAGAGCAGTCAGGCTTATCTAAAGAGGCAATGTGTAAGATATTCACACAAGTAAGACAATTAATACACCATAAAAAAACTCCACACAAGTTTAGAACAATAGATTATTATATTCCGAACAAAACAAGACAAAAACAACAAAAATTCAATGTATAGAACTTGAGATATTGAATTTTAAAGGAATAAATGTAGTAAAGCACTTAGAAGCAGGTAGCACCAAAAGGTTACTTTAGGTCACGCTGGACCGGGCCAAAGTCAAAGTTCGGGCTGACAGCAATGGCGCGCTGGCCTGCTACAGGACCTAAGCAGGTCCCGGTGAACAAAGTACTTTTCATGGTCACAAACAGCAAGATGGGTCGATGCGGCAATGTCAAGGCCCACAGGTGCAGGATGCGTTGATCTCCTCCATGCAATGAAGGCGATACGTCAGTTCCGAAGATGATAACCGGAGTCGAGAGCTGTCGAGCAATGCATTGAATTCTGAAATGCAGTCAAGGGTTTGCGTCGATCTCACTAAGCTGCAGCTGTGGTGATACAGTGTCCGATGCAAAGATCTCTGGAGGCAGAGTGCTGCTTCTGAGGTGATGTGCTGATTTTACACCTGCAACCGGGTCGATGTGCCGGTTCTGCTACATGAGTACAGGAGATGCATCGAAATCTATGTTGCAGGTATCTGGGCCACTTCCGGTGAACCAGGCTCAGGAGCAGGGATAGGGACTTTGATATCCCAGAGTCTCAAGCAACAGGAGGAAAGCCAATAAACTCTTGGTGATCACTTGGACAGAGGCAGAGTCCAGCTCTCCTACAGCAGAGTCAGAGAGCAGCAGGCAGCAGGGCAACAAACAGAAAAGCAGGCCTTCCATATCAGCAGTCCATTTGAGTCATTTAAGCAGCACAGCAGTTCTTTTGGCAGAGCTTAATTATAAGTCCAGTAGGTTTGATTTTAGGGGGTCAGAGACTCAGTACTTGTACCCAAAATTTCTTTTGATGTAGGGGTGACTTCAAAGCAGCTCTCTGAAGTGCACAAGTATTGCTTGCAACCCAGTCCTGTCTGCCAGGCTATTTGTGGGGGGGTAATCAGTCCTTTGTGTGAGGACAGGAGACTGCCTATTTAGGTGAAGTGTTAGCCTCTCCCTTCTATCCTGCCCGGGCAAAGCCATCAGAATAAAAATGTATGTAGATGGGTACTCAGACACACCTATCCTTCATGTGTTGTGGCTGTCTAGAGGGAATGCACAAAGTGCAGCTGTCACCCACCCCAGACATGTATTGGAGACAGGCTGTCAGGCTCACAGAGCAGTAAATGCAGAAAAATATCCACTTTCTAAAAGTGGCATTTCTAAAACAGTTATGTTAAATCCAACTTCACCAATGAGGAGGATTTATCATTACCAGTCCAAAGATATGAAATCTCATAAGCTACTCTTCTCTGATCAGGAATTAGCACTTACAATGATATTGAGGAATTCCCAATGCTAGCCAGTGAGAGGGGTAGGCCTCACAGCAGTGAAAAACTGGGAGGATTGTCTCTACCATGACATGTAAAGATTAAACATACATGTCCTACATTTTACTTACATGGAACCCTGCCCTTAGGTTTCCTTAGGGCCGCTCTTGGAGGTGACTTATTTGTGGTAAAAGGGGAGCTTGAGGCTTGGCAAATAGTTCTAAATGCCAAGTTGAAGTGACAGCAAACTTCACACACTGGCATTGCAATGACAGGCCTGCCACAGGATTCCAAGGCTACTTATGTGGGTGGCACAATCAGTGCTGCAGGCCCATTAGTAGCATCTGACTTCCAGGCCCTGGGTATATGTTATACCACTTAAGAATGGACTTACTAGTAAATCAAATATGACAATCAGGTATACATCAATGTCATTATGTTTAGTGGAACACACATGCACTTTAGCACTGGTTAGCAGTGGTAAAGTCCTCAAAGTCCTAAGGCCAACAAAAAGAATCAGCAAAAACTGGAGGTTAAAGGCAAAAGGTCCTGGGAAAGACCACCCTAAGGATGAATCAATCAATCAAGTGACTTGTAAAGCACGACTACTCACCCGTAAGGGTCTAAAGGCGCTGGAGTCATGTGTTCAGTGCATGCCCCATTGTAGTTTTACCTATGTTAGCCTAACTGTGCATGATACAAGCTGTATTTGCTCTGCGCACGTTACTATATAAACACGTTTATCTTTGTGTCACATTGTATTTTCACACAGAACTCCCAGCTGTTTTAGCACAATCCTATTTTCATGTTCTGGTCTTTCCTGGGATTTAGTCTAAACACAGCAGATAAGCTAATAGAACAATGTCCCTTGTTATTTCGTTCTTGTCAGGGACTAGCACCTAGACACAACACATGATGCAAGCTGTTGTTTGTAAGCATATGTGACTTGTCATATATAGAGAAAGAGACTTTTCAGAGACAAGATCAGGGCTGTACCTGAGAAGCAGAATGTCCACCTGTGTTTGCTAAGGTACAGAGTCCGCTACAACAGCAGACAAAAGGATGTTTTTTATGAGAGGAGTATCAATATAAGTAGCGGCTCGTGGAGGGAGTGCCACTGGGCGGGCGGTGGAGGGGAAGGGCAGGGGGTAGTAACCTCCGGCTCACGGCCGACCGGAGTAATGTAACTAAATAAATAAATAAAACTAATTTCATTGCACGCGCTGAAACTAAGGGTGGGCGGAATTAGCGAAAGTGCCTTTCGCAAAATATCGCGAAATGGCAAAAAATCTCCGCGATCACCTGAAATTTCACGTGATCGCAGAGATTTTGGTGTGCTGATTAATGCGTTACTAAATTTGACCTTCAACTCGGGCACCTGCTTTATTTATAATTATATCTGTAAGACTTACAGATATAAATAAAGCAGGTGCCCGAGTTGAGGGTCAAATAAAAGTGCTTCCTGTTGGGATTTAATTTTTGTGACAGGAGCATTGTGCCAGAATGAATCCTGCCCTCAATCAATCAATCAATCATGGAATTTATATCGCGCACTACTCACCCGGAAGGGTCTCAAGGCGCTTGGGGGAGGGGGTCTGCTACTGCTCGAACAGCCAGGTCTTGAGCTGTTTCCTGAAGGCGAAGTGGTCCTGGGTCAGCCGCAGGTGGACAGGCAGGGAGTTCCATGTCTTGGCCGCTAGGTAGGAGAAGGATCTTCCTCCGGCGGTGGCTCTCTGGATGCGAGGGACGACGGCGAGGGCGAGGTTTGCAGATCGTAGCTGTCGGGTGGGCGTGTAGAAGGTCAGGCGGTCGTTGAGGTACCTTGGGCCCAGGTCGTGGAGGGATTTGTGTGCGTGGGTGAGGAGTCTGAACGTGATCCTCTTGTTGACAGGGAGCCAGTGCAGGTCTCTCAGGTGGCTTGAGATGTGGCTGCATCGGGGGGCGTCCAGGATGAGACGGGCAGAGGCGTTCTGGATACGCTGAAGTCTTTTCAGAAGCTTGGCTGTTGTACCGGCGTAGAGGGTGTTTCCGTAGTCTAGTCTGCTGGTGACGAGGGCCTGGGTGACAGTCTTCCTGGTCTCGGTCGGAATCCATCTGAAGATCTTGCGGAGCATGCGGAGGTTGTGGAAGCAAGATGAGGAGACAGCGTTGACTTGTCTGGTCATCGTTAGGGAGGAGTCCAGGATGACGCCCAGGTTGCGTGCGTGGTCTGTTGGCTTGGGTGCGGTGCCCAGGGCCGGGGGCCACCAGGAGTCGTCCCATGCGGAGGGCGACGGTCCCAGGATGAGGACTTCTGTCTTGTCCGTGTTCAACTTCAGGCGGCTGATGTTCATCCATTCGGCGACATCTTTCATCCCTTCGTGTAGGTCGGCTTTGGCGGTGTCGGGGTCTCTGGTGAGGGAGAGAATCAGCTGGGTGTCATCGGCGTAGGAAATGATGTTGAGGTTGTGTTGGCGTGCGATGGCAGCGAGGGGTTTCATGTAGATGTTGAAGAGAGTGGGGCTGAGCGACGATCCTTGCGGGACGCCGCAGATGACTTCGGTGGCCTCAGAGCGGAACGGAGGGAGGCGTACTCTCTGTGTTCTGCCGGAGAGGAATGAGATGATCCATTCCAGAGCAATCCCCTGGATGCCGGTGTCGTTGAGGCGTTGGACTAGGGTGCGGTGGCAGACAGTGTCAAATGCTGCGGAGAGGTCAAGGAGGATGAGTGCCGCTGTTTCACCTTTGTCGAGCAGGGCTCGGATGTCCTCGGTGGCTGCGATGAGGGCGGTCTCCGTGCTGTGGTTGGCTCTGAATCCGGATTGCGATGGGTCGAGGGATCCGTTCGTCTCGAGGAAGGCGGCCAGCTGCTTGTTGACGACCTTCTCGATGACTTTGGCAGGGAATGGAAGGAGCGAGATTGGGCGGAAGTTCTTGAGGTCGGTCGGGCCCTGCATATTTACCCAAGAAGATGCCACTGTTTGTGCAATACCTCTACTCAACTGGAGTACTTTCTACTGGCTAATCAGTAAGTGCTACCTCGTTGGGTAAATGTATGTGCTTTTCCTACACTACAGCTGCGTAAAGGGCCAGAAGAGTTGTCTACAGCGACCATGTGTGTCTGTAACGTTGCCACCGCGCCAACAAACGCCGGGGTCCCTCGAGTGAGCTGTCCATCATAGTGGGGGAAAGGGCGGGAAGACGTTGCACACCACTTGTGTGTGGGGCGGGGCCAAACGGGCAGGGTTTCCATGCAGTTCACATGCCTCTTGTTTATAAAGGGTCAGAGACGGATCAGAGCAGCATATGAGGAGACAGAACCCCCTGGTGTCAGGAACTACACGGGGATTGCGCTCGAGAAACTCATGGATGCACAAAGCTCCAACAAGGATGACAGCAAATTGCTGACAGTAGATATGGGGAGACAGCAGCACACCTGCCTAGGCGACAATTTCCATTCCCTCACGGATCGCTGAAGTTTCTACATTTTCGCGTTCCACACGGAACGCGAAAATGTTGAATTTTCGCAATTTCCGCAATCGGAACGGAAATTGTCGCCCACCCTTAGCTGAAACGCATTTGGTATTTCAGCGTGCGCAATGAAATTCGTTTTATTTATTCATTTAGTTACATTACTCCTGTCAGCCGTGAACTGGAGATTACTACCCTCCACCCTGCCCGTCTACTGCCCTGCCCGCTCCACCCCACCGCCCGCGGCACTCCCTCCACAAGCCGCTACTGATCAATATGTGTGAGATATGGGGGATGCAATGAATCTGTTGTTGTTTGCATATTAAGTGTTTCCGATTCCCTATGATTCTCTTTGTTTGTTTTTCGCAGGAGCAATAACATCTTGGGTAAGGGTAAGTGCCTGATTTTCAGCAGTGATAATACGGACTGGAGTCTGTATAGGTTGATTGGTCGTAGTGGAGGACGCATGTTTTTTCAGGTTGCATGAAAAAGTGAGTTATCGACTTTTGCATCCGTGTACCCTTTCTGCGTCTTGCCATTGTTAATAAGAGATTCAGCCTCTTCAAGAAGGATGTCAATTTCTTCGATTGTCCATCTTTCAGCAGCATGTGGCTCCAGCTTTTTACGCTTATGACCTCCATAGGGGACCTCCTCTGCCTTTCTCTTCCCCTTTGGTACTTATACAAAGGTTTATAATAGATACATAATAAGTAGCAATTATATAAAAAAAATGACTAAAAATGAAAACTGAAGTAATGAAATGTTATCCCACCGTAGATCAGGAAGTATATTTGCCGTGAAAGTCTGTCGAAAAGAACTTCAGTCACTTAAGGTAAAAATGCAGGAAGGTGTAGAATGGATCATACCTAAATTAAAATAGGGAGCCTCGAAGATTGACAGTCAAGGGGGTGGCCTAGCCCAGTCTCCTCCAGATGATCACAGGCGGCTCATCCCCGGCCCCCTCCTGTCAAGTGCGTTCAGGAGCGCGGTGCAGTCTGGGGCCATTATTTCCTCAAGTGCAGCAAGATCATCCCGCGCAGCACGGAGTGCAGAAGAATATATGTGGTTACTACGCATTCCGTTGCAACGCATGCCTTTACCACGCATGCGTTACAACAGAATGATTTTTCTACGCATAGCCTTTACCTCGATTTTTCCTTTACCACAATTTGTCTTTTTTTGGTGGGGGAACACCCCACACCCCCTTTTTTCTTTTTTTTGCCTTTTTCTCACGTCTTCGCCGACACTAAAAAAGGACTGATGCTTTTTTTCGGATGAGGAAGAAGACATTCCGTGAAGACGTTGCTTGCGTGGTAAAGACGGTCGTGGAAGCAATACGCGTTGTGAAGACGTTTACGAGGTAAGTGTACCATTGTAAACGTAACGCGTAGAAAAGCCTTTGTGGTAAAGGCTGTTTCCCGTGCAGAACCGCTTTGTAGCACACTGGGGTTTGGCTCCTCACTGCTCCTCTCGATTGCACTCAGTGGCACAGTGCATTCTGGGGCCTGGAGTCTCCCAAGTGCTACAAGATCACCCCGCGCAGAAATAGAAGCGCTTTGTAGCGCAGTGGGGAGTTGGTTCCTCACACCTCCTGTCGATGTGCAGTCTGAGGCCAGTAGTAATCCAAGTGCAGCAAGATCATCCTGCGCAGCGGGGAGTGCAGAAGCTCTTTGCAATGCAGTGGGGGTGTGGCTGCTCCTCCCGCCTCTCGATGGCGCTCAGTAGTACGGTTGAGCCTGGAGCCAGTAGTCCCCCAAGTGCAGCAAGCTTCTTCTTAATATTGTGCAGGGTTGACGATCTCCAACTAGAACATGCCTAGTAAATCTATTAAAGCATAGGTGAAAGGAAAATGCCAATGCCTAGATATGCCTTAGAAATGCTCGAGAAAGATTGATGTTTAACTTGTGAATGTGATGTCCCAGAACTTTTTTTAACTAATTATAAATTAGCTCAATAAGTATAAAAAATCATCTTAAGAATTTCTAACGCCTTTTTAAATTTGAAATGGCATCTATTCTAGTTACATTTCCATCATAAGTAACCAAGTTAAGTAGTTTAATTGTACCTACTTAGTAAAACAATTCGGTTAATTTTCCGTATATAACCAAATACTTAGACTGCATGCATGGTTTCTCTCAATCTTCACAAGCATGTTAAAACTACATCATTATTGAAATATTGTAATTTGTGAATTTTGCTTTAAAAATTATAATACATATTTGAGTGGATGCAAGATCATAGCAGCATGCCATCATAATTGCCACAGAACTTTGGACATAAGCTTTTAACTGGTATGTAGATTTAAAAGAAAGTTTGTGAGAAAATTCCTACTTCAAAAAATAAAGGAGTCTCACACATTACAAAAACATAAATCTGTTGATAGTTTTTAAAACACAAATGGATATAACTTAATTTACTTATTGTACGATTATGATTACAACTTAGTTAAAAATGAAATATGATTTAGTTTCAATATTTTGCCTTATGAAAACCTAGATTTATGAAAATTGTTAATGCTAAAATTTTTTGCAATACAATATTTTGTGAATAGATTTTTCTCATCCTGCAGTTAAGTTTAGTGCAAGACTATTTCGTTAAATAATAATTTCATGTTAGGATATTCTAAATATATTTGCCAATATTCTGAGTTGTTTTAAAAATATTTGATAGAAACTTCAATTGGTTGAAAAACAAACTTGAAGAGTGTGAAGTGTTTGTATGATGGAGTAAACATTCAATGCAGAAATTAGAAACACAGTCTATGTCATGAAAATATGGGATCAATTGCTGTTACTCACAGAGATCCCTTACAAAATGTTTTTTTCTTTCAGAATATTATTCTCCACTTACCCTTTTGTTAGATCCTACCAAGTAGCATTCGGTCTATTATTGGTCTTTGAGGATCACCTTCTCTTTTTTTAGATATTTGTCTTCCATTGATGACTGAACATGCATGTGAATTACATTCATAGGCTGAACAACTTTGTTACTTATCCAGCTAGCAAAGTAGCAACTTGTGGTCCAGATTTTACAAGATTTTGTGCTGGTGCAGTGTCATAAAAGTAACTCAAACCGGTTCAAAGTCTTTAATTGTGATTTATCGAAGGTCGGGGTCCGAATGATAATAATCTGTACTGTAAAGTGCAAACTACTCACCCTTGCGGGTCTCAAGGCACTGGGGCTGTTGTGGAAATTAAGAGAGCTATTGCCCAGAGTCACATGGTGCTGAGCTGAGCTGCCGCCGGAGCCAGGGATCAAACCGTGAGCCCTGTGCTCCATAGTCAGCTGCCCTGGCCGCTGCAACACACCGCTGCAAGAATACGGTGGCTGCATTGTCTTGATTGCACCGCTTGCCTCTTTAATCCACCACCAGGCACTCCCTCACTTTTTTTTCACACTTTCGTTTTCTTATCCTCCCTGCTTTCTCCCTTTATCATTGTTTTCCATCTTTCTCTTCCCCTTCTTTCCCCTTGTGTGTTTTTCTCTCTCTTGCTGTGGGTAAAATTCTGAAGAGAAAAAACAAGTGCTGGTTGGCCCCATTTGCAACCACCAGCTCAAATTAAGCACTGCATTCACTTTAGTTTTTCTACAGGCATACAGTATGAAGGTTGTTGTAAATAATGTAAATATGGCATATACATTGTTAGACCTGACAGCCTTAGGGTGGTCTTCCCCAAACGTTTTGCCTGCTTCCCTCTACTTTTTGCTCTATTCTTTTTGTTATTCTTAGGACTTTGAGCACCTTACCACTGCTAAAGTGCATGTGCTTCTCCCCTAAACATGGTTTCATTGACTTATCCACAATTAGTATATTTAGTTTATCTGATGGTCCCCTGAAGAATGTACTACCTGTGCCCAGGGCCTGTAAATTAAATGCTACTAGTGGGCCTCCAGCATTGTTCGTGCTACCTACAGAAGTAGCCCTTTTTCTCACGTCTTCGCCGACACTAAAAAAGGACTGATGCATTTTTTCGGTTGAGGAAGAAGACATTCCGTGAAGACGTTGCTTGCGTGGTAAAGACGGTCGTGGAAGCAATACGCGTTGTGAAGACGTTTACGAGGTAAGTGTACCGTTGTAAACGTAACGCGTAGAAAAGCCTTTGTGGTAAAGGCTGTTTTCCGTGCAGAACCGCTTTGTAGCACACTGGGGTTTGGCTCCTCACTGCTCCTCTCGATTGCACTCAGTGGCACAGTGCATTCTGGGGCCTGGAGTCTCCCAAGTGCTACAAGATCACCCCGCGCAGAAATAGAAGCGCTTTGTAGCGCAGTGGGGAGTTGGTTCCTCACACCTCCTGTCGATGTGCAGTCTGAGGCCAGTAGTAATCCAAGTGCAGCAAGATCATCCTGCGCAGCGGGGAGTGCAGAAGCTCTTTGCAATGCAGTGGGGGTGTGGCTGCTCCTCCCGCCTCTCGATGGCGCTCAGTAGTACGGTTGAGCCTGGAGCCAGTAGTCCCCCAAGTGCAGCAAGCTTCTTCTTAATATTGTGCAGGGTTGACGATCTCCAACTAGAACATGCCTAGTAAATCTATTAAAGCATAGGTGAAAGGAAAATGCCAATGCCTAGATATGCCTTAGAAATGCTCGAGAAAGATTGATGTTTAACTTGTGAATGTGATGTCCCAGAACTTTTTTTAACTAATTATAAATTAGCTCAATAAGTATAAAAAATCATCTTAAGAATTTCTAACGCCTTATTAAATTTGAAATGGCATCTATTCTAGTTACATTTCCATCATAAATAACCAAGTTAAGTTGTTTAATTGTACCTACTTAGTAAAACAATTTGGTTAATTTTCCGTATATAACCAAATACTTAGACTGCATGCATGCTTTCTCTCAATCTTCACAAGCATGTTAAAACTACATCATTATTGAAATATTGTAATTTGTGAATTTTGCTTTAAAAATTATAATACATATTTGAGTGGATGCAAGATCATAGCAGCATGCCATCATAATTGCCACAGAACTTTGGACATAAGCTTTTAACTGGTATGTAGATTTAAAAGAAAGTTTGTGAGAAAATTCCTACTTCAAAAAATAAAGGAGTCTCACACATTACAAAAACATAAATCTGTTGATAGTTTTTAAAACACAAATGGATATAACTTAATTTACTTATTGTACGATTATGATTACAACTTAGTTAAAAATGAAATATGATTTAGTTTCAATATTTTGCCTTATGAAAACCTAGATTTATGAAAATTGTTAATGCTAAAAAATTTTGCAATACAATATTTTGTGAATAGATTTTTCTCATCCTGCAGTTAAGTTTAGTGCAAGACTATTTCGTTAAATAATAATTTCATGTTAGGATATTCTAAATATATTTGCCAATATTCTGAGTTGTTTTAAAAATATTTGATAGAAACTTCAATTGGTTGAAAAACAAACTTGAAGAGTGTGAAGTGTTTGTATGATGGAGTAAACATTCAATGCAGAAATTAGAAACACAGTCTATGTCATGAAAATATGGGATCAATTGCTGTTACTCACAGAGATCCCTTACAAAATGTTTTTTTCTTTCAGAATATTATTCTCCACTTACCCTTTTGTTAGATCCTACCAAGTAGCATTCGGTCTATTATTGGTCTTTGAGGATCACCTTCTCTTTTTTTAGATATTTGTCTTCCATTGATGACTGAACCTGCATGTGAATTACATTCATAAGCTGAACAACTTTGTTACTTATCCAGCTAGCAAAGTAGCAACTTGTGGTCCAGATTTTACAAGATTTTGTGCTGGTGCAGTGTCATAAAAGTAACTCAAACCGGTTCAAAGTCTTTAATTGTGATTTATCGAAGGTCGGGGTCCGAATGATAATAATCCGTACTGTAAAGTGCAAACTACTCACCCTTGCGGGTCTCAAGGCACTGGGGCTGTTGTGGAAATTAAGAGAGCTATTGCCCAGAGTCACATGGTGCTGAGCTGAGCTGCCGCCGGAGCCAGGGATCAAACCGTGAGCCCTGTGCTCCATAGTCAGCTGCCCTGGCCGCTGCAACACACCGCTGCAAGAATACGGTGGCTGCATTGTCTTGATTGCACCGCTTGCCTCTTTAATCCACCACCAGGCACTCCCTCACTTTTTTTTCACACTTTCGTTTTCTTATCCTCCCTGCTTTCTCCCTTTATCATTGTTTTCCATCTTTCTCTTCCCCTTCTTTCCCCTTGTGTGTTTTTCTCTCTCTTGCTGTGGGTAAAATTCTGAAGAGAAAAAACAAGTGCTGGTTGGCCCCATTTGCAACCACCAGCTCAAATTAAGCACTGCATTCACTTGAGTTTTTCTACAGGCATACAGTATGAAGGTTGTTGTAAATAATGTAAATATGGCATATACATTGTTAGACCTGACAGCCTTAGGGTGGTCTTCCCCAAACGTTTTGCCTGCTTCCCTCTACTTTTTGCTCTATTCTTTTTGTTATTCTTAGGACTTTGAGCACCTTACCACTGCTAAAGTGCATGTGCTTCTCCCCTAAACATGGTTTCATTGACTTATCCACAATTAGTATATTTAGTTTATCTGATGGTCCCCTGAAGAATGTACTACCTGTGCCCAGGGCCTGTAAATTAAATGCTACTAGTGGGCCTACAGCATTGTTCGTGCTACCTACAGAAGTAGCCCTTTAAACATACCTCAGGCCTGCCACTGCAGAGTCCGGGTGTGCAGTTTACACTGCCATATTGACTTGGCATTTAAAATCATTGCCAAGCCTTACACTCCCCTTTTATTAATATATACGTCATCTCTAAGGTAGGCCCTAGGTAGCCCATAGGGCAGGGTGCTGTCTAACTAAAAGGTAGGACATGTAGGTTTTGCATGTCCTGGTAGTAAAAAACACCAACCTTTGTTTTTCACTACTGTGAGGCCTACCCTTTTCATATGTTAACAAAATGGGAATTCCTTGTTACACTTTTAAGCTTTAATTCCAGATTGAGAAGGAGTAGCTCAGTCATGTCTCACATTGTAATGGTGATGATAAATGCTCTTTGCTGGCAAAGTTGGATTTATCATTACTATTTTACAAATGCCACTTATAGAAAGATGGCATTTCTCTGCACATAACGATATGTGTGCCTGCAGCCTGTCTCCAATACACAGCTGGGGTGGGTGACAGTTGGACTTTGTGCATTCCCTCTACACAACCACACACAAAGGAAGGCTAGGTGTGACTGAGTGCCCAGCGGTATCCTGATGGATCATCCTGGGGAGGATGGTAGGGAGGAACTGAGTCACCTAAATGGACAATGTGCTGTCCCCACACAAAGTTTTAGTTACCCCTGTAGTGAGTCTGGAGCCAGGTCTAGGATAGGGGGACCTCTGTGCACTTCAAAGCCCCTCTTTGAAGTCACCTCCACTTCAACGGCATAACTGGGTGTAAGCACTGGGTCTCTTACCCCACCAAATCAGACACTTCTAGACCTGTAAGGAAACTGTGCCAGAAAGAAGGACTGCTATGCTGCTACAAGGACTGCCCCTCAGCTGAACTACTGCCCTGGAAGAACTGCTTTTTTACTATGCTGCCCTGCTGCCTACTACCCTCTGCCCCTGCTGAGGTAAAACTGGACTATTGCTTGAACCCAGAGTGATCTCCAAGGGCATGCTGGCTTGATTCCTGTTTTGAGACTCAGGGCCTGATTACAGGTTTGGCAGAATGGTTACTCCATCACAAACATGATGGATATTTCGCCTGCCCTATTACTAGTTCAATTATGTTCCATTGGGTATAATGGAGCTCATAATACAGCGGACGGGATATCCGTCACATTTGTGATGGAGTAACCCGTCTGCCAAACTCGTAATCAGGCCCTTAGGATGTCTCACCTCCTGCTCCTGTATCTGGTCCATTGGAAGTGGATCCAGGTGCTTGCTCCAGTCGACCTAGCGCATCCTCTGCTGAATGAAACAGAATTGATGCATCGCAGCTGTTGTGGGAACAGAACCAGCACTTCACACTCGGAACCAGTGTATCGGAACCGCTGCATCACCGCCAGTGCAGAGAGAGAAGATCAACACATCCCCTCGACAGCATGGAGAAACCCGGCTCCTTGTCTTCAGAACCAATGCATCTCAGTTTCTGTGCTTTGTCCTTGAAACCAGGGCATCGCCATCCTTTCATGGACAAAACTGACACATCACCTCGAACGCATAGTTCGACCCCAACACATCACTCTGCTGCGCCCTGCATCTTGCTGTTGCGACTAGGATCAAGGTACTTTGTTCAGCAGGCCTTACGTGACTCCTGTATCTAGCCTGTGCTCCGTCATGGTCGGCCTGAGCTCTCGACTTTGCCCCAGTCCAGCGTGACCAGATAACCCCCTGTGATAAGGAGGAATCGGACGCCGGGAACTTCAAGATGGCGCCCGACGGGACGCCCGTCGATGCAGCGGTGAGCGGTGTAGCTTCTGTCGATTCAGCAAGGAGGAGTGTAGCTTCCGGGATGAAGGGAGGAGCGGCCTCGGGAAAAAAGGAGTGCGCCGGTGAGAAGGAGGAGCAAGAAGCGGAGGAAGAAGGGGAAGAGGAGCGTGAAAGGGAGCGGAACGGAGGAGGAGAGACTGGCGGGACACCGAACGTTGATGCGAGACTCGAGGAGGACGGCCCAGCAGTACCGAAGGAGAGGCACTCAACCCATCACGCTCCAGTATCCGGTGATCCCCAGAGGCATCAGGACACCGAGATACCCACTGCTACGGTCCCCGCGGGCCGTAGCCCCAGGCAAGTGACGTGGAGGGAAGGGTGGAGGAAGAGGTTGGAGGGAAAGGGTTTCTTGGGTTTGTGGAACAGTTAGAAACCCTCACGCTTTGCACCACCCCCTCCTCTTTTCTCCTATACCAGTCCTGAATACCTCGCACTCACCCTGGTGACCTAGGGAGATTGGTGAAGGGAGCACCCTGTAGAACTATAGCTTCAGTAGAACACCTGTGACATAAGTATCCTGTGTTTCTTTTGTTTTTCCGGTTGAACTTTGTGGGAAGCACCAGCCCGGGGGCAGTTTCGGGGAAGAGTAAAGCTGGAAGACGGCGACCACCCTTGGAAACAGGACAATTCCCATAGACACCTATGTTGTGAAATGTATATGCTTTGGGCCCAACCCATGTCAGGACTGTGTAGTTAAACAAATAAATTTACGTTAAACACAGGACTTGTGAGACACCTGGTTACTAAGAGAAGGGAAGGGGCGTGTCCTCCGGGGGTAAGACGCAGACGACGAAGTGTAAAACTATCACAGTGGTGTCAGAAGTGGGATATTGCATCTGAAATAAGATGACGCAATCCGTAACCGTCCAGGATATAATAACCCAATTGGCTGAAGGCCAGAGACATTTGCAATTGGTTCTGGAACAACAGAACCAAAATGCTCAAAAAGAAAGAGAAGCCTTTCATGCTGCCATGAAGGAACAGGCAGTTCTTTTGACCAGCAGCCAGAAGGTACAGGATACAGCCATTCTGCGACTCACAGACGCTATTTCTAGTACCAGAGTGCATCCTAATATCCCTGGTAGTGTTTTGCAAAAGTTTCAAGAAGGGGACGATCCGGACTTCTTCTTTACAAACTTTGAGAGGGTGGCTACTACTGCTACATGGCCTCCTGAGAGATGGGGACAATTTATAGCGCCATTATTGTCCGGGGAACTACAGGCAGCCTACCAAGCTGCCAATCCAGCAGGGGTAACTGCTTATCCCGATATCAAGAAAGCCATACTAGAAAGATTAGGGTGTGACCATGAATATTACAGGGCACGCTTTCGAAAAGAAAAATGGGCGGCAGGAGACAACCCCAGAGCGTTATTCTATAGGGTTCGAGACTTGGGGAACCGGTGGCTTCAGCCTGTTTCCTCTACGATGGAGGAAGTCACGGAACGGATTTTCTTAGAACAATATCTGGAAGCATTACCCCCCAACACCAGGGCTTGGTTAAAACAGCATCCCGGTCTCACTACCCAGTCTGCCATTGAGTTAGCGTGTGCCTACCATAGGTCTCCAGATTTCAAAGCCCCAACAGGAAGAGCCCCTATAATATTCCCTAAAGCCACACCAAAATCGTCCAGCGACAGTGGGGACAAAAGACTTGGTTCATCCCCTAGGCCACCTCCTAAACCATTTTCGAGGGCTATTACCCCGACGCATATGGGACCCCAGTGTTTTAGGTGTGCCGAGTGGGGGCACATATCGCGTAATTGTCCGTTAAATCATGACAGTGCTGAACCCATGGAGGTGGGTTGGTCTCGAGGCAGAGTGTTGGTAACTGGTGTCTGTAGAAAAAGATACAAAAAAATGATTAGACTCAACGGTCGACCAATGGAGGCTCTACTAGATACCGGGTGTCACCATACAGTAGTAGCACAGGAGCTTGTCCCGCTAAAAGCTATTTGTGAAGGAGAGACGGTGCTAGTCTCATGTGTACATGGAGATGTAAAGGAGTATCCTCTAGCTGAAGTATTACTCGAGATAGATGGGTATCCTCAAGTACGGAGAGTAGGAGTGGTTCCAACTCTGCCAGAAAGCATATTGTTAGGAACAGACTTACCACACTTCCATGAGTACTTGGTGGAGGCATCTGAACGAGAGGGTGAGGAGGGGTGGTTACAAGAAGCTCCATTTTCAAGTGAGACTATAGCGAGCCCTAGAGAAAGAGAAAGGAAGTCCAAAAACGAGAAAAGAAAAGATAAAGAAAGATTCACCCATGCGTGTAGCTATATTGCCTCATGTCTACTCTCTTCTCCAGAACATGGGAATACTCCAGCCCGGAGTTTTCGTGCAGCGCAAAAAGATGACAGCACCCTGACAAATGCTTGGAATCAAGTACAGGAGATCGATACAGGGAAGGTAGGACCCTATTTTTTTATCAAAAATGGGATGTTATACAGAGCATGTGAGGGACAGAATGGGAAGGTGGAACAGTTGCTGATACCCATGGCTTTCAGAGAGCAAGCCTTACAGTTAGCTCACAGCCAAGCGGGCGGAGGGCACTATGGACAGGAATTAACCTTGTCATACCTACTAGAAAATTTTTATTGGCCAGGGGTGTATAGAGAGACTGCCAAGTTTTGTGCATCCTGTCCCAGATGTCAGGTGATCAATCCATCTAAAGATAAAAAGGTGCCGCTATGTCCCCTGCCTATTATTGATGTCCCGTTTCGGCGGGTAGGGATGGATCTTGTGGGGCACTTACTTCCCTCAGCAAGAGGACACCAATATATATTAGTGTTGGTAGACTATGCCACAAGATACCCGGAAGCGATACCGCTTTCTAGTATGACCACGTTGACTATTGCTCAAGCAATGATATCTTTCTTTTCTAGAGTGGGTTTTCCTTCAGAGGTACTGACAGACCAAGGTACTCCTTTCATGGCTAAGCTCATGAAGGACATTTGTAAACTGTTAGGAGTGCAGCAAATATGGACAGCAGTGTATCATCCCCAGACAGACGGGTTGGTGGAGAGGACAATAAAATCATTAAAACGATCCTGAGGAAGCTGATAGGAGAGACAGGAAAAGATTGGGATCGTAAACTACCATTGGTGATGTTTGCGATTTGCACTCATGAGCAGAAGTCTACGGGGTTTTCGCTGTTTGAACTTCTGTTTGGAAGGAAACCTCGCACTCTGTTGGACATGGCAGCCGAACAGTGGACAGAGGAGGAAGATGAGGGAAAACCCCTCCTGGGGTATATACAGACCTTAAAAGAGACATTGGCCACCCTTTGGGACAAAGTGCACCAGAATATGGAAAAAGCACAAACAACGCAGAAAAACCATTATGACAGGACTAGCCAAATGAGGGAATTAAAAGTGGGAGATAAGGTTTTAATATTACTTCCTTCCTCTGACAAGAAACTGCTGGCCACCTGGCAAGGACCATATACGGTGACTAAAAAAATAACTCCAGTCTCTTATAGAGTAAGCGTACCTCACAGTAAGAACGGGGGGCAGACATACCACATTAATTTACTTAAGAAATGGGTAGAACCTGAAACAGACCACCCAGATCCGAAGACGATCCAAGCCGTTAATCACGTCACCATACACAAAACGTTAGACTTAACTGAGGAGTTTGAGACTAGAAAAGAAACAGAACAACCAGGAATGGGACCTAACCTAACTCTAGAGCAAAAACAGCAACTAGACCACTTAGTGAATCAATTCCCTACTCTTAGTTCAGGCACTCCGGGGCGAACCTCTTTGGTTGCACATGATATCATCACTCAACCCGGCAAAGTAGTCAATGTAAAGCCCTACCGAATTCCTGAGGCCAGAAGAGAGGCAGTAGAACAAGAAATCGAAAAGATGCTTCAGGCAGGGATAATTGAACCCTCCAAGAGCAATTGGCGGTCTCCCATCGTGTTAGTGCCTAAACCAGATGGGAGTATTTGTTTTTGCATAGACTTTCGGCAGGTGAACGCCCACTCCAAATTTGATAATTACCCTATGCCCCGAGTGGACGAGCTAATAGAAAGGTTAGGAGACGCTCGAGTCATGTCCACCATTGACTTAACGAAAGGGTATTGGCAAATCCCTTTAACTCCTTCAGCTCAAGAAAAGACAGCGTTCTCAACACCATCAGGGCTATATCACTTCAAAGTCATGCCCTTCGGACTCCATGGCGCACCCGCCACGTTTCAAAGGTTCATGGACATTCTATTAAGGGTTCACCAAAAGTATGCAGTGGCTTATTTGGATGATATCGTGGTATATAGCCCTGACTGGGAAACACACATGGAACATCTGAAGAGCCGGTTTGACACACTGACTCAGGCCGGTTTGACTATAAACCCAAAGAAAACCACCTTAGGAACCCACCAAATAAACTACTTGGGGTATACAATAAGTGAAGGTACTCTTAAGCCACAAGTCAACAAGTTAGAGGCGATACAAAACATCCCTAGACCCACCACTAGAAGGGAAGTAAGAGCCTTCTTGGGATTAGTAGGGTATTATAGGAGATTTATTCCTCAATTATCAGACGTGGCCAGTCCTCTCACGGACTTGTTACGACACAAACCCTCTAGAGCCAAGATGGACTGGGGTCCGGTTCAGGAAAAGAGTTTTAATGCCTTAAAAACTGTACTGTGCAATGCTCCAATACTGACTTGCCCAGATTATAAAAAGTCGTTTGTGCTGCAAACTGACGCTTCAGATAGGGGACTAGGAGCAGTATTGTCACAACCAGACTCACACGGTCTACTCAAACCGGTATTGTACCTGAGTCGGAAACTATTCCCGAGGGAGACCAGATATGCCACTATGGAAAAAGAATGCCTCGCAATAAAATGGGCTATGGAAGCTCTACAATATTACTAGTTAGGACGTACCTTCTTTCTCGTAACAGATCATGCACCCTTAACTTGGTTAGCCAACAATAAGGATACCAATGCTAAAATATTAAGGTGGTTCTTAGCATTGCAGCCCTTCTCTTTTCAGACTCTTCATATGCCTGGGAAATTACAAAGTAATGTGGACTACCTATCCAGGTTCCCTATATTGGAATGGCCCGATCGTCCATCCCAAGAAGAGAGGCAATGTGATAAGGAGGAATCGGACGCCGGGAACTTCAAGATGGCGCCCGACGGGACACCCGTCGATGCAGCGGTGAGCGGTGTAGCTTCTGTCGATTCAGCAAGGAGGAGTGTAGCTTCCGGGATAAAGGGAGGAGCGGCCTCTGGAGAAAAGGAGCGCGCCGGTGAGAAGGAGGAGCAAGAAGCGGAGGAAGAAGAAGAAGAGGAGCGTGAAAGGGAGCAGAACGGAGGAGGAGAGACTGGCGGGACACCGAACGTTGATGCGAGACTCGAGGAGGACGGCCCAGCAGTACCGAAGGAGAGGCACTCAACCCATCACGCTCCAGTATCCGGTGATCCCCAGAGGCATCAGGACACCGAGATACCCACAAAACTGACACATCACCTCGAACGCATAGTTCGACCCCAACACATCACTCTGCTGCGCCCTGCATCTTGCTGTTGCGACTAGGATCAAGGTACTTTGTTCAGCAGGCCTTACGTGACTCCTGTATCTAGCCTGTGCTCCGTCATGGTCGGCCTGAGCTCTCGACTTTGCCCCAGTCCAGCGTGACCAGATAACCCCCTGTGATAAGGAGGAATCGGACGCCGGGAACTTCAAGATGGCGCCCGACGGGACGCCCGTCGATGCAGCGGTGAGCGGTGTAGCTTCAGTCGATTCAGCAAGGAGGAGTGTAGCTTCCGGGATGAAGGGAGGAGCGGCCTCGGGAAAAAAGGAGTGCGCCGGTGAGAAGGAGGAGCAAGAAGCGGAGGAAGAAGGGGAAGAGGAGCGTGAAAGGGAGCGGAACGGAGGAGGAGAGACTGGCGGGACGCCGAACCTTGATGCGAGACTCGAGGAGGACGGCCCAGCAGTACCGAAGGAGAGGCACTCAACCCATCACGCTCCAGTATCCGGTGATCCCCAGAGGCATCAGGACACCGAGATACCCACTGCTACGGTCCCCGCGGGCCGTAGCCCCAGGCAAGTGACGTGGAGGGAAGGGTGGAGGAAGAGGTTGGAGGGAAAGGGTTTCTTGGGTTTGTGGAACAGTTAGAAACCCTCACGCTTTGAACGTAACTTTTGCACCACCCCCTCCTCTTTTCTCCTATACCAGTCCTGAATACCTTGCACTCACCCTGGTGACCTAGGGAGATTGGTGAAGGGAGCACCCTGTAGAACTATAGCTTCAGTAGAACACCTGTGACATAAGTATCCTGTGTTTCTTTTGTTTTTCCGGTTGAACTTTGTGGGAAGCACCAGCCCGGGGGCAGTTTCGGGGAAGAGTAAAGCTGGAAGACGGCGACGACCCTTGGAAACAGGACAATTCCCATAGACAACTATGTTGTGAAATTTATATGCTTTGGGCCCAACCCATGTCAGGACTGTGTAGTTAAACAAATAAATTTACGTTAAACACAGGACTTGTGAGACACCTGGTTACTAAGAGAAGGGAAGGGGCGTGTCCTCCGGGGGTAAGACGCAGACGACGAAGTGTAAAACTATCACACCCCCATAGGTACCTATTGCTTCTAAGTGCTATTTTTACATTTACAATTTAAAAATTAATATCTCAAACTCTACTCATTAGATATTTGTCTTTTTGGTCATGTTTTATATATAAAATCATAGTCTAGTTTTTTTAACCAGTGTAGAGTCTTTTGCTTTTTTTTCACTGTGTTACTGTTCGAAGTGTTGCAGAAATTCTTTACACATTGCATCTTACGTAAAGCCTGTCTGCTCTGTGCCAGGTTACTAGAGAGTGAGCACAGGTTAATTTTAAGTGTGTTTCTGACTTACCCTGATTAGGATTGTGGTTCCTGGTTGGACAGGGTGCATACCTCTGCCAACCAGAAGCCCAACAGAAATCAATACACTGTCTGATTAATCAGTTTACGTCGTTGTTACAAGAAACAAAAGGAACACAGTTGTGATCAGACAATGTTCATATGTGTCTATATCAAACTGCAAATGTGTGCACTGTATACACACAAACAGTAGTGCAGTATGAGAGGATAACAGACTGAGGGGCATATGTACAAGACCCTATCGTCATGGGTACGTCAGTTTTCCTGACGTTCCTGTGGCAATTGGGGCCTAGCCTTATGTACAAGGCAGCGTTATGCCACTTAATGTGGCTTAAAGCTGCCTTGTACCTAAGGCACCCTTTCACGCTACGTTTGGCATGAAAGGGGCGTGCAGTGGGTGTTGAGGTGGGCGTTCCACTGCAACACCCATTGTATTTGACGCTGCCCCCTATGTACAGGGGTGGGGTACACAGGAGGCAGCGCCAAAATTGAGACCAAGGAAATCCTGGTCTTAAGTTGGGGAAATGAGGAGAAATGTATTATCTCTCCTCGTTTTTGCTTATTCCATGTGTGCTGTCTTGTGCAGCACACATGGAAAAAGCAAAATGCCATGGTTAGTTCATGTACAGGAAGGTGCCCCTTCCTGTACATAAACAAACATTTAAAAAAATGACATTCTGTAACTTTCATGTGTGCTGCATGCAGATTTCTGTACTGCTACTCCTGATGGCTTCTCTGCATATAGATGTGATAGAACTCTGAAGAGAGGAGGAGGCTTGGCACTCATCTATCGAGACGAGCTTTAAGCCAGGATAGAGGTGTCTACCTCTGTGGTTTGTGAGGCATTTAACTTTAACATAATGCTCACTGAACACCAGTCCTTTAAGGGGACCCTCTTATGCCGTCCACCAGGCCCCAGAGGGGATTTTCTATCAGCAATAGGTAACCTATTGGAACCTGTGGCGGTGAATCCAACTTCACAATCTTGGGGTACTTTAACTTTCATCTGGAAGCCCTCAACGATAGAGAATCAATAGCCCTTATCTTGGAACTAGAGGTACTAGGACTCTCCCAAAAAGTGATGAGGCCTACTCACTTGGCTGGGCGTACATTAGACGGGCTGTTCTCAAATAATGAACAAATCTCTATAAGGGAGATTCTCCTCTTAACATGGTCTGATCACTGTGCGGTATTATTTGACATCAGGATACTGTAGCCCACTTCTAGGCACACATGTTCTATCCCCTCTAAACAGTTCAGGGCCTGGAGTGGCATTAATCAAGCTGGTCTTAAACAACATTTAATGGGTACCCAACTGGAAGTCGTGACAGACCCGAACTGGCCTCTACAAATTATACAGAATGGCTCCAAAATGCATTCAGTAGACTAGTGCAATACAAAACAGTCTAAAAAACAGGAGGATCCCCTCGGCTCCATGTTTCTCTGAGGCACTTAGACAGGAGAAACAACGCTGTAGGTATAAAGAAAGACGGTGGCACCAAGAATATGATAACGTTTTAAAATAATGTTACACGGTGGCTCTGACAAAGTATAAACGTCTCATAATTACAGAAAAAAGTAATTATTACACCAGAAAAATTGAAACAGGACAAGACTCGGCCAAACAGCTGTTTCAGGTAGTATCCAAGCAGGCAGGGCCAGTGGTGAACCCCACTAAGGAGGCGTCCCAATCACTATGTGATTCTTTAGCCAGCTATTTTCAAGCACAGGTGGGCCAAATTTACTCCAATTTTACCGTCCCTACGGGGGGCAGGAACCATCTAGCTGACAACAGTTTTATGGAATTTAGGCCAGTCTCTGTGGAACAGATCACTGATCTGGTTAACACAGTCAATTATCCATGACCTGATAGGTTCCAACCCAGTGAGCATCTGTAATTCTATGTTCTGTTCAGGCACCTATCCCTCCATATGGAAAAATACTATCATTCAGCCATTGTTAAAAAAAAATAATCTTGACTCAGGAGAGACCAAAAACTATAGGCCAATCGCGCATCTCCCATTTCCAGCGAAAATTATTGAAAAATTATGAATACCCAGCTGGAGCAGTTTATTGAAAAGAATAAACTGGTAGATGACACACAGTTTGGCTTCAGGAAAAGCCATGGCACAGAGACTGCACTCATCAAAGCATCGGATGAGATTAGGATGGTGCTTGACAGAGGAGTGCTTGACAGAGGAGGCGCCGCAGTCCTGGTGCTTCTGGATCTATCAGCAGCTTCTGACATGGTTTATCACGTCACACTGATCAACCATGTCTCAGCCATAGGTATCGGACTTAAGGCCAAAGCCCTTCTGTCCTCCTTTCTATCCAATCGGACCCAGTCAGTCAGTATGGGTGATTTCAACTCACCATTATTGTCTCTGCCTTGTGGAGTTCCGCAAGGATCTTCACTAAGTCCAACTTTGTTCGACATATATGTGATGGACTTAGCGCGAGTAATTAAATCCTTTGGGATGGGTCTCACGCCATATGCGGATGAAGCGCAACTAGTGCTTGCAGTGCATAAAGATGGAGAGGAAGTAGCGGCATGCGTTCACGATGGCATATTGGCCATTAGCTCATGGATGGAAAGTAATTGTCATAAATTAAACCCAGACAAGACACAACATAGGACCGGAATATCTGAAGAAAGCTTTTCGGGCATATTCACCCAGCAGATCCCTGTGCTCAGCAGATGCCATTGCCAACCTTCTAATCATCCCTAGGACCAAGAAAGTCAACTGGGGTGATAGAAGATTCATTGTGGCCACATCTAAACTGTGGAATTCGCTCCCCCTGCAGAATAAGGCCAGTCCCACCTTGCTATCATTCAAGAAACAAGTTTAAACTTGGCTCTTTAAGCAATAAGCAGCCAGCTCTTGGCTAATCCTTACAGTCCATAGCGCCGAGACACCTATGGGTATTTGTGCGCTCTAGAAATTGTTAACATAACATAAGGGAAAGCTTAAACAGCATGAATTTTGAACATATTTTTTTTAATCCAACTGATATAGAGCACATAAATAAAAAATCTCTTCAGGAGGCTTTATACGCACAGTATAGTAATGCAAGATATGAAAAGGAGACAGTGAAAACTTCAGTTGCAAGGTATATGTCCTTAGTTGACGCATCCCACTTGTCATCACACTTACCATCAAGTTACCTTTTAAAAACCTTAGGTCGTTGGGAGAGAGGATTGCTTTTTTGCCTAAGGGTTGGTACCTTGACATTTTTACTCTGTTTCCCCATGGGGTACAATGCCAACCTCGATCAATTGCCATGTCCCTGTGAAGATCGTAGTAACCAATCTGTTACATTTTCTATTTTTCTGTAACTTTTATCAAAAATACACTACATGGTTTTTGATTTCATTTTTTAAGAAAACTGCCATTACCCACTATAAGGCAGCTTACCTAAAAATCCTTGAGCTGGAAGAGGATGATTTCATTTTTCGCATGGAATCTTTTCTGAAGGCGGTAGTTTGTGCGCGTGCCTCAATGTGTACCCACTGAAGACTGTTTCCATTAAGTGCACTGATTTGTAATTCATGATCATGATTAATACATCTGGATCGTCGTCCCAAAATTTTAATCATCACACTTGTTGAGATAGTATTTATGTATATTTTATAATTCCATACTGTTTTATGAAGTTGATTGCACCTTTATAGTCCAATGCATTCTAAGCTGCAATTTAATCTGTGTCTACAGGTCCCTAACGGGAATCTTCTATCTTTTTATGATGCTGCTTCTTTTTTATCTTACATTTTTTATAATATAATGTATTTCTTTGCTGTTAATTAACCTGTGGTTTTATGGATATATTTATATCCGAATAAAGATTGAATTGATTGAATTGATTGAAATGTGGTGTACTTTTCCCCTCACATATTATCTTAATTTAGGGGCATATTATCAAGCACGGCGTTAAAATTATCGCCGCTTTGGCGGCAGAAAACTGCCGCTAAAGCGGCGATATTAGGCTTCATAATATGCCGCAGAGAATTCCAATAGAAGCCCATGTTGACACCAGAACATGGGCTTCTATGGGAATTGTCAAGGGCATATTATCAAGCCCATTATCGCCGCTTTAGCGGCAGTTTTCTGCTGCTAAAGCGGCGATAATTTTAACGCAGTTTCTTGATAATATGCCCCTTATTTCGGTTCTATAAGCTAGCGACTTCCCTGGAATGGGTTATATTGGCGCTAGCATTAAAAGAAGAGCTGAACATAGATCGCAGAGAGCTCTGGAAGGAAAGAAATATTGTGCCTTCGCTTCTTTTGGTGAATAAAATTAGGCCGCAAGCCCTGGGACACCTTTTGTGTTCACAATTGCGTTCCTAGCTGATTACATCATTGGCTGGACTCCGAACACAAATACCTCTGCCCCTCTCCCAACACCCCTCAATGACCAACAGCTTAGCCCCATCAAACACTGGTGCCAGGTTGTTTGTTGTTGGGGAGGAGGTTGTTTGTGTTTGAGGTCAGTGGTGAGAGGGAAATGAAAGGGGAGGACAGGTGGCTGAGTAAATAAAGGGTCCTTGAGGCAAGTTAAAAATGATTAAAAGCCCTTTAAACCGAACCGCTGGAGACAAGTGAGAGGGACAATATCTGCATGATCTCAATGCAGACAGCTGCATGCGCCCCTATGGAGGATGGCGCCCTGGGCTTGGGCCTACCTCACCCTTGATAAAAAGCCGGCCCTCATTAAGAGCAGATGATCAGGAAATGTTATCAATAGCAGCCTCTGTCGGGTTCTGTGGAAACGCCACGGGAAACCGCGGGTTCCATTTAAACACAGGTTACACCTTCAATATAATAACACTTGGAAGAAGACAATTTTCAAAGGGGAAGGGATCGTGGGAATCTCCACTAACTACACAAATCGCAGATTTTGCTAAACTTTACTTGCACAAGAAAAAGTACGCACGCCACTACGGGGCATATTAGCAAGGGCTTCATCGCCGCTTTAGCGGCACTTTTTGCCGCTAAAGCGGTGATTTTTTTATCGCCCTAAATGCAAGCTGTTGGGAACAGCAGTTAGTGACAGCTTTCAGGCGATAGCGACCGGTTTGGGGCCCGCTTTGCATGTCGGCGATATTTATCGCTAATGACATGCAAAGTGGGCACACCCAAACTGTTAGCGACTGAAAGCTGTCGCAAACCCAGCTATCGCCTATTAGCAACGCAGGCGGAGCGATAAAAAAAGTTGCGCTAAGCGCGATTATCGCCAGAATCTAACACCTGCTCAAAACATTACTTACTTGTGTCATCAATGGGAGGTGGATTGTCAGGTTAAGTCCCCATTGGCGTTAATGCGTGAATATCGCTGGATTTCCAGCGATATTTAGGCATTTCGCCGCAATCACTGGATTTATTAGCACAATGGAGATAAACGTTGCTAATAGCATGTCTTCCCCGCTAACATATCCAGAGATAGGCTGCGATAACAATAAACGCGCTAAGCGCGTTTTGCGATAAATATCGCAAATCCTTGCTAATATGCCCCTACATTTTCTACTCCATTGTTTAGTAACTGTGCCATATGAGAGAAAGGGCCGGTTCACAAAATATAAAATGATTTTCAGGTATTTCTTTTGCTTTCCACCTCATGTGCACTATTCAAGAAAGGCTGAACACCTTACACTTTACAGCAACACTGTCATACATTCGGATTTTGAGAGCAAGCAGCTCAACCCTCATTATATAAATGATTAGAGACATTTCCCTCGTCTAACACCCTTAATGCAGCATCCTTTCTCATAAAGCAAGAACAACATTGTTTATCATGGAATCAACCTGCTCCTAAAAGCGGACGGCTGTTAATGAGCTACAAAGATCGAGCTACTTCAATCATTTTTTTTTCTACTGATATATTTGCTAACGTAGTCTACTTTAAGGATTACTTTCTGTCACCACAAGATGGTGGTAAAAGATTAAAATCGGCAAGCAAGCTGCGGTGTCAAGAACTTTGGTTAATATAACTCAAAAAATGAAAGCAAAACTTTATGTGAGATTTCCCTCCCACATATAACGCAGTGATATATAATGTTCTATTCGACCTTTAAAATATTGAAGACGAGTAATTTATTGTGTGATTTTATGACATAACCTTCGTACTGTTTCTACTGATGTTAATGTTTGTTTAGAGCTGTTGGTTGTGAGTAGGTAAAGTTTCCTCAGCCCAGAGGTTGAAAATGTGTAATAAATCTTATAAGCAAAAGATAAAAATATGATGATGGAAAGAAAAATGTAGTTTTGTATTAGGTACACCCTAGAAACCCATAATCAAATTGATATTATGCATTTATTTTAATAGCATTTATTGGAAAAACAGGGTTTCAAACATGATGTGCAGTCGCTGTTGCAGTTATCTGAAGTATTTCACATTTTCGGGAATGTTGATAGAGTGCTTTCTAGTGCCCAGATATTTTTCAGACATTCTACCGATCATCCGAATCAGTGTACATCAATCAAACAATATTACACATACCTTGTGCAATGCAGTATGATAACTGGTAAATTCTTCACAGTTAAGACGTGTGAATCTTTTACAGGTCTCAGGTAGTTTTAACCACCAATCGCTATTTATTGCTGATTGTGGCTCGTTATCTTGTCATGAAGCACTGGAACAGAAAAAGAAAGAGAGAGTTATTTTGTACAAGGACAAATGAAGTCCACACTGTCTATGTTTATAGAACGGGCATATAATTGGTCTTGTGCAATCTGTTACCAATGAGAAGGGCCACTGGAAATTTGCGATTGTGCGGCCGCGGCTTATTTTGCATAATTATGAATCTGCCTCAGTAGCCACATAATTAATCTGCTGCATAATTTGCAGATTTCAACAAAAAATATGGGGCAGATTTATGTTTCCTGGCGCATCCCTGCAAATCAGCAGGGATGCGCCAGGAAAGATGCGTCACGCAAGTTTACCCCTGCGCCACCACAGATGCGCAGCATTTACAATGCAGCGCATCGTGGCACCAGGATAAACAGATGCGTGACGCATCTGATGGCGTAAGGGCGGCGCATTGCTGGAGTCGTGTCGCAAGCACGACACAACTCCAGCAATGTTTAGGGACTGCCCATACCTACCATGCTGCGTCATGCCTCACGCCTGCTTCAAGCAGGCGCAAGGTCTTGACGCAGCAGCGTCGGAAAAGTGACTGAGTGAAATCGTGTAGATTTCACTGCGTCACTTTTCCGAGGCTTTTTCCGCTGGAACGCCCACCCTGCATACATTAAACCTGACGCAGGTTTAATGTGGTGCAGGGCTTTACACCGTGACGCATCTCCATAGATGCGTCACGATGTAAATAGGGCGCAACGTGGCGCAGGGTTTACGCCGCCGCTGCGTCACAAAAGTGACGCAACGGCGGAGTAAAAGTGGCGCAAGTCTCACATAAATCTGCCCCTTTGTTTCTAGCTCAAAGGGTTCAAAAGTTACTAAAATCGCAGCCACACGTGTTCCCACGCAGTGGAAGGCCCTATTTGCTAAGGATCACTGGTCACCTTTCTGTTGCGCTTCTGGGTTACACGGGTACTTATGTGGTGTTTAACTATTCGCAGTCAGTGTTAAAAAGTGTAAAAATGACAAAATAATGAAGTAATACTATTAGAAAATGTGCCTCATTAGGCGGAATAATTTGAATTTCTTGCCACCTAATTGAGTCTACCCTACTGCATAATTTGCCACCCTCCTGCATTATAATTCTAGCGGCCCTACTTATGAGGTCGTGCAGTCGTTGGTCTGTTGTCTTCCAGTTTGGTACAGAAATGCCTCTTTATCTTACATATTTCCTTTTGCACTCACAATACGAGGAAGCTCTTCCGCTGGCATCATTTGCGATTCTCGTATGCTATTATTTTGTGATCTACAAAGAGACTGAATGCATGGCATCTTCCGGATTGAGACTAGGGCCTCATTTATGAGAAGTGGCGCATCGCTGCGTGAAGGCAGCGATGCAACACTTCTCAGTGCGCCCTCCTTGTGACACCATTTATGTGTCAGATTTACAGTATGACGCATCATGTCGCAAGGAATGACAGATACGTCAGTATTACGTATCTGTCGATGCAAAAAGTGGCGCATTGCTTGAGTTGTGTTGGAAGCCTGACGCAACTCCAGCAATGTTACTTTCACATGGGGCAGGCCCCATGTGAAACGGCCTGTGTCACCGTTACGCCTGCCATGAGGCAGGTATAAAGTTTTGACGCATTGGCGGCATAGAAGTGTTGTAGTGAAATCTCATAGATTTCACTGCGACAGTTCTACCTGGCTTTGTTACGAGGGAACGCCCACCCTGCATACATTATACCTGATGCAGGTATTATGTAGCGCAGGGCTTTACAAGGTGACGCATCTGCCTAGATGCGTCACCTTGTAAATATGTAGCAATGTGGTGCAAGTTTTCCGCCGCAGCAGGGTCACGAAAAGTGATGCAACGGCGGCGTAAAACAGGCGCAAGGGCTCATAAATAAGCCCCAGGGTCCTTATGTGCCACGTTACCTCGTACATCACATAGCCAGGAAGGTGTGCGGCTTCTAATTTTCTTTCGGTTGCTTCTCATTTCTTTTTGGTACCAACCAGAGAAGGTCAACAGAGCCACACTTAAATTATTATGTGTTTTCATTTGCATAACTGATCCCCTAATAGAGAAGGCTGGATCCCAGTTCCTCCAGGAGAATCTTATGTCTTCTCAAAATGAGTGTTGCAGGTTTAGGAAGAGATCTCCCTTTCTATGCACCAAATATAGATCGATGTTCACCTTTTGTCCCTCCCCTCCCAAACTGTGGTGCATATCATCAAGGCCAGGCGATAAAATTATCGCCGCTTTAGCCTCCGTTTTCGGACGGAAAGCGGCGATCATTTTATCGCCTCATCAGCAAGGTCATGCTATCGTGTGAATCCTTGCCTTATCGCCCTTTCCCCCACTGCCCATCTTCGCATCTCTAATGAGATGCAAAGTGGGCGTTCCACCACAAGATAACGGGAGAATAGTCGCTAAGCGACATTTCTCCTATTATCTAGCCACACGCTAACCTGCAGAGCGACAAGAAAAGTAGCGATAACCTCGGTTATCGCTCCTTTCCTTACGCCTGCTTTTCAAATGACTTAGCCATGATATCTTATGGAAGGTGGATATCATGATGACTAAGTCTGCCTTGCCCTATCAGCAAGCTTTCACCAAACGTTGTGCGATTATCGCTGGATTTCCAGCGATAATCGCACAGTTGGCAGCTTGCGCATTGAGTTTTATTACTTTGGAGATAAGCGTTGCTGATAGCACGCTATCTCCACGATAAAATTCAGCGTTGGCCGGCGATAATTATCCTCGCACTAAGAGCGCTGAGCGATAATTATCGCCTGGCCTTGATGATATGCCCCTGTATTAGTAAATTGTCATCTCTCATTATTTTGTTGACAAACACCAGCCTGTGCTCTGAATAGGATGTTTTTTAACCAGGACACTAACTCACCTCTCTTCTTGGCGGTGCAGATTTCCGTCAGTGAATTTCATGTCTGTCAGACTTGGTAGTAATAAAAGCCAGAATCAGGTGGTAGCCACCTATCTGTCTGGGATGTGGTGGGAGCATGTGCAAGTGCTTGAGGAGAAACAACTGCACGGGAATTCAGAACTACTGGCTTGTACATCGATGAAGAGGGGAGTGCTCTGAGAGATTGGTTGATGGGTCACTTCGTTTCAAACATGATGCATATCTCGTTTGCCTTATAACACGGGCATTATATGCCATGGAGCTTGTAATAAGGCAGAAATGATATTCATCACGAATATAGCAGTTACCCGTCCACCAAACTCTAAACTAGGCACTGTGTTGACATGACTGATTCTGCGTATTGAGGGCAAATGGATTAGAGCGCTTGCAAATGACTCTTAAAAAAGATACCGTACCTCTCTCGAGCATTAAATGAACTATTTTCCCCTCTGTATCCTACTTGTGTGTCCTATACTACAGTCGCTGTGCTTGCAGTCCCTATGCCTGGCGCCCGGACTCCTTTTCCTCTTGGCCACAGCTCAAGGCTACGATTTTGGAAACTGTCACTGTCATTTTGAGTATGTATTTTCCACTGACGACTTCTCACATTTAGGGCTGACCCATGCACTTTTAGGCAGTCATGGAACCAGGCGTTGAATTTGGGTTTGGCTAGAAAGCCAAATCTAAAACGAGGTTTATCAAAAGAGGTTCTGGATGGGGTGGTAGCCCAACTTAGAGACAACCTCTTTGATTAGGAAGATGTCCCTCCAAGAAGGTTGTCTGGTAATCTGTTTCTTCAGTGCTATCCTTCTCAAGTGCTCAGTGGTTTCCTTAATGAGCAAGATCATAGGAGAGGAATGGAATCCCTGAAATAGTCATAACCTGAAACCAGCACATGGGAAGTTCATTGACCAGCAAGACGAAATTGTTATTTTTGTTAAAAAAGGCCCACGATGGGGGGCGTGGCTTGCGCGCCGCTACGAGATGGCGGGTCGCGCTTGAGCTCCGTGCCGAGCGAGGGCCGTCGCTGGCGTATTTGTTACCTCACATTGCCCCATACTTCATGAGAGGTGGCCCTGTATCCATGAGAATGCCGTGGGCTGCCTGAGCGGGAGTATTGATCTCTGGAGCTGCTGGAATTGTTTTTATGCCGTGTTTGTGGGGATGCTCAGTGCCTTCCCGAGCGGCCGCCATTTTGTTTTTTTTTCCCTATCTGACGGAGACGTTTTTCCTCACAACACGATGGCGCCCTTTCTCCGGTTTTACCAGGAATGATGGAACACAGGTGCGGATGTTTATCTCCATAGTTATGGCTGTTTATATTGGATTTCCCTCGCTACGTTACTGCCTATGGTGAGAATATTTGGACTTTATTTTTCTACTCTTTTCTTCAGAGTGCCTTCGAGGCCTTTATTGGCTGCTTTTCTGTTCTTTGATACCCTGCTTCTAGGCTTTTTATCTTTGGACTTCGGAAGGCGTTTCTCTTGAGATATGCAGGGCATTATATTTTTGTCATGAGATTCCTCTCAGTTCCCATGTAAGCCCGCCATTAGTTTTATCCTGTGTTGGTTACTGATAGTGCGCTTTCCACTTTTTTGCTAATTTCTTTTTTATATTACACGCTAGTATCCTTTGGCTTTTTTCTTCCCTTCATTTCTCTGAGGTGCTGCATTTTGCCCCTACGGTGGCTGTGTGCTCTATGGCTGCAAATATGGGCTTGTCACCAAATGCTAAAGACGCAAAGGACTCCAAAGCTTCTCTTAAGAGGTCCAAGCAAATTTCTCCTACACCTGATACTCTTCACAAAGACAACACTGCCATGCTTGAGACCATTCTGACGCGCCTTAATGATGTTCATGACATTGCGCAGTCTACCAAGACTAACACAGATTTGCTGCAAGTGGAGGTGGCAGCCATTAGGAATGACTTCAAGGCTCTTTCCCTTCGTGTTTCAGCCACAGAAACTCGTATTAGTGGTGCAGAGGATACTATGCAAAAGCAATCTAGGTCTCTTTGCCAGTTTGAGCGCTCAATGGCGGCATTGCGGAGGGATCTCACTGAGCAAGAAGACCGTAACCGCAGATCCAATCTGCGCATTTTTGGTCTCCCGGAAGGCGTTGAGAAGGATGCTCCCACTATGATTGAGTTCTTACATCAGTGGCTTCCTTCTATGCTACAAATTTCTTTTCAAAAAGACTTTGAGCTGGAACGAGCACACCGTGTTCCCACCTTTCGCTCTAAATCTGCCACGCAACCAAGGGCGAGAATTTTTAAGCCACCGCGCCATCAACATACGGAACAAATTCTGGCTCATATGCGGAAGGTTAAAACTGTTTCATGGAATGGTCATCGCATTTCAATTTCTCAAGACTTCGCCAGGGACACAGTAATAAGGAGGAAGGGCTTTCTTAATCTCCGGAAGCGTCTTTTTGAGATAAACATTCCCTTCTCTTTTGCTGGCCCTTCAAAATTCCGCATTACCTTCAAAGGTCGTTCCAGAATCTTTGATGAACCTGCTGACTTGGCCTCATTTTTGGATAATCAGATGGAGCTGCAGATGGAACTTCAACTGGAAACGTCGCTTGATCCTGGTTCTTCTGTCACCTGATGTGTCTACATATGTCTGCAATGAGGTTTCTCTTATCCAGATCTATTAAGTTTATCTTTTTTGGATCTGCGTGGTGGTCTTGTTGTTCACTGTTGTTGGTGTGTTGATGCTGTTTTTCTGTGCGTGACGGTGTACGCTCAGTGTGGCCTGTGCTTTTTGTCTTTCCCCTTTTCTCTATAAGGTTTACCTTTATATTTCCATGGTGACATGGACTAGTATCCCCGGTATATCTTCTTTATGTATTTCCTATTTTTTCGTGATATTGGTTCGTGTTAGCTTGATCCCATTCGTGCTCACTCTTTCGTGCGTATTAATCGTGTTTCTCTTTGTTTTATTTTTTTATTCGTATCAGGTTTCGGTTTATTCTTGTTCTTCCCTTCTCTCTGCTTTCAATTAATGATACTTGCGATGTCGTATTTTTTCTTTTGTTGTTTCTGTCTCTATGGAGTACGTTATTGATTATTATCTGTATTGTCTCATGGTTTAGTTGCATAAATTGCTTCATAGACACGTATTAACTGTTATACGTAGAGATAACTATGTCTATATAGTTGGTTTTTCTATTTTTATTTCATGGCTATTTCACTGTTTGATAAGTCTCCTTATTATTATTAACTGCTTATCTTTATTAGGTCAATTTACAATATTTATATTGCACTCTTTTATCTCATGTTGTTTACTTCTATAGTTATGCATTTAAGATACTCTTACTTCTTTAAATTACATTAAGTATAAAATGTTTCTGTATATTGGTGGACAGTTATTTGGATGCCTTCTTTGAATTGTTCCTTATTTTTCGTATATACTTGCTTTTCCTGTTTATCTTCCATAGGGCTTCTTTGATTGCTATATTGCTCACCTATTTTATCCTTTACTCTCCTATATTCCATTTATTCTCTTTATACTATACCTTATAGTCTTCGGTGGAATTTATTTCTTTTTCCTTATTCTTTCCTGCTCTTCATGAGACGTATATCGATTTTGTTGCTTCCTCATATTTGAGATAGTTATTGGCTTGTTTTTCAACATTTCCTCATTTGTAATATTGACATCTCTCTCTCCTCTGCTTTCTCTATTTTCTTAATCTATAATGTATTTGGTACTTATTTCTCCAGTTGGTATATACATGTCTCTGGCCTAGACTTATATGATGAATTAATTTTGAAATATTCTAATGATTTCTAGTCCTAGCTCAGGTTTCTGATATTTGTTCCTTTCTGTTAAATTTATTCAGTTATGTACTGTTTTGGGGCTGTTTATGCTGATTGTATTTATTCCTTGCAACGGTCCTCTTGCTCTTCTTCCCATGTTCCCCCCTAGTATGAATTTGGTCTTTTTCAGACCTTCCTTGTTGGCTCTTCTCTTTCTCCTTCTGCTTACTTTCCTGCTTTCTTCTTCCTCTTTTTTCTCTTTTTCTCTTCGGATTTCCTCCTTGGATTCTTCCTGTTTTGTGTTGATGTTTAGGGTCTGGGTTCGAATTTTTTGGGATATTGTATATCCTCTATCAAATATAGAATATCATTTCTCCCTATTGTTGGTTCTATGTCTGGATTGAATATACTTTCTCTTAATGTGAAAGGATTAAATCACCCAGTAAAAAGGTCAAAGATATTAGATTACTGCAAATCTCTTTCTTCTGATCTAGTCCTTTTTCAAGAGACGAAGGTCTCTGCCAGAGAGGCGCTATTTTTGAAGAAAGATTGGGTTTCTGATGTTGCTTGTTCAGATGCTTGTGGCAAAAGGAATGGGGTAATTACTTTAGTTTCTAAACATTCTGGTTTGTCTATTATTTCTTCTGAACAGGATACAGAGGGTCGATGGTTACTATCTAAGCTGTCTGATGGTAACGCTGATCTCTTTGTCATGAATATTTATGCCCCTAACAAGGATGATCCGTCTTTTTGGAAAATAGTCACCAAAAACCTAAATGACACACCTCATTCTGGTAATCTTATTGTAGGTGGAGACTTTAATTTACCAATGGATCCTATCCTAGATAGGAATTCTGCATTTAATTTTCGTCCCCCTAAATCACATAAACAAATGATCAATATGTGCTCTCTTAATCAGCTTCAGGATGTCTGGCGTCTTTATAATCCCACTGGTTGTGATTATTCCTTCTTTTCGTCCCCCCATTCATCTTTTTCACGCATTGATTATCTTTTGGTTCATTCATCTCGTCTTCAGTCTTCCTCATCTCCGCTTATTCATCCTATTTTGATTTCAGATCATGCCGCGGTGACGTTCGCTCTTATGTCTTTTGCCTCTAGAGCGAGATCTCGTTCTTGGAGACAAAACACAGAAGTATTACATGAGGATTCCCTGGTTTGAGAGTTTTCCAATGATATCGAGATGTTTTTCCGTGAGAATGTTGGTTCAGTTGATTCGCCTGTTGTTCTTTGGGACTCTTTTAAGTGCACTTTCCGTGGTCAGGTCATCAAATGTATGTCAAGGAGGAACGCTGCCATCAGGAAGGAACTTACGGATTTAGCAGCTGAGATTAAAAATCAGGAATCTCTTTTTCGGCAATCTAAAGATAAATCTTGTCTTCAATCTATTAAGAACTTAAAATATACATACAACACTATAGTAACTAAGAGAGCTCAGATAGGTCTTCAGGCTCAGAAATCCAAGAAGCTGTTGTTAAAAAACCGGGCTGGCAAGATGCTTGCGGCTACATTAAAGTTCCAGGAATCTTCTTGTAATTCTTCCCAAATCTCTTCTATTGTTGATCATCTTGGCAAAAAACACTTTCAGAATGAAGGTATTCTTGAGGTCTTTCGTGATTTTTATAATAAATTATATACCCCCTCTACTCAATCTTCCTTTGAACAGTGCCAAGAGTTCTTAAAAACAGTTCCTGTGGAATCTATATCGGAGGAAGATAATCATTTTTTGAATGGCCCGATTACCTCTGATGAAATTATTTCTGCAATTAAAGCTACTCGATCCGGCAAAGCCCCAGGTCCTGATGGGTATCCTATTTTGTTTTATAAAACCTTTATATCTGAGGTTGTGCTGCAGCTTCAATCCGTCTTCGATGCTTTTATTACAGATGGTTCTGTATCTGGCTCTGCAGCTGATGCTACTATTGTTGTAATTCCCAAAGAAGGGAAAGATCATTCTGATCCCAAAAATTTTCGGCCTATTCCTCTCCTTAACATGGAAGCTAAGATTTTTGCTAAAATCCTAGCTAAACGCCTAGAATCCTTCATTCCTCTATTGGTTCATCCTTCTCAAACAGGTTTCTTTAAGGGTCGTCTTGCACGTGATAATATCCGCACTTTTTGTCACATTCTCGGTTATGCCAAGCGCTCCAAGCTTCCGGCGGCAGCCTTAGCCCTTGATGCGGAAAAGGCCTTCGATAAGGTCTCTTGGCCTTTTCTACGAGCCGTTTTATGTGCACACAATCTTGGTGACTCCTTTATCCGTATGGTTATGTCTCTATACTCCCGACCTAGAGCGAACATAAGAGTGAATGGAGCTACGTCGTCCTTTTTTCACCTCCGTCAGGGTACTAGGCAAGGCTGTCCCTTGTCACCTCTTTTATTTTTGTTATCTATTGATCCTCTCCTCAGACTGATTGACTTACATCCAGACATTAAGGGATTCTCTTTTGGGTCTCATCAGAGAAAAACAGCTGCGTATGCAGATGATGTTCTCATTTTTTCTGATGATATTGCACTGGCCATCCCTGCTATTTCTGATACGATCTCTCTTTTCTCAAAAGTTTCAGGATACACTCTAAACAAAGATAAGACAGAGATGTTCCCCTTAAATGCTTACTGTTTCTCTTCGCATATGGGTTCGGCGGGATTTAAGTGGCAATCTAAACAGTTAAAATATCTGGGTATTTATTTCTGTTCCACTCTTTATGCTACGGCTACTTACAATGAATCCCAAATTGTTCTTAAGGTGCGGCGCCTTTTAGAAACTTGGTCTCAGAAGCATATTTCTTGGTGGGGCCGACTGCAGACTCTTAAAATGATGATCACACCTATTATCAATTTTGTTTCCTCTATGCTTCCAGTAAGGCTTTCTGACTCCTTCTTTCATGAACTTGACTTACTTACTTCCAAATTTTTATGGAATGACAGAAGGGCTAGAATTGCTTATAAATTTTTACGGAAATCTTATGATATGGGTGGCTGTAATCTTCCTGATTGGGGGAAGTATCAAACTGCTTTTCTGGCGTCCCAGGGTGCCCTTTGGTTTTCTTCTCCATCTATTCATATGCCGGCATGGTTGACAATAGAACAAGAACTGGCCTCCCCGCTGCCAACTGCCTCTTTTTTAACCACGAATACCCTTTCTATTCCTTTCTCTCGTTCTATTATTTTAGATACTATTGCTGCGGTTCGCAAGGTTGATAAGAAAGTAGCAATTCCATTGCGTAAAACTAGATGGTCGTCTATTTGGCGGAATTCTAAAATCAAAGTTAATATTGATCCAGAATTAATGTCTTACTGGGCTGGGAAAGGTGTTTCCCTTGTCAAACATCTCTATGATTCTAACAATGATCCTTTCCCTTTTTCATCTCTAGCTCAACAATTTTCTTTATCTAACTTAGACTTTTATACCTTTCTCAAGATAAAGGTAGCACTTGCTAAATTGCACCTTCATCCTTCTTCCCCTATGATTACGCTCTTTCAGTTATGGATCAGGACTGGGCATGTAGCGTCTCGGATTTACAAATTCTTATCGTCCTATACACTTCCTTCCCAAACTGTCGCACAACAAAAATGGCTACATCATTTTGATCATAGTGTTACCGATCATATCTCTTCGGATACGTGGCAAGCTATTGGTAAATTTTCTCTTCGTAACAAAATCGCCCCTTCTTTAATGCAGTCTAAGTTTTTCTCTATTAATCTTCTTCACTGGACTCCCATTCGTTTGTATTCGCTATATCTCAAAGAAGACAATTTGTGCTGGAGTTGTGGGCTTTTACCAGGCGATTTTCAACATATGTTCTTTGACTGCTCCCTTCTCCAACCCTTTTGGGATTTAATTCATAAACACCTCATGCTAATCTTTAATATTAAATTCCAACTTTCTTTTCCATTAATCCTTTTGGGTCCGTTGGCGGCCCAAGTTCCTCTGCCTTTAGATTCCATGGAGTTACAGTTGTTGGATCTCCTATTGACTATTGCAGTCAAAGTAATTCTCATGGAGTGGAAATCCTTTTCATCTGTTTCTTACCATACTTGGTGGGCTTGGGTTTCCTTTCTACGAAGTGCTCATACGTCAGTTGACCATGCTCATCTCTCTCCTTATATATCTACTGGGGTGTGGAAAGCCTTAGATTCGTACATGGATTTGGCTTCCGAAGGGTTGGTGGATCAATATCCCTTTGATTTGTCTGGTTGATGTTGTTTGGTGTGTCGGGTGAATCCTTTGGAAATCCTCTCCTCTTCCCTTTTTCTCCTCCCTGTCTCTCTTTTTCTTTCTTCATCTCTTTTCTACTCTTTTCTGTCTTTTCTTTCTTCCTCTCTTTTTTCCTCTTATCCCTATTTTGCTATCTGATGGTGATACTTTTGATAACTACCTCTGCCGGATATCAATTTGGTTTGTCCCCCCTTATTGAATCTATTTATCTGTTTTCTGCAGATTCATGAATGGCAATGATTTGATTTCCTATTATTTAATTGTATGTTAACATATTTATTGCCTTTATCTACTATCAATTGTATCACTTTTGCTTGTATCCCATGTCGGTATTTGCCTCTTTAAAATAATAAAATCCTTTTGAAATCAAAAAAAGGCCCACGATGTTTCTGCCTTCACCAGCTGTTACAGAAAACCATACGGTGTACACCTCTGAGTATCTCATGGAGGATTTACGAGCTTCATGCTGGGCTCTAGAGGAAGGGTTGGGCAATAACATGTGGCTTGATATCATAAAGGTGCTAATTCAGTTTGTTTCTCTTATCGCAAGGGATAGATTAACAATATTCTCTTTTGCTTCAAGTAGTGCTGACCATACAAGCTATGGTTTTGACCTGAAAGGCACATCTTTAGGCAGATTGCACAAGCTTCCCTTACTTGTGCAGCATCTCTTTTGTTCCCATGTAGGGGAACTAGTGAGGCAGTATGTTGAGGATCAGACGCTGGCTTTCCATTCAGGCGCAGCCCTCTTGCATACTGCTGGGACCATGGGTTTCCATGTATGCATGTTAGCTCCATGTCTGTTTCACTACCACTTGCTCTCAAAGAAAAAGGTGCAAGCTTGTGTGACTGATTTCCCATAAAAAAAAACTCCAGCCTTCCTAACTACACAATGGCTGCCAACTCATTCTTTCGGGATAGTCGTGTGGCAATGGGTGACAGGCGTCAGTCATCCATGAAGATCTGGAAAGAGGATAGGCTGAACTCATGGGTACTACATTTAGCGAGAATAAAATGCTCCACCAGGATACCCTTCCTAGACACTAACAAATTAGACACTCCCTGGCCCGGAAACACTTTAAAACATCAAGAGGACAGGAAGCAAAGATAACCATCCTATCCACTGCATCTAGTTGGCAAGGGGCACACCTGTCTACTTCGTCCTTATTTTTGTCATCACATCATTAGGATTCACACTGTCTATTATAAGTGTATTGAGTTTGTCAGGTTAATTCACTTGGGATGGAAACTCATCCTGTGATCTTACCCATGGTATTTCTAGAAAAATATCAACCAATCAGCATTTATATGGCACAATTTGCTATATAAACAGATAAGTCATTTACTTCCATGTCCCTATTCTCCCATCAAAAATGTCCATGATTGATTGTTCCAGTAGAAAACAACAATCTCAGGGGGATATTCTCAAGAACGTGTGATAACTATCGCAAAATTTGCTTAACGCAACTTTGCATATCTCAGTCTATTGTGGGAAAATAACGCTGTGTTAACGTTGTATTCTCAAGCCGGCGGCACCATGCGATAGTCTCACGATAACGCGCCAAATGACCGCATTAAAATCAATGAAACACCAAAAAAATGCGAAACACCAACGCGAAAAAAGTTGCGATGTCCCAAATTGCGAAACAAAAAGCAACGATAACCAGCGTCAGGCCTGCAATCCCCACGCCTCGTATGGGGAATTGCACTATAAAGGCAGTGTAAAACAAATACAAAAACAAATAAACTGTGTAGCACCATGGATGCACCCGGACCGAGTGCAGAGGACAACGCGAAACCCACAACCCCACAGACGACCAGCAAGGAACCTTGGGGTCGATGATGGCCAAGGAGAAGAAGAAGAGGAAGACGCGGTTCAATCCGCAGGAAATGGGATCATCGTCACGGAGGTGATAGAACACTACCAACAACTGTTCGCCACACCCAACGTGTCATTGGTAACAAAGATGCAAATATGGCACACTATCTTGGACCATGTGAATGCAGATACAGCATTGAGGAGGACAATGGAAGAGGTCAAGAGGCGCTGGAAGGCTGTGAAGGCCAAAACCAAGAAGAAACTCGATGCCAACATGATAGCAGCAACGCAGATTGGAGGTGGGGGTCCAGTTGCACACCAGGAGCTGGATGACATGGAGAAAATGGTGGCCACAGTCAGCAGTTGGGACACGGTGCCAGGAGTTGTGGCACCGGACACTGCTCAACATGACCTGACACAACATCAACTGTGTGAGTACCGACCAGGGACTGGGGGCACGGTGGGAGATAGGCACAATGGCACACATGCACAATTAAGCAGAGCACACTGCATACTCAAAATGACTCTGGATCATGTCCCTGACACCTGTGGCACACTGCAGCACACATACAAACACCAAGTAGGCCCCTTTCCACAACGTGCCCGAAGGGGTCGCACTCCACACATCACCAATATCACAACCAACAAATGCACATGTGCGAAACCCAGCAAAGAATCGTATTTGTGAGCCACACCAACAATGCAAGTGACACTACACGACGATTAGCATGGCTGCAGTCCAATCAGCATGACGGTAAATAGTCTAAATATTGAGTTTTTTACTTCGACCTACAAGAATATCGAGTTGGAAATATCGCAGGGACATAATATTGAAGTCAAGAACATCGACAACTAGAATATCGACCTGAAGGTAAGAAATATTGTTTTTGTTAATATCGAAGTTAGTAATATCGATAGCAAAAATATCGATGTTACTAATATCGATATTAATATTAGTGTTGTCTTTTAATATGTATTTTATGTTTGTTTTTATTTTTTTTGTTAATTATTGTACTAGTTTAAGAAGATATGTATTACATTTTTAGAAGTTAGTCATAATTTTTTAAAGTAAATTATGCGTTTTAGTACCGTAGCGGGTTGTAGGTTTATAGGATATAGGGTGGGAAGTAATTTTATTATAGTAAATTAATTACATTTTTTTAGGAATTAGTAATTATTTTTAAATACATTTAGCATTTTAGTTCTGTAGCGGGTTGTGGGTTTATAGGGGAATAGGGTGGGAAGAAATTTAATTGTAATTAAGTAATTATTTAATTTTTATTTATTGGTATTGATAGTTAATTTTATGTTAAATAATTAATTGGTAATTCATTTTTATTCATTGGTAATTAATTTGTATTAAATGATTAATTGGTAATTATATTAAGTGCATTAATTTATTATTGAAGTGTGTTGTGAGGTTATAGGGCAATAGGGTGGGAAGTAATTTAATTGAAATTAAGTAATTATTTATTTTAGTGTTGTGTATTGATAATTAATTTATTGTTAGTTAAGTATTAATTGGTAATGACTTTTTAATAATTAATATTTTTTGGGGGGAATTAATGTATTGTCCATTAATTAATAATTGGTAATGAAATGTGATTAATTATGACGTATTGGTATTTATCAATAATGAATTGATAATTAATAATTAACTGCTAAATGTTTTTTTAATAATTATTGTTTTTGGGTATAGATTTTTTTTATTTCATTATTATTTGTTAACACATTTTTAATAATTAATAATTAATTGTATTTATCATCAATTTAATTGTTAATTAATTATTAATTGGTAAGTTTTTTAAAGTAATTATTTATTGGTAGTGTTCATTATTTTATTGTAATTTAAAAATTAAATTATTTTTGTTTAAAAAAAAAAAAAAAAACATATTTTAATTATTAGTAAGTTATTTTAACCCCTACGCTATCCAACACTTTCCCAACTGTTGCACCCTCTGGAGTTGGAATAGTAATTGTAACCCCTACGCTATCCAACACTTTCCATACTGTTGCACCCTCTGGAGTTGGAATAGTAATATTAACACCTACGCTATCCAACACTTTCCCTACTGTTGCACCCTTTGGAGTTGGAATAGTAATTTTTACCCCTACGCTGTCCAACACTTTCCCTACTGTTGCACCCTCTGGAGTTGGAATAGTAATTTTAACCCCTACGCTATCCAACACTTTCCCTACTGTTGCCCCCTCTGGAGTTGGAATAGTAATTTTAACCCCTACGCTATCCAACACTTTCCCTACTGTTGCATGGGGGAAATGGGTGGTGGGTGGGAAAGGATGTAGGGCGGATGTAGGGTGCCATGCGGGCATTGGCGATCCACCCTACATCCTAATGGCCCCTTAAGTGTTTGGCTAAGCTTAATCAGTTGTTTGGGGGAATGTCAGGCTTCACTCATGAACGCTTATGAAGTGAAAATTACGCCTCATGCCCTGTATATTACTGAAATTCTTCCACCTGGCCATTCCCTCAATTGGGATGAGGTGGAAAGTACAGAACTTAACGGCCTACTAACTTTACCTCAGGATGTAAAGGTCCAGTTTATAAGAAAATAATTGAATATGGTACCTGGGTATGTATTGGCCAATTCCTGTTTGCTGAAATTCTTAAATAAGTTAGGGCAGGATGGAGGTATCTAAAGGATGCTGGAAAGAAATCCTCACCGGGGAAGGGGAGTGGCACCGGGACATTTGTATGGGGTACAGGATCATAACTATATGGGGCTCAATCGAAAGTTGGTGACCCTTTCCTAGGTAACAGGCACTGAGGGAATCGACGCATAAAGTGGGACACATGAGAGATATCACCTACTTTCTAGAGAAACCCTCAAAAAAGTTAGGTCAGGGTGATATATTACCATATCCTTCTCAGCTGCGGACCCCAAGCTTCATCGAAAAATGTTGAAACGTAGACTAGGATGCGACCCCATCTTCTCTAGCCCTGCTTGGTATGATGAGGGATGAAGTAAACATGTGTTTGTGTATTCCCTCTTCTTGTAAAATGCTCTTTATGTCACGCCTTGTTGAATTGCACATTTTATAAGATCGCTTGTGTCAAGTTCTTAAGACCCTTATTTTTTAATTATGAGATATGCTCCAGGTTAGAGGAATGGCTCTATTTTCTGAAATGCAGTTTTAAGACACTGCAGTGGGAATTGCCCGTTTTATATTATTTATTCAATAGGCTTTTCAAGTACGTATTGAGCCAATGGGTTTCATCATATGTGTGTATTTGTGTTTTTTATGCAGTTTTATGAATTATGTTGTTTTATGACATTTGTTCCAATGAACCTACTATTACTACTACTACTCAGAAATGTCAGTTGCATTTGTGCCTGTGAGCAGAAGGGGGAAGGAAATAAGAGGCTTTGAGAGCAATGCAGCAGGTTGTGCCAACAACGAAACAGGCTAAATAGGTCTGAAAGATGTTTGAGGATGAAAGATTCACCATCCGTGGCCTTTATGTGCAATTCCTCTTTCAGTTCCTCACTGCTAACAGTTGTATCAGGAGAATTCCCAGCTGGAGTGAACCCAATCCTTTCCATTCCAGGCTTCTTCAACCTTTCCGGCCAAATGATATTTTCTCTCATTTCACTTTACCACCTTCACTGACCCATTTAATTCAAAATAATAAACCCATTGCAGAATCAGAAAACACGTGGAAATGGATCACAGAGGACTAGACATCCAAAGACACAGGGCTCCTCCATAATAAAAACAAGTTCCATCCAAAGCTAGCTGGAAGGGACAGAGGGGCATATCAGCAACAACCGCCGATAATTATCGCTAAGCGCACTTAGCGCTAGGATAATTATCGCCGGCTAGCGTGGATTTTTATCGCTGAGATAGCGTGCTATTAGCAACGCTTATCTCAAAAGCGATAAAAATCCTAGCGCTAACTGCCAAACGTGAGATTATCGCTGGAAACCCAGCGATAATCCCACAAAGTTTGTCGATAGCTTGCTGATAAGGCCTCACATACTTAGCCAGGATATCCACCTTCCATAGGATATCATGGCTAAGTCAGTTTCAAAGCAGGCGTAAAGAAAGTAGTGATAACAGAGGTTATCGCTACTTTTCTTGTCGCTATGCTGCTTTGCGTGAGGCTTGATAATAGGAGAAATGTCACTTAGCGACATTTCTCCCGTTATCCTGGGGAGGAACGCCCACTTTGCATCTCTAGAGATACAAAGATGGGCGTTAGAAATTCAGGCGCTAAGGCAAGGTTTCACGCGATAGCGTGACCTTGCTGCTATAGCAATAAAATTATCGCCGGTTTTCGGCCGAAAACGGCTGAAAAAGTGGCGATAATTTTTTATCGCCGCCTTGTAGATATGCCCCAGAGAGAGAAAAACTGTGTGCCTGCTCAGGCAAAAGTGAGAAGCAAGAGTGCACGCCTACAAACAGGCCAAAGCTAAGTTGCATGCTTTTACAACTTTGCAAAGGAAAGAAGATAGAATTTACTTCAGCAAACTAAATACATCTTATCACTAATTCTTAAAAAACATTAGCCTTGCCACAGCTCCCCTCAAGTTGATTCTCCCATCGTTTACTCAGGTACTGTTTTTATTTTCTCTCCTTCCCAGTGACAGTTGGCTGAACATTTTAATAACCAATGCCCCAAATTGTATTTTTTTAAACATTATAAAACTCTTTTATTTTGACAATCGATTCCGGTTCCTTGTTACTCTTTTCTCAGTGTGTTAACATGTGTGTAGAGGATGTGAGTGTGTTGGCCAAGAGTAATTGCTAAAAGATTCAGACTCGCACAAAATATCCATAACATTACTTGGAGACACTCACCTTCATGGTCGGGCACCCATGAAATGACAGGTGGGTGTAACTGTTTTTTATGTACACATATTTACAAAACAAATTTGTATACCTAGAACATGGTGTGTGGGTGAATAAAAAACTGTGGGTATGTTGTATAACTATGGGTATGTGACTGATGGGTCAAGTGTTCATGATTTTGGTGGTTGCTTTGATCCTCAAGGGGATCATTCATGTTTCCACCTACTCAACAGTGAGTACACAATGTGTTAATAATCTGATTGTGGAGTGGGTGAGTTTTTGAGATTTTAAGGTAGGGTCCCAGAGGTTGCCTAGTAGGTATGACCCCCCTTGAGTCTCTTGAAAAGTAATGCACCGGATTATCAGTATCCACACAACATGCTTCCACTACCGAGGTAGTAGATGTGGTTTCACCTTTGGGGGCCGGGGGTTTGGCCGTATAAAACAGTTTAGCAATTAAAGGTTGATGGTTCAAATTTTCCTTAGAAGCGCCACTTCCCCCCAATCTCCCCGTTGTTTTTTTAATCGCACCGGGCTCCTTTTTACCTTTCTGGGCTGGCTCCTGTGCTGGCCCTTCTGTATCTCACTGTCCAGCAGTGAGGAGAGTACTGGCGTTGACTGCGGTCCTCGAGCTCCACCGGAGGCCATAATCTGTTTACGGTGGGTCCGGGTCTCCACAGACTCTTGAATAATCTCAGCCGGGGGGAAGAGGGACACCAAAACAGGGGCCGCAGCAAACAGTACAAGTGTGTCCCAGTTTCTCCCCGTTACTAAGCAGGATCGCAACCAGCTCGTGAGGTTATGGGCAGCACCATCGTGACAGCGGCAGTAGCGATGTCCTCCAGTCGACTTCACAACCGAGTGAAGCTGCGTTCGCAATCCTGGCAATCCAGGCGGCATAATCGAAGGTCGAGTTTCCCTTATGGCTCGTGCGGTGGTATGGCCGAGAGTTACATGAGCACCATCTTGCTCCTCAATGGTGGCGCCTTTGTCAGCTCTTCATGCCTTTTAAGCTGCTGGGTGCTCAAATTTTTTTTAATGAACCCTGCTAGATTGAAAATCATTGTAAATGGGTCAACTTGTACTTTCACCTCTGAAAGCAATGCCCAAGAGTATCTTGAAGAAATAAAATCCAGAAAAAGGCCATGAAACCAGATTGATAAAACCCTAAGGCCCCTTCAGATGACTTGATAGAAATGGCTCTTTTCAAGTTGATGCCTATTCCGGCTTTGGAGGGTATTGGCCTGTTAGGGTTGAACCCAGTTGTGTTGTAATGTAGGTCCCACATGTTTTTTGTTTGCTGCTTGCAGGCTATTATTATGGCCCAACGTTTAGTTATTTTGTAAATACGGCGGGGTCGCTTGGCAGGGATTTATTACGGGTATCCATCACTGAGATTTTTCCTGATTGCTCTGAGACCTGGGAGGGGCTTCGGGTACTGGGGAGGGGTGCGAGACAGTGGGCGGTGGTGGTTACTGGTATTTATTTAGCCACTTGTATTTCTCTGCATTAATCGTGTGTTGGGGCGAAGGAAAAAAGAAAGGAAAAAAAAGGAAAAAAAGAGAAAAGAAGAAATAAGGTTCAATGAATGGTTAAAAAAACAAATACATACTTTTGCTTGATTGCTTAAATGTAGATAATGTTAAAGTTAGATATACGCTGTGGCATGTTAGTGTAGTTTCTCATAGGAAACTATGTATGTTAGGGAGCCAATCTTTGCTTTTTTTTTACTCCTATTTTCAGCTCTGTATAATAGCTCTGCTTGATTATGACTAATAATTTTAGATTTATCAGTGTCAACATCTGTGATTTAAATGACGCCCGGAAGAGGCAGAAGGTCGCCCAGGGGCTGCGCCTGCTGGGGCCTGACGTCGCCTCCCTCCAAGAAACGCATATTGAGGGTTCACATCTTTCCCTTTTAGATACACTTGGATATAAGGTAATTGTGGGGACATACCAAGGGGCACGGGTGAAAGGTGCTGGGATTTTATTTCAGAATAGAACTCCACTACAGCTTATCCATTCCAAGGCTGATCCCTTGGAAGATGGGTCTTGGCAGAATGTCGTCTAACATCAGGCTCCTCATTTACCCTATGCTCTATCTATGGCTGTACAGCTGATGATCCTGGCGTATTCAACTGGGTCCATGGCAAATTAGCACATTGGCCCCTTCCCATAATTCTAAGCGGTGATTTTAACATCAATTTACTAAGTGATTGGGGGGGGGGGCGAACCAGTGGAGATACACAGGCCAGAAACCTAAGGTATTTCAAGCAGTAAGGCATCTAATGGATACACATGGATTCGTTGATGTCTGGGCCATCTTAAAACCGAGCCAGCCAGGCGTTTACTTATTACTCTGCCCCCATCTTTCTTTAGCAAGGTTGGACTATTTCTTTGTTTCATCCTCCTTGATTGGCAACTGTAATATTGATATTGCTCCCCGGTTTTCATCAGACCATAACCCACTCATACTAAACATAACCGGCTTAAGCCTTCGAAAGGAAGTCTCGTCCTGGAGCTTCGAGAGAGTGCTCCTCTACGATAATGGGTATCAAATCCATATGAGGAAATGGATTCAAGAATTTCTGGCCGATAATATTGAGTCTGCCTCCACAATGGTTGTTTGGACACATTAAAAGCAGGTATCAGAGGGCAAACCTTACAATTTTCTTTAAGGAAAAATAAGCTGGAAAAAACACATATTTTCGAGCTCCAGAGTGAGCTGGCAAAAGCAGAAGAGAAATTACCCAGAGCAGTTCAAAAAGGTGCTGAAATAGAGCCCGCACAATTAGCCACTTCAGCTATAAGGGCTAACATTGGGATAATATTGGCCGAGACAGCTGTCGCTAAATGGGCCGCTTCAAAGGAAAAAATCTATGAACTTAGCAAACTTATTGGTCACCAGCTGGCCATTAGAACAAGGCAACAAGTAACCCTTAATGAAATACAGTCAATGCAGACTTTGTCATGGGAAATTACTAGCGATCCTAATAAAATTTGATTAGCCTTTCAGGAATTCAACCAGAAATGATATTCTGAAGAGCAGGCTAGCCCCCAGGAACTGAGCTGGGAAGAAACGGATAATTATTTAGATGCGATCTCTTTAACACAACTTAGTCCTGAAGACTACGATGTGTTGGAACACTCCCCTTCTCGGGAAGAAGTCACAATGGCTTTATTTAACCCCTTGGCTGCGGCAGGAATTCCGCCGCAGCGCTGGGGGGGGGGTTTGGGGGCAGCGCGGTGGCGCTGTGCTCATGACGGAGCCACTCCGTCATGAGTCACGGTTGAGCTGTGCTCATGACGGAGTGGTTCCGTCACGACTCCGCCCACTGCGCTAATCGCCCGCACAGGCGGGGAATTAGCGCCGCGTGGGCGGAGCGCTGGCCAACGGCCGCAGCATGACGGAACCACTCCGTCATGAGCACACGGCACCCGTGGCTCATGACGGAGTGGTTCCGTCATGAGCGGGGAAGGGGTTAATCTGCCTGATGATAAAGCGGCTGGGACGGACTATATTCCTGTGGAATTTTATAAGATCTTTTTTTCTCAACTAAAAGACGTTTTATTACCCTAATAGAGTTAATAGATAAGGGCGCTTCACCACCTGCGTCATGGGCGACAGCAAAAATTGTTATATTCCCAAAGAAGGATAAAGCACCTTTACAAATGGGTTCCTATCGCCCCATTACTCTTATTAACGGGGATTCTAAGATCTATGCCAAAATACATTTGACTAGAATTTTTTCTATTATCGAACATTTGGGGGCCTATTACAATGGCAGGGGGACTTTGTCTGCCCACCACCGTAACGGTAAATGGGACCAACCGCCAGAGGTGCGGCGGTCCCGCTATGGGAATTAGGATGCGACTGCCACCCTGGCGGTCACATCCAGCACATTTTACATTGCAGCACCTGCCGCAATGCAAAATATGCATGTTGTGCATTGGCATGCACAATGTGACAGGCACTGTGCGGTGCCTGCCACCTTGTGCATGCCAATAAAGGTATCCCCCCAAAGTGCAGGCTTCCACCCCCCCACCCCCACTGGCACCCACAATGGGCCCCTAAAGGCATTCTCCTCATGCCTTTCCATGGCGGAGACTCCGCCACGGAAAGGCATGTCACCGCAGGCATGCTAATATCCGCCACCATATTGTCTGCCTTTTCCGCCCAGCCGGCAATCCGACCGGTGCTATACTAATATGGCAGGGGGTGAAAAAGGATATTTGGCGGGCGGATCGCCACCGCCGGGCTGGCGGTGGCGATCCGCCAGGTATCCTATTAGGCCCCTTTGTTTCTAAATGACAACACAGTTTTATCCCCGAGAAGGGTACTATTGACCACATTCGTCGAACCAATACTCTGTTTGATATGGCTCAAACTACAGGAGACCCAATCGCGTTGATACTTCTTGATGCTGAAAAAGCATTTGATCGGGTCTCCTGGCAGTATTTGTGGAGGGTTATGGGAAAGATGCGCTTTGGGCCTAATGCTATTCAAGCCATCAAAGCTCTATATTTTAGTCCTACAGCCAGGGTGTTGATAAATGGGCAATCCACTGAGCAGATTGTAATCTCACACGGGACGCGGCAGGGTTGTTCCTGCTCTCCGCTGCTCGTCGCCCTATATACAGATCCCCTAATAAAAAGGCTACAAAACAACTTAGATATCAGGCCTATCAATAGATTCGGTTTTGAAACAAAAACAATAGATTACGCCGACGATTTAGCCCTGACAACGTCAGACCTGGAAAAAGCTATAACTGCCATCGAACTAGAAGCTCAAGATTTCAGAAAGATCTCTTGGTATTCCCATAAATAAAGATAAAACTCAGATTATTGTTAATGAGAAAATTACGTGGACAGATACACGAGTTGTCGTTAGGGCAAAGTATTTGGGTGTAAACATCGTTGCTGACACTGATTCAATTGTCTCTGAGAACTTGATCCCCCTGGCTGCAGAGACGAAAAGAGCATTGAGTAGAATTAACAACCTACATTTAACAATAGTGGGACGATGCAATGTATTGAAAATGATATTCTTTCCCAAATTTCAGAGCTATCCCTCTTGAGTTTCCAAATGTATTACTGCAGAAATTTGAACGCCTTTTCTCCCAATTTGTTTGAGCATACTCCCAACCAAGAAGAGTGCTCAAATTTCTTTCCCTTCCTCAAGAAAGAGGGGGTTGGGTGCTGCCTAATATAAGATTATATTACTGGGCTATGGTTTTGCAAATTTGCTCCATACTGCTACAGGAACAACCTTCAATTATAACAACATCACTTCCGTCTCCTTTCGAATTATTACTAGGCCTGGAGACTTGGGGGTGTCTGTGGCGGCAGGTGGAATTTGGGTACTATATAAAGGTTAGATTTAAATCCCTGATGGGTACTTTTAGAGTCTTTACCTCGGTTCGGAAACTTTTGGGGCTAGGCAGACTGAATCCTTATACTCCCATTAATCACAATGCTAATCTACCAGCCATCTTTGGGAGACCCTACCTACAAAATTAGATCAATTCTGGTATTCTTAAATTAGGGGCCTTTTTTTCCACTGAAGGCATTTTGACCTTTGATGCCCTTAAGACCCAGTATAATCTGAGCCATAATGATTGTTAGAAATGGGATTTCTGGTTGGCTAAGGCTTGCGCCAAAGTCAGGCAGAAACCACCACTCTAGTCAGGGCAAGGAAGTTACACGCCAAAGATAACCCCTGCTCACCCCCTTGGTAGCTTGGCACGAGCAGACAGGCTTATCCCTGAGGCGATGTGTAAAGCGTTTGCGCGCGCACCCAGCAACAACACCCAAGGCCCACCACAAAGGAAACTCCACACAAGGTATTATATAGAAATAACCTTTGTATTATACACAACACATTAGATAAAAATACACACTTTACAATGTGCCAACAGGCACGGGCAGAATTTACAAGGGATTATATATACAGGGGACAGGGCCACATGGACCACTGTCAGGAATTAGCACTTTTTAGAACATAGGAATAATACTGTAGTACAAAATAACATATGTAGCACTAAAAATAGAACATATAGCACACAACCAGTAACTACTGGTAACCAGAAAGTACCACCTACGCAACCCTAACCACCTTTAGGAACATATCACGCAGGGAACTAGGACCTCACTAGTACCACCTGTACTAGGGAGAAAACAACCACCTAAGTATCACAATACCTGTAGGGGTAAACGCACATTACACATGATGCATCACATTCAGAGGTGTAGAACAAGGGAAACACATGATGCATAAAATAACACATTCAGAGGTGTAGAAAAGGAACACTAGCGCAAAAACTCACATTAGCCACTATCTGTGGCAGTCCCCAGGCCAACTGGCCTGGTCAGGGCTAGGACGCCCTATGTCCAGAGAAGTTAGGGCACGGCTGCGCCAGCTGCGCCAGCCAAGCGCACAACCAAACGCAGAGGTCACAACCTAAACGTTGCAGCTGCCCACTAAGTGCTGGGCAGCTGGGAAAAGGAACGTGGGCACCACTGTGCCCTCTGAACACAGATCACAGTCACGTAGGGCCCCTCTGGGCTCTAATAAAACACTTGTGGCCCCCTGAGCCTCACAGGCTCTACACAAGAAATGCCCCTGAGCCTCGCAGGCTCGGATCGATAATGCGCTCCTTCGTTGGAGCCTCACGGGGCTCGTGGTCGCCAAGGAGATGCCCCCGGACTTCGGTGGAGCCTCGTGGGCTCTGAAAACAATAGGCTCCAAACAAACGATCTGGGGGACGTTGGAGCCCTCTAGGCTCTTTAACCTCTCTGCCCCCTTCGTTGGAGTCTCTCTCAGGGACTCGCGAGCCTCGCAGGCTCGTAAAACACTGTGCCCGGACGTCGGGGCGGCCCGCTGCTAGACGGGGCCGCCCAGGAAGTCGGCACCGGCACTGGTGCCTCTCTCTCGCTGCCCCCCCCCCTCCCCTTGGAGCCAGGACTTACCGGGCCTCTGGGGGAAGGATTCCTCTTCACCCGGTCCCTTCTTCCTTCAGGGGAGCGTGGGGAGGATCCTCCTCGGGGCCTTCCTTCTTCTCCGGCGTTCGGCCCAGCCTGGGTCGCGGGGGGTCACGTCTTCGCTCCGGACCGGCCCAGCGCGGGGTAGGCTCCCGCCTGGGTCTTGAGGGCATAGACCAGCGTGGACTTTCGGAGGGAGGCGGGGTAGGCTCCCGCCCTCCTACTTCCTTTTCCGGTTGTCCCGGAGGCCCGCCCCCGGCCCGCCTGACTTCCTGGTCGGGCGCCGGAGGGCGATTCACGGGGCAAATGCCGGGTGTGCACCGGCGCTATTATAATCCAATAAATCGAGGTGGGCACTCGATATTGCGGCAATGTCCCTGGCAGGGTGGGCACCTGCCAGGGGACTTTAGGATTTGCAGAGAACGGGGCACACGCCGGGTGGGCACCGGCTTTTCGAAATAGCGCGCTCCAAGCGCTAAGGAAAGCAAGGGAGGGCGCTCCCAGCGCTCAAGGACAGTTCAGCGCTTTCAGGCGCTTAGAGATCCAAATAAAGCGCTCCCAGCGCGTTAAGGGTGCCAGTAGCAAAGTCCAGCAGAGTTTTCCCCTGCATGCAGCAGGGCAGGGGTGGGGGGCAAGGCTGGACCCAGAGCCAGCTCACTGGGCCTCCAGGCAGGGAGGTAGTCCAGGTGGCGGTCCTCTGGTCCAGCAGCAGCAGCAGCCCCCCTCAGGCAGGATCCTGGCAAAGAACAGTTTCTGTGGGGACACAGCCCCATTTTTATACAGCAAAACCCCTTTGTTCTGGGTTCAGGGTGAGGGGGAAAACCAGTCGCAGCTGGTTGGGGAGCACCCTTGATGTGCTCAGCCCCTCACTCTATTCATTGGCAGGGCTAGGGTCGTCAGTCGCACCACAGGGGGCGGGGCCAGCATTGTGTGTGGGAAACCCTGTCCTATTCAGGACCCAGGTGTACTCCTCCCACCCATCTAGCTGCTGATCTCCCCATTCACCACTGGGTGACTCATCCTGACTCTGGGGAATCCCTAGCCCGTCACATGACATGACCAGCCAATCACGCGACAGACACACTGCACACAGAAGTGCCCACCTCTAGAAGTGGCACTTCCACACTAGGTACCTGCACGCCGCACACATCATCGCGCAGCATTCACTCCCACGAGTCCGCACATACCAAACTCGGGCCTGCACACCCCACGCATCAGGAACTACTAGGAACACATACATTCCCCATGCATTCCTATGGGAGGGCAGGCCTATCTCACCACATGCACTCAGAGCACGCACGCACTTTACCCTGGGACACAGGGAAAGTGCGCAGAGACCAATTAATTACCACACCAAGTCACCAATAAAAAGCAAAAAAGTTCAGGGGTGAACCTGCCAGAAGGGCCAAGTCCAACAATGATGCATTCAAATACTTAGCAATCAGCGATTTTCTCGCTTGAAAGGCTGGGGGGCCCTCATGGTTTATACCCAAATGATATAATTAATAAACTATGTGGGTCCGCCATGCCTCGTATAGGGCACATTTATTCATCTCTGAACGATCATATGCCGGATGATCTAGCTAGAATTTCTTGTAAATAGCAACAAAAATTAGACACTACTGACAATATTTTCACCTTTGCACTACGTGCTGCTCAGAGTGACCTGCTATCAGTTAACCCCTTCAGTGCCCATGACGAGCTGGACTCGTCATGGGCCGCGGTGGCGCTGTGCCCATGACGAGTCCAGCTCGTCATAGACCCCGCCCGCTAATGCAACGGCCGGCACTGGGCGGGGAAAGGGGCGGGCACTGAAGGGGTTAAGCTTCAGGCACAGTTTTACAAAACTGGCTTCTTCCTTTATTTCACACCCAGCAGAATCACCAAGTGGGGGACAGGCAGGGGATCGTTATGCCCCAGATATGCAGAATTCGGAGCCGATTCCATCCATATGTTTGCCTCCCTATTAAGGCCTTTACTTAATCAAATTCAGGATTTTTTTTAAAAAGTTCTTAAACGAGATATTTTGCTATCATCTGCTACCACATTGCTGGGTGCCCAGGACTCTGTAGATAGGAAGAATGGTGGTGCTCTGATTTTTGTTGCCATGATAATCTACAGGTTATGTATTGCATCAGCATGGATAGACCCAAATCCCCCCTATTCTCTCAATGGCTAGACAGACTTGTTGCCACCTGTAATCTGGAAAAAGCTATCTATGCCAAAAAAGGTATACGGGCCGAAAAGAAAGGTATAATTATATGGGAGCCCTCATCCAGGTGGTTCAGTCAGATGAATAACTAACCAACTGCTGGGTGGGAAATGAACTATCTCTGATTGCCAAGCTGAGTACTGTTTTATCCCTTCCTTACTTTATAGGATTGATGGGCCTATTGAATTGAAAATCAATGAATTTCATTTTATAAATTGCAATATATGATGATTGGATGTAATTTGCTAACGTCCCTATCTTCTTATGTTGATATTGGACGGAAGTGCCATTCTGTTTTTTATCGAAGATTGTTGAACTGCATTCTAGATATTGTAGCATCGGCCATCAGGCCATAACCGGCCAACGTCCCTTTTCGCTAATGTTAACTTTGGCTGGGGGTGTTAGTTATCCTACCAATCTACTTTGTATATTCTGGATCTTTTTTTACTGGACACTTTAATATTGAAATAAACCGTGAGCTAATGGCTGCTGAATCGTATTTTAGGAAACATAATATTTGCTGCTCGGCTGTAACTGTTTAACCTTTTTCCATTCTAAAGCTAACTTTAGACGGTTGTATTATCTTGCTTATTAAGCACTTTGTTCTACATTGAGCATAGGTCACTTTAATGGTTGTATTTTTGTCTTTTGAGATAACTAGTCCTGGGCTAAATTTCCGTTCCGCTCGCGGAAATTGCGATAATTTGACATTTTCGCGTTCCGCGGAGAGCGCGAAAATGTCAAAATTTCCGCATTCCGCAGCTTAGCGATAATTTGTTTCTTGCTCGCGCTGTAAAATAATACATTCTTGCGCGCGCGCGATCGCCTTACCTGAATCCCCGCGTTCGCCGACAAGTTTTCCCGATCCGGTCGCGTTCTCCACGAGATGTTGGATTGTTGGTAGCCATTTGCGCTGTCTCGCGACAGTTCGCGCCCGCAGTAATGTCATTGGTCGCGTGATCATGTCTTTCTTCTCGCTATCATGCACCGCGAGAAGAGTGAAAACAAGATGGCCGCGCCCGCGAGCAACCGCATGGGTAAGTTGGCGAGCCGCGACCACGCAGAAAATACCATGAACGGGCGGGAAAAAAACTTCTGCATCTTCGCGATATTTCCGCGTGTTTGCGGAGATTTTTAACATTTTCGCGATAATTTGTGAAAGTCACTTTCGCAAATTCCGCCCGCCCCTAGAGATAACGTTTACTATGTCTGTGAATTTAATTTTAATGCACTTGCACTTTATATACTTTTCTGCTTCTGGGCTTGAATTTTATTCAGTTATTTAAAATTGTGGAACAGATGGCAGCCTAAAGATCGCAAACGATCTCTAACAAGTGGCAAATTGACTGTCTGACTGAACCACTGGTTGGGTTGGGGGGGGCATTTAGCTACTTTTGAATTGTTATGTTCTTTGTTGTTTTATTGCAATAGAAAAGAACTTTCATGCATGTTCCTGACATACCTCTCGCTGTGCATCCTTGGTTGGGGAAACAGATGAGGCTCCGGTGTTTTCTTTGATGTACAAACGTGCATGGAGGAAGCGAGTTCCAGGGTGCACACTTTAAATTTGATTTGAGCATATTTGGATGAACACGAAACTTTGTATACATTCCACCTTTTGTTGATAAGTAATTTTACACATAACATAGGGCCGTTTAATAAAGACTAAAAACTAAAAGTCCAAATTTGTGTGCTGCAGTTTTAACTCCGTCTGTCATGGTGGCAGCGAACTCTACGTATACCATCCTGATGGACAGAGGGCCACCATATGTAAAGATCACCACCGGGCCATAATTCATCTCTGTGAGTTCAAAGTAGCCAAGGCCCATGACAGTCCCTATGAAGATGCTGAAAGGCTGCTGTTTTTAAGTCTGCCATGAACTAAACTCTTTCGTTTTCCAAAAGCAAATGCTGAAAGCTGGAGTTTGTTTTTTAAAAACAAGTAAATAGTGACCCTGTCACAGTGGGAGTTTTCTCCCAAGTTGTCAGGGGTCATTATATTTTTTGTGTTCATGACCACCAGATTTTCTCTGGCAATGGAGGAAAGAAAAGAGGTTATCACACCATCCGCATTAAATAGAGTTGGCTTTCTGATGACCTTACCCAATCAGCCCCTACATCGTCGAGCTGTTGGAGTGAGTTTTCCAAAGTGGTTTGGAAATTGACTTTCCTCTGACTCAAAACGGAGTGAGTGAACCAAGGATTTGGCACTCATTGTGCTCTGTCATGTTTGTGATGGTGTAGACTGTCTGCCAAACTCTAAATCAGACCCGTAGAGACCGAAGCTTCACATAGATCTGCATGTGTTTAACCCCGGTGGGCTTCGCCCTGTAGTTTGTGTCAAAGCCGCATAACCATATACTTGAGATCCAACTCTTCCGTCGCTCACTGACTACATGAATGACCACGTACACAAGAACATAAAGACCCGTGGAAAAAATGAGGAAAAGAAATGACATAGTAGAGAAAACAGTGTCACTAGACTTCCACTCAGACTTGTCACTTTGCAGGGTCTGCAAAGTGTAATGGGTTGTTAAAGGGAATAAGAGCTACTGTAGTATTTCATGTCCAGAATAGAATGTTGATGCAGGATCTAATGATACATGCAGAATGTTGAGGTGACTGAGGCATTTTGCCTGAATATACCTACATCACTAGTTGAAATTATATACTAAGTTCCGTCTTGACGTGAACTATACTTATTTACTGATTTTTTTACTGATGTTTTTAGTAATTGTTCATAAGTGCAACGATGATTGGAATTAACTTAGGAGACATTTCTCAAGCTTCATCAGTACTGAATCTTTGTAGAAGCTTATTGTTGACACTGCAAAGTGATTGACATCTATTAATAATCTGTGTCTCCTAAGTGGACACCTCGAATAGGCATTAACAAACTCTGAATACCTTGCGCATTATCAACAATACATATTAGTTGCAAACATGGTTCTGGCGTAGGAATCTTTTCTGTTCTGTCACTGGATAATCTTATGTGTAAAGACAATCCTGTAGTCTTTTTGCAAAGTTCAAGATAAATATTCCCAATAGTTCAATGTTTACTTTCATAACATGACACAGCTTTTAGAATACTTCTCTGTATTCCCAATGTCCTTTAAAACAACTCAAAAAGGAAGCAACAGTCTTGCAAAGGAAATCTTAGATCCATTTGGCAAGGCTGGCAGCAACAGCATTGAATCCTGATAACGACATTGTAGACCCCGAGGATAGTTACACCTAGGATTCTAGGATGTCCACCACATCTACAAACTACATAAGAATGGATGGCCTGCTGGGAAAAGTAGTTCATGGTTGTGGTACTGTTGGATAGTACTTTCTTGAGCATGTAAAACCTATTTTTTCAAACAGAGCTGACATTCTGCTGGGACCACCAATCTCTCCTTCCCTGTGATGGACTCAGTGGGAGTGGGTTTGGATAATTTTTCCTTTGCACGTGCTGAGTCTTAACTTCAATGCCATGTCTTAAACCATGTTTCCAAGTCAGTTACAGGCTCTTGGGTTATGTCCACAACGTTGTGCAGCCCAATGAGAAGAGGCCAGAGCTTAGGGTGTTGGCTGTATTTTATGTGCATGTAGGGCTACATTTTTTCAGGTGACTGTGATTTACCTTAACTGAATGCTGTTTCCTATTTCTCTATCATTCATAGTTATGCACAGCATAGGCAGAGATATATGCCACTTCTGTGGAGAACTCCACTTACCGGTATACTTTTGTAATATTGTTTACAAAGCTGCATGTAAGGCAGTGGAGACATGCAGTCCTATTGCTAGGAAGCACTCTGCTTCGAATACTGATACAAAGGCATATGTGGAAATCTTTGTGGCCATTGATCTTCCCACATTGATAAGAATGGTTCGTTATGGGCTTATTAGTTAGCTAGTTAAAGAAGGAGCATTTAAGTTAAAACATACTTTGGTATTGTAATTGTTTGAATATATTTTCCATAGCTGGCACAAAGGCTCAGTGACTTTATGTGCACTGCTGAAACTGGAAGTGATTTGAAGATCGAAAGTTGAATGCCAAATAAGTTGCTTTTCATTCTTACAAGGTCAGTCAATTGAGTAGAAGAGTGTGTAGAGAGGGCCTCTCGTTCCTTGTCGAGATACGCTCTCCGCCCTGCACCTCCCTGGACGCAAACGCCCCGGACGTGGACACAGACGCGCACGCACGAGCAGCAGAGGATACGGGTGATCGTGGGAGAACCGAGCCGCGAGTCGCGAGCGGTGAGAACATTATAATTTTCGAAACATTCAAGGGCTAAATTAAGGAATAATTACGGATACAGTCTGGAGAGCCGCAAGCCAAGTCAAAACAGCCCCAGGGGACCAAAAATGGAGGTTGGAGCAGTGCTGGTAGGAGAGCAGCTTCCCTGCTAGCTAGCAGACACCAGCGGGGATTTATGCTGCATTTTCCCAAGTAGTCACCCAGAGGGCCTCCAAGAGTGTATTGGCTTTACAGCCCCTACCAGTGGCTCTGTAATAGTGGCAGCTCGGCAGAGAAGCGAAAGAACTGCTGTGGAGCTGTGGTGCAGCCAAAGCGTTACGGCCAGTGAACTGAGGTAAGTGAAATAGGCAATGCTCTGATAAAAGAAAAATGAAATAGCCACAGACAACAATCAAGCAGTGGTAGTGGTTGGAGCTGTTGGAGCCAGCAATAAGGCTAGCGATAAAGAATATTAAGGGCATAGAAGGGAAATAGATGAAAAAGGACATCTGGTTTGGCTTTTGCCCTGTATATGAAGAACGGATCTTAAAGGTAGTGGAGGCAGTGGCAGAAGTATGGCCCTAGGGAAAGCTAAAACGCTAAAAAATCTGAAAATAAGGGCCTTGGGGCAGAATTCATGGCAGAAATACAGAAAGAAGTGGGAGAGGAGAATGGAGATTTGGCAGTACCGATGGGAAGGAAGCCCCCCGCAGAGAAAAACACCCAATGACTGAACTCGACCCCACAGACAGCAAAGACAAGGGGTGTAAAAGAAGGATCATCAGCTACTAAGGCGATCAACGACTTCTTGGGGAAACACTTCAGACGGAAGGTCCCATCTGAAAAGGAGCTGAGTGTTGTAGAGGTCCTTCAAACCCCCCGAGAACCCGGTAGCCCAAAGTTTGGACTGCCCGAACCAATTACATTTCAATATCTCTGGGATCCCCCTAGATCCTCATTTGTCCTCCTCCCCAAGGTTATTCCAGCCCTCGTTCGACCAAGAAATTGAGGTAGAGGTGGGGGAGGAAGATGAAGAAGAAGTTTTTTCTAGTATGACACAGAGTAAAGGGGACAATAATCTCATGAATAATCGCTCCAAAGAGATTGAAAGACTGGAAAACTCTGATGTTATTGAAACAGATTTAATGGGCCCATCATTGTATAGTTTGGAGGTCACAGGAACATCTAGCGCCTCTATGATGTAGGTGATGTTGATCCTTCAAAAAACTTTGCAAGGTCTATTAGAGGTTTCTGTTTGGAAGAATGAAATTTTAGAGCCTCAAAGTCTACAGTTTAAAAATATGATTGAGGAACTGACACAAATTAAAGGTCTAATACCCACTTTAGTCAGTAGGAGACCCTCAGGAAATGAACTTTGGGAGGGAGGAAGAAGTGGTAAGGGATATCCAAACACGGACGGAGGAACCAAGTGTTTACATATCTCGATGCCCAATAATTATAAAAAGACGTGAGGAAAGAAGGTATTACAAGCAATACATCCTGTGGCCAAGAAATGGGAGAAATTACCCAGGCAAGGGCAGTATCCCAAGACGACAGTGAAGTGGGAAGGGAGTAAAGATAGAAGTTACATCTAAAGGTAAGAAAGTGCCCCCTGAACCTAAAAAGATTAATACCTTGGAAAAAGAAAAACATACATATACCCTTGAACAGAAAACAAGGCGGTTAGAAGGCAACGGTATCCCAAAGAGTACTAAGATCATATCTAGGGAACACCAGGGCGAAGAAAAATTGTATAATGAGGTAAGAAGCTCAGGGATGCCTACAGGTATAGGACCTAGCAACCCAAACCTTAATAAGGGCCCTAGGAAGAGAGACATTGAAGAGGAATTTAGTAGAAAAAGGGAGGCTACAAAAGACGGGCCCCACCAAGAATACAGCAAGAAGGAAATCAGGACCTATGGCTCTTCTTGGAGCCAACAGAACAGGGTGAAGGTGGGAAAAAGCTAGGAAACTGAACCCCCTAAATCTCTCCCAACTCCTCTTTTCATTTACAAAATGTGCAATCCTCGTTATGTTAGCTCAGAGGACCTCAAAGAAGTAGGGTTTATGGCAAACAATAAAAGCAATGAACTAACCAAGGTCCTCCTTTATTCAGCACTAGTAAAAGCAACACTGGAAAAAGCAGAACTTGAGCTGTTAAAGGAAGGTATTAGTCCAATAAAAAGGGATGAAATGTTGTCTGATAAGCAGGGGAAGTCATTTCTTAGAAATCATGCTAGGTTGGGAATACGGCAAATAAGAGTGATTAACTCCTGCTGGGATAAAAATGAAGGACTGGAAATTACTATATCTCCTAAGGAATTAAGGAACGATGACTTAGATGTGTTAGCTGGGAATAGATGTAGAGCCTTAGCATACTCGGAGTACGAGGAAGAGGGGTGCCTGAGTGAAATTGATTAGGAATTTGGGACGTCGCACAGCCTGGCCTTACTATCTTGGAATATAAATGGTTATAAAAAAATAGCGTCCCAAGAGAGTTTTAACAATATCCTTAAGAGCACTGACATCGTATGTTTACAGGAGACTTGGCTGCGCGATGAAACCCTAGTCACAGAGGGGTTTGCCCACCACCTGAAAGTAGCAAGGAAGAAGCCCTTTAGTAGACCCTCAGGAGGACAACTGACCTTTGTATCCACAAAATTTGCTTGAAAAATAGAATACCTTTAACTAAAATGTCAGTGGGCGCTAGGTAGTAGAGTGCTGATACTGAATGATGACCCTTGTTATGAAGGAATATGTATTATTAATGTATATATTCAGAAGGGAAAGGAAGAGGTTTACAAGGTGGACCTGGAAAATGTAAAAAAGGACATAGAGATTATATGTGACACCTACCCGAAGGATGTGTTTCTGATGATGGTCGACTTTAACCACAGATTAGACCCCCGAAGAACTGATTTATGGTGCAGTGATTTACTAAGAGTCTATAATATAGAGACCGCAAAGTTCCCCCCGGCGACATTTCGCCACAAGATGTGGCTCTTGGTCAATTGCTAGAGTAAATGGTAGAACGGAAGCCGACCGGCCGGCCAAGCGAACATTTACTAAAGGTCAACAACCATGCCCGATAGACTACGTGTTTACACACGCTTGGAGCTTTGAATTAATCAAGCATTTTGAAGTAGTAAGGGTGGAAGGTAGCGATCATTACCCCTTGTTGACTAAACTTTACACAAAAAAGGGTAGCCAGAGAGAGACAGCTCTCCAAGTACATTCAGAATACCCAAAGCGACTCACAACCCGTATTTAAGATGAGCATATTAAAAAATTAAGTGCTGTTTAGCAGACCCTCCCATTATAAAAATTTACATCTGAGGATGATAACGCATGGTATGCAAATACAATAAGTCAACTAGTAGAATGCCTAAGGGTAAAAATTAAAGGTGGAAAACCCGGGGCAGACATTAATAAAAGATCACACACCAAAAATAGGCTATGGTTTGAAGAGGAATGTTGCAAAGCAAGAGCTAATATCAGACAAAAGGAAATAAAACTTAAAGGAAGGTTAATGAAGAACTGTTAACTAACCTTAGGAATCTAAGGATAAAATATAAAACAATCATTAAGAATAAGAAAAGAACGTATAAAGACAGATGCTGGGCATCTTTACTAGAGGTAATGGAAGACAAAACTGTGAAAGGCTTTTGGCGCCTGGTTCATGAAAGCTCCGGTAAAGTGTTAGGGTCTCTGCAGGGCTTTGTTCCCGAGGATAAATGGGTGGATTACCTGGAGGAAATCTATGGGAAGTGGCCAACTATAGATAAAATAAGTACAACGGCATGGCCAGGTGTGAGGGAACAGTTAAAAGAACATTTTACCCCTAGCCACATTAGGAAGATCATTTCTAGCCTAAACTTAAACCGTGCAGCTGGCCCAGATAATTTGCCGGCAGTTATTATAAAAACTAAGCCAGAATGGTGGTCAGAGTTCCTTGCGAATATGTTCCAGGGGATTCTTGAGTCAGGGATTGTGCCAGATAATTGGAAAGGAGCTATCGTTAGACCAATCCACAAAAAGGCAACTTAAATGCCCCCAAAAAACTACAGACTAATAAGCCTACTAGATATAGATGAAAAAGTATTCGCCAAAGTAATCTTTGGACTACTTAAAGATTGGGCAGGAGAAAAACAGATTGTGCCCCCAGAACAGGGAGGGTTTAAAGAGGGACACTCAACTGTGGACCATTGCTTCGCCCTCTGGGCAATTGCGTGGATGTCGCTCGAGCAGAAGGGTAGTCTGTTTTGCTGCTTCGTGGACTTCTGCGCGGCATTTGACCTGGCGGGCAGGGAGCAGCTGTGGTCGACCTTGATAGGGTACAATATACCGGGGGATCTATTGAGCTTGATTCGAGCCCTGCCTACGGAAAATTGGGCTCAGATCATTTTGGATGTAGAGGGGAGTTTATCGCAGAAAATTGGTAATGGGCTAAGGCAGGGGTGCGTACTGGCCCCCCTGCTCTTTTCTCTGTTTATCGCAGACTTGCCCCTAATCTTAGGAAACACAAGAGGGGCAAGCTTGAAGCAAGGTGGGAAACATATTTCATGTTTACTTTACGTGGACGACCTGGTAATTATGGACCAGACAGAGATTGGTTCACAAAGAAAATTAAACATGTTTAAAGAATACTGCCAGGTCAAAAAACTAGTGGTTAACATGGAGAAGACTAATATATTATGTTTCGGTAGAATGAAAACAGGGTTTTCTTGGCATTTGGGGACCGAAACGTTGGAAAAAGTAACAAAATATAGATACCTGGGGATGTGGTTTGAGAGAAACTTGCAATGGCATCCCCATCTCGAAGCACTAAAACTGAGGACAGCGGCCTCAGTGAAGGGTTTAAAAAGATTTAATAGTGTGTATGGTGAAATGTTCCATAGACCGGTTCTAAAAGCTTATTCTGCAATGGTTCCACCCCAATTTTTGTATGGCGCAGAGGTTTTTTACTTGAGTGGCAGAAATCGATGGGACATGGAGGAGGGAAATAGCCTGCAAAATCTATTCTCTCTGCCTAAATCGCCAATGGTACAGGCAGCGAGACTAGAGCTGGGAATCACCTCGTGGGGTATAACAGCTTGCATGGCACTACTATGCTTTTGGCAATGTTTGGGTTCAGAAGAAGAATACAAAATCTCACAATGGTGCAGGAACGAAATTGTAAATAGTGAGTTAAATTGGACAAAAGAGACCAGAGACATTGTCAAAAAAGCGTGTAGTATGTTAAAGCTTAAGCTGTGCCCCCAGTCCCTTCAACTCAAGATAGACAATAGGGAACTTAGGATCCTGGGAAAAGAAACATCTTGAATACAGGACCAAGATTACCTCTTGAGGAAAAGCTTATGTCCGATTTTTAAAAAGTATGATATCTAAAATAGGACGCAAGCAGTAAACCTTTTAGTGGAAATGATTAACTTAGACATAGCTTGTGCCATGGGAAAATATATTTAAAAAGTTAAAGAGTTCCTTAAATGTATTGAGAATTGAGATGATCAGGTGTTCTATGTACGAGGAGAATGAGCCACAAAAGGGTAGATAGAAACACACAACCTTTGAGGAGATTAAAATGAATTTGTGTGTTTTTGAAATTTAAAAAAAAATTATTTTCTTAAAAAAAAAAAAGTCCTGAGCGATATTGGCTCCAAGAATGTGTATAGATCTATTTTAAAACTTTTATATATCTATTTTATTGAATGCTATGTCAACTATTTGTATACTTTTATGGTTGTAAAAGACTGAAAAAAGTTTCTATTGAACTGAGCTGAACTGAGTACCATTCAAATGAGTCATAATAGTGTCTATTATTTGCATCACTTATAGACAGCAGAAGTATGGTACAAGACACTTTGAAACATATTATTTTTCATTTTTGATTACATTGTTTAAGTTGGTTTGAATACTTCTTACAACTTTGCGAATTATGAAATGCTGCCACCAGACCTACTGCATCCTGGCACCTGTAATTTCAGCAGCCTATATGACCATCAAGAAACCCATAATTTTATTGTATTTAAAAGAAAGCACTGAATCTACCACCATATTTCAGGTTCTATAATTGCTTTAGAGCTGTGGATGAGACATTCATGTCATCAATGCTACCTCATTGGTGTGCAAGACATGAACATTTCATCCTCCCATCAAGTGGGCGAAATCGTTGTTGCACCCCATAGAAGGATTTCATTTTTGTCAAATAATCTCAATCTGCGATAGAATAGATTCCCTTTCAGTTCGAGATACATTTTTTTAACTCTGTGCACTATGAGCATTTACAATGCGCTGATGTCACACAGAGTGAAATTAAAAGCAGTAGACACCATTCGGTGTTTTCATTTTGATAATTGCTCAGGGAGCATATCGTAGTCCCCTGAGCACCGATGAAGATGGGAGAGGTACTGTTGGAAAGGGAGCAGTGTCCCATTTCCAAGGAAACCCACCCCTATGGAATCCCTGCTTGGAGATCACCAAGGGAGAGTGATCTCCATGTAGGGATCTATCCAGTGGATATTGGCGATTGTTTTGTGACCCTCCCACGCATGGCGAAGTCCCTCACCAGAAAGATGGAAATTCCATGAAAAATCTTCATGTTTCCATGTTGATTCGGGGGCATTTCCTGCTGCAGGTGATTAGTGTCCCCACAAAAGTGAGGTCTTGTTTTTATGAGAAGTATGGAAATACTGGTTGGTAGAAACTTTGCAGAATCTGGACCTTTCTCTCAAAGAAACGTGAGAAAAATCTGTGATTTTAGCTTAAGGTTGAAGCTTTCACTGCAATCTGGATAAGAAAACGTAGTTGTATCCATGTTAGTCACACCTCCCTGGACTCACTTGGTTTCCTAGTTTTCAGAAAGGCTTTAGTTTAGGAGCCTTTCCTGGGTGACACCTGAGCTCATATACCTCCACTACTGGCATTGCCAAAATGGGTCAATCTTCAGAGTAAATACATGTTTCCACATTTCATTTTGGGCCCATTCCAGTCATGTGCAATTGTCCCAAGCAGTGATTTTTTTGGCAACAGTGAAAAGTAGAACATTTGGAACTATCGATTGAATGTATTTTAATTTTTGGCTTCCAAATATAAGCAGTGTGCAAGAAAGAGCATGTTTTGCATAATTCCCTCTGAATCACATGACAGTATGACTAACCACGAATTCAGAGTTGTACAAATAACGACAATTCCTAAACGCATTATCTTGTGCGCATTTAGAAAATGCATACTTTTCCTTCATACCCATTTTTAAGTCATTCGATTTTGACACACCATGCTCGACACACCATGAAAAATCATGAAAAGTTGCAACTCACTTGTTGGATATAGATATCTCATGTTTTTGGACAGTCAACAAACACTATTACTTTTGGGAATAAACCATTGGAGCAATATATTACAGATAAAAATGATTTCACCTTTTTCAATTTTGTTGTTGTTTATTTAAAGGATCTTTTATTTCAATAATTAGTTTCTCTGGGGAAATCATAATCTGCCTTCACAAATGACCGCAATTCTGAATTTTGAATGTTGTCCACTTTTCAGAAATGTGTAGCTTTCAGAGTTCACCCATGGCTATGACACCTGTTTACACCACAGACTGCAAGTAGAAGAAACCACAGAAAATAGGAAAAATCAACTTTGAAAAATGCAACACCTGTGGTAAAAAAATGTTTTGCCTGCTCCTGAAAGCTGGGAAGTGGGTGATGTTAGCACAGTCAACCTTCTGTTGACGCAATTTGGAAAAAATACACTTTCTTGCACAGTATTGTTTTCAAAATTATGCATCATTTTCTTGGCTCCCATCAGGGGAATCCACAAACCCTTAGCATATCTACACTCCAAAGAGGTTAGGAAAAAGCACAAATATTTCACAAGGATAGATTTGGTGCAAAAAGTATGAAGACGTAAAGTGAACCACCACACGCATAAAATGGCTCGGAGCGTGGTGGTGGTAAGGAGGGGGGCCACAGCACTTAAGGGGTTACACTTGAGTCATGGTGAATGTCTCTCACCATGTGTTACCAGACTAGTGTGGTCAGAATACCCTCTGACACATATTTTTTCCTAAATATTGTGTACAAAATAATGCTCCATTGGAGATATTAATAGAAAATCTACACCTAATGGGATGATATTTTTGTAAACAATATTTAGGTCAGAATATTTACTGTCCTTTTTCTGTAGATAGCCTCAGACACACCCATTCATGCTGTGCACACACCCAGCCACAGTCTATACCTTCTAAAATGATCCAGTATTCACTCAGTCAGGTTTTCAGTACCACCAGGCTCTATTCAGCTATAAGAGGGTTCTGCTAAGGAACAAGCAGGCTCTGCTCAGCGTCCATTGTGTTCTGAACAGCTAGTCCACCTCTGTAGAGCCCCAGGTAGGCTAAGCACTGACCCAGACAAGATCGGCATCTCCACCAGGCTCCACAGACTTAAAGCCAGGCATCGCATACCTTACACCAGACGGCTCAACAAACTGTCCATTAAGTACTTCACACCCTCATTGAAATCGTGCAGACCTCAGACTAGGCTCTGCATAACCTCAACTAAGCTTACATCCTCCACCTTCTGCTTGCATGCCACCACAATACCTACATATATAATGGGTGGTAAATATACACACTGAAAACAATACATGATATTTAACTTCCTCAACACTGGGGCATTTCCTGCGTCAATTCATTATGTCCTTAATGGAGATTTAAATGAACCATTTGAGTGTACCCATTTTTATATTACAGTTGTAGGGACATACCACCTGAACTGTGACACTGAATGGCAATGTAATAGTGCAAAGTCATAATACCAGCACAAATAGAGTCAACAGAAAGGTGAAAAATCATGAGTGATTAGCAGAAAAGGTGGTGTTTCGTCAGTTAAATATTAATAAATTCTAATGCATTTGGATCTAAACATGGAACGATATGAAGTTTTCCATAGAGAAAATTGTTCTTCTGCCAGAGTCATTTTGAGCCACCCAGTGATGATACTGGGAAAAAACATGAAGTAATAACAATAACCTCAACATTATCAGTTCTAAGAGGAAGAAGCGTACTCAGCTGAATGTATCTGAACACCGAACATCTCAAGGAATCCCACTAATCACTTACAAATGCAAATCCTTTGGTTTTGATCTTTGGCTGCCAGTGGTTTCATTTGTCACACCGGAAGATAAATTAGGCACAACGTGGAAGAGATACACAAAAGCTGAATGTTTCATCTTTCTTTCAGGTTTAAAAAGAAGCATCCAAACACAACTCACCTAAGTCCCCATCAACATTTCACCCGTGTCCAAAGGCATCATTAAGCACCTGACAAACATTTATGCCTTACACAGGGCAATTAACTTAATTAAATCCAATGAGGAAACATAACTCGTAATTGATGTTTCTGAGGTCGTTAATCAGCCTCGTCTACTGTGCACATTGTACATATTATGCTGTTTTCCAGTGCACAATATTTGAATAACTCTTTCTAAAAAGCAACAAAATCGAACTCAGAGGCATGTGTGATGCAAAGGCTCATTTATCCGAGGAGCTTTAGTTGTACATCCACTCACTGATGAGTGGATTATCCAGTTAGAGTTCATCTACATCCAATGCTTCTGCACACAAATGAGACATAAAAGCTGCAATAGGAACTTTAAAGCTGTATGCGAATGTCTGCAGAGTTCAATTTAATCTCTTGCCGCTGCTAAAATAAATCTGTTTTCAAGCAATTATTGTCGAGCTCCCCATTGATGTACAATTCCGTAGTCATTATCTAGCGGCGTACACAAACCTTTTTACAGTTCTAATGCATCACTCACAAGTTCACATTAGCAGAGGGAAGCAGGGTTCTTGCACTTACATTTGGCAAACCAATGTTTTGCGTCAAGTGAAACTAATCACTGTGCTGTTCGTGTTGTTGTTTTATCAGGCAGAGAATGCAACATTATTCAATTATATAATGCCGGCATTTTGACAGTTTATTTGATCTCGCCTTTTCTCCTACAAGATAAATGTTTTACTATGTCAATGTTTAGATTATGCTCTGACTGCAACGATTTGTTTTGGATAACCATTTTTGTTTGTTTTTAAATATGTTTATATATATTAATATATATGCAGTATGCTCAATTTCTAAAACGTTCGAGGCATAGTAATCACATTGATTGGACACCATTCTGAAATTCTTTTTCTAATTTTTCCCAAGCACCTATATTTTGTTATTGTTGACAATCTACACACATAGAGGGCTAAGGTACGGCTCTATCATGCTGATAGCAAGGTTCAGATTCTCAAAAGATGCTACCAGCCTCCTCCTGTCCACCAGCTTGTTTGAGCTGCAGTATCAACTTAGTGGCATAACGAAACTTTAGGGACCCTCTGCAAAGTACATGGCGGCCCCCCTTCATACTTCCTCAGAAGCTCTCCAGACAGGGGACTGTGCTGAGGGGGCACCCCTGTGGCTTGCGCCCCCAACGCACTTTGGGGGCTGCGAGGGCCTTTGTTATACCACTGCTTTAACTGATCTTTATTTCGGTGTAGTCATCATTCAGCTCCATCTGCCCCTGATTGATGGTGTTTGTCAACCATGAACCCATCAACTGCTGGGGATCCCTCCGCCCTGCCACCGCTGCAGGGAACAACAAACTTCCTTCCACCCTGCATTCCCCGAAGTCTCCCAATCAAAATGATACCTAACTTGTGTGGGTAGGCCTTGTGCTCGCCACAGGAAAGGGCCCAAAATGCAATATTAACACATCAAATTTTTCCACTAAAACTGACTCTTTATTTGCACTATGGGTAGCTGTGAATTTTGGGCCCTAGCTCAGCTGTCACCCAGGGAAACCCAGTAAACCTGCACATTTCTAAAAACCAGACACCTTGGGGTAATCTAAGGTGGTGAGACTTGCATGGCATTCACTAAGTTTGTTTACTTAGTGTTAGACCTGGCATCTTTGGCATGGTTTCCCCTGACTTTTTGCCTCTGCCTCCTGTATTTTTGACGCTGTGCTGGATTTCGTTTTTGCTGGTTTAGATGCTTTGGGCACTTTGCCACTGCTGATCAGTGTCAAAGTGCAAGTGCTCCCTAGGTAAATTGTTATATTGATTGGTTATCCATGATTGGTATATTTGTTTCACCTGTTAGCCCCTAGTAAAGTGTACTGAGTGTGCCAGGGCTGGTGATTCAAATGCTACTAGTGGGCCTGCAGCACTGATTGTGCCACCCACAGGAGAAGCCCTAAAATGGTGAAACAGGCCTGCCACCACAGTGCCTGGCTGCAGTTGCTAACTGCCATGCTGACCTGACCGGGGTCCACACTGGTTAGGCCTAACCCTTCCCTCTCTGTACACATTGGACACCCCTATGGAAGGCCCTAGGTACCCCCTGTGAAAGGTAGAGCATGTATTGGTGTAGGTGACATGCTCTAGTAGTGAATTACAGCCATTTTCGTTTTTCACTATTGAAAGGCTATCTTGCCCATTGGCTATAATGGGGAATGCTGAGTATAATGTTTACCTGCATATCTTCCCATAGGAGCAAGATAGAAAATTAAAGTCTGGTATCCCTGAACTCAGAATTTAATAACACATCTTTCAGGAAAGATAGTTTTTAAATCCTGTTTGTGAAAACAGCACTTTTAGAAAGTGGTTGTTTCCTTTTCTGCCCTTTCTGTGTGCCTTGGCCTGTTTGTGAATTGACAGGGACAGGGGTGGCTCCCAGAGGCTGAATGAGTCAGCCCAGGGCTGAATAGGGAAATTCCCCTGTAGATAAGTGGGAGGAGTAGCACCTGGGCCTGAATAGGGGGACCCCTGTGCCCCACACAGACGGTCGCTCCCCTCGCACTGCTGCTGCCTGTCGCCTACCTGCTGGTGCCGATCCCGCTCACGCCGCTCCCTCCTCACCAGCGCTGACCTCTGCTTCACGCCGCTCTCCTCCTGCTGCTGCTGGCCACTCTCCTCGCCTCCTCTCCGCTGCCCCGGTCACTCACCTTCCTGGTTTCCCGCCGCTGACCCCGCAGTCCCGCCTCTCCTCCCTGCCCATTGGCCACCCAGCCTCCCGCCTCCCAGCGGACCCTCCCTCCCGGCTCCTTACTTAAGGTGACCGCGGCGGGCTGGTCAGTGTGACCCCTGTGCCCCACACAGACAGTCGCTCCCCTCGCACTGCTGCTGCCTGTCGCCTACCTGCTGGTGCCGATCCCGCTCACGCCGCTCCCTCCTCACCAGCGCTGACCTCTGCTTCACGCCGCTCTCCTCCTGCTGCTGCTGGCCACTCTCCTCGCCTCCTCTCCGCCGCCGCTGCCCCGGTCACTAGCCTTCCTGGTTTCCCCCCGCTGACCCCGCAGTCCCGCCTCTCCTCCCTGCCCATTGGCCACCCAGCCTCCCGCCTCCCAGCGGACCCCCCCTCCCGGCTCCTTACTTATGACGCCCCCCCAGCGACCGCGCAGCGGATGCGCGCAGCGGGAGCGCCGACTGAGCGCCGAAGGTGCGCCAAAAGTAAGCCCGTCTGCGCCTGTCCACGCCTGGACCGCGTCTAGCGCCAGACCCCCTGGCCCCCACGCCCGCCAGCCCCCCCGCAGAACCTACGACTTCGCTACGCTCATCGCACTCAAAACCGCCCGAGCCCCCGGATGCTACCGAGCGTCCCCGCGACGCACCATGGACCCTTCGTCTGCCGATCCTGCAACTTCTCCTGCCTCCGAACAAGCACCACGCCCACCAAGACGGACAACAGCAACCACCTCAAGTGCATCCTGATCAACACCCGCTCCATCCACAGACACGCCGTGGAACTCTGGAACCTCCTCGACACCGCATCTCCAGACGTCGCCTTCCTCACGGAAACCTGGATGAACGACTCCTCAGCCCCCGACATCGCCATAGCCATCCCGGACGGCTACAAGATCATCAGGAGGGATCGCAACAACCAGACCGGAGGGGGCATCGCCATCGCTCACAAAAGCACCATTCGCATCTCGACTGACTCCACCGACGCATTCAACACCGCCGAATACCTGCACTTCCAGATCCACACCGACCCCAAGACTACCCTCAGAGGCACCCTCATCTACAGACCCCCGGGACCACGCGCACAGTTCTGCGAAGACATCGCGGACTTCATCAGCCCTCACGCCCTCCCCTCCACTGACTACATCCTCCTCGGGGACCTCAACTTCCACCTGGAGAACAACAACGACCGCAACACGACCACCCTGCTGGACAACCTTGCCAACCTCGGACTCCAGCAACTGGTCAACACCCCCACCCACTACGCCGGCCACACGCTCGACCCCCTCTTCTCATCCAGCAAGCACGTCACCTTCAGCCACTGCACCGGACTCCACTGGACTGACCACAGCTGCGTCCACTTCAGCTTCAAGAAGAACACGGTCCACCACCACCCGAAGCAGGTTCCCCACAGAAACTGGAGCAAGATCACCGTCGACCAGCTCACCACCTCCCTCAGCCAGAACCCACCGGTCAGGACAACGGACCCTAACACAGCAGCCCTCAACCTCACGCAATGGCTGACCTCCTGTGCCAACGACCTCGCCCCACTGAAGAACCCACTCACCAGGCCCAGAAGCAAGAAGGCCCCCTGGTTCACCGACGAACTCAAGGACTCCAAGAAGGCCTGCCGCACCCTCGAGAAGGCCTGGCTCCTCGACAAGACCACCGACAACATGACCGCCCTCAAACTCGCCACCCGCAGACATCACCAGCTCATCCGCACCACCAAGAAGAAATCTTTGAAGGAACGACTGGACAAGAACGCCCATGACAGCAAGGAGCTCTTCAACATCGTCAAGGAGATCTCCAACCCCAGCACCGGCAACAACGACATCACTCCCTCGCAGGACCTCTGCGACTCCCTCGCCTCGTACTTCCACCGCAAGATCGCCGACATCCACAACAGTTTCGGCGCTCCACCTCCGCACCCATCGACCGAACCTACGCACCCCGCCGCTATCCTCCAGACATGGACCAAAGTGACCCCCGAAGACACGACACGCATGATGAACACCATCCACTCCGGATCTCCGACCGACCCATGCCCCCACCATGTCTTCAACAAGGCCGCCTCTACCATCGCACCCCACCTCCGAGACATCATCAACGCCTCCTTCGACACAGCCACCTTCCCGGAGAGCTGGAAGCACGCCGAGCTCAGCGCACTACTGAAGAAACCAACTGCGGACCCGACCGATCTCAAGAACTTCCGCCCTATCTCGCTCCTTCCATTCCCTACCAAAGTCATCGAGAAGGTCGTCAACAAGCAGCTGGCCGCCTTCCTCGAGACGAACGGACCCCTCGACCCATCGCAATCCGGATTCAGAGCCAACCACAGCACCGAGACCGCCCTCATCGCAGCCACCGACGACATCCGAGCCCTGCTCGACAAAGGTGAAACAGCGGCACTCATCCTCCTTGACCTCTCCGCAGCATTTGACACTGTCTGCCACCGCACCCTAGTCCAACGCCTCAACGACACCGGCATCCAGGGGATTGCTCTGGAATGGATCATCTCATACCTCTCCGGCAGAACACAGAGAGTACGCCTCCCTCCGTTCCGCTCTGAGGCCACCGAAGTCATCTGCGGCGTCCCGCAAGGATCATCGCTCAGCCCCACTCTCTTCAACATCTACATGAAACCCCTCGCTGCCATCGCACGCCAACACAACCTCAACATCATTTCCTACGCCGATGACACCCAGCTGATTCTCTCCCTCACCAGAGACCCCGACACCGCCAAAGCCGACCTACATGAAGGGATGAAAGATGTCGCCGAATGGATGAACATCAGCCGCCTGAAGTTGAACACGGACAAGACAGAAGTCCTCATCCTGGGACCGTCGCCCTCCGCATGGGATGACTCCTGGTGGCCCCCGGCCCTGGGCACCACACCCAAGCCAACGGACCACGCACGCAACTTGGGCGTCATCCTGGACTCCCTATCGATAACCAGACAAGTCAACGCCGTCTCCTCATCTTGCTTCCACAACCTACGCATGCTCCGCAAGATCTTCAGATGGATCCCGACCGAGACCAGGAAGACTGTCACCCAGGCCCTCGTCACCAGCAGACTAGACTACGGAAACACCCTCTACGCCGGTACAACAGCCAAGCTTCAGAAAAGACTTCAGCGTATCCAGAACGCCTCCGCCCGTCTCATCCTGGACGCCCCCCGACGTAGCCACATCTCGAGCCACCTGAGAGACCTGCACTGGCTCCCTGTCAACAAGAGGATCACGTTCAGACTCCTCACCCACGCACACAAATCCCTCCACGACCTGGGCCCAAGGTACCTCAACGACCGCCTGACCTTCTACACGCCCACCCGACAGCTACGATCCGCGAACCTCGCCCTCGCCGTCGTCCCTCGCATCCAGAGAGCCACCGCCGGAGGAAGATCCTTCTCCTACCTGGCGGCTAAGACATGGAACTCCCTGCCCGTCCACCTGCGGCTGACCCAGGACCACCTCGCCTTCAGGAAACAGCTCAAGACCTGGCTGTTCGAGCAGTAGCAGACCCCCTCCCCCAAGCGCCTTGAGACCCTTCCGGGTGAGTAGTGCGCGATGTAAATTCCATGATTGATTGATTGATTGATTGCCTGCCTTCCACAATGCTGGCTCCACCCCCTGCTGGGCGACTGATGACCCTGCCCCTCTCTCTCAAAGGAAAGAAGAAACCAAGTAAACAGAGTGCTCCAGGACTGGCCAGAACTGGTTGTGACTAGGCCAAGGCCCCTCTGCCTTCAGAGGACAAAGGATTTTGGGGTATAATTATTGGGACCCAGACGACAGAAAATTAGATCATCCTGGAATCAAGAAGGAACCTCTGCCAAGGAGAAAGCTGGAAGAATGAAGAAGAAGGACTGACCTGCTGTAAGGCTGACCTGCAGTTGCTTTGCTGCCAAGGAGAGGGGAAGGACTTTGCTGTGTGCTGTGTCCCCTGCTTGAAGGAATCTCCAAGGGCCTGATTAGAGCTGGCCTCCTGTTAAGAAGTCCCAGGAACAAAAGGACTTCACCCCCAGCTTCCCCCTGAACTCTGCTATGTGAGTTCTGCCCTTCCTAGAGTGCTTGATCCAATTGTGCGGTCTCTGGAAGTTGTGCCTGCTGTTGGGAAGCTGACCAAGAGAAAAGAAGTAAAAGATCTGCAACTTTTTCACGCACCGCCGGCTTAGCAAGGAAATTACTGTCGCCGCGAAGATCGTCGCAGCGCCTGTCGACGCTGCAACGTCAATGCCGCGTTCGTCTTCCTAGCGCATCGCCCCCGGAGCTGGAAGATTCCTGTCGC